>NW_024097775.1:0-707973 GCF_016545835.1 Crotalus tigris | reverse complement strand
TTCCTTTTCTTCCTGTTTTCTTTCTTTCTCTTTTTCCTTCCTTCCTTCCTTCCTTTTCTTCCTGTTTTCTTTCTTTCTCTTTTTCCTTCCTTCCTGCTTTCCTTTTCTTCCTGTTTTCTTTCTTTCTCTTTTTCCTTCCTTCCTTCCTTCCTTTTCTTCCTGTTTTCTTTCTTTCTCTTTTTCCTTCCTTCCTTTTCTTCCTGTTTTCTTTCTTTCTCTTTTTCCTTCCTTCCTGCTTTCCTTTTCTTCCTGTTTTCTTTCTTTCTCTTTTTCCTTTCTTCCTTCCTTCCTTTTCTTCCTGTTTTCTTTCTTTCTCTTTTTCCTGCTTTCCTTCCTTCCTTTTTCTTCCTGTTTTCTTTCTTTCTCTTTTTCCTTCCTTCCTTCCTTCCTTCCTTCCTTCCTTCCTTCCTTCCTTCCTTTTCTTCCTGTTTTCTTTCTTTCTCTTTTTCCTTCCTTCCTGCCTTTTCTTCCTGTTTTCTTTCTTTTTCTTCCTTCCTTCCTTCCTTCCTTCCTTCCTTTTCTTCCTGTTTTCTTTCTTTCTCTTTTTCCTTTCTTCCTTCATTCCTTTTCTTCCTGTTTTCTTTCTTTCTCTTTTTCCTTCCTTCCTGCCTTTTCTTCCTATTTTCTTTCTTTTTCTTTTTCTTCCTTCCTTTTCTTCCTGTTTTCTTTCTTTCTCTTTTTCCTTCTTTCCTTCCTTCCTTTTTCTTCCTGTTTTATTTTTTTCTATTTTTTTCCTTCATTCCTTCCTTTTGCGGCTCCCAGTGTTTTGTTTTCAGTGGGAAACAGGTCTAAATAGCTCTTTGAGTGTTTTGGGTTGCCTACCCCTGTACTAGTTTATGTGCAATGCAAAACTCTTTATGCAAAGTCATTCTATTTAATGTAACAAACTATAATTTGGTTTAAAGTAGCTATGAAAATTAGGAGACAGCATAGGGAATATCAATTGTGAATATGTGCAGATGGCCCTGCTGTCTTTGGGAACTTGTAAAGTCATGAATGCAGGGTCATGAAAGGATAGCAAGGAAAACACCCAATGTCCTAACTCACCCAGGAACATACGATGTCTTCAGGGAAACACCGAAAAGGGAACATTTTTAGCTACTTCTGCTTTCTCCCTTCTTATCTACAGTGTGCCAGACTTATTGGGTGAAATCTTTGTTGTATGTCTGTCAGCTTTGCTGGATGGATTGCTTATGTAATCAGAAAGAATAAATATTTCTTGTCATTCAGGGCTTCTCTCTTTTAAAGGAGCCCATCTTTGTTCAGCTTAATAAAAACGTAAAGCTTAAATGCAACTTCTGATTTCCTGTATTTTTTATCAAGCAAAACCTCAGAACCTGCACGACAATTTACTAGTTTATGTGCAATGCAAAACTCTTTATGCAAAGTCATTCTATTTAATATAACAAACTATAATTATGGTTTAAATTAGCTATGAAAAAAATATCATAAATTTCTGATTGCACAATTAAATTTGTATTGTAAACAATATACATACATTTGAACTTCTGACCCAAATTAATTTAAACTTCATGTGTTTAGATGGAAACTTTTGAGAACCAAATCATTTTCTTCTGATGTGAATATCACCACACCTATTTTTTACTTTTCTTTATCTTTTTTTTACTTTTGTATTCTTAGTGATGGTTTTGTTTTGTACTCTGCATGTTTTGGCTTGTACTTTTTCTATGTAAGCCATGAAGAGGCTTTTGATTGCATAAGCATAGAAATCTATTAAATAGATGAGTTAATTTGCTTGATTTTGATATTGATGATGGGTCAACCCAGACATTATTGAGGTACAAAGATTTTTAAAGTTTTCCATACACATAGACACATAATATAAAAAGTCTGCACACCCCTGTTAAATATCTGGTTTTTGATATGTAAAAAAATCATATCAAAATAAATCACTTCAGAATTCTTTCCATTTTAATATAACATATATGCTATACAAGTCCATTAAAAAAACTGAAATCTTTTAGAAGAAAGATAAAAACAACTAAAATGTCTGTATAAGTGTTCACACCCTCATATTAGTAGAAATGTGGTTGTATTCAGAATTAACAAATCATATTCAAATTGATGGCAAATAATAGTCAGGACACACCTGCCATCAATTAAAATGACTCTGATCAAGCCCATATAGAGTTCCGCTGATATACCATGGATGTACTTTGCTTCAACAAAATATTAGTTTAAGGGTATGCATCTTTATGTAGTCATATTATTCTAGTTTTTTATTGTTATTTTCTCCCTAAAAGATTTCAATTTGTTTTTCAGTTTAATTGTACAGTTTATGTTAAAGGTGGAAAAATTTTTGAAGTGATTTATATTGGTCTGATTTTTTTTACATCTCAAAAACCTGAAATTTAACAGCAATGTGCAGTAGACTTTCTATTTCTACTGTATTTTGATATGTTTAATATTTTTCTTATGACACTAACATTTTATGAGTTTTGAGACAACTTGAGACACTTTGCATTCCTTATTTTCATAGATCCTACATCTCCCAACAACATGACATGGGGAAGAAGTGTTCTTGATAATAGTTTTTTCTGTTTCTCAAACCCACAGAATTATAAGTTGGAAGAGACCAGGAAACCAAATAAAAGCACCCTTGACAGATAGCTGTCTTTTTATCCAAGGATAAGGAACCACAATCTCTTTAGCAAATTGATTTCTCTGTCAAATGGCTTATAGTTATAATGTCTTTTCAAGTATCCAGCTATGCTATATCCTGAACCTCTGCATTTCAGTTTTGCTTCTCAAATTATTTTTAATCCATTTTTTTAAGCTGTCAAGTTTGTGTAATATTATTTCTCCTATCCCACTTAAAAAAAAACCAGACCAAGATAAATCACTTCAGAATTCTTTCCACCTTTCCACCTGTACAATTCAACTAAAAAACAAATTGAAATATTTTAGGAGGAAAATGAAAATTAAAAACTAGAATAATATGACTGCATAAAGATGCATACCTTTAAATTAATACATTGTTGAAGCAAAGTATATCCATGATATATCCACTGTCTTGGATTTTTTGTTTGTATCAACTGCACCTCATCTAAATGATTAATAAAAATGTTGAGAAATATAGGTACCAAGACTGATCCTGATGATTTTATTTATTTATTTATTTATGAGACTTATATACCGCTTTAAGTACAAGCACTCTCTAAGCGGTGTACACCAGTAAGCAATGTATATATATATTTACATTGCCCCCAACAATATGGGTCCTCATTTTACCTACCCCGGAAGGATGGAAGGCTGAGTCAACCTTGAGCCGGTGAGATTTGAACCACTGACCTGCTGAACACAGTCAGCTAAAGTGGCCTTGATAAGCAAGATTTATGATAAAAACCTTGCTTCAGTTGATGAAAAACCATCACTGTACTGGAATTATTTTTGACCTAGCTGTGTTTCTGATTAATTTGTCCTGATACTGAATTGTAAACATATTCTATATTATCACTGATATATATTATGACTACATAAACCTGTATTGTCATTGTTCTGAGATTATTAAATTTTCCTTTTCTGTAATCTTACATATGCATTTTTTTCTAGATTCAGCTTCAGTTCTTTTTAAAATTAAGAATACCAGTATTTCATAGTCAATTAATTCCCAAGTTCCTGCTACTTCCAGAAATTAGTTTTCCCTATTGATCTGTAAAGTTAAAGAATGCTGATCCTCTTCTGTCTTCCTCTATCATTTAAGAACACAATATTCACAACTTTCATAACCTCCTGTTTCTGTGAAGGTTATTTCACAGATCATGAATAATGAGGAATGTGATTCTAATGGAAAATTAGATAAAGAAAGATGGTTCTTATTCTGGATGAGAGGCCACCAAATCAACTATGCCATTAAAGCATTTAGACCAGACATGTCAAACTTGTGACGTCGTGCAACGTATCGGGAGAGTTTTGCCAATGCCGGCAATGGGATGGGCGTGGCAACTTGACACTCCTGATTTAGATTATGTTTACAGAGAATCTTTCTGCTGTAACTTTAGTAAACTATGTCATATTTTAATAAAATTTACAAAATATGTTTTATTTTGTTCCTAAATAGACTGGTCATGTGTGCGGAGACGACATAGATGTAATTGATGGACATCCCACTGGGTCTGTGAGAATTTCATTTGGCTATATGTCTACATTTGAAGATGCTCAAGCCTTCCTGAAATTCATTATAAGTATTAGATTATCTGCTTTCAACTTAGTAAAATGTCCACTCCAGAGAGAGATTGTTCCAAAGATCACATCATTTCCAAGATGGGATCGCAATACTTGTGGTGAGAAGAATGCAAATGAACAGCCTCTGGAAAGGATAATCAAGAATTTACAGCTAAGTCACCACTATGCATCAGTGATAAAACCAGAAGAAAATCTGCTTTTGACTAAAAGCTATACAGAAATCAACATACCTAAAGTTTTTACTAACTCAATAGAAGTGCCAAATGGTAGAAAAACAATTACAGTCACCAATATTTACCTGTACCCAATCAAATCATGTGCTGCATTTGAGGTAAATGGTTTCAGTAATATTTTATAGTCACGTGTAATATCAGAGCTGGAGAATTTTTTTAGAGAAGTTATAACAAATAAATATAAAAATAAGTAAATAACATTAAAAAGCTGCATATTACTCTTAAAAACCTTGTGATGTGGAAATTCCAAAGTAAGAATTAAATTATAATTTGAATAGGAGGAAGGGCTAATTAATGAAATACATGGAAAATAATTTATTATTTTGTGTTAAGTTTATGCTTACCTTCACCTCCTTTGTCATATGTATTACTTTCTAGCGTATCAGTAAAAGCTAAATGTGGCTCTTAGCCTGAAAGATGTTCTTTTGAGATGTTGATGTTCAGTATATTTCATTTTTTGTTATTTCTAGTCAATTCTAGTTATTTAGAAAAAATGTTTGATTTTTGTAGATAGCATGATGGGCATTACAAACTTGATTATTTGGCTTGTATCTTTAATACCACAGTGCTGGAAGCACTGCCTCAATTTTCTTCCCATACAGCAAACATATTCAACCTTTTTCATTTCAATCAATGTAATAATACTTAGAACCCAGATATCTTTTGAAGTATAGATAGCTCTTAATGACAGGTCAAAGTTACCACAATTTTAGAACAAGTGATTTACATCCTATCCTCAAAGTTATGATTCTCACACTAGCTGATAGTCACATAATCACAGTTCAGATGCTTGGCAACTGGATTGCATTTACAACCAAGTTGCAGTGTCCTCTGATCATGTGAACATGATTTGTGATCTTTTCAGCTTGTGTGCCAATAAAAGAACATATCATTGTATGCTGGACTAGAAGATCTCCAAGGTCCCTTCCAGCTCTATTCTGATTATTATTATTCTGATTATTATTCTGGTTGTTGTTGTTGTTGTTGTTATTGTTATTATTATTATTATTACCCTGCCTGGTTCAGGAATCCTCATATCATCTCTGACTGTTTCATCTTTTCTTGAAAACCTCCAGTGATAATTTCCCCATGACTTCAAGAAACAAGCTGGTTAACATTCCTAATAGCTCTCACACTCAAAAATTTCCTTCTTAGATCCAAAGTTTTAATCTCTCTCTGTTAGGTTTCCACCCACATGTCTTGCTTTAGCCTTTTATTCTTCAGACAAGATATACCAAGTTCCTTTAACCAATCTTTCTAGGATTTAATTTCCAAAGCTCTTAACTCTCTTATTGCTTTTATCTACAATCTTTCCAAGTCCTTGCTAGGTTTTTTTGTATTGTAGCAGCAAGAACTGAACACAGTATGAACACAATTGTGGTCTGACCAATTAAGTATAAAATAGTAGTATCACTTCTTGTTTGTCAGTGCCACTAGAATAGACCAGACCAGAAAATCTACTCAATAGTAAGATATTTTATTGAGTTAGGCTACAATTACAAAATCTTGCAAATCTGATTATGCTTTATCTCCTCTCCTGATGTTTCAGTGAATCGGGAGTATTTTCCTGATCTGCTTCTGAATATTATCTTGAGTCCTGAGATTTAAAGAATCTTTCAGTGTTCTTTGCCTAAGTAACAGTTCTTGCCCATCTCAGTCAAGGCCATTGTCAGAATCCAATTATATTTCATCTTTAATTATCAAATATAGAAACTCCCAATTCTGCCTTCTCTGGATTCTGCCATAAGAGGGAGAGAAGGGGGAGAACAAAGGGGTTTTATGGCCCTCACTTCCTTCAGTAACTTCAAAGAGCTGAATGCTGAATGTGTGTTTGCTGAATGCTGAATGTGTGTTTATTGTAACCTCCAAGCGTTAGCATACCAAAGAAGGGTATTTGCCTTTCATGTAGTTATCTGAAGTCTCCATCCAGACGGAAGAAAGAAGAAAGGGGGTGGAATTGTGATACTTGAAACTATCACTGGAAGGGGGGTTGATTGGGTGGGACTACTGGGTAACCCCTTAAAACCTTGAATGGGAGAGCTTGAACCCCAAGTCCTGTCTAGCATGCCTGCAACCATTTTCTCTTAATAAAGGATTCCTGTTGGAAGAATTATTCCAAGAGTTCTGTCTTCTTAAGATGCAAAGTGGGGTGGGTCCTTACATTAGACAGGACTTGCAAAAGTAATCCACCTGGAAGGAAGACCCTTGCCGGGGGATTTTGCAAAAATTTACCATGTCAGACAATGGAGCAAGAGAGGGGGAAAACTCCCTGGAAAGAGAGCCGCTGACCCAGTCGGAACCTTGCCAGATGTTGGGATCCGAGAGGCCAGATTCCTCAGGAGAAGAAGTGGTGGAGACACAGGACCACAAGCCTCGCTGGTCGATGGGCGTTGGAAAGAAAAGTGAGTTGGGAAAGGAATCAAGAAAGGTGACCCTGAGACGGGGGACCAAGCAACCAGAATGGAAGCAGGAGAGGGAGAAATCCCTGCACGCAAGTGAAGAGGGAGGAAGCTGGGCACCGTACTCAGACTGGATCCTAGAGAAAGCTATTGACCTGATGAAGAGAACTCTCAGCTCCCTAGGAGAGGAGAATACTGAGCCCTACGGCCTCCCCAGTTCCTGGAGCCACAAAGGGAGAGACACCGAGGGGGACGTGGAACCTGCAACCCCAGGGACATCTACTGATCCAGGAGCCCCCACCCCCTACCGCGAGTGAGCGGTCCATTACCGAACTGGTGTTGGGACTGCAGGTGTGTAGGTAACAGATGGGGCTGCAGACCGGATGGGAGACGCGGTTTGGTTGGGACCACAGATGGCAATCTGGACGGAAGACACTACCACCCACAACGGAGGCACCGATCCATTCCAAGACGTCCACCGTTGGAGGTGAAATGCAAAGGGGAGCCAACACGCTTGGGGTTTTTCCTAACCCAAGTCCTCAGCTACATGGAGGAATATGGGCAGGACATTCCCAGCGACAAAGCCCGCATCCGGATAGTGCAATCTGCCCTGGATGGACCAGCTGCAGATTGGGTGGTGAACTTGCATGACTCCAATGCCCCAGAACTCAGTAACTTCAACCGTTTCATGTCCTCTTTGAGAAGACGATTTGAAGACCCCCTGGCTGATCGCAAAGCCCGTGAAAGAATAACAACGATGAGGCAGGGCAAACGCCCAGTGGCTGAGTATACACAAGAATTCCGGGCAATTGCCAGCAAACTGAATTGGCCAGAAGACATCCTCCTTGGCCATTTCAAAGACGGACTAAACTATGATCTATATGATGCTTGCCTGCCCCGAGGGGACCCACATCGACTTGAGGAATGGTACGTCTTGGCAGAGGAAGCAGAGCTCGACATATTGAAGAGGCACCGCCGAGGAAAACAATGGAGCCGCCCCCCGCCTGAGCTGACACACCAACCGGTGAAATCATCGGATACAGCCAAGAAGCAAATGGGATGTTTCAAGTGCGGAAGAGAAGGGCATCGAGCTCTAGAATGCCGCTCAAAGGCCCCCCAGCCCAACCCAGACAGATCCCCAATCAACAAATCCGGAAAGTCTTCAGCTAAGCCAAAAGAAACGGCCATGAGAATGATGGAAATTGCAGAACCCCCCACTTCTGCTCACCAAGGGGAAAGAACTCCAGCCTACAACACAGGGCCGGTGGATGCCTCAGATGACAGCTCGGAGGGCGAACCCCTGGTAAGTGGATGCATCACACCCATCTTCAAAACAGTGACTATATTAATCCCCCCTGCACGAAGCGTGAAGGTGGAGCCTTAATAGGACTCTGGCTGCACCCGCGCCTCATTAGCCCAACCCAGTGGGGAATTTGGCATCCCATCCAGGAGACTGGAACAACCAATCTCATTGGGCCAGCTAGATGGATCCATAGCAGGGGGGGTGCCAGCTACCCTAGCCACTCTGCCAATACACCTCTCCCGGGGCAACCATGAAGAGGACTTAACGTTTGTGGTGACCCCAGGTATGGAATGCCCAATGATTCTAGGGATGGAATGGTTGAAAAAATGGAACCCCTGGGTAAATTGGAGGACGACAGAAATCAAATTCCCGAAGGGGGACCCTATGGACTTAAAACCCAAAGGGAGGCTACCAGAATCAAGAATAGAAAAAGCATCCATAGGAGAGGAAAAAAGATTAACAGAAATACCAGAGGAATATAGGGCCCTTGCTGAAGTCTTCAGTGAGGAGAGGGCGAATGAGCTTCCCCCCCACCGACCCACAGACTGTACCATTGAATTCAAGCCTGGGGCAAAACTCCCGAAGCCCAGATTATACTCCATGAGCCCAAAGGAGAAGGAGGAACTGGAAAGATTTATTTAAAAAAACCTAGAGAGAGGTTTCATTGAGCCAGCCAAGCCTAAAGTGGCTGCCCCGGTCCTTTTTAGAGAGAAGAAGGATGGCTCTTTACATTTATGCGTGGATTATAGGGCCCTGAATACAATCAGTGAAAGCAACCTATACCCGCTGCCCCTCATGAAAGACATTCTGTCACACCTATCGAAAGGGAAATTTTTTTCTAAACTAGACTTAAGGGAAGCTTACTATCGAGTGAGAATCAAGGAAGGGGACGAATGGAAGACTGCATTTAACTGCCCCATGGGGTGCTATCAATTCAAAGTCTTGCCATTTGGATTACAAGGGGGCCCTGCAGTCTTTATGCAATTAATCAATGACGTTCTAAGGTAGCACCTGTTTAAGGGGGTCCTTGTTTACTTGGACGACATTCTTATCTTTACCGAAACAAAAGAAGAACACATCAAACTTGTCAGAGCGGTTTTAAAGAAGCTGCGAGCCGCTCACCTATATGCCAAACTCTCAAAATGCGAATTCCACCAGGAAAGGATAGACTACCTAGGCTATCGCATAGCCCCACAGGGCATTGAAATGGACCCAGAGAAGGTCAAAGCAGTATTAGAATGGGCACCACCCCGCACAAGAAAGCAACTACAAAGTTTCCTGGGCTTTGCCAATTTTTACCGCCAATTCATCCCCTCATTTGCACAGATAGCCTTGCCCCTCACCAACTTACTAAAAACGAAGGGAACATCCTCAGTAAAACCTAGCCAGCCACTAACATGGACAATGGAGTGCCAAGCAGCGTTTGAGAGACTAAAGAGACTTTTTTCTGCCGAACCATTACTAAGGCACCCAGACATGGACAAACCCTTCATAATACAGGCAGATGCAAGTGATGTGGCAGTGGGGGCTGTGCTATTACAAGAAAATAATGATGCAGTATTGCAACCCTGTGCATATACATCCAAGAAACTCACGGAAACAGAACAGCGCTGGCCCGTAGGGGAGAAGGAGGCTTATGGGATACGTTGGGCATTACTCACGTGGCGACAGTTCCTGGAAGACACAACCCACCAACATCCCCTTCCAGGTGTGGATCGATCACAAAATTTGGAAGCCCTGAAAACTTTCCGGAAACTCAATCCCAACAAGCCCGCTGGTCCCAGCATTTTCACCAATCTCCAATTAAGCTCAAACATTTACTCAGGAGAACAGAAACTTCCTGGGCAGATGCACTATCTCGCATGCCCCAATATAACAGCCGCACCGAACCACAGACTCTCAGAGAACACACATAATGGCACACAGCAGTCACAACTGGCAGCACCCAGTAACCACAAGAACCCAAGCCAAATTAAAACCACAACTGGACAGCCAAACTGGAATTGAATTCAGAAAAAGTTTGGAAACAGATGATTGGTTCCAGACAAACAAAAATGTGTGCACAATGAGAGACGGGTTGCCTTGGATAGGGGAAAAGTTATATATACCAACAACTCAAAGAGTAATTTTCATGCACCTTTGCCCTGACACAAAATCAGCAGGGCATTTTGGATTTGTAAAAACTTTACATTTAATTAAACGGCAATTTTGGTGGCCATCCATGAAAAAGGACATTGAAAGTTATATAGCCAGGTGTCCAAAATGTGCCACGGCAAAGAGGTTACAAGGGAAAGTGCCAGGACTATTGCAAACAGTGGCAAGTCCCTCAGCCCCCTGGAGAGAAATAGCCATAGTGGAATTGCCAGAAAGCAATGGGAATACTGTGGTCTGGACGGTCACGGACTTGTTTTCCAAACAGGTGCATTTTATCCCTTGCCAAAAGATTCCCACTGCACAAGCCTTAGCAAAACTTTTCATCCAACACATTTACAGATTGCATGGGGCACCCCAACGCATCATCTCTGACAGGGGGGTGCAATTTACGTCTGCATTTTGGAAGGAATTTTTATCCCTCTTAGGAACCACTCAGGGACTGACATCTAGCCACCACCCTCAGGGAAATGGGGGGGCTGAAAAAATGAACTCAGTACTTAAGCAATATTTAAGATGTTTTCTTAGTTTCCAGCAGACCGAGTGGGCGGACTTACTCCCCTTTGCAGAAGTTGCCTACAATAATGCAGTCCACTCCAGCACAGGTTACACTCCTGTTCAAATAGCCACCGGTCAAAGTTTCAACCCCATGCCAGAATTAACCCCAAACGAACCAACGATCCCCTCGCTGAAAGAATGGATGGAAAAATTACAAAAAACCTGGCCAATAGTCAGAAAAGCACTAGATGAAGCTAGGCAGGCTTACAAAACACAAGCCGATAAAAAAAGGGTTGAGCCTACACCATTCATTATAGGAGAGATGGTGTACTTATCTACAAAATACCTAAAGTCCCTACAGCCCGGTAAAAAACTTGGACCAAAATACATAGGACCTTTTCCAATTAAAAGAATCATAAATCCAGTAACAGTAGAATTAGAATTACCAAAAAATCTCAGGCAAATACACCCAATTTTTCATTGCAGCTTGCTGAAAAGAGAGCATCAGTCACCTCTACGGCCAAAAATCCCCCCCCCACCACCTCCAATCATGGGGGAGGGGGAACAACACTTCGAAATAAAAGAGATCCTTGACTCTAGGAGATATCGTGGAACAACTCAGTAACTAGTTGCCTGGAAACACCTCCCTGCCTCACAAAATGAGTGGGTCCATAAACGTCACGTCAGAGCCCCGAAGCTATTGAAGAAGTTTCACACAGAGTATCCTAACAAGCCTAACTAAATTTTATACTTGTGTTTTCTTTCAGGTGGATCTCTCTTATTTTTAAGAGTGGCCGGATGTCAGAATCCAATCATATTTCATCTTTAATTATCAAATATAGAAACTCCCAATTCTGCCTTCTTGGGATTCTGCCATAAGAGGGAGAGAAGGGGGAGAACAAAAGGGCTTTATGGCCCTCACTTCCTTCAGTAGACTTCAAAGAGCTGAATGCTGAATGTGTGTTTATTGTAACCTATTGTAACCTCAAAGCGTTAACACCAGAGAACATTAGCATTAACAAAGAAGAGTATTTGCCTTTCATGTAGTTATCTGAAGTCTCCATCCAGACGGAAGAAAGAAGAAACGGGGTGGAATTGTGATACTTGAAACTATCACTGGGAAGGGGGGTTGATTGGGTGGGACTACTGGGGAACCCCTTAAAACCTTGAATGGGAGAGCTTGGACCCCAAGTCCTGTCTAGCATGCCTGCAACCATTTTCTCTTAATAAAGGATTCCTGTTGGAAGAATTATTCCAAGAGTTCTGTCTTCTTAAGATGCAAAGTGGGGTGGGTCCTTACAGTATCATTCTATCTCAAGATTTCTTTTTAAATATACTATAAACTTTTATACAGCTTTATATTACAAATAATAGAGAGGAACTAGGAAATATTGAGATATAAGCCGCAAACTGCATTTTTACTTTAATACTTTCTACCAAAAGAAAAAGTCAAAATCAAATGCATGAGGGAGATACACTTATACTTGCAACAAGGATGATATCTGAAAATGGTCATCATCATTCAAAGTGGATGGAAGAGTGGACAACAGAAACCAGTTGCATACAGCACATAACTTATGATTTAAAATATTTCCATAGCTTTTCTAACTCTTGACTTTGTTTGGCAAATTCAAAATGCAAAATTATATTGGTGAGCCATGTTGTGTTTTATACAAGGAGGATAGGAGAATTTAGATTAGATTGTTTATGGTTTATTAAATACACAAAAGGCCAGTTAGGTCAGACATTAGATTGCATAGATGCAACATTTAAAAAGAATAAACGTTTTAAGTGTTAACTGTCAAATATCCTTTGCAATTTATTAGAAAATTCTGGTTCACTGTTTGTAAGAAGGCTTTTAAAAGCTATACACAATGTCAAATGCTGAAGCCCACCTACAGGGTAGAAAATATAATCTTTTCAGTTTTTTATGTGTGGAAGACCATATAAGGGAAGAGAAGGCAACTAACAGGGTTCTGAAAAAACAGAAAATGTCTAAATGTGCCTGAGAATTACTATAGCCAAGAATTCAGTGATGATTCCTGGTTAAGCTGCAATCTAGCCTCAGTTCCTGCTATCAAACGCTCCTTTTGAGTTACACTGTGCATTAAAACATTTTCTACCAGAGAAACAAACTTAAGACAAAATGAATAGCTTGTGCTAAATCTCAACACAAGGGAGTATACATATTTATATGTACACACAGACAGAATTCAAAGGCAGGACACAATGCCATACATGGTAATACAGTTTGCTTTATGGCAAAATTTTTATACTTTTCTGTTAGACAGATTTACTTTAAAATGTAAAACATTTTGTGCAATAGCATCATGAAATCAATCCTCAATTATAGCTATAAGAAAACATAATCGCTCACATCTGCCTTGGGTAATAATATCCCATTTTCAATAGTAATAACTGACAAAAATAAAAAAAACAGACTTTGCATATCCAAATATGAAAGTTAGACTAACGGTTAATATTAAAGGACAGATTGATTGCTGATTTACTTCATTCCTATGGTATTTAGTTTGACCATGACTTTTGAATATTTTTCAACCTTCCAGTCTAGATTAAGATTTCTGATAGTCTCCTATCCTAGTACTAACCAGGTTTCAATTTGCTTAGATCTTGAAAATCTATTGCTTATTTTCAAGATAACCTATTTCTGACATTGCATCATCAAATTAGTCTGTTTTCTGTTGATAGACTGCAGTCTCCTATCAAAAAAGTCCTACCTGTAAGCAGCTTGCCATGTGTAGCATTCTGGTGCAAAGCCAACAATGGATTTTGCTTTTATATTTCTAAATACAAATAATATCATTTAGGAAATTTGTAATAAAAACAAAACATCCAGTTTGTTTGTTTTTTAAATTGCTATAGAGTAGCTGAGAACATTCATCGAATTTAAAATGTAAGAAAGAATATTTTTTGCCTTTTGATTTTTTTTAAATTCAAAGTCTTATTCATGCAGAGTTTTATGACTATGTTTAAATATCATGCCCTATGGTCTTGCAGATTGCATTCCTGGATTACATCTTATTCCCCATCTTAGTTCAGTCCAAGGAAGCTGAGATATATCCTTTAAAGGCTGATGTCTTCTCCCAAAGCTGCATAACACAGCTAGTGCATACTTGCGGAGTGGGGGTTATATGCATTTCATCGTTTGTATGAAAAGTGGAGTTGGAGAAGGAACTTCTGACTTTTGCTATTTGTATGAAAGATTTATTTAGCTATTGAATTTCACTTTGGAATCTGACCAAAGCTTTCTAGATATACATCTAGAGCCGTGGTGGCACAACGATTAGAATGCAGTATTGCTGGCTAACTCTGCCGACTGCCAGCAGTTTGATCCTGATCGGCTCACTCAGCCTTCTATCCTTCTGAAGTTAGTAAAATGAGGTCACAGATTGTTGGGGGCAATATGCTGATTCTGTAAAACACTTAGAGAGAGCTGTAAATCACTATGACACGATATATACTATAAGTGCTATTACATCCTATACATAGGATAGAATAACTATTGAAGTCAAACCCTGCTGCTTTTCCTGAAAACTTTATTGTCAAAAATGAAGATGAAGACTTTAAAATTATTTTCCATTTCTTATTTATTTATTTTTTATTTTATTTATTTTTAAAATTTATAAGCCGCCCCACTCCCGAAAGACTCTGGGCGGCTAACAATAAAAAACACATAAAACATAACAGGACAACAGTACAAAGACAATCATCCAGGGGTCAGGTTTTATAAACCCCAGGCCTGCCGGAAAAGCCAGGTCTTAAGTAGCTTACGGAAGACCAACAGGGTGGGAGCGGTCCTAATCTCCGGGGGGAGCTGGTTCCAAGCATGGGCGCCATCACAGAGAAGGCCCTCCTCCGCGGCCCTGCCAAATGGCACTGCTTGGCCGATGGGGCCTGAAGGAGGCCCAGCCTGTGGGATCTAACCGGACGTAGGGAACTATGAGGTAGTAGGCGGTCTCGCAAATAGCCTGGCCCTGAGCCATATAGGGCTTTAAAGGTAATGACCAACACCTTGAATTGGACCCGGAGATCAATAGGCAACCAGTGCAGCTCACGGAGGATAGGTGTAACGTGGGTGTATCGAGGAGCACCCACTATCACTCGCGCGGCTGCATTCTGGACCAACTGTAGTCTCCGAATACTTTTCAAGGGTAGCCCCATGTAGAGCGCATTGCAGTAGTCCAAACGTGAGGTGACAAGGGCGTGAGTGACTGTAAGGAGAGCCTCCCGGTCCAGGTAGGGTCGCAACTGGTGCAACAGGCGAACTTGTGCAAAGGTCCTCCCAGCCACAGCCGTCAATTGATGTTCCAAATTCAGCTGTGGATCAAGGAGGACACCCAAGTTGCGAACCCGCTCCGAAGGGGGTATATTTTCCCCCGCAAGAGTCAACACTGGACAGTCGACATGATCCTTGGGAGGCAACATCCAAAGCCACTCGGTCTTGTCAGGATTGAGCCTGAGTCTGTTAACCCCCATCCAGACCCTCATGGCTTCAAGGCAACGGCCCATCACATCGGCCGCTTCACTGAGAGAGCTCGGGGAGGAGATATATAACTGGGTATCATCAGCATACTGATGAAACCTCACCTCGTGCTGTCTGATGATCTCACCCAGCGGCTTCATATAAATGTTAAATAGGAGGGGAGAGAGGACCGACCCCTGTGGCACGCCGCATTCAAGGGGCCTCGGGGTTGACCTCTGCCCTCCCACCAATACCAATTGCGACCGGCCAGAGAGGTAGGAGGAGAACCACCGTAAAACGGTGCCTCCCATTCCCACCCCTTCGAGTTGTCGCAAAAGGATACCATGATCGATGGTATCGAAAGCTGCTGAGAGGTCAAGTAGCACCAAGACAGAGGAATAACCTCTGTCTCGGGCCCGCCAGAGATCATCCATCAGCGCGAGCAAAATGTTATTTGACATGACTTCATAGCTGCAAGAATACTTCACTGTTTGAAAATAAATAATTTGGATTAATCTATACAGTGTGGTGGGCATTAATACTGTGTAATAGCATCACCTTAGGGATGTTTAATTATTGTACACATAATGTAACAAGGCATGGAATTGGAGTATTTCCTTCCAAAAGATGATCCTATTTATTTTATCTTCTTGCCTTTCTCCCTCTCCATACAGAATTGAGAAAATCAGGAAACAGTCTTCTTGTGTCAATTATCCATTTTATCTCATAGCTAACGGAAAGGAAATCATAAATCTATATTAGAAAATTTTGTCAAAAGGCTTCTGCATGTCCAAATATGAAAGTTAACATTCCATATAGCCATCTGTGTTTCTGTGTTTATTTCTTGGTTTCCTTCTCCATCTTTTATAGTGAGACCTTAGCAAAAATATTAAAATAAATAAAATAAGTCAAAAACATAAAAGTCGTAAAAGTAATAAATAAAACTCAGTCTACAACTGAAGATAAAATTAATACTAAGTGTAATCAATTCAAGCCTGTCAAAAGGGTGTGTCCTTATGCTATATAACAAATTTCCTAATATTTTTTAGTTGTGCCAGGAACATAGAGTTTTCAGCACGAGGATCTTCAAAATAGTTTCTCCTAATACTCAACACAGGTTTATAATGGGAAAGGCAGTCCTTCAGAATGTCAGTCTTAAGCTATTAAGGGTTTTACATTTTAAACCAACAGTTTAAACTGTGTCCAGTAAACAACTTACAAATACTTCAGGTTTTTTTCAGTAGAGATATAATGTGACCCCCTGTACAGAATTGTGCTCTGGTTAACAGCCCACCTTCTGCATTTTATATCAGTTATGATTTCTGGGTGATGAACCACTGCTATCAAATTTGACTGACTTTGCACTAGACTTAAATGTGAAAGCATGCCTCAATAAATCCAGTGACAGCTGAAGATCAAAGACCGCTCCAAAGTGCAGACCTATTATTTTAGAAGGAATGTAACCTCATCCAAACCAATCTTAACTTCAGGCTTTATGTTTAGTTTCTTATTTCCCAAGACCATCTTCATCCTGTTTGGTTTATCAAACTTAGACAATGTTGAATGATTTGGAATTGGATGGCAAGGATTATTACATCTGGAAACCATTAGCAGGTTGATAGCATCTCATTCAAAGGTTCCAAATGATCTTCAATGGTTTCATGATTATGTAGAAGTGCATCAATGATCAGCTGGGTGGGATACCACTGGTCAATAAACCAGGTTTCAAACAGTAATTTCCCTGCACTACAGGTAGTCCTCGACTTATGACCACAATTGAACCAACATTTCTGTTGCCAAGCAAGACAGTTGTTAAGTGAGTTTTGCCCCATTTTATGACTTTTTTTGCCAAAGTTGTTAAGTGAGTCACTGCAATTAAGTTAGTAATGTGGTTGTTAATTGAATCCAGCTTCCCCACTGACTTTGCTTGTCAGAAGACTGCAAAAAGTGTTTACATGATCCTGGGACACTGCAACTGTCATAAATATGAGTCAGTTGCCAAGTGTCTGAATTTTGATCATGTTACTCTGGCGATGCTGCAACAGTAAGTGTGAAAATCATCATAAGTCACTTTTTTTCAGTACCATTGTAGCTTTGAATGATCACTAAATGAAAGGTTGTAAGACTACTTGTACCTCCTAAATAGAGCCTGTGATAGAAATGACCAATCAGCATTTCCAAACTCCAAGCCTACCAGGTAGTTATTGTGATTAATGATACCCAAGTGAATATACAGGTGGGAAATATACAGTGTGTTTTCATCTTTTTCTCATTACAGAAATATGATACTCCAGAAGTCTGTTGACCTTGAATAAAAAACTATTAGATTCATCTAGGTTAACAAATTATACTGCAATAATTCTTAATATCATTATAATGGAAGATGATGTAGACAACATAATAATTAGTTATTATACATAATGTTGCCAATGGCTTAACCTACGTCCTCATAGGCTCTACTGCTTCAAGAATACTTCTTAATGAATGAAGGTGAATATTTTTGTCTCACAGGATAATGTTGCAGGATCCAGTCTGGGTCAGTCACTGGGGCCAGAGGTTTAGTCTTCTGAGTTTTCAGACTCATGCTGGAGCCCATCCTCAGGGAATTTCTCTCTGGCAGAGTATATGCTTTGGGCTATTCTGTATGTGGTATTTTTATGGTGCCTGGTTGTGTGTGGCTTTTTAGTTGCTGATTGGGGTGTTGATGGTCAGCTATTAAGACATTGCTGTTTTTTCCTTATGCTGCCAAGCCCTCACCTTTTAAGTATCTCATTTGTCTCTTGAGAAACCTATATGCGGGTCAAGAAGCAACAGTGAGAACCGAAAACGGAACCACTGATTGGTTCAAAATTGGAAAAGGAGTCCGGCAAGGCTGTATACTGTCACCCTGCCTATTTAACTTATATGCAGAGCACATCATGAGAAAGGCAGGGCTAGATGAATCAAAAGTTGGAATTAAGATTGCGGGGAGAAATATCAACAACCTAAGATATGCAGATGATACCACTCTAATGGCAGAAAGTGAAGAGGAACTAAAGAGCCTCTTGATGCGGGTGAAGAAGGAGAGTGCAAAAGTGGCTTGAAACTCAACATTAAGAAAACCAAAATCATGGCATCCGGCCCTCTCAATTCCTGGCAAATAGATGGGGAAGAAATGGAGGTAGTGACAGATTTTATTTTTCTGGGCTCCAAGATCACCTCAGATGGGGACGGCAGCCAAGAAATTAAAAGACGCTTGCTCCTGGGGAGGAAAGCTATGGCAAATCTAAACAGCATTCTAAAAAGCAGAGACATCACCCTGCCAACAAAAGTGCGTATAGTCCAGGCCATGTTTTTCCCAGTTGCAATGTATGGCTGTGAAAGTTGGACCATAAGAAAGGCTGAGCGCAAAAGAATTGAGGCCTTTGAACTGTGGTGCTGGAGAAGACTCCTGCGAGTCCCTTGGACTGCAAGGCGTTCAAACGGTCAGTCCTAGAAGAGATCAACCCCGACTGCTCTTTAGAAGGCCAGATCCTGAAGTTGAAACTCAAGTACTTTGGCCACCTAATGAGAAGGAAGGATTCACTGGAGAAGAGCCTAATGCTGGGAAAGATTGAGGGCAATAGAAGAAGGGGACGACAGAGAATGAGATGGCTGGATGGAGTCACTGAAGCAGTAGGTGTGAATTTAAATGAACTCCAGAAGATGGTAGAGGACAGGAAGACCTGGAGGAACATTGTCCATGGGGTCACGACGGGTCGGACACGATTTCGCAATTAACAACAACAAAGCTGGTGGTAAATCAGCACTCTTGTTGACTGATGAGAGGCCTATTTTGCAGGCTTCAATCACTTTCCTGGCTGTTTTTGTGCCTGTTCATCCAATAATCTTAGTGGCTACAAAATTGAATGCATGGCTACTTGCTTGTGTTCTTGAAATCTGGTGGTTAGCTTCCTCCCCATCAGTCCTACATAATCATAGGGGCAATCCATGCTGGGGATCCAGTAGATTACATTGGAAGTATCTCCCACCTCCAAGTGATCTTTACAATCCTATATCCCTGTGGAAATGCCCCAGTACTGGGTATAGGCAAATATAATTTCTACTTCAATTCTCCTAGAACACTCACCACATCAGGTAACTTGTCATGACGTATTGTCACTTTTTTCACAGTTTTTTTTAACAATTCCTCTTTATAGATAATAAGGGACTAAAAAGTAGTTTGACATATTCAAGTAGTTCCTTAAAATGAAAACTCAGTTTAGTTCCAGTCAGTTAATATCTCCTAACATTCACCTATCAGCAGACATCTATTTTTATGAAAACTGACTCATGGGAAAAGAATTTAATTGAGGGTGCAGTTGGAACAGCAGAAAATTTCCCAAAGGAACCATTCTGAAATTTCTAAAAAAGCTGATGATAATCTCCTAATGGGCATGCAGACAGCAAAGGAAAGCACTTGGACCACTAAAATACACTCTCTATTTACATTTCTTTAAACTCCCTTGCTCTGCTATTGGTTGATGTGGAATTAATAAGCGTTCCAAGAATGTTAAAGAAAAGCCCAGTCCCATATATGTGTGTAAATACTCTTAGAATAACCTAGCTTTTGGAGAAAATAAAATGCTCAGTGATGTGTGCCTCTGGGGTTCAAAGTGATGGCTTTGATTATCTGGCCTCACTGCTTCCCTTCCCTTCCCCTATGAAATTACAATCTGAATGTAGGTGGGAGTTTTGATGTTAATCTCCAATGGCACCCCCTTAAGTAACTATCGAAAGCTAGATGGATTTCGTACCATAATTTCCATGATCTTCAGTGAGAAAATATAAATTCCTTTATAAGCTTTGAAAGCTCTTAAATTTTTCTGTCAGTTTTTAAACACTGGCTGTCATACAAGTGGACTTTGTTTTATTTACAGTATGCTGTCATCTTTTTGCACTGAAAAACTTTCACTTTATATGTTTATGTTTATTGAAATGTATGTATTATTTGTTCCTAATCATAATCAAAAGGTGAACTTGTTTTGTCTTACATCAAAGGTTAATTCTGTGAACCAGAAACAAGATTCATATTGATCTTGTTTCCATTTTCTGTTCACTTTGTTTATTTCATTTCCATCTTAGTTTTAATGGGTAGTTAGTAAAGCTGATTGTTCTGGATAGTATGTGTTTGTTACACTCTTCTTTTGATAAACTGTGACTACATTTTTCTTTTTCTCCTCTTTTCTCCTCTTCTACTAATGACAATTTTATTTCATATGCTTCACAGTTATTTCTAATTTTGATTTCTTAATGAAACTCAAGTTTTTAAGAAATCCTTCTTGTTACTCCTTCTGTATCACTTTAAGAAAACATTATCTAGACCAGCTTTATCAAATTGGTTCCTGCCAAGATTGCTTATGAGTTATAGTATATATGAGAAAAACACTCAGAGTAAGACAGATTTTAACATTAACATGTAGTGATTACTAATTTGTGATGAACTCAGCATAGACTGGCCGACAAGAAGTCTGGTAATTTCCTTAGAAAAATATGAAAATTAAGTAAGCATAATACAGTATGTTTTATTTCAGCACTTTGACAAAGTATTCTTAGACTTTTTGATTGGCAAAGTACTTAAATTTGGGCAGGATGGCATATGTGTTTGGTGGACTCCCAGCTTGTTGAAACTTGTATAGATAATCCTCGACTAACAAGCACAACTGACTCCCAAATTTCTGTTGCTAAGCGAGACAGTTATTAAGTGAGTTTTGCCCCATTTTCTTGTCACAGTTAAGAGAATCACTGCACTTGCTAAATTAGTCACAGGGTGTTAAATGAATCCAGCTTCCCCATTGGCTGCTTGTCAGAAAAATCGCAAAAAGTGATCACGTGATCCTGTGACACTGCAACTATCATACATACATGCCAGTTGCCAAGCACCTGAATTTTGCTCACGTGACCATTGGATGCTGCAACAGTTGCAAGTATGAAAAACCATCAACTTTTTTCAGTGCTGTTGTAACTTTGAATGGTCATTAAATAAATGGTTGTAAGTTACTCCAAACTCCAATTATTCTTCATTAAACTGGAGGGAGATGACAAGTAAGAGGAGTGAGAATATGCCATGTTCTTATGGTCTTCAGCATTTGCTCTATATTAATGAGTTGAATAATGAGATGACATATTTTCAGATGTCCCAATTAGAGGTGAACATTTATTTATTTGATTCATGTATGCAGACATTCAATTTGCTGAAAAATTCTGGATGGCTTATTAAAGAAAAAAACAAACAAGAGGTAATATTTTGAATGCATACATTTAAAACAATATTGATAGATTAGAGAAATGAAAATAACAGTAATAATAAAATGTACAATATAGAATGGGGGAACCTATCTTTCCAAGTCCTTGTGAAAAAGTTCTTGAAATAGTAGTTAATTACAAATTGAGTATGACTTTGTTTACAGGTCATGCAGATCAGTTACAAATCAAGCAGCTGCTTTTGTATTTATACAATACACTAAGCTTGATTACTGTTAACCTTAATGGCTTTGCCTAATGTATAGCCCTTTTGTTGGATTTATGATTGTGATGTACTGTGTAACTATATTAAACACGTTGTGAGAACACAGCCTATGAGTCAGCTGTCAGAAGTGGCTGCAGAAAAAGATAAATACAATTTAAACTGCATAGCAGAAGCACAGTTTCTATCTCGCAGAAAGATTTTGTCTGCCATATTTTGCATTGGCTATAGACTGCTTTGAACATATGAACTTTTTTGGGACAGCAAATCTCTGTTAAACCCATCAAATAAATGTTAAGTTAGGCCAATAAGCCAGGAGAAGAGAGACTGGAAATCATAATTTCATTGGCCTGCTAAATTGGCTCTTTTGAACCCAGTCTTTAGTTCAAGAATTTAGTTCATATTTTTTTGAAGACAGTGCTTGGTAAGTATAGCAATCTATAGTATAAACCCTCTCTTTTGTAAGAAATAGCCTTGACCATTGCATATCAAAATTCCACATGCCCAACTGAAAACAAAACCCCATTGCTTATTCACTAGAATTTTATATACATTGCAATATTGCCTATGTCTTTGCTTTTCAATCCCTATTTTTATGCATACCTAGCATTTTCCAGTGGAAAACCCTTGTTTGTTTTGCTCAATTCCATGATACTACAATAAAAGCAGAACTGATTGATAGGCAGCCACTGAAAAGGTAAATGTCATTGTAGTCTAGGAAATATTTCTGTAATTACTGAAGCAAAATACTATTCAACAAACCTGGTATATCCTCATTCCCTTTCTCCAATTTCACATTGCCATTTTTAGCAAATTATATTTTATGATCTATGCCAAGACTTTTACTCTTAAGAGAAGCATCTGCATATTCTGTGTTAGATTATGAGAAGATGCAAGTGATTTTTAAAATGTTATTTGAAGTATATGTTTCTAAAACTATTGTTTCAATTTAAGGAACTATGGGATCTCACCTCAGTCTCCAGATTCATTAATGTGATTTCCTGTAGATACGTATATTTTCATGTTGTTATTATAGAGTTGTAATCCATATAACAGTCCTCTAAAACACTGTTATTGCCTATATTGGAGGAAGTGGAGAAAGATTGGGACTAAGGGAAAGTGCTTTTGCATCCACATGAGATGGAGGAAAGAGGTGGCCTCCTACCACCTGCAAAATAAAGGCTCAGTGGAGAGAAACTGGCAGGCTTTTCCCTTCATTTGCACCTAAAGTGAGTGAGACATTCTTCCATTATTTTGAAAGCTAGAGAAAGCTGAATGTTTCCCAGTGAGCTGAAGATCTGAACCGAGCTGGAAGATGAACAGAAGAAAAACAAGGAAGATTGCTAGGACTTTATTATTCCAAGCTCAATCTTGTTATGTTATACCTGCTCTAAATCACTGCATTTCAGTATTAAGTTATACCAGATTAAAGATCTTCATAAAATATTTTGAGTAAGTCATGCTACCCCCAATTTTAGTCAAAACATGCTATCCTGTATCTTTAACACAGCAACTAATAAAGTTCCTATAGTGTGCAAGCAGGATTTTTTGTAAATTTTCAGTTTAGAAGATAAAGTAATAAAAAGGTGTTCCTTATATATTCCAAAAATCATTATGACTTCTAAACAATTTTTAATAGTGATAAATTCATTATTAAATTGTATCTTAGACCAATATTTATTGGAGGGAGAAAGCATCCTTGTCCTTATGACTTGCATCTTTTTAATGCCGTATGAATTAGATTTTGAAATGTTTCCCTCTTGCATAGGATGAATGAAGCATCAGCGCACCAAAAACCCACGCACAGCTTCCAGAATAATTTAGATTCCCCAGGTCCTAATGTAATAATATGTAATCAGGTCTGTCCAATTCCTGGCTCTTTGGCTGTATGGAAGATACTGGCTAGAGATATACTCTATTTTTATGCCAGTGCATCTTCGGTGGTAGATTGAGTATTTAAATACTTATACTGTAAATGCTGTTGGTTTTGAGTTGGGGAGTCCTGTCATCATGAAAATATCTTGAACAGAATCACATGCCTGTTGGAAAAGATCTGGTTATGGATATGTTAACATTATGCAGCATAAATGTAACATGTTTAGATTATTTACTATTTTTCTTCTGAGTAGTGATGTCAAAAACAAAACCGATAGATAAATCTTCATGTCTTATATTTCCTGCTCACTCTGGTCATGTTTCCTCTCTGGTCTACTTTGTAAGGCCGACTGACTGGATCTTCCCTTGCTTTGTTGTTTAATCCAATTGTTTATATTCAAGAAGTAACTTCCTGGTAAGAAGGAATTTGAACCAGCTCTCTAGCACTAACCTTGATATCACTTAACTTCTCAGAACATATCCAGAATTTGTTAGGATGATATTTTCTCAATGTCCTCTTGTCAGTTTCAGTGGCTATCAGGAAATGTCAGAAAAACTCCCATGTGGCTATTAAAGCCAAGTTTTAACAACAAAAGACAAAACAACTGTTCCTGCAAAATGTCCTTCTAAATCATTCAGTAAACAATTTGGTTTTCCGGTGAAACACAGCAGTTAATTTGAAATACAGACAAAAATACCTGGAGTACTAAGGCTATGTTTGCCTTGGCTTCATTTGACTCTGCATGCTTAGCAGCATAGTACCAAACAGGCTGATGGCCTTTTGCCAAACTGTAATATTTCCTTTTGCTGTTGTTCATAAAGGCATTCAGGAAAACAGTTGAGCACAATAAGGCCCTTCCTGTTCCGGACAGGCGTGTGAACCACCCAATAAACTTGGAATGAATCATCTGAATTATGAATTTCCTTTCATTTGCAAATATGCCCTCTCAGCAGCTGCTGCTGTGGATTTGAAAAACACTGAGTCTCAAATAGTTATGTTTAGGATAGCTTCCTCATTTTAGCACTTTGAAAGCTCTCTCATCCTTTAGGTCTGCAGAAATAAATGTTTGCACAAATAAAAGATCACTACAGGTTTAAAACTTTTTTGGGGTTAGTTTCACATTATCTTTAAAGTGCTTGTGAAGATACTTTTTTTTTAAAAGAAACTCTGAACTAAATGTGAAACTATCTCTAGGAGTTCTAAATGTTAATGCAAAAATCTCCTAAATTTCATCTCTGAGTACAATGAAACAGATTTAGTGATGGTTGATATGGTGCAGGGACAATATCTTAGCAGGATTTATAAGAAGCCAGGATGGTGTCAAAGTGATAAGAACATCATGATATATTTCTGACCAAATGTGCAGTTATGTAACATCATGACCTCTAATGGAAGTACATAAATTGCAGCAATTGCAACTTGATATCATGACACATAAGTCATTCCCACCCACCCCAATTGAACCTCCACAGACATGTCTGTGCAAAACCCATTTATGATTTTGAATAGTACTAGTTAGTATTAATTTAGATTTTTCCAGATTTCCATCCATATTCAAGGGCACATTGGATAAAATCAGCAATGCAAAACATTTCAACAGAATACCAAAAAGTGCTGTTCTATCTCCAAAAAATCAGTTGATACGGTCAGGATAAAGTTAAGGTTTAATTTTATTTTCTATGCCTATTAACTGAATTAAAATTAAAAATAATCAATACACATTTCCAGTTATATATTTAATATTTTTCTCTAACTCCACACTAAAAATTACAATTTGACAAAAAATGATCCAGAGGAGATGGTCTAGAAACAATGAAATGTTCTGGAATTGTCTAGAATGTTCTGTTTCTGAATCATTTTGCATATTCCCATTTTAATGCTTTTTACTCTAACACAAAGTGTTATTTGGTAGTTTGATTTATTTACAGATGTGGAAAAATCCATTTGCTGACAGTATTAGAAAATTTGTTATTATATATCTCTTTGAATAATACTTCAATGCAGCTGGATGACAATATTCCATTTTTAAAATGATAATACTTTGTTTTGGTTTCAGTTGTCCTCTTATCCTGTGCCCTGAAATTCTGGAGCACAACTGTCTACAATACGAAGTAGCTATATATAAATTCTACCTCCATGAAAAGGGGTGTTTTGATATAAGTGTGTCTTTTGACTGTTGGTATTGCACTCAAGCATCTCAAGTGCCAAATTATAAAGTACTTTAAATGCAAATTGAAATGTAAGCTTTAACGGAAAATTATAGTGATTATCTGCAATACCTTTGCTAGCTAAATAAATGTTTGTTCTTCAGAATAGTATTCAAAATTTGTTTTGATTGAAGAAGGCTTGTCATAACAGTTAAGTTGTATAGAGATCCAGTTATTATAGCTGCTAATAGTCTTCTCTTTCTACAAAAAGATTATGAACTGGCACAACTGTCCTCATATCATAAAGAAAACACGTTATTGTGACAGTCTCATTCAGATGCAGTGGATTGGATTAACTATGTCTGTAGCCAAGTTCACAAGTGGCTGGGAAACTTTCCTGTCCCTACCCTTTTTTGGTATTTTTCTTCCATTTTCCTTGTCTAAAACCAATAGGAGAGAAAACAGTTCAAACTGCTGAGGAGAGCTGGATGGCTCTGTTGCTCTTTGTTGCCATCTGGTGGCTTATTGGTCTTTTGCAGCCCAGATATGATTACCCTAGTATTGTTTCCCAATTATATCAAGTGAAGAGATATAGGTAGGCCAACAGAACAGGGTTGTTTCATGCTATAGATCCTGGATCGTGCTGTTTTCTTTCAAGTCAGATATTTGATTTATGAAAAATGTACAACAAAATAAGGTGGGTTAAGAGTGATAATGGAAAGGCTATTTGGTGCAATGGGTAAAGCATCAAGCTAGTGAGTTCTAATCCTGCACAAAACTGAGTGACCTTGGGCCAGTCACTTGTTCTCAACCCTAGGAAGGAGGCAGTGGCAAACCACTTCTAAAAATATTACCAAGAAAACTACCAGACATTGTCCAGACAATGGTCAGGAGTCAGCACTGATTTAAGGGCACTTTAAACAAAAAATAGTTATGATTATCATAAATTCCATTAATTTTAGTTATTTTGATAGGGGGATTATTAAATTAGGTTTCAACATAATAATGTGTAAGCTTCAACAAAGGCAGTTTAAATAAACTCTGCTTCTTCTAGAAAATACAAGTGAAACCTTGATCAACAGCAATGACTGAACCAACCTTCCTTCCTTCCTTCCTTCCTTCCTTCCTTCCTTCCTTCCTTCCTTCCTTCCTTCCTTCCTTCCTTCCTTCCTTCCTTCCTTCCTTCCTTCCTTCCTTCCTTCCTTCCCTCCTTCCTTTCTCCCTCCCTGCCTCCCTCCCTCCTTCCTCTCCCCTTAAGTCTAAAATATGTCTAGAATTAGGGCAATTGGTCCACTGCAAAAATTATATCATAAAAAGTGCTGACATGATGATAGAAAGAATGGAACTACCATTCTTATTCCTATTGTTTTACCTCACATGTGGATACTGTGCTTACTTACCTGAATAAAATTTCATACAGATAGGTAACATTTCTATGCAAGGACATATTTAGAATGTTAAGAGCATGTACTGAGTACTTCATAAAATGGTTACCATGATAAAAATGATCAATCACAAAACACCTAAAAGATGGGATATATTAGAGTTCAAAAGCACTGATACCAATAACAGTAAATTATTTAATCAATCAATTTAATCAATAGAATCAAAATTTTAAATTAAATAACACAAAAGTAAAATCAAATGGGTGAGATAAAAGAGTAACTTAACATGGAGTGTTTAATAAAGGTGTAACATATGCTACTATAACAGTATATTAATTATGCAAATATAAATCTAATTTAATATTAATGCATGTAATTATAACATTAATTAATATTTAATATTGATAAAATATTAAAATCTATAAAGTAAAATTACATACTAGTTAAACAAGATAACTAACATAATAATAAACCTGGTAATGAGTAAAACAGAAGTGATGACCAATCATGGCTTATTTTCATTGCAGCCGTATAGAATTTGGCTACTTACACAGGTAATGGATTTCAAAATCAGTGATATAAATAAACATAATGCTACAGGCTGGTGTTTTGTAGCATGCCTACTTTCGGTTTGTTCATTTATTTAAACCAAGTATTTGAAAACTCAAGTAGGCTTAGTGGACATCACAAAAAAATGCCTATCCTTGGTGTATAACATTTCAGGGATTCTATGGGAGAAGCCTAAATTCCCAATGAAAGTATAAGTGACAGCGTAAAATTGGAACAAGACTACAGGTTAAAGAACGCATTACAAGTAGTACTCGACTTACAATAAATCATTTAGTGACCATTCGAAGTTACAAAGTTACTTATGACCACCTTTTTTCACACTTACGACTGTTGTAGCATCCCCATGATCACGTGATCAAAATTCAAATACTTGGCAACTGACACATATTTATGGCAGTTGCAGTGTCCTGAGGTCATGGGATCCCTTTTTGTGACCATCTAACAAGCAAAGTCAATGGGGAAGTCAGATTCACTTAGCAACCCTGTTACTAACTTAACAACTGATTCACTTAACAACTGTGGCAAGAAAGGTTGTAAAATAGGGCAAAATTCACTTCACAACTGCCTTGCTTAATTTCCCTGTGCAATGTAAGACTTCATTTATATTTATTAATATAATTTAATACCATACCATACCATACAATATTTACAGTTATTACATACATAAGAGGAAATTAATAGGCTTAATTTGTTTAACCCGGACTACACTTTTTCCTGGGAACCCACAGCAATCTCTTAATAGGGGTCTCCCTTGCATGAATTTTGAAAAATGTAAGATAAAATAAAATAAAAAAACCCAAACAAACAAACAAACAAACCCTGAATCTATACTTAACTATGGACAAGAATATTCTATTCAATCAGACCAAGACCTGTATAAGTTCAACATTTTTTAACCACTTGGTCTAGAATGCTCACTGACTCCAGGATGCTCACAAACTGAAGATGAAAGTATGCACACCATCTTCCACTGTTCCCCTACAACTGGTATTTCGAGGCAAACCTCCCAATACAGAAGTAACAATGAATTTTTAAAATTAATAAGCCTTGTATTCATTCAGCTCCTCTTTAAAGCCATTCATATTAATGATATTGCAACAACACATCTTGTGGGAACAAATGCCACTAGTTAATTAATTGTCGTGTGCTTCTTTTTGTATTTTCTTATACCTTATTCCAATCAGATTCATTGCATAGTCCTTAGTTCAAGTGTTTTGAATGAAAGGGGAAAATCCCTGCCCATTTTTTTTATGTCCCCCAGTTTGTTTGTATTTTTTTTTTTGAAAGGTGTAGCTTTCTAATGTTCTAGGCTTTCCAGGTCTGAAGTAAAATGCTAGTAAATATTCTAAACCATATCTCTATCAACCTCAGCAACTTTAGTGTTTATGGACTTCAAATCCTAGGATTCCCCAGCCACATCTGAGATGCTGAGGTTGAGAAACACTGCTTTAGAATTTCCCAGCCAGAGTTGAAGTCCATATTGACTTAACGTTGCCAAGGTTAAGAAACATTCCTGTAGAGTATATAGGATAAAATATACTGTTTTGTTTTATTAAGACTGAGGTTTGCTATTCTGTCCCTAACATCCCTAAAAGATGCAGGGGGCCACCATATATAATAATCAGAAAGCATCGTGGGACTGTTTTTTTTTCAATCTGGTTTTCAATTAGAGCAGAAGGGTAATCATGGAAGTGGACATGCCAGGTATTCCTCACTTAACAAGCAGTCATTTTATGACTATTTGACATTATAAAGGCCATGGAAGTATTACTTTAGGGCTCATAAACTACCCCAGGCTGTTGTAAATGGTTGTACCGCCCCCATTCTGATCACATGACTGCATGTCAGGTGAGTCAGCTTTACGACTTTTTTGCAAAAATAAGAAGAATGGGTTTGCTTAATGAGTGCAACATCCACTTAAGACCTCACTGCGAAAAAAGGCCAGAAAATTAGTTCTGTGTGCCTTGACTTATGACTGCAATGATTTATGACCATAATTCTGGTCTCTCGCTTCAAATATTAGAAAATGAAAAAAAAGGAGAAGGCAACTCATGCTGTTGAGTACTTAAATAACTGGATTTTAATTGTGCAAGTCTGGGCTGTTTTCAGGATGCCTTTAGCAGTAGAAAGGCAAGTTCTTTGCATCCCAAAGGGATCCAATTTTCATTCCTGTTTTTATTTTATTTTTTTAAAAAACACAATTTCTAAAAAGATTGCTGTTTTGCTGCCAAATGTTAGATTTTGACCTCGTCAACACACACTTATAGTCTAGGACAATTACTTGCAGGGAAAGATGGAATTAAGTGGAGAAATAGATTTCCAAAACATAGGTGGCTAAAGAAAATAATAAATTACAATAATGGGTACAGTGAAATAGATCATCCATGAATGCATGCAATCTCAAAATGAATGATTTCATTATGAAGAAGAAAGCCCAATTAAGCTTGTGCAAAAATAATAAAAAGAATGAGTAGTCTACAATTTAGCTGCCTTTCTCCTCCTTTAAAATTTATCTAGCCTAGACTTCCTATACCAGGAAGGAGAGAATAGAGAAGTCTTTTTCCATTCTGGAACAGACATTAGTCTGAAGTAAACTTAGTCATGAAATATCTATTTGAAAAAAAAAGTTAACAATTTCATTTCAGAAACTCTTCAGTAGTTTCACTACAACCCAAATTATACTCAGTCAAAGCTGTTAGATAATAAAATTATAAAAATGCAGATAATTAATTGGGTGCAAATGATGCTTTAATATATTTTCACTTAAGCATCTGCATATTTAGTTTTTTAATATTGTTTTTCCCTTTATCGCCCCCTCCCTTCTGTATATAAACATGAAAAAAAGGTTTTTCCATGTGCCTTTTTTTTTCCAAACCAAATTGTCTCTTTAAAATGGAATTAAACTTTGCCATCATGGTTTTTACACCTGGTGAATGGTTTCTTGCTAATCAGGGCATGAATACATATGCTAAACATCTCAAACATCTCAAAGAGGATAAGAAGATACTATTAAAACATAAGATATTTTTAATGGGTTCTGCCATCCCAAGAGCTAATTTAACTTAACACAGGGCTTTTTTTGTCATAGAACGCCCAGAACGGAGTTCCAGCACCTTTTTTGGATGGAACCTTATAGGGTAGGCAAGGCGGGGTGTATGACATGTGTGAGTTCCGGCAAAAAAAGTTCTTACAAAAAAAGCACTGAACTTACATATGTGATCTAAAACAATGAAGATGCAATGTACACATTGAACAGAATTATAGTGGTTTGCATGCAACAGCTATCTTTATAAATATCATCTGACTCATTGGTTTTCTGGACCACTTTTATTATTTTAGGCAATAATGGAAGAAATTATACAATTTTTCTGTTTTAATATCAGGATAGTAAAGTATTAGATATGTGTCTTTATGGACTCACCAAATAACAAAAAAAAAAATGGGAATTTGTTTCTGGAGAATTACTTAAGATAAGTATGCAGACAAAGAAATAAATAATGCAATAAAATTATATATATTATCAACACATCAATAAAATATGAGAATTAACATAGAGAATAGCTTATCAGAACTGTGGCGGTGCAGTGGTTAGAATGCAGTACTGCCAGCTGCCTACAGTATGGCAATTCAATTCTCACCAGCTCAAGGTTGACTCAGCCTTCCATCCTTTCAAGGTTGGTAAAATGAGGATCCAGACTGTTGGGGGCAATATGCTGACTCTGTAAAACCCTTAGAGAGGGCTGTAAAGTACTGTAAAGCAGTATATACAGTAAGTCTAAATGCTATTGCTATTGCTATTCCATGAGATGAGTTTTACTGGCAATATGAGCAGTATTAGATATGTGTATATTGATACATTTCTAAATAATTTCTGAAGAATTCTGAAATCATATGAATATTCACTACTTCAATATTTATCAGCCTTAATCAACAGTTTCACCCTCTTCTGGGGGTCAGCTAATAACTATGAAGGATTTGCAAAACATGATGTGAGATGTTATAATTCAAATTAGGGCAGAAATGAAAAAGATTTTAGAGGAAAATAATAAGATCTTGAGACAAGATTTTGTTTTGGCTTTAGAAGGAGTTGCTTCTGTTCTTGAAAAGGTGAACTCCCATGTGGAAGAGGTAGCTGAAAAAGTGGACATAATGGAGGGGAAAATTGAAAGTATGGAAAAAGAAATGGAAAATGAGATTCTTATGCTTCAATATGGACAAATGGAATATGCCTTAAGACTCAGAGGCCTGGAAGAGTCTTTGCAAGGAGATTTGAAAGAGATGGTTGCAAAGGACTTTGCATTGATTTTGAATAAAGAAAAAGAGGGAATACTTAGTGAAATTGAAAAATTATTTAGGGTTAACTCTGTGGTGGCAGCACAGAAGAATCTGCCAAGAGATGTGGTAATTTACTTTGGTAAAAGATCTTTACGCAATGAAATTGTGCAAGCCTATTATAAGAAGAGATTTCAAATTGCTTCACAAGATGTCATAATTTTTAAGGAGATCCCATCTAAAATTTTAAGAAGAAGAAAGGAGTTTGCTTTTCTAGCAAATGAACTTAAAAAGAGAAAAATTCTATTCAGATGGGATGTTCCGACTGGAATGGTGGTGAACTACCTGGGGACATGTCATAGACTTAATACTGTTTCTCAAGCAAAAGATTTTTATACTTCGGTCCTGGGGGTATGTGCATCGCCATCTATTAGGTCTCAACAAGTCCAGATTGAGGAGCAGAAGACAACTTGTGTAGCACATAATTCCAAAGAAAAGCAGCAACAGAAGAAGGTTAAGGAAGTTTCATATTCAGTGGTCTCTGAATCTCTGGGAGATGTTGGACCTACAAAGTCTTTGGAGCAATCTTCAAGGGTGGAATTGCTGCCTGAAATGGAAATTGGGAAATCTCAGTTTGAGGGGTATCAACAAGAGAGGAACGGGCAGAGGATAACTTGTATAACTTACAATTGTAAAGATCAACACAAGGAGGAATTTAAGGAATCCTTACCTGTATTGGCTTCGGAAGTTAGACCTACAAAGTCTTTGGAGCAATCTTCAGAAATGGAAATTGGGAAATTTCAGCTTGAGGGGCACCGACAAGAGAGGAACGGGCAGAGGATAACTTGTACAACTTATAATTGTGAAGATCAACACAAGGAGGAATTCACTGAGGAAGTTTTACAGGTATCGGTCCTTGAGACTGGTGCAACATATAAATGTAAAGAAAAAGTAACATATAAATGTAAAGAGAAAGACCAACAGAAGAAGGAGGTTGAGGAAGTTTCACAGGTACTGATTCCTGAGCTTGGGGGTCAACCAGGACTTACAAACTCTTTGGAGCGATCTTCAAGGGCAGAATTCCACGCATTCTTTTCGATGCTTGCGGGCAAGAGAGACCGATATGGATTGTGCTTATAGTAGATGCAACTGGCTATCAGACAGAAGATTATGGATATTGAATGAAAATTTTAGATAAGAAGTTTGTGTTTATAGTGGATGTAACTGGTTATTGGACAGAAAATTATGGACATTGAATGAGAACTTTAGACAAGAAGTTTACTATTGAGATTGTCGGAGAAGTAAAACTTATATCGTTTTTGGAAAATGTCTTATGTAATGTCTAAACATGTGTTTTGGGATAATAATATATTTCAGCTTTAAGTTTTAAACCTTTAATGATAATATTGTTTAAACTTGTGTTTTGAAGGGATTATAATTTGTTTATTTCAGTGAGGGGATTCTAATAAATTTGTGTTTCGAAGGGAGTATAACTTGTTTAAGTTTCAAGTAATGCTTAAATTTGGTTTTTAAATATTATTATTAATATTTCTAAGAGAAAATAATTTGTTTAATTAAATGTCTAGATTTGTTTAGGAAAGAAAGTAATGTTTAAATCTGTGTTTTTGGAGGAAGTCTATATAGAATGATGATTGTATTTAGACTTGTTTAGGATTTAAAAGTGTTTCAAGTTTTTAAATATTATTATTAATATTTTTAAGAGAAAATAATTTGCTTAGATTTGTTTAGGATTTTTAAGTTTTTTTTTTGGATAGGTGAGAAGATTATGAAGATTGAAGGAAATATGTATTTATTTTAAGTTTTCTAAGAGTATTTAGTTTTAATGGTATAACAAAGGTTTATATGTTTATTTTTTTGTATTAGGATAAAGAAAGAGGGAGAAATTAGATTTTATATTATAGGCATAGATATTCAAAGAAAGTAATGTTTAAATTTGCGTTTTTGGAGGGAGTTTATATAGAATGATGATTGTATTTAAATTTGTTTAGGTTTTAAAAGTGTTTTAAGTTTTTTTCTTAATTAAGCCTGTACTTAGCTCTGGGAAGTTCAGGGGAGGGCTTGGGAGGTTGGGGAGGAGGGGGGTGAGGTAGGGTTGGGGGGGGTACGGGAAGGGGATTTGTTTTTGTAAAAATTTAAAAATTTTCAATAAAAAAAAAATATTTATCAGCCTTGGCAACTTTAAGATGTGTGGGCTTCAACTTCTAGAATTCTCCAGCCAGCAGTTGAAGTCCACACATTTTAAAGTTGCCAAAGTTGACAAACATTGCAATACTTCATTTTTCTTGAGAGTTGACAATAATGAGGCACAGATGCTCCAATGAAATGAGTGCCTGGAATGTTGTCTTATAAAAGTTATCTTGGTGATGTTGATTTTTGATGAATTTCTGAATAAATACATTATCTGTTCATGACCGCAAAATCTAGATAAACTTGTTCCTGAAGTGTTGCATGTATTTTTTTCACTAGCTTGGCTTCACACATACTTAATAATATGTTGTAAACATCACATAAAAGTAATAGTATATGGTGTTTGATAACATGGAGAACCATATCCTTGAGCTTAAATGTTACAATTTTTTTTCCTTCTGCCTTTCCAACATGTTATCTAGGGCTATTCTATACATTGAAAAGATATGAAAAGAAAAAAAAATAATGTGTATCAGTGTATATGCTGAAACTAGTGAAGTGGGAATCTGTAGTTCTTAGGCTAGGGAAAATTGTTATTTAATTATGTATGTTTTGTCCTATGATTCCAGGTATGTATCCATTAACCTGGAAAGATGTCTAAGGGTTTTCTGCTGAATACTCCATTTGGAATTTTGTGTTACATGTCTAGTATCCAAGATTTGATAATAAATTCTAATGTATGTATATATTATATGTATTATATGTATATTAAGATTTTTCTTAACTTTTTTTAACTAAGCCTGTAGTCAGTTCTGGGAAGGTTGTGGGAGGGTGGGGAGGGTTGGGAGGGTTTGGGGAGGGGAATTTTTTTCTTTTTGTAAAATTTAAAAATTTTCAATAAAAAATAAAATAAAATAAATTCTAATGTGAAGGCCTGCAGCTTGATTCCTTCACTCTTATTTCTGTCAATATATGAGAAGAAACTACAGGCCCTCTTGCAATTCTGCTAAGTATTGATCAAGTTGCTAATACTTTTAACTAAGTGACTAACAAATGGACCAATTAGCCTAAGCAATGAACTATGTGGCTCAAGAGATGGGACACAATCACAACCAGATGCCTCTGTGCCCTAGTCCTAATCCCAAATTCCTGACTATTGCTGAAACAGATTCTGCTGCTGCCAAATACAAGCCTCATTTCTTTACAAAGAAGATGGGAAATTAAGAAAACTTCTGCTTGCTTTGTTCAATATGTACCATATATCTCCTTGTGATCACTTAATTTGCTCAGTGACAGAACCTGAATAGAGTGTATAATTTGCCAAGGACTTCTAAGTTGAAATAGACACTGCCTGATCTATGAACTCAACTTACCTATCAATTTTGGATATTGTGTCCTATTCTCTACCAACATTATAGATTAACTGGAAAGTGGACAACTTTCTATCTTATGTCTTCCTATCTTCTTCTGCTCAGAAGTAATATTTATCGTTCAACAGTAAATTAGACTAATTTGGAAAGATTTTATCATATTATCATCCAATTTATTAATTCCCTGAATTTAGGCACTAGATAAATTGCACAAATCAATACAAATCAATATTTAACATTTGTTCTTTGTCAATTGCTATTCAGAAAGATAGTGACTACCTATTGTTGTTCTATAGCAACCAAGCTGGCACCCAAGGCCCATGTTCACAGACAAAATCCAAACTGCCAGATTAATTGCCATATAGAAAAGATAAAAATTGCTATAATCTTTCTTTTGAAGTAATATTAGATTCTTACAACATTTTAAGAAGTATATGAGGATATATTTCCACAATGTATTGAATGTAGTCTTTTATATTTGAATGTCAATGTCTCTGGTGAAGTTTTTGACTATATAATTCATGACTTCCTTGTGCTAAGTGTTGTTCATTCTAAATTGCACATATATCGTTCATTCTATTAATCTTTATAAAACTGTTAATGAAGCACACAACATGTTTTTGGAATAATGTCACATTATGTGTTTCTTGTTGATAGTCTATTGGACACAAAAGAAAATATTATGAAAATGTACATAACTCTTTTGTTAACAGCATCAGAATGCCTAACACTGTTTTTATCATTTATTTACTGCAGGGCTACATTGATTTTTTTTCTTTTTTTGTCTATGCAGGTCTTTTTAAAAGCAAGTTGGGCTTCTAAAAATGGAGAAGCAAGGCCCCCTTTTTTCTTTCAGTCCTTGCAGTGGTCCCCAATGCTTTATTCTTCACAATCCCTAAAGTGCCCTTAAGCCACTGTCATTAAACTATCAAAGAACAATGGTAGTGTAAGGTATTTCATTTTGAAATGGGATAATGGCAGATTAACAATCAATGAAATTTAGAGGGTGTGTCTGATTTTAGTGTGCTTCAGTGAGTAAATGCAATCTATTTGCTTTGATATAGTAGACTACAGGTCAGTATGTAGATATCTTTTCCAGCTTGTGTTTTAGTTTCTTTGGGAAGGAGGGAAGCCTCCAACTTGACTTGGCAAGAGTTTAGAAACCACAACTATTCTGTGCATGGCCCGACCATTTCTAAAATACATTTTGCACTTTTGGTAGATGTTGTAATGCTTTTAGCACAGTGAAATCTTGGCTTATACCAGTGTCTAAAATAAGACATAGTTGATTTTCCTTTTGAGAGGGGATGTTAACTTATGAAAAGTTGTTACTTTGGAAGGACATACAGACACAAATGTAGATTCAAATCAAATTTCAGCAGTGATGGAATTCTGAGATTTTACTGGCAATGTTTTGCTTTCACATTTGCTAAGTCTGGATTTCTTCTTGTTTCCCCTGTGTCTAGCTAGGTCTTCCCATGATTTCAGAATGTACATGTGGCAGTTGATTTGGGGAAAAGTTCACAGATTTGAGTTGCAATCAAGAACTATAAATTTAATCTCTTGGATTTAGCACACATCATGCTGATTTTGTAAACAATTTGACATTCTTTCCCTTTAATCTTCCTCACACTATCCCAAATTTTGTCCATTTGCTGCTGAATTTTAGCACATGAGGTGTCAGGCCATTTTTCAGATTTTGGAAGGGTTTTAAGAGTGGAAATGGGAGCATGCCTTTTAAAGATCACCTGCTCCTATTTCACTCTTTTTTGAGAGAGAGGGGGGATGGGGAGGGAGGGAGACAATGAATTACAGCATTCAAGATGATGCCAAATTTTAGCAATATCATTTCAGAGCATGGGAAGGCTGCATTATTGCCCATTATTCCCTAGCATAACTGTAGTATATTTCCACATCTATTCTGGCAAATGTAATTAAATTTATTTGGAATCCTTACTGCTGAGATCCATAAAAGAGCTATAAAAGTCAAAATTCTGGAATGGGATCTAGACATATCTGCTGCTTTATTACTTTGGAAGTGACAAAACAAAAGCCCTATAAATCAGAATATCAGAGTATGAGGACTAGTTCCCTGTTGGTAGAAAAGAAGCCATCTATTTAGATGATCTCCAAGTGAGATATGGCAGCATTTTCTCAATGAGGCAGATTTTCACCATTGATAGATAAGTTGATTTCAGATAGATTTTTCATTGTCTTTCAGAGTCTGTTGTTTGGATATTTAAGGGATGTTCAGAAACTAATTGTCTTTGAGCCAGCAATTATGGTTAAAGCTCTTAGAAGGTTATAATCCTCTATGATTTGCCTAATGTAATGTTATAATCCTGAAGCTCATTTCAGATGGCAGTTCCCTGTAATAAAATCACCACCAGATGGATTCGTAGCTGGCTGACCGGCCGTACTCAGCATGTAGTCCTTAATGGAACTGCATCTACATGGAGGAAAGTGAGTAGTTGGGTGCCCCAGGGCTCTGTTCTGGGCCCAGTGTTCTTCAACATCTTCATCAATGATTTGGATGAGGGGATAGATGGGGAACTCATCAAATTTGCAGACAACACCAAGCTGGCAGGAATAGCCAACATTCCAAAAGACAGGCTTAAGATTCAGAGGGATCTTGACAGACTTGAACATTGGGCACTATCTAATAAAATAAAATTCAATGGTGAAAAATTCTACATTTAGGCAAGAAAAACCAAATGCACAGGTATAGTTTAGGAGGTACCTTGCTCAATAGTAGTAACTCTGAGAGGGACCTCGGAGTCCTAGTGTACAATCACTTAAATATCAGCCAGCAGTGTGCTGCAGCTGCCAAAAAGGCCAACACAGTGCTGGGCTGCATTAATAGAAGGATAGAATCAAGATCACGTGAAGTGTTAATATCACATTACAATACCTTGGTAAGGCCACACTTGGAATACTGTATCCAGTTTTGGTCACCACAATGTAAAAAAGATGTTGAGACTCTAGAAAGAATACGGAGAAGAGCAGCAAAGATGATTAAGGGACTGGAAGCTAAAACTTACAAGGAAAGGTTGCTGGAATTGGGTATGTCTAGTTTAATGAAGAGAAGGATGAGGGGGGACATGATAGCAGTATTCCAATATCTCAGGGGTTCTCACAAAGAATAAGGAGTCAAGCTATTCCTAAAGCACCTGAAGGCAGGACAAGAAGCAATGGATGGAAATTAACCAAAACAGAAGCAACCTAGAATTAAGGAGAAACTTCCTGAGAGTTAGAACAATTAATCAGTGGAACAACCTGCATCCAGAAGCTGTGAATGCTCCAACACTGGAAATCTTTAAGAAGAGATTGGACAGCCATTTGTCTGAAATGGTATAGGGTTTCCTGCCTGAGCAGGGGGTTGGACTAGATGACCTCCAAGGTACCTTTTAAATTATTATTATTATGGATCATTGCATAGTCAGCCAGATGTTCAGACTGGATTTGGCATTTTGTCTACCTATCGAGTCCTTACCCAGGACCTGGGATAGGCAGATGTGGATGTTTGATGGTATTACAGATATCGTCGCAGGATGGAAGCAGTTCCTAGTAAGGCCGCCTTTTGCAATTGACTAATAGCGAATTTGTCAATGCCAATGGTATTCAAGTGGTGCTCCAGTTGTTTTGGGATTGCACCCAAGGAGCCTATTACTATTGGTACTACCCTTGCTTGCTTTTGCCACAGTCTTTCTATTTCTATTTGTAGGTCTTTGTATTTTGTTATCTTCTCCAGTTCTTTCTCGTCTATTCTGCTGTCTCCAGGCACTGCCACGTCCACTATCCAGACTTTTTTGTCTTTCTTATCGACAATTGTTAAGTCTGGGGTGTTATGTTGCAGGTGCTTGTCTGTTTGAATTCTGAAGTCCCAGAGCAGTTTAATTTTATCATTTTCTATGACTTTCTCTATTTTATGATCCCACCAGTTTTTGCTTACAGGCAAATGATATTTTTTGCAGATCTTCCAATGCACCATTGTTGCTACTTTGTCATGCCGCTGCTTGTAATCAGTCTGTGCAATCTTCTTGCAACAGCTTACCAAGTGGTCCACTGTTTCTTCAGCTTCTTTGCATAGGCGGCACTTACTGTCTTTTGCTGTCTTCTCAATTTTGACTTTGTATGCATTTGTCCTTAAGGCTTGGTCTTGTGCAGCCAGAATTAGTCCCTCGGTCTCTTTCTTCAATTTTCCTGCTCTTAGCCATTGCCAGGTTTTATTATTATCTGCTTTCCCAGCTATTTTTTTCATGTATTGGCCATGTAGTGCTTTGTCTTCCCATGCCTCTATTCTGTTCTTCATTTGGTCTTTCTTGTAGGCCAGTTTGGTCTCTCCAGTAGTCAGTAAGCCTTCCTGATATACTAATTTCAGTGCATCTTCATCATTGTTCTTCAGATATTCTTCCAAAGCCATTTTTTCTTCTTCAACCATCTGATGTACTTGCAGCATTCCACGCCCACCTATTTGCCTTGGTAGATAAAGTCTATCAATGTCACTGCGTGGATGAAGGGCATGATTCATTGTCATTATTTTTCTGGTCTGCCTATCCATTGCTTTTAGTTCTGCTTGAGTCCAGTCCACTATTCCAGCTGTGTACCTAATAACTGGGATTGTCCAGGTGTTGATTGCCTTTATGGTATTTCCTCCATTGAGTTTGGATTTTAAGATCTTCTTCACTCTCTTCATGTATTCACCTCTAATCTTTTTCTTGACTTCAGTGTGCTTGATGTTGTCAGCTTGAAGGATACCCAAGTATTTGTAGTACTCTTCCTCATCCAGACTCTTAATGTTATTTTCGTGGGGCATCTTGATTCCTTCAGTTTTCACTATTTTTCCTTGTTTGATAGTAAGTGTGGCACATTTGTCCAAGCCAAACTCCATTACAATATCTTGGCTATATATACGGACAGTGTTGAGCAGCGATTCTATTTCAGATGATGTTTTTCCATACAGCTTCAGGTCATCCATATAAAGGAGATGGGATAGTCTGGCAGATGTTTTTGATGTTTGATAGCCATGTCCTGAGTTATTCAGTATTGTTGACAGAGGAAACAGTGCAATAACAAATAGTAATGGTGATAATGAATCTCCTTGAAATATTCCTCTCTTGATATTAACCTCTCCCAGCCTCTCACCATTGATCTGCAACTGTGTCTTCCATTGTGCCATCGATCTTTGCACAAATTTTCTGATGTTTCTACTGACTCCTGTTATTTCTAGGCACTTGATTATCCAATCATGTGGCAGAGAGTCAAATGCCTTTTTGTAGTCAATCCATGCCACATTCAGGTTGGTCTTCCTTTTCTTGCAGTTTTCCAAGATCATTTTGTCTATTAGGAGTTGATCTTTTGTTCTTCTGCTATTGGGGCAGTTTCCTTTCTGCTCAGGTGGAAAGAGATTGTTTTCAACTAGATGCTGTTGTACTGCATCAGCTACCACACCAGTTAGTAATTTGAAAGTTGTTGGTAAGCAGGTAATTGGCCTGTAGTTACCTGGTGTTGCCCCTTTTGCTGGATTTTTCATTATTAGGTAGGTTTTCCCAGTTGTTAGCCACTTTTCAATTTCTCCTCCTTGTAGTATATTGTTGAATTGCTTGGCAATGAGTGGGTGTATAACAGTTAGATGTTTCAACCAAACCCATGCAGTTCATCTTCACCTGGTGCTGACCAATTTTTGATTTTCTTTGCTCTTTTTTCTACCATTTTTGTTGTTATTACTAGTTCTTTCATTTCAACTTCTGTTTTATTTGCATCCACCTCTTTTAACCAAGCTGCATCCTTGTTGTATTTCTTTGGGTTATACCATATCTGCTTCCAGAACTGCACTGTTTCTTCCTTGTCAGGTACTGACTGATTCCTTGCAGTTTCTCCATTGATGGATCGGTAGAAACGTTTCTGATTTGATTGAAATTGGAGGTTTTGCCTATAGTTTGCAATTCGAGCTTCATATCTACTGATTTTCCTGGCTATAGCTGTTATTTGTTGCTTTATTATTTCCAGTGCTTCCTTGATCTTCCTTGTTTCTAAGTGGTATTTCTTGATTAGGTATTCTTTGGTCTTCTTGTTCTTCAGCTTCTTTTCTTTCATCTGTTCTAGCTTGCTTGCATGTGATCTTAACTTGCTGATCTTATTTTCTAGTCTAACCTTCCATTTTCTGGTGCACTGTTTGTTTGTTTTTCTTTTTTGTTGATTTTGCATCCCAGGTATTCTGTTATAACTGCAGCTGTGCTGTACATTAGTTGGTTTGTTTCTTGCAGTGAATTGGTGCTTATACTTGATATTGCAGTATTTGCATCTTTTAATGCTTGTGCTAGCTGTTTCTTTGGAACAAGCTTCAATGCAGGCAGCCTTATTCTGTTGTTTTTGTGCTGTTCTAGATGCTCAGTTATTCTTTGTTTCAATTCTTTTATTTCTTTAGTTAGAGGGTTTTGTTCTTCCTGAGGAAGAGGGGCCTGGTTTCCAAATGAGAACAGTTGTATATCTCTATTGGATTCCTTCACTGCCAACTCCCCCTGGTTTGCCTCTACATTCTGAATTACTTCTGGTAAGGCTTTGATTTCTTTGCCCTGGGTAAACCTTTGCAGTTTGTCCAATTCTGTTTCTGTGAATACTTTATTTCGTGTTATAAATCGGCGTTGATCTGCTAGTCTCTGTTCTGTTATTTCTGATTCTGGATGTTGTTCTTTCCAGAACTGGTGCATTCGTTTTAGATATCCTCTTCTTGTTGGACTTGATCTGTAGTAACAGATCATTATTTCTTTGTTTTCAATCACTGTGTATCTGCGACGGGTAAACACCTTTTCTTCCAGTAGTTCTGCAGCTGCTGGCCCTGGTTGCTCAGCCAACAGTCCTGAGTCCTGTAACCCATTTTTCATCAGATATCCAGGAACTCCAATATCTAGCGCGGACCTTGTTAACCCGGGCGACGTCCGAGCCGGTATGGCATTCGGAAATTTACGTCTCACCATATTTTTTATGGGAGAGACACTCTTTGTCTCACTCCTCTGATGAGACCTGTCCAGTATGGTTGAACCTCTGGCATAGCTCTCATCTTCCTCAGAGTACACAAGCCCCACAACCACGTCAAGGTAGTGCCTCACTGGGGGTTATTATTATTATTATTATTATTATTATTATTATTATTATTATTATTATTATTGTTATTATTATTAAAAATCCTAATTCTGTAACTAGTGCAGGATAGGAGTTGAAAGGCTGGTCTAAGATTACAGAGACCCAAGTTCAAATTCACTTTCAACCACTGATGAAAACTCTGTGTCTTTATTATGATCAATCTCAAAAAATTACTAGGGAAAAATGAAAGTGCAAGCTATGCCACTTTGAGTTCCCAGAGGAAAAGCATATAATATTGAATGTTTAATATGCAAACTGATCCTTACTATTCACAGATTTTGTATTTGTGAATTTGGTTACTGCCTAAAATTTCTTTGCAACCTTCAAATCAATAGTTGCAATGCCCCGCAATCATTTGAGTTACTTGACGTGCATCTTCCTAGCTGAAATTGTAAAAGGTGATGTTATGGTATCTTGTTTCTGCTCCATGCTGTAAACAAGCACTCTGGAGGAGTAATGGTCAATGATCACTAATTCAGTGTCCAAGCAACTTTATAAAACATAACTGATATGATTCTTTCTCTCTCCCTCCCTCTCTCCTTCCTCTCCCTCTCCTTCCCTCCCTTTCCTTCTCTGTTTCTGTCTCTGTCTCTATCTCTATCTACCATCATTTTTTAATTATTATAGAATCATCTGGAAGCTAGGCAGTACAAACATCACAGTGAATGGGATATCATATAAATGGACAGGGCCTGCATATTCTAAACATACTTTTCTATTTCAGAGAGACAGACATTTTTGTTGGTTGGTTGATTTCTAGACTATGTTCATTCTGTAATAGAACTTTTGAAGTTTTCATATGGTTCTTGCATTGTCCAATTTTTTTGGGGGGGAGGAGGGTAGAATTACATTAATTTCTCCTTTATTCTTATTTCTTAAAGGGGTTCCTTATTTCTTAAAGGGGTTCCTGTTTTGTATATAACAGGGCTTAAAACTTTATTTGCTTTTATTTGCATATTATTTAATTTTGTAAAGAGCATTGATTAACTATTTATGAGTTTAAGATTAAAGGTTTTGTTCTTTCAGAAAAATCAAAGATATGTTAGGAATATCTGCAATATAAACAGTATAGCAGACCAATGATTCAATAAGAAATTAAAGTGCACATATAGCTATAGTTATTTTTAAACTTGTATGTAAAATAAATTCATAAATCTTGTTTTAAGAGTTGTATATACATCTAGGTTTAGTCCACTCTTTTTAGAATAATCTATAGTTCTTTTCATAATACATCTATATTAATCTGACTGAAATTCATTTAATTTTAGTAGCTATAGCAGTATCCTATATTTACACAACAATGTTACACTGTTGAATGTAACTGCTCAGAAGCCAGTAGTGCTTGTAATATCCATACAGTACAGAGAATAGTAACCTAAGAAGACATATTCTTGCAAACTCTCTTTGTTCTTTCAATGCCCAACTGCTAGTCTTCCCTTTTAGATATGCATGAGTAATGTTTCGGCCCTTTGCCAAAAATACGCACTCAGCCTGAAATTCAAGAACCATGGAATTTCTGGAATTTGCTATCTTTCCTTTCTGGTGATGATGAAAACTGTATTTGTCTTTTGTTTAACCCACCATGTAAAAACTTATATGCTCGATATAGCTTACATTACTGTATTATATTATGCTCCACTGCTCTAAATCATACAATAAATAATGCATTTCATTTCTCTTAGTTACAGCTTTTAGTGATTCTGTTCCATAAGATGTCCGTTGCAACTTCCTGGTAGATAATATGGTACTGTTTGAAACTTTGATGAACAATGTGGAAAGCAGTGGTTTCCACATGTTGTATTTAATAATCACTTTTAGTAATATTTTATAATACAGGAAATGCATGACACAAGGGAACACCAATGATAAAAAGTATTAAAGTAGAAGTTAAACCATTGTCAACAGCAAAAAACAACAAGAAGGCTAAAAACAGTTTCAAGTATTAAATGAGTTCCTTTTACAAAAACAACCATCATGCTGGTCACCCTGAGGTGTGTTTTCCAAGGGGGAACCAAGTAGAACCAATCTATTTCAATCCTTTCAATTTTCTATGTTAATTTACATTTGTTTGCTCTTTTCTTAGTTATATACTTATTTTAAATACTTTCTTTCATTTCCTTCCATTTCAGTCCCAACATTGATGGCATGTGGAATTAAAATGATACATTTTACCATTATAGCTTTTCTCAAAGTTAGATCAATATATTCAAATCTTTTTTCATTTTCATAGTAAAAACTAAGGACAGTAATTATAGTAGTGATAATGATGATGGCACAAAAACAGACATTATGAAAATTAAATAGTGCTTACCTTGCTATGTATAATTACGTACAATTATACTTATAGATAAAGCCAACATATACAGTAGCAATGTTCAGTTCTGTCATTATCGTCCTGAAACACTGTTGCCAGATGAAAATAATGTTGATATATTAATAATTGTAAAATAATATAAAAACAATGAATCTCTGAAATGAAAAGAAAAAATAAATATGATTATAGATTAATATTAATGTTAACTAATATTTTATAGATTAATATTAGTGTTAACTATGACATTATCTACTTTATTAATAGTCTGATTCTTATTATGCTAATTTACCATTTCATTTTCATTTGGATGTGCTGTATTGGTATTTTAATTTTTGGCTATAAATAAATACTACACACACACTCACCCATGTATATGTTTAGTGTTTCATCTTTTCTTTCCAAATCAGGAATAACTGGCATTGTTGTAAGTTTATGTAGAAAAGTCAATTGATATCTCTCTTCCTTAGCCGGGATAGACAGCACCTGTGATTAACTACGGCCAAACTGAACGGCTGGCAAAATTATTCTTCTGGGGACAGAAGTGTTGTTCTAATTATCATGTGAATCAAATCTGGCATAAATGAGGCCAAACATGCACCTCCAAAACTGATACTTTATTTATAATAATGTTTTAGTGTTTAGTAGTTTTTTTAATATTACATTTTACCTAAGTTATTGTGGAATTTTAAGAATCTAGCCATTGGAGAGACTAACTGGCACATTCTTCCATAATTTGGTAGGATGTGCTGATCTGTAACATTATTCAAGAATTTACTTTCTAATTGATAATCTGTTCACTCTTCCTAAACCTTTTGCCTTCCCAGCCTCTCTGTTTTCACTTGTTTCTGCTTATCTTTCACATGATATGTGTGTTTTGTGCCTTTCATTGTGTATATAAATATAAGGACTGTTTTCCCCGTATCATATATATATATATATATATATATTTAAAATATTATTTTACTTTGCAATGCTTACTAATGCATTTTTGTCTCTACTATAATTAAAATGCTTTTTTAAATCTAACTAGGTTTAAGAGTTGTATAGTTCAAGAGTTATGTATGAAATAACAAATTAGAACTGCAGTACAGAGAAAGGGGGGGAAAATTAGCCTAAATCATTTTCTCTTTTGCTGGATGACACAATAACCACTTCTGGGGATCATTCTACTTCTATGATTTTAGGAGCAATTCTCAGTTTGAAAACAAAGGAAAAAATTACTATCATTATTACATTTTAGGAGATACCATAGAAAGTCTTTTAAAAATCTTCTGAGAACAGGTTAGTTTTTCTTGACTGCATAGGTAGTGCAAGATCAAAGAATAAAATAATCTGTCATGGTCTATTTCTAATCCTTTTTTTTATTTTTTTTATTGAGAATTTTTAAAAGTTTTTACAAATAACAAAAAAAGAACAATAACAAACAAACAAAAAAACAAAACAACCCTCACCCAACCCCTCCCAAACCACCCCCTCCATCCCCCCCCCGAGCTTCCCAGAGCTGAATATAGGCTTAGTTAAAATTTTAAGAAACCTAAACAAATTTTAACAACTTATAAAATAGTTAATAATAAAATATATATGACATAAACATTAAAAAGAAAAAATACTTAAAAAGGAAAAAAAAGAAGAAAGAAAGAAAGAAGAAAAGAAATAGGAAAAAGAAAAAAAAGGAAAAAAGAGAAAACAATCTATAAAATATCAAAAATTATATACAAGTTATAAAAAAGCTAAATGATATTTTTTATATCCAATTTATGTTGTATAAAATTTATCCATTTTTCCCATACAGCAAAAAATTTCTCTTGCGATTGCTCCTTTAAAAAAGCCGAAATCTTTGCCATTTCTGCCAGATAGGAAACTTTAAAAAACCACTCTTGCAAGGTAGGCAAAGATTCCTTCTTCCAATATTGCCCTACTAATAGCCTTGCGGCTGTAATCAAATTTAACATCAATATAACCTACTTAGCATCACAATCAGTAACAATACCTAACAAAAATAATTGCGGAGTAAATTTTACCCTCCTTCTAAAAATTCTTTGAATATTCCACCATATCTTAATCCAAAAAGCTTTTATATTTTTGCACAACCACCAAATATGATAATAGGTGGCGTCCAAACAGCCACATCTCCAACATTTAGGCTGTAAATCAGGGTACATAAGAGACATTTTTTGTGGATCAAGGTGCCATCTATAAAACATTTTATAAAAATTCTCCCTTAAGTTCTGGGCTTGTGTAAATTTAACATTCCTCACCCAGATAATTTCCCAGGTATCCAGTGGGATTGGTTCACCAAAATTTTGTGCCCATTTAATCATACAATCTTTGATTAATTCAGATTCTGAATCCAATTCCACTAGAACCCCGTAGATCCTCTTAATGTGAGTTTGTCTTTGATCCTTTACTTGTTTAAAAAGATTTTCATCTTCTCTAAGCCAGCCCATATTACAATCCATCTTCCATCTGTCCACTATTTGTCTATATTGAAACCATGAATAGGTAATATTTTCATGTACTAAATCTTCCAAAGATTTTAACTGCCAATTTTGACCATCCCATCTAAGTAATTGTGTATAAGAAACCCTATCCATTTTAACTCCTCTCCTTATCCCCTCTATCGCATGCCAAGGTATAGCCCATAAAGGTATTTTAAAATCACTCTTATAATACTTCCTCCAAACCCGAAGTAAAGAGATCCTTATAATATGTGATTTAAAAACTCGATCCACTTTTTTATTAAAAATTAAGTAGGCATGCCATCCAAAAAGTAAGTCCCAACCCTCCAGATGGAGTATTTCTACATTTGTTAAATTTACCCAATCACTAATCAATGTTAAGACCACAGCATCATAATATAATTTCAAATTCGGTACCTTGAGTCCACCCCTCTCACGAAAATCTTGCATAATTTTAAGCTTTACCCTTGGTTTTTTCCCTGCCCAAATAAATTTATTAATGCCTTTCTGCCATTCATTTAAGTTAAGCTCATTCTTTAAAATAGGTAGCATTTGAAACAAAAAAAGAAATTTTGGTAGGACATTCATTTTAATCACTGCAATTCTACCCATAAGAGATAGCTGTAACTTATCCCAATTCTTCAAATCTTTCTGTACCCTGATCCACAACTTTTCATAATTATTCTTATACAATTTTACATTAGAAACAGATAAAGTAACCCCCAAATATTTTACCTTATCAACAACTTCAAAATCTGTTAAATTAACCAAAATCTGCTTGTCCCGGTTAGTCATGTTTTTAGGTAATATTTTAGTCTTATTATTATTGATTTTAAAACCCGAAACACATCCATATTGATGAATCAGTTGTAGTAACTTTACTACAGAATAAGTAGGTTGAGATAGAGTAACCACCAAGTCATCTGCAAAAGCTCTTAACTTATATTCTTTTTTGTTAACTTCTATTCCTTTTATTTCCTGCGACTCTCGAATTTTAATCAACAAAATTTAATCCTTTAAAAATAAGCAATTTGCTTATATTATAAAGAGAATTTATAATGCTTTAATAGAATTGGATTCGGAAATGGATTTAGTTAAAGATTGAATGGTAAAATGGGCCCAAAATATTCAAGAACCGATTCCATTGGATATATGGGAGGTAATTTGGGTTAGAAATGTAAAATTTACCCAGGCCCAAAATTTAAGAGAAAATTTTTACAAAATGTTTTATAGATGGCATCTGGATCCTAAAAAGTTGTCTTGTATGTATCCCAATTTACAGCCCAAATGTTGGAGATGTGGTAGCTTGGATGCTACTTATTTTCATATCTGGTGGACTTGTAGAAATATAAAAGATTTTTGGATTAAGATTTGGTGGAACATTCAAAAGATTTTTAGGAGAAAGATAAAGTTTACTCCACAATTATTTTTATTGGGTGTTATTGTAGATTGTGATGCTAAAGAAATTAATTTGATGTTGAATTTGATAACAGCTGCAAGGTTATTGGTAGGGCAATATTGGAAGAAGGATTGCTTGCCTACTATAGAAGAATGGACGCTTAAAGTGTCAAATTTAGCAGAAATGGCGAAAATTTCTGCTTACTTGAAGGATCACTCACAAGAAAGATACATTTCGGTCTGGAGAAGATGGATAGATTATATTCAGAATAAATATGGGACTAAAAAGTTCCATTTAGTTTATGTGTAAATTTTAGAGTATTATTATTATTAATAGTTTATTATAGTTGAATTTTTATTAGTTTTATTATTATTTTTAGTATTAGTATTGTTTAACAATTTGGATATTGTATTGTTTAATAATATTGACTTGTTTATATTATTATGTTTATTCTTAATTTGTTTATATTTATGTTAAAGGAGAGTTAAAGTGCATTATGGACTTGGTTATTTATATAGTTGGTTAATGTTAGTTAGAGTTTGATTATTATATTTGTAACCCTGTACTCAGCTCTGGGAAGTGGGGGAGAGAGAGGGTGGGTTTAGGTGGGTGGATTTTGGAGTGTATACTGTAATTTTTATAAAACTTTTCAATTAAAAAAAAGAAGCAATTTGTTTTTGAAGCTTGACAAATATTGGATCACGACAAGTAGGCAACATGTTTATATATAAAATAGCTTTTTAAAGAGCTGACACTGAAGAGATATACAATAACAAACCCTGAATCAGAAATTATTAAATTAACATGTTTTTCTTCAAATGATTCAGAACTACAGTAATAGCTTAAATGCACAACACAATTACATTTTAAGCAGACTACTGAGACTTGGAGTGCCAGTTTACAAGTAAATGAGTCAACAAAAATGTATCAAAATATGTAACAAGTGCATTACATTGTCTAAGGGAATTGCTTTTGAAAATTGAGTCTTCTTCAGTCTTAATTTATGAATGTTAATTCTTCTATAATTTTGTTACTAATTAGCTATTGATTGTTGTAATATAAGAATTCTTGATTAGATTATCTATTCATTTGGTATGCCCGATCAGTTCTTCTCCAGATTAAATCCTTATTTTCATAGTGTACAGCTTTATCCACATGCTGCTTCATTTTAAATGAAAATTTTCTGGTAGCTGTTCTCTTTATAGTGTATTCAAAAACCATTGAATCATTCATGTCTTCATACTTATTCATACCCTCCTAAAAGTCTAGAAGGTTAGAGAAATCTGACTTTGCAGAAACCATGTTCGTTCTTTTTTAGCATAGTATGTCCTTATTTTCTGTTTAATAAAATTTCTACCATTTGCCATAGAGCAAACATTTAAGTAATTCACTTAAAGCTTCTTTTATCATTCTTATATCACATCAACAGTCAATAATCCAATATTTTGTTACTTCTGTTTGCCTCAGTTTGCTCAGTCTTTTTTCTGAAAAAGCCTGTTTGACACAGGCTTCTCTTATATGTCCTCAGAAGTGAAGATAGAAGCAAAACATTTCCATGGTTAGGAGGCATAACTCCTTCCATTCTTACAGTCTGTAACAATCACATTTTTAAAATTAATTCTGTATCTCATTGGCTGAGGCCAGAGGTTGGCAAAGCCGCCTGAAAGAATGAAAAAGAGATTAATTTATGAAGAAGCAAAGCTCTGAATGAGAAGAAATGTAACCGATCAACCATCATTACTCAGTTATAAAGCATCAGTAGTTACCAATAAACATATTTATGATTCTTCTTTATTTTATCTCCACCCACTGGCTGTGTTATACTTCTATCACAGTCATCCCTGTCCCCCATCCTCACTCAGTTTCTAATCTTTATATTCACTTTACTCTTTGTTTACAGATATGTATTTGTCAAGAACATGTAATAGCACAAGGAAATACTTGTAGTCTAACAAAACACTATTTAAAATGATTTCCTCAAAAATCATCAGCATATATTATTTCAGTTTCAGTTTCTGTAATAATAAATTATTTTAGAAAGTAATAGGTACAAATTTATTTTATAGTCCTCCTTGTTTTCTCATGAGGATAATGTAGATTGTATTTCAAAGGTTCGTGGTTTGTGTTTCTAAATTTAGACTAATTACCCTTTCTTGAAATTAATCCCATTGACTTCTTTTGTGTAAATATTGCTGAAATCCTGATCAGTTCATAGTACTTAAGGAGAAAAGCAGGAAAAAGATTGTCCTTGTCTGCCAAGTTTCAGACACAAAAGCAGACATGTTAGACTTTGAAATGTCAGCAAACTAGGTCACCAAATAACCTGTGATAAATTTGGTCTTTGTACTTAAAAATAAAGCAAACTTTGTAATCAAACTGCTGGTGCTTTTGTCTTTTTCCACCATGTGTGGAATCACTTCAGCATGACTCAAACTGCTGTTTGGCTGTCATTTCTATTTTCTTCTGTCTGGCAATTACCCTTATGACAGAAAGGCATCCACTCAAACACAATAATATCTTTGACTCATTTCTACATTCTGTAAAAAATTGTTTGTTACTTGATATGTAGAACCTGATTGTCATTGGTAATATCAGAAGCAGAACCTCTGAGGGGATTTAAAAAGACAGGAGTGTTTATAAGAAATAAACCTGCTCTCTTTGTATTATTATATATTTTAAAAGCTGCAAAGTCTTAAGCATTCACATTCAGCTCCAAAGTAATTAAATCTCATTGCATCACCTTAATTCTTTTTCGACATTCTAACCTTCTCTTTCTATGCACATTTGCAAGCAACGGCAGAGGAATGTTCTATTCCCCACCTATAGATGAATGCAGCATGCCCAGTTTTGGAATTTTAGGATTAGAGAAGTGGAGGGGAAATGAAAACTGTCTCAACATACCTAGATTTATTCGGATCATTCTCTAAATCTGTTAAACGATATTTTAAATAGGGACTTCCGGTTCCGGTTTACGACAACTCTAGCCACATGAGGAGACTCGTCTCCTCGACGGCTAGCCTTCCCTCCACTGGTCGACTCTTATACAAGTCGAAAGTTGCCATGGAGGGTGCAACTTCCATCGAAGAGGCTTTGGCTCAGCTGCGGAGAAGCAGCGGCTCCTCCAGCTGTCCGGGTGATCTCTGAGGGCTGATGGAGAAGAAGATCAGCCAGTAAAATGGCCGATCACCCTGCTGCTTCAGACTGCAAGTCAAGAACATCTAAGTTAAGAACCCCTGTGGTGAATCTGGGTAAGATTTTTCCTTGTTACTCTCTCTATTTGACTTTGTTTTCTGCCTGTAAAAGCTTCGTTGGAATTATTTCCCTGGCTAGAAAAAGCAGCTTTGATATTTTTGGGAAAGAAAGCGTTTCATAAGATTAAAATTTATTTTCATACTTTTTGGGATACAGAAATTTCTCTCTTTTTTGTTCTGCTAAGGACTGTACTACTATTTGGTGTTGGAAGATTATTTCTTCTTTCACTCTATACTTTTAAAGATAGAAACAAAGCAATGCTGTTTGGAAAAGATTCTTCTTCAACTTACTGAGGACATCTAGTGGCGAAAATTTAATATTGCATCTTTTGATTATTTCTTTGAAGTAAAACCAGACCTGACCTTCATTTTTTTTTTTTTTGGAAAAAGATAAACTGAGCTGTGGGAATTGTGGGGATGGATATAGATTAACTCTTACCAAATACAGCCTCCATAAACAAAACAAATAAATAAAACAAAAGACTATTACTAACTACTATCAAAATGGAGAATTTGCATTCACAATTAAATTATAAGCTTATATTGGAAAAGATATATGAGGCCACTACAGAAATTTGTACTATACTGAAAGAATCCACTTCAGAACTAAGATCTAGAAACTTCACTTCAAACATGCAAACGGATGACCAGACTACACTTGACTATTGTACAAACCAAATTACATTAGAAGAGGAACCAAATGAGATAAAAGAGAAGCTTATTTTACTTTACAAGCCTTTCATCGGTAACTTTGAGGAAGAGAAGAAGCAAGGACTGAGATTTGAAATTATAAAGCAACGATATTTTAAAGAGGAGAAAAACAGACGTCTGATGCATAGGATGGGACTTTTATTTCTTCAAAGGCCATTCCAAGCAACAAAAATAGACTTATTGATTGAAAGGGAAGCGTGTTTATTGAAACCTACTTGGTACAGGAAAAAACCTAGAATTAGACTTAAAAGAGAAATTTAAAATTGTGTAATGGAATAAAAGGCAATACTGGATTTATGGATTGTTTTAAAGACTAAGATTCAGAGTTAGAAGCAACTAAATATATATATACATATAGGAGCGTGATTATTAGAGTAGATATTTTAAATAGATTAAGAATGTATTGGATTGTACCTATGTAGTGTTTGGGAAATATATGAAATTTATTATTTACTGGAATTGCAAAAATGATGACTGCTTAGATTGGGATGCTTTTAATAATTTATGGAATGTTTTAAATTACTAGGATAGATTTCTTGTATGACAACAAAGACATGATAAGGCATTATAAGCTGGAGAAAATCTGAACTTTGTTTAATGAATATGAATGATTCAAGGTTTAGTATTATTTTGTTATTTTAAAGAGATGGATTGACTTTGGGATTACATATATATAGGGCTGATCAATATTTTATTGCTATTAAGATATCTACTGTATAGTGGAAGAAGAAGTATAAAATGAGGGATGTGAGAGATTAAGAATTAGAATCTATAATTTTTTGATTTAAATATAAAATATTGTATTTGTAAACTGATGAAGTTATAACACAGGTTTAATAGTGATAGAAATTTAAAATAGAAATGGAATATTTAAATATATTATGTTAACTGAGGGGAATAGAGAGGGGATAGTGAAATTTATTGAGTTGTGTTGTTTATATATATTTTCACTTTTGAATGTTTGACCACCTAACCATCACGGTGGGTCTTGAGTACTTTTTGTTTAAGAATGTTAAAAAAACCAATAAAATGTCTTTAAAAAAGATATTTTAAATAGCAATCATTCTTACAAACAGAGGGTTTGTATTCAGAAAATTCTGGAGAACAGGTCACAGAATCCTGTTTTGTCCCACAGATGAGAAGAATGAAGATATATCTACTGATATCTCATTCAGTGATTTTCAGTAAAGAAGCAAGTTCCATTAATTCTCCAATAAAAATGTGTGTTTTCCCTTCATTTAGGCTATAAAAATAAAAGTCTGGGGGGAAAAACCCATAGGGATATAACTTGGATCTGCAAATAATTCCTAATCTGTCAGGGCTGATCCAAAGCTTCATGCTTTCTTCGTGGCTCTTCCTTTCCATCCTTGTATAGACAACTAGATAAGCAGAAAAAAACACAGGTTGTATGTTGCTATTGGCTATGGGTTAATGTCTTCCCCTGCATCTAAAGGCAGCAGGTTAGCTTATTGGGTGCAAGAAGACCATATGACATAACTCACCATCTGGCTGCTACTTTTGCCTTCTAACATATACAATCTGAGGAATCTTTCATTCTCTGTCAATTGGTAAACTCTACTCTAGCAAATCAAATAAATTAAGGGTATCAAATCTCTGGAGTCCATCCACCATTGCCTCCTCTCCTTTCTTCAGATATTTCCACTGTGAATAACCAAACTTCAAACCCAAGTGAAACAAGAAAAGCTTGACAAAGTTTGCAGCTATAAAATTAGTTTGATAAATGACACCAAAAGTATGATAATATTACTCCAAAATCTATTTAGTTAGACAGACTTGGAGAACATAGTGTTTACAGACTTTATCAAAAATTAAATATAACTTATTTAAGTCTTTTTTCTGTGAGAGTATAGTAAATTATTATGTAGTTGGCAAATATCCATTTTATGTCTAAAATCACACATACATTAATGAAAATAGAAAGTGTATTGCTCCAAACCTGACACATTTAATTGGTGTATAATGAATTTAATAAATAAAAGCTATAATCTAGCCATTTTCAAGTTAATGGTGATTTTGCCTTTATCAGTTTTTGTGTTCTTTAGAATCCCAGTTTATCCACAAACTGAGGTTCATGCTACTTTGATAAATATGATTAAAACCATTTCCACTCAGCACTTGCCACTCCTTCAAAAATATCCTAGTGGGCTGAAGACTACAGAATTAAATGGCTTGTTTGGGAAAGTTTATAAAAAGATTTAAAACTTCTTTGTACAGTTGCCTTCATTATTTCAATTTTTTCTATGTGCCCACATTTTGATCCATGCAGTTAAAGCCATAGCATAACTATTTGGCAGTGACTAATATGGAGCTGGAAAGAGTCCCAATGATTTGGCATAGGATTGCAGCCTAAATTTAGAATCATGCCTGTTCCCCAGTTTCATAGGAATAAATGCCACTCTGCTCTAATATCAGAGAAAGTCTTGTAAAAGTGATCTAGGTCAGTGAGCAAGCATGATGATTATCCTTGTATTTATAGTCATATTTCTAAAACCAGATGTCTGGATGTATAATCATGGGAGAAGCTTCAAGGCTGTAAATTTTGGAAGAACTACAGTGTGGCTTATTCACCAAGAGAAATTGCTGATCAGTACCCACCAGTGGTGATGGTGCCGACCTAAAGCCGGCCAGTATAAATGATTTATTACTCATCCAGTAACAGATATTCATTATAATCCTTAGATGCTGCTAGTTCATTCTGTTTATACAACTATTTAGCGGCCATTTATTAAAAATAAAATTCATGTATACTTATTGGAAGTACAACTTGGCAGGAAAAGGAGATTGGCAGAAATATAGCTGAAAACCCACACCAACACCAGTCATATTTCTCATGACAGTAATATATTATTATTATTTATAACACATCAAAATTAAAACTGAAAGAAATTTCTTTAAAAAAATCATCTTCTTCTTCAACTTCAGCATTATCATCATCACTGCCTAAGCCACTATTTAGTTGTATTGTATAAAAATTTAAGTTTTTAAAGAAATAATCTGACTTATTTAAGAATTTTATTTAGAATTAGCTAGCTAAATAATTGAACATATCTCACATAAAGATAAGATCTGTATTTTATTATTTGAAGACTTCAAGTAAGAATTCACAACCATCTAGATTAAGAAAGATATGGCCCAGATATCTCCAATACCCCAGACTGCAGTTTTGGCTGAGAAACAGATGACAACCACAACTTCTTTTTCTATTGTAGACAACTGGTTAGAGCAGGGGGTCTCCAAATTTGGCCGCTTTAAGACTTGTGGACCAACTCCCAGAATTCCTCAGCCAGCATGGCTAGCTGAGGAATTCTGGGAATTGAAGTCCATAAGTCTTAAAGCAGCCAAGTTTGAAGACCCCTGGGTTAGAGTATCAAACTATTGTTCTTTGATCACTGATGACCCAATAAACACCATTGCACCAGGACCGACCACTCTTTCTTTGAGAGTTTATAAAACCTGTATTTTAAATTTATCTAGACATCTTGTTTGTTTTCAGCCTCTTTTTTATTGCGTTCCATTTTTCCAAGCATTAGGGTTGTCTCCAATTTCATTATATTCCAAGCTATATTAGCTTTAGCTTTACTATTAGTGCTTCCATTGAGCAATTTCATAAAATATTGAATTTATCAAATTAATCTTATAAAATTGTTTTAAAATTTTCATTAGATCATTGGATCATTAGATGGTGGGGTGTGTGTGGACACGTTGACCCCACCTAGCAGGTAGTTGGATTTGGAAACTCAGATTTATGGCCTTGAATTGTGATATGTCCAATGTGCTTTTCATAGGAATGTAGAAAGCTAATTTTTCCTAGAATGCTAGAAAAGATAACCAAACATTGGATTTGTGAGAATTTAGAAATGACCAAGGTGATTAACAGAAGCCAGCATTAACAATCTGAAAACAGATTGTACCAAACAAACCTTATTGTCTTCTTTGATAAAATGACTAAATTAGTGGATCAAGAAAAAGCTGTGGATGTAGTATACTTAGATTCAATAATAGTACAGAAAAAAGCAACAAAGATAAGATGCCTGGAGACTAAATTGTATGATGAATGGTTAAGGTATATCTAGTCTAAGAAAGAGAAGGATTAGGAGGGTGACATGATAGCTGTCTTCCAGTACTTTATGGGCAGTCACAGAGAAGAAATGGTTGAATTACTTGTCTTCTCCTAAATCTTTTTTTGTTTGCTTACATCTCTTTTCAAATGACATTTCCCAATCTGAACTTAAAATAGCTTTATTTATTAGAACAGGTGAATAAAAGGCTTTTTTATACCTAAGTGAATATGTAAGTCAGTTGAGAATTACTGGATAAAACTTAGATGATTGATGGATTATAAATAAAAATAATATATTCATTGTTCTATACAGTTACAGCAAACACAGTTCAACTGAAGGATAGATCACTTATTGAAAATATAATTCTTGATGCAGAGATTGGCTTCACAAGGCATGAGAAATCCCCCAAGGAACCATTCATCTCAGAATTGCTAAGAAAGCTTTTGAAACTGGCTGAGATAGAAAAGGCTTATGAGAGCTGGACCACTTTTGATTGATGATTTGGTTGGGAACTTGAATCCATTCATAAATTATTGGAATATTCTGTTCTTTATTCAGCCCTCTAATAAAAACAGATACTCATTCAGACTTTGAAATGAAATTTCATGAAAATAAAAAGTTGATCTAGTAGTTTAACTAATGGCAAACTATCAGAGAGATAGAGAATGAGAGAAGAAATATTGCGAGTGATAATTCCAAAAGATGCCATATTTATACAAACAGTTCATTTCATAGATCATTTAATTTGGTGCTGTGCTTTAGTTTTAGTCGCACCTTAACTTTTTTGAAATTACTTGCTGCATCATCCTACTTAACAGTACTTGAGCCTTAACCTAAATGCATTCCTTAAAGATGTCCAAAACACTCTTTTAATTATAATTCATTTTATAAAAATTATACTTATGTAGAAATATGTTGCCTCCATTATTTAAAATGAGGATGTTCACTACAGTAAGCACCGGTGTTGAGAATATTATTTACAGTCCTGACAATATTATTTGGAAAAGTGGATCATTATAATTAAAATAATTAAGTTCACACCTAGAAACATTTGGGGATTTCCACCTGAAATGTGTGCTTGTGAAACAATAACTTTATAAAAAAAGAAGAATCTTGCTATATCAAATCAGAGACATCTATAATTATCCTACTTCTCTGAGTCTGATATTTTTGCAAATATATCCTGTTGAGTCCGTCGCGAAATGGTAAGACACGAGAAGCAGTTGTAGTTCTCAGGAAACCTTTATTCTTCAGTTCAGCTTACATTGGAATATGGTGGCAATGCCCAAAACTCTCGGCCTCCTTTTATAGGCCTTTCCCGGGTCAATCTGTTACTTTTGGCGCGCCAGCACCCGCGCATGCGCACATGTACTGGCGACAGCCTGTCTGGTCCCGGGCAGCTTGCACCTGCCTGGGACCGTCCGCAATGCCCCGAGCCTGCTTGCAGAGGCTCAGGACATAACACCCCTTTCTCCCGGGCTAAAACTATTCCTTATATTATAATAACACATAACTCATTTCTGTAGTGTAGTGCCATGCTCACAATACCATCGATCTCTGTGCCTCTATTGTTACTGGCTCTTTTTTGCTAATAGTGTTATGTAATCTTCTAAGTACTTAGGAGATTTCCTCGCTCTCTGTGACCTCCTAAGCTCTGGGTGCTTGCCAAGTACCCCTTGACTGAGGGATGATGTGTGCCTGTCCCCCTTGTTATGCCTTGGTGACTCCCAAGGGCCGTGCTCCAATGCCTGGCCTGCTTGCTTGCCCACCGGGCTCGTCAGGCCAGGGCTTCTTCCAGTGTGTGACCTGGTTGTCCTGCCTAGCTGTAGGCTCTCTGGCCCTTCTAAGTGACTGTCACTGTTGGGCATTTCTGTAGAACCTCCTAGGTCCGTCCAAGACCTGTCTATCCCCTGAATGTCTATCCCCTGAATCCCGTTCAGGCTGTCTATCCCCTGAATCCCGTTCTGTGTCCGGGCTTGTGTGGGTTTCAGTACTGTCCCAAAACTCAGTTGTCCCCTGAGTGTAGTCAGGTGATGTAGTCGGGATTTGGTTCCTCGACCACCTCCCTATGTGTTTGCCCCCTTCTAGGGATAGGGTTGAAGTCAGGCCAACTAGGAGGAGTGTGTGCCAGCTCTCTTGCAGGGAATGGATTGTTGGGATGCTCCCGGGTATTCTCTCTGACTGGAGTACTGAGTGATGCGGGTGAAAAGTGATCATGTCCCCGGGGTGACTCCCTGGCTGGAGTAGGCATTGATGCCTGGGTTCTAGTTGGGCTCCCTGACTTCCTGTTGGGAGCAATTGCGGAATTTTGGGATGGGCCGTTTGTGGCTCCCTCATTGGCAATGGGCATCATTCCATGCCCCTCCCTTTGCCCAAAGGGCTCCCCCTCCCCCCCTGGAAAAGACCCAGGAGTCTCAGCAGGAAGGTCCCATCTAGGGTGAAGTTGGTCAATGTGCCGACGCAGGACACGACCATTGTCCAGGGATACCTTGTAGGGTAGAGGACCTGTGACCCTGGATATAGATGCAGGGACCCATGTATGACCGGGCCCGTAATTACGAGTCCAAACCGGGGCACCCACAAGAAGTTGCCTAGGTGCCCTGGTGTGTGAGACAGAAGGAGGCAGTCTGTCCGGATGCAACCGGTCAAGCTTGGTAGTCAGTTTGCGCCCCCAACGAAGTTCAGCTGGGCTTCTCCCTGTAGAAGTGGACGGTGTGGTGCGATAAGAAAGGAGGAAGTCAGCCAACCTGTGATGCCAGTCTCTGTAGGTGAGTTTCTTCAAGGCGTCCTTGGTGATGCGCACCATGCATTCAGCCATACTGTTGGTGGACGGGTGGAATGGTGCAGAGGTGGCATGACGAATCATATTAGCCTACAAGAAAGCTTGGAATTCGGAGGAGGTGAATTGAGGGCCGTTGTCAGACACAATGACATCTGGGAGCCCGTGTGCAGCAAAAATCCCCCTCAGTATCTGAATAGTCTTTGCAGTGGTGGTGGAAGAGACAGGTACAACTTCAAGCCATTTTGAATGGCTGTCAACGAGGACCAAGAAGAATTGACCCTGAAAGGGCCCAGCGTAGTCAATGTGCACCCTAGACCATGGAGACTGTGTTTCCTCCCATCTATGCACAGGAGCTTGGGGCATTTCAGGGCGTGAGCATTGACAAAGGTGGCAAGCATGCACCTTAGCTTCTATGTCTTTGTCTACACCTGGCCACCACAAGTGGCTGCATGCAAGAGCCTTCATGCGTACAATGCCAGGATGACCCTCGTGGAGGGAATCTAGGACCCTAGTCCTCATTGAGGTGGGAATGACAACCCTGCTTCCCCAAAGCAGACAACCCTGAGAGGTGGACAACTCGTTCCTTTTAGACCAGAAACTCTGAAACTCAGGACTAGGACAGTGCTCAGGCCATCCAGACAAAACCCAAGAAAGGACCCGTGAGAGTGTGTGATCTGTGCCTGATTCAGCGGCTACATCCCTGGCACTCAGGGGGGACTCGGGCAAGGCTTGAATGGAGAGAGTATTGATGGCTGGCGCGGGGTCAGCCTCTATTACCGGCAGGGGTAATCTACTGAGGCCATCAGCATGGCCCATTTCCTTCCCAGGCTTGTGAAGTAGGGAAAAATCATATGCAGACAAAAAGATAGACCACCTGAGCATCCTGGGGGAGATGATTTGGGGGGTTTGTTTACGTGTGGTAAACAGTCCCAGCAAAGGCTTATGGTCAGTGAAGACCGTGAAATGCCTACCATATAAAAAATCATGGAATTTTTTAATTCCAGCAACAACAGCTAAGGCCTCCCTGTCTATTTGAGCATAATTGCGCTCAGCTGAAGACAATGTTCTGGAGTAATATGCAACAGGAACCTGAGTTCCATCAGCCCTGAGGTGGCTCAGTACAGCACCCACCCCGTAAGGGGAAGCATCACAAGCGATGCACACAGGAAGGGACTCATTGAAGTGAGCAAGTACACTGTTAGAAGTGAGCAAGGCCTTGACCTCATTGAAACTGGCCTCATGAGTTTGTGACCACTGCCATACTGCCTGTTTATCTAATAGCCTGTGAAGAGGCTCAGCTACACTAGCCTTGTGTGGAAGAAAGGAATTGTAGAAATTCAGAAGGCCCAGAAAAGCCTGTAGTTTGGCCTTAGACTTTGGCCTAGGGGCTTGCATAATGGCTTTTAGTTTGGATTCAGCAGGATGAATCCCAGCAGCATCAATTTTGAACCCCAGAAACTCAGTAGAAGGCACCCCAATTTTACATTTGTCCTTCTTGAGTTTGAGTCCCGTTTCCCTGAACCTTAATAGGACAGCCCTTAGCCTTTCAGCTAGAATGTGTGTGGAGTCTCCTGCAATTAAGACATCATCAAAATAGGGGCAAACCCCTGGTATACCCCGTAGTGTGTTTTCCATTACGCTTTGGAAAATCCCAGGAGCAACATTTACTCCAAACTGAAGTCTCTTTACCTTGAAAGCTCCTCTGTGGGTCACAATAGTCTGAGCTATAGCAGCGTCACCGTCAACAGGCAGCTGTTGATATGCTTGAGCTAGGTCAAGCTTTGCAAAAACGCAAAGGGAGGCCAGGATGTGACTGACCACAGGAACAGGATAGGCATGTTGCTGCAATGCCTTATTTAGAGTGCATTTGTAATCAGCACAGATGCGAATGTCCCCATTTGCCTTAAGAGGCGTGACAATAGGGGTCTCCCATGGACTGGAGTCAACTGGTTCTAGAATTCCCTGTTGGATCAGTTTATCCAATTCAGTGTCAATTTTACTCTTTAAAGCAAAAGGGTCCCTTCTTGCTTTAATTCTAATGGGAGTGACGGTGGGGTCTAGCTTTAAGGACACAGGAGGTCCTTTGAACGTGCCCAGCTGGGGGCTGAAAACATCTGCAAATTCTTTGCAGACTTCCTGTAGGTCGAGTGTTTGTAGGCTGTTGAGCCCTGTGACGTGTATTCCCAAGGCCTCAAACCAATCGAGTCCTATGAGACTCGTTCGTTCACCCCCTACTACTAATATGTCTAGTGGACCTTCAAAATCCTTATGCTGTACGTTAAGGGTGGCCTCCCCCTTAACACACACTCTGGAATTTTGAAAGTCTGTTAACACAATATCAGAAGGCCTCAGCTTGGCCTGAGTTCCACTACCGGAACAGATCTTCCTAAAAGTGTGCATAGAAATGATCGAAAGTGCAGACCCCGTGTCCAGTTCCATAGTTAATGGAACCCCTTGTAGCTTCACTTTAAGTGACAGCTTTTTCTTAATGGGCTTGTGTGTGCCTATCCTGTAGATGCTTCTTTGCGAAGCGCAAAACCCCACCCTATTCTGGCTGGGGACCCTGGTACCTTTCAGGCGCAATTCTTCCTGAGGTTGTACCTTCTGACGGCCCAGGCACACAGCTGCAACGTGTCCTTGTTTTCCGCACGCCCGGCAGATAGCGAAGCAGAACTTGCAGTCGGCTCTCTTGTGGCGACCTCCACAACCGATGCACTTGGGGAGCGCTGAAGAGCTTCCTCTTGGTTTTCCTTCCTTTGTGGGGTGGAGACGGTCCACTTCCTCGTCCGGATCCTCCTCGGAGTTTCTTTGGACTTCTTCCTGGTGCACAGATGCAGCATCTGGACTATTTCTGATCGGCCACATGTTCTTGATGGCGCCGCCCGCTGCTTCTTCTGCGGTGACCTCTCTCAAGGCATCTTGGAAGGACAAGTCCTCCTTGGAGAAAAGTCTCTGTTGCAACTCTCGATGCCTTAGCCCACAAACAAATCGGTCCCTTAGTCGTTCTTCGAGGTCCTTGAACTCGCAATGTTTGGCGACTTTCCTCAGTGCGGCGATGTACTCTTTGGCCGATTCTCCGGGTCGTTGATCCCTCTGCTCGAAGGTGTGGCGCCACGCGATGACGGACATATTAGGTTGGAAGTGCTCCTTCAGTAACTTTTTTAGATCTGCGTAGCTGACAGACTCTAAAGGAACAGGTGCTGCAAGGTTCTCCGCGATTTCGAATGCGTCTTGACCGCAAACGCACAGCAGGGTGGCAGCCTTCAAGCTCTCTTCCCTCACCTGGTTCACCTTGAGGTAGTTTTCCACCCTGGCTGCGTAGGACTCCCACCTCTCTGGATGTGAGACGTCAAATTCCGAAAGCCTTCCAATCTTCGCCATCTCGTATCAGGAAGGGTCTTTCAGCCAGCCTACCCCCGAATGCACGCTGGATTGGCGGGTAGCTGCCGAGTCAACGCCGTTCCTGCCGCTCCGGACTCACTCGGGTAAGCTTACACCTTCTCTTTTCCGATGTAAGGCAATACCATCCTCGTCGCCAGTGTTGAGTCCGTCGCGAAATGGTAAGACACGGGAAGCAGTAGTAGTTCTCAGGAAACCTTTATTCTTCAGTTCAGCTTACATTGGAATATGGCGGCAATGCCCAAAACTCTCGGCCTCCTTTTATAGCCCTTTCCCGGGTCAATCTGTTACTTTTGGCGTGCCAGCACCCGCGCATGCACACATGTACTGGCGACAGCCTGTCTGGTCCCTGGCAGCTTGCACCTGCCCGGGACCATCCGCAATGCCCCGAGCCTGCTTGCACATATCCTGTCTGATTTTTTAAATTTTTCAATATTTTATGACATATTCCTCTAACCGCATGAAGTTTTATTTGTAGTTTTGCTTTGTGCATGATAGTTTTCCTTAGTGGTCTGTGTTATTTTTATGAATGCATATATTTGAACAGATTTTGTAGGACATGATCAGGCTGAGCCCAAGGACAGGGTCCAAAACATCTGTCTGGAGCCCTTATGGAAAAGACCTAAGTCCAGACCCCTTGAAGTCTATTGAGTCTTATCTGGCATCAGTTTGCCTTGACCATTAGTAGATCAGATTCTTGTGTATACTGTAGGTTGAATGGAATAAATTTGCAGTGTTTTTTGAACTCTATTCTGGCACCTGGTTTCCTGCACTTGACAGATTTTTTTCTAATGTTGTGTTCTATTGTTGGAGAACTGCATTGTAAGATTGTAAAATACCAACTGCATGTTTAAAATAACTAAACTTCCTTATATGAAACTGTTAGACAAATTCAAATTTCTCTCTATTGTTAAAGGATGCTTCTGAGTAATTGGCAAGAAGTATATAAAGTGCTCACCTGCTTCAGTTTTCTAGCATATGATCTGCTTAGGTATACATCTTTTCACACCAGAAAATACTTCATTGCAAGCAATAAGAATGAAGACGTTATCTGTGAAAGTGAAACAGCAGCAGAATAGGAAAGGAAGGAATAATTTTAAGGGATGAATAAATGTGAATTAATGTATTTTATTCATTCATTCATTTATATTTCAGATGAAAATGAAGAATAAGTGATTCTGTGGTGGGTAAAAGAGCTTGTAGTTTTGAAATAATTTTTAGGTGCACCCACTACTTAAAACTCTCCATTTATTATTGCTGAGAACTAGACTAATTTGTGAAATTTACGCTGGAAATACTGCATAACTATATATTGTTTGTACTTTTGATCATTCTTTTTCTTTGTCGGCATACTAGATATTTTCAGTAGAGGGAATATTTTGCTTTTCTGTATAGCAAAAATTGTAAAAATGAGGGAATACATTTTAGCATACACACTTTTGTTTTCAAAACAAAAAGAGAATTTTGTAAACTGCAATATTGTGTGTAAAGTAACAATGATCATGAGCTTATCATTTTGCAATTTGCAGTACTATCATTTGTTGGGCATAGAAAGATGGCAGTTTGGTCTATGTGCAATACTTATGTACAGTGCTTTTTTTGAAGAAAAAAAAAGGTGCCGGAACTCACACATGTCATACAACTGGCCTTGCCTATCCTACAAGGTTCCAACCAAAAAAAGTGCCAGAACTCTGTTCTGGGCATTCTATGACAAAAAAAAGCCCTGCTTATGTAGTTCTTGTTGCATTTAATATTATTGTGGCAAGTAATTTCCAGAAAAAAACTAAGCATCATATTGTTATATTTGCACTAGTGAGCACATCAGCAAAAGAGTTTTGTAGGAAGATAGATGAAATGAAAGTAAGTATGTAGTATGTCTTGTACCTCTGGCGAGTCTCTTCCTGTTATTTCCTGTTATAAGATGGAGATAGTTTGTGATGGATGGCAAAGCCCATGAATTTTTCTAGATAACATTCTTTGAAGTATCTCTGGTCTAACTTGGCTGCTTGAAATAACTCAGAAGTTCTTCTAATGCATTTGTGAAATCTGGATATTTATTTATTTATTTTATTTATGAGACTTATATACTGCTTTAAGTGCAAGCACTCTCTAAGCGGTGTACACCAGTAAGCAATGTATATATATATATTTTACATTGCCCCCAACAATCTGGGTCCTCATTTTACCTACCTCAGAAGGATGGAAGGCTGAGTCAACCTTGAGCCGGTGAGATTTGAACCGCTGACCTGCTGAACACAGTCAGCTAAAGTGGCCTGCAGTACTGCACTCTAACTGCTGCGCCACCTCGCCACCTTGCAATCCAATTTAGCTCTAAGCTTTCATTCTTCTCCATCATAAATGATACGACCTTCTTTGTAGTCCATTTTGCTAGACCTATTTTTTTCTTAGTGAAGTTTTTACATTTTCCATCAGCTAGTCTAGTAAAAATAAGAACGAAAGCCTGGCTCTTGTACTTAATAAAAGTTAATTAGTCAAGTAAGACTGATAATTTGTTTGCTTCTATACAGGCTGCATCTATCTCCTTTGCAAGGAATATAAGTATTTGCATAATACTGTATCTTCATGACTTAAGTGATGAAATTCATGTTATTTTCATAATTCCAACAAATGTTGCTGCTTCAAGGTGCTTTCAGACAATATTTCTATTGTGCAAGGGGTCCACCTTTATTCACAGGATCAAACTAGGAGGTCCTGTAGTTGCCTTCTTCCATTTGTAACACATGTTGCCAACTGTAACTTCAATTTCTTTTCTCTTAAAAATAAATCCATTAATGAGAAGAACATCTGGATAGCAAGAACAACAAAGACTCTTGTAGCACTTTAAAAATGATATCGTTGTATGAAGCTAGACTTAGCCTCTGGGCAAGAAATAATCCAATTTAAACAAGGAAGTAATGGAAGTGAACTGAACAAGAATGCAGTAGCGAAATCCAGCCCATTTTGGTGTTTGGACTTCTTTTGCTGGCTTTTGCAAATTTAACCCTGTTCCATTCAGTTTTCAAGGAGTTAATGTGGTGACGGAGAGACTTTTGATTGCATTCATATAATACCTTTCTACCTACCACTCAGTTGGAATTTAGTCTCAGTTTTAGGGGACCCTCACAGCTGATGCAGCATTTTTTACTGGAACATCTGCAGAGTAATATATTAGTACAATGGTTAGCAATCGTTTCAGGTACCAATTGCTATCATGTGATAAAGGTGTGCCAAAAATAAACAATCGGAAAAGGTGATCTCATGAGCTTTTAGCCATTTATATTATTTGTGGAATATACGTCTCAGTCTGAACATACTTGTGGACAGAAGTAGTAGTGATATTGTCATATTTTTCTAATTTTATACCACTGTATATTTTTTTCACTTTTAGAATCATCAACATCATCAGTGTGATGATTGTGAGTTCTAGACTTGCCCTTGGCATGAAGCCAGTTGAGTGACCTTGGGCTAGTCATTTCTCTTAGTCCTAAGAAGGAGGCAATGGCAAGGCACTTCTGAAAAACCTTACAAGGCAGTCATCAGGAATCAACACTGACTCAAAGATAGACACAACATTTCTACAATCTTTGTCGTGACTTGTAGGTTGCAAATTTTAAAAAGTGACTGGATCCAAGGGCTTTGCTTCTAAGGAGATTATAGAACAACTGAATTCTGTAGAGACTCATTCTTTCTTTTGAAGGCTACACAACTGACTTCTGAGTGAACGATCACAGTGTTGCATTGCAAGCTTCTAAAGCAGGGGTGTCAAACTCCGGCCCTCGGGCTGGTTGCATCATATGGAGGCTATGCCCACCCCAGCTCTGGCAATGCAAAAAAACACATCACATAACGAGGCAAGTTTGACACATCTGTGTTCTATAGTATTCAGTCTCATGACTTGTCTGGAAAATTCATAATGCTAATAATAATAAACAAAACATCCTCAACAATTTCTGAATTTTCTAGCTATATTTATTTCTATATTCCCCAGGAGCAGAAGTGAAAGAAGAATGCACTATAAATTCAAACATTAGGGTTGGGGTGACAGCCTTCATCTTTGATAAACAGGAATGTATTGCATTACTATCATTGTTATTCTTCATTGAATAACAGGTTAGCTAGATTACATGGCCTATCTTTGCAATTTGGCACAATTCTATTAATAAACTTCTAATATTATTTATTAAATTTATTACGGCTGCTCAGTCCAAGAGATTCCATGTAGATTACAACAGCCCAACATCCCAGTATAGAATTAAAACAATTAAAATAGACAGCAAAACACAACCGTAAATCTTCCAAAACATGATAGGGTCTTCATAACACTGTAATCCTAAGGCTGGGAATAGAACAGGTCTTAAGAATCTTTCAGAATTCGAGGAGAGTGCCTTTATCCAGATTGTTATTAAAGGATTCATTTAATTTCTTTTTTATAGTTCTTTTTTACAATTCTTTATGATCCATTTGTAGAATAAATTCATTTAATCTCCATCTATAATTCAAAATCTTTTTTGAAAGTATCAAAAGAACTGGATTATGGTCTGAAAAGGATCTAGCTAAAGCATCAACGTTTAAAATTTTATTTGCAAGGCTTTTAGAAATCCATATCATATCAATTCTTGAGAATGATTTATAGCATCCTGAAAAAAAGTATATTCTCCAGCAAGTCATTTTTTTCTTCCATGAATCTATCAATGCTAAATTGTCCATCATCTCAAAGAATGTCTTTGGTAATTTACCCTGAGAGGGTTTATTCCCTTTAGTGGACATTGTATCCAAGGCTGGGGAAATCATTCTCTTTCAGTCCTGCAAAATAAGCCAATTTTCATAAGAAAAACATAGTAGTTGATCTATAAGATATTTTTTAAAAAAATACTTTTATCATCATTTGGCAGACAGAGTCCCATACTATTGATTTTATTCCATTAAGCTCCATTTCTGCAGCTAGAAATCTGCCCTACTCATCTGATAGTATTAACTTGGGCTTAAATTGGGGGTTTATTTAGAATACCCAATAGCACTTAAACTTATATACTGCTTCACAGTGCTTTACAGCCTTCTCTGAGTGGTTTACAGAGTCATATTGCTTATTGCTGGGTCCTCATTTTACTGACCTCGGAAGGATGGAAGGATGAGTCAACCTTGAGCCGGTGAGACTCAAACTGCTAAGCTGCTGGCAGCTGGCAGTCAGCAGAAGTATCCTGCAGTACTGCATTTTAACCACTGCACCACCATGGTACAAATACAATCACAAACAAATCCCAATTTGTTTCTTGCAAACAAATTATGTCAACATTCAGTTTCCTCTAAAATTGATTTTTTCCCCCCACTTGGATGGGCATTTTCCCTATTAAAATTCCATGTTATATACTTATTGTCTATCTTCAGACAATGTAGCAAATTCCTGTACAATCATCTCTGCAGCCTCTTCCTGTTTTCTGTATCTGATAATCAAAGTCTTATGATATCGTTAAAAATCTGCTAGGTTAAAGTCACTATCCTTGAAAATAGGTACAATTTAGCCAGATCTATCTGTCTGTCCGTCCATCCATCCATCCATCCATCCATCCATCCATCCATCCATCCATCCATCTATCTATCTATCTATCTATCTATCTATCTATCTATCTATCTATCTATCTACTCTATCTGTCTGTTTGGTATCTGTTTCTGACCTGATCTGGGTGACACAAGTTAAATTTCACATGACAACACTGGCAGATGCCTTATTTCTATGCAGCATTTATGTAGAATTGGTTCCCCAAGTCCCAGATGCAGATTCTGAGCCTGTTTGCTGTTTCCTGCATTTTGGAGATGCAGTTTTTGAGATGCAGCCAGTCTCCATTTATTGAGAAAATTGTAGCTTTTCAGCTTATCATCATAAGAACTTTGGAATAAAGTATTACATTTATCTTTTTTTCTTCCCCCTTTTAATAAAACTTTTCTTTTTCAGACTGTTAAATCGGCAGATCTGGCTTATTGCTCATTCTTTATGATGACTGGATTTTGAATTGATCTAATATCCTTGGATCAGTTTTTCCCATTCTGCCATCATACCTTATGGAAAAGATGCCTTGTATCAACATTTAATATTCTGCCAGAGAGGCTTCTCAAATCAATACTATTTTCTGCTCTTGAAAAATGAGCACTGGAATGACAAAAGTTAGGTTACTTATATTTCTTGGTATCTAGCAGATAATGGGAGAAAAAAACAGATGAACACAGCCATGGATTTAATTCTTCCAAAACAAATGTCTTCATATTCTGAGCATGTATGTAGAAAACTGATGTATACATCCTTAATAACTTAAGGAGTCATACAGAAAATCATGTAGACTTTTATGCAAACAATATATAAAAAGGAATGACAAAGAGTTTAATATTTCCCTTTCTTGGGCAATCATTTTTCTTATTAAGCCAAGGATCACTTAACAATTACACTAATCTTATTTTGAAATAAAATGGTCTCATAATTATTGTACGCTTAGCTCTACACACCTATGTATGTAGTAGGAAAGTAAGGCCCTTTGGACAGATTCTACAGCAAGAGGAGGAGGAGGAGGAGGAGGAGGAGGAGGAGGAGGAGGAGGAGGAGGAGGAGGAGGAGGAGGAGCATGATAATAATAGTAGCAGCAATAGCAACAGCAGCTAAGGAAGAAAAAGCAAAAAGTAAGACCTCCCAAACAACAAATATTCCCAAATAAAAATCTATAGTAATATAGCAATATATAAAAGACTCCCATCTTCAGCAGCAAAGAAGCACTTAACTCTATCAAACTGATTAAAAAAGTAATTATTTCAAACTGACCACATATCAGATGAATGAAAACAATGTTCCTAACAAAAAAAGAAAGATCTTTGCTTGATGTTAAAAACATTGTTATGCTAGGTCAGCACACCACAGTTGAGAAGACTTTCACAGTTCTTAGTGATATATCTAATTTCATTTTGCAGGATATCTAGAAGAAGGCTTTGAAGATCAAGGAAAGTCCAGGTAGGAAGAACAAATCATTTCAGTATTTAGTCCCCAAATTGTAGCATGATTTGATTGGCCTAGAAACCGATCTAGAAATGGACTGGAAGTTAGATCAACTGAAACAATATTAGCTTTATATTATTATATCTGCTGGTCCCACTTACTTGGTGATTCCCGATGGATGCTTTTCATTGTCTCTTTGACAATCCCTAATACAAGTAGAGCCAGATTCCTGTTATTTATATGGGGAGGGTAGGGATCATAGGTTGCTTTCCCCTCACACATTCATGCTACATTATCTGATTAAAAATGGAATTTGTAAATGATCAGTTTTTTAGATTACAGGAAATGTTACATATTACATACATTTCAGAACATCTGACCAATGGTAGTGCTTATTTGCTTCTGTGACTTACAGATTAACAAGACCTCTTTAGCAAGTACTTAAGGCAGTAAAATATGAATAAATTAAAATAACATATGGGTGTTTAGATAATTCTTTTCCATGTGTTTCAGTATCCTATTCACAAATAATATCTCAATGATGTTTATATAGTTTCACTGCATATTTTGTATAGCAGAAAAAGGAGTTTTTATTGTTAATTGTCAAATTAAAATTCAGCTGGCAAGAGAAAGACTATAGTTGCTGAAATTTCATCAGATTGAAAAGATTTTTTTTTAAAAAATAGACATATATAGTCCTTTTTTTCAACCTTTCTCTGCACAAAAACAAAATGGAAGTGGAAAAAAGACAGAAGAAATACAGTATATGTGTGGATGGAGAAGGCTGCAATGATGAGCAGGGGGCACAGGGAGTGGGAGGGCTCCTGTAGCATTGCTTTGCTGAAGCCTCTATCAGAACTTATTCCTCTCCCACTTCCACAAAATCAAAGCACTCACACGGGCAGACCACAGTCCACACAACTCTCTACTTCATACAGTAGAGGAAGGTAGTAAGGAGAACATTGTCAACACATTATGAAAACAGAGTAGTGGTTGCTCAAAGCCACAACCCCACCTCTCATCTTCAGCTTTCATGTTCTTGCATTCATCAGGATTTTGCTTTAAAAGCTCTTTCGGCATCTCTATGCTACAATGACATCACCACAATGGTATTTTGACAGCTTGCCAAGTTACTTCTAGGGTTCCACTTTCAGGATTTCCAGCTGTCCAAATCAGCAACAGTCTCTTTGTATACACAAAACCACAGAACTGTAGAGCTGCAGCTTCCTTTGTCTAATGCCTGCTTGGGAATGCTTTTCATTCTGCCTTAAGTTCTGGTCTATAACTTCTGCAATTTCTGCTTTCATCTTTCTGGAACTGGTTTCTTTGTTATTCCCTTCTGTGCAGTCCTGTCTTCCAGATGCAGCACTTCCCATATTTCTAGTTAATGCAAAATATAAGTTTCATTCTTCACTTCCTTCTTTGGCTTCCTGATCCAACTCACAGCATGTATTTCATTTTTTTTTAGCAAAGACATCATACTTTTCTGGTCTCCATTCCTATTGAAATCACATTATCTTTTTTTGTATGTGTGGCTTTTGAGAATGCCTTTGCGAGAGGCAATGCATTCTATTTTTTAGACTTTTAGGGCACATTTATAAAATGCATAAATATAAACATAAAGGAATGCGAGAGTGCAAAGATTGCTTCGGCTCATTTTAAATAGTCAGATAATTATATATTTCTTTAATTCCATATTGGGCAATCTGCTATCCAAGCTCATTGTACAGCCTACAGTATACATTCTTCTAACTACAATTGCTGAAGCTGAAAAATAATTTCTCGTCATTTGACAAAATAACTCATAAAAAAGGAATGTTCAGATCTAATGTTAAAAAACCCATCCTCTGAAAACACAAGTGTACATGCAAACATATAAAATGCCAGAACAAAAATTCCCATTTTGGACAAAGTACATCCTACTTTTCTTAATCTACCTCCATTTCCACTTCCCTCGGCACCAAAAGATTGACTACCTCTATTTTAACTGAAATATTTTTGATTGTTTTTAAAGGGGAAACTATAGAGTTCCATTACTGCACAAAGTTGACAGTAATGTTGCCATACAGTAATCAGTCAGATGATGCTTCCCACATGACATTGTGGCAGTGTCCTTAGATTTACTAAAGTTTCAGAAGAAGGTCTTCAAACTAAGCCTCCAACATGTATAGTTCACACGAAAGTTTCATCAAACTGTGGAACTGCACTTAATTTGGGGAGAAACTAGCTTAGCATGGATGTGGTTTAAAGTCATATAAAAGTGAAGTCTAATATATATATAATATGCTGTATCTAATCAAGGAGAGAATCTACCTAGCACTAAGAAGAAATTTCTTGACAGCTAGAACAATTAATCAGCGGAACGACTTAACTCCAGAAGTTTTAGATACTCCAACACTGGAGGTTTTTAAGAAGAGATTGGACAACCATTTGTCTGAAATGGATAGGGTTTTCTACTTGAGCAGGGGTTTGGTTTAGAAGACCTCCAAGGTCCCTTGCAACTATGTTATTCTGTTATTCTGTTTAATTTGCCTGTCTCTAGTTCAACATTCTCTGCAGAGCTACACCTCTGATAAGTTGTTTAGGAACATAGTGTTCTAGGCAGTGCCATGTATCAAAAAGAGAGGATGGATTACACAGTGTAATGCTTGCTTTAAGAAAAATGATTTTGTAGAGAGGAGGAAATATGGATTCCGAGATAAATAAGTCTGTCCTAAAATCAGAATCTGGTTATTCTAGTCTCTGCCTATTGAACAGGTGGCAAGCTTATGGAGTGAAAGAGAGAGGTAAATGATTAGAAACATACCTCCTTGTCACTCCTCTCTTTCTTTGTAGTTCTTTGTGACCCATGTGTGTCTTTCTTATGAATTACCACCTGTAGTTTCTTTGTTCATTTACTTTTCTGGTCTTCTTTCCCTTGTTAATTTATCTTTCTGCAAAACATTCATTATGGATTATAAGCTTCTTTCTTTTATTGTATAAAATCATAAATAATATGGTGGGTAAGCCTAGCTGCTTCAGGTGCTTTGTCCTTGTAAGAAATATGGCTCCTTTACATTTGGATCCTACCAATTATGAATATGTGTTAGTATGTTAATTAGCTGGAACAGAATTTTGATTCTTACTCTGTCACCAGTTATTCAGAATGGAACCCTTTTACTGACCCCAGAGAGCCACTTTGTTCTAGTGATTAAGGCATCAACACAGAAAGTGGGAGACCATGAGTTCTAGTCCCACCTTAGCTATGAAAGCCAGTTGGGTGACTTTGGATCAGTTGCTCTCTTTCAGCCCAACCAATCTCAGAGGGTTGTTGTTATGAGGAAAATGGGGGGGGGGTAATGTGTCTTGGATTGTCTTGAGTTATTTTTAAAAATAACAAAAGGTAGGAAATAAGTAAATAAATAACGCAGGGATTGGGGTATTTCTGAACTAATGAGCCAGCTGTAAAGTGAGTTGGATAATGCTTGCACTATTATAAGTTTAAGATTATTCTGTGCAAACCTGAGTAGCACTATGATCTTATTTTTATATACATTAAAAACTACAGTATAGTGTGAGAGTATCTCTCTGTCCAAAGCTTTGTACGCATGAATTCTGTATAGAAGTGATAACAGATGCATTTTAGCCCCTTCTGTATTTTCAGTTAAAAATATTGCAAAGTTACTCTGAATTTGTGTTTGTTTACAAAAAAATTGTTTTTCATTAAGGAACTGTGGACCCCATAACGGCTTTAGATATGTAGATTAACAATAACAACCCTTGATAGTTAAAATGGGCCACTGATATGTCAGTATATATATATATTTTTAGCAATATAGGCAATTAAATTACTTTGCTTTTCATTGCCCCTTTTGACCTTTAAATGATGGTGTTTGGTTTTCTTGACTATTGGACAAGCTTTTTATCATACTCTTTATATTCCCACCATGTTATCTTTCTCAAACATGAGGATAAAAATCCTTAGATCACAAGTCAGTAAACAAAGTAAAACCCTTGAGAAATATCATGTTGTAAGGATACTTTACAGGAGGAAAAGAGTGCTAGGAAAGAAACTGCAGAAGAATAATTACTGCAGAATACATGTACTCAACACTGATATCTATTAACTCACAATTTACTGAGTTAGAAAAGCTTTTGCTTCTTCAAACAGGATAGGTGTCTTTTTCCACATTTGCCAAATGTTTGATTTAGACACCATTATCGTTGATGTTTATCATGCTTGGTTTTTTGATAAGTTTGTTACACAGGCTTTGGTGATGTTTCTTCACCTTTGTTTTTCTAAAAAGACTGAATGCCATGGATCCTATCCTAGATTGTTGATTACAAGATTACAGCCAAACGAATAGTCTTGGGGATAAAATATCATTGAACATAAAACTTATTGTCCTGTATGTTTAGTGTTCTTTCTTTCTTTCTTTCTTTCTTTCTTTCTTTCTTTCTTTCTTTCTTTCTTTCTTTCTTTCTTTCTTTCTTTCTTTCTCTCTCTCTCTCTCTCTCTCTCTCTCTCTCTCTCTCTCTCTTTCACATGCACACAGAAAGACAAATATATAATGTATCTTATCAATATACTGATGTGCTATCTGTAAATACAGGATATATATGTATAATTGATACATACAGAGACACACAATAAGATAAGATAATCTTTATTGTCATTTTTTACTGTGGGCACATATTAAAAATGCAATTCTCAAAAGTATATGTCTACACATACACATACATACATACATATATACTGTATACATATCTCTGACTATCAAAAGACATGACCCATTGTCCCTCATGTCCATCCATGAGGATTTGGAGGAACACAAGTTTGATCTAACTGGGACCACAATTATAACTCAAGCAAAGTCAAGGAGAGAAAGATAATTCCTCGAGGCCTAGTTCTCTACCAACCAGTGAACAGACACATTGACATCAACCCCACCTACCAACCATGAGAGTGAGAGAGCTGCTTCAACTGAAATACCAGAAGCAACATTCCAAACAAACTGAACACAATTCAAACCGCACTGAAGATGTCCCCCCCCCCGAACAAGGACGAAAAGTTTCAACCTAATTACCAAGCCCAGAGATCAAACTAACAGCCTATATGTACACACACACACACACACACACACACACACACACGTTAGTTAGTTAGTTAGTTAGTTGTGTGTGTGTGTCTGCTCAAGCATAGCTTATATGCTATGTCCTGAATAGAAGGAAGTGAACTACCAATAATAAGATATATATGATAATTATTTATCTCTAACTTGCATATAGCCTGATTGATCCTCATGTTTAACCTCAAAGGCTTCTATCATATGAATGAAAGTGCCCCTTCTCTAAAGATGAAAATGAATTCTGCTACATAGTTGGCTGACAGCAACTTGATTGAATCTGCCCAAACTGGTTCTGCTACAGCATGGATAGCAGCAATAAAAAGAGCGCACTAGTTTCTGCCCTTCTTTGCTCAAGAATTACAACCAAAAGTGTATAGTGTAAAAACTAGAGTGTATGTTTTTCCAAACTGCATATAGAAAAAGCATTTAAAAAATACATTAAATAAATATTTTAAAGTATTTTAAAAACTAAACATAACATTTTACAATTGGATAATATCAAGCATGGACAAATTAAAAAAGTGATTAGCAAAATATATCCAAAGAATGAGAGCAAAGAATGAGAAAATTGCTAAAGACAGTATTGAATGGCTTAGAAACACCATCAAAGCATCAATAGTTGGGCCATACCTGTGATACAATACACTTCTGAAAATTATTAACTGAACTGGAGAGTTTGAACTGAAAAATAAGAAAACTGATGACTAACCACTCTGGATTACATCCCCGTAGTGATATTGATAGATTATACCTGGTTCACAGAAATGGAGACAGAGGTTTAACAAACTTTTGAGAAAGAAAAGTAAAAGGCAGACAAAAGCAACCATTGATGCAAGTTAAAAATTGGAATTTACTAAATGTACAGGAAACAAAAAAATGAACATTGAAATCATATAATAAAAACACAAAGAGAATGCTGTCAAGAAGAACATTTAATGATCAATTTCTATAAAAGATCAGGGGGAAGTGGATAAATATAAAACCTAATAATGGCATATAACTGGAATATTAAAAAAATAAACTGAAGGCTTGATTTTGACTGTGCAAGAGCAAGCTATTCGAACTAAATCAATCAAAGCCAGAATTGAAAAATCATCAAATTTCAAAGTGCAGATTATATGCAAAGGGGCAGAAGAAACAGAAGATAATATACTCAGCTCATGCAAGAAGATTCCATAATCTGATTAAAAACAATAACACAACAAAGTTGCCAAAATGATTCACTGCAACATCATATACCAATAATGAAAAATTGGTAGATATGTAGAGTTGAAAAAGTAGTAAAAAATGAGCAGGTTAAAATATTGTGAGATTTCTGAACACAAACTGTTAACTGTGGTTGAATAGTGGAAGTGTGGATAATTGAAGTAGCAATATCATGGGAATGTAGAATACAACACAAAGTACTGGAGAAGATCACAAATATGATCAAGATCTGAAAATAAAAATTGAAAGATTATGGCACCAACTGACCATGGTGTCCCAGCGGTTATCGGCACACTGGATGTCCGATCAAAAAAAATCTTGGATGGCACTTAGGAAATGTGTACTTTGACAAAATTTCCATCTGTCAATTACTCTGCTTGGATCTGCACATATACTATGCTGATACATTACAGCATCCTAGATTCTTAGGAAAAAACTGGTGCTTATGAAGACCAACACTGGCTGTTCTCACAACAGTAAATACACAAATTATATCTGGGGGCATGACACCAGCTAAAGAACTGGTAGTTGTGATTTCATATTGCTGCACATATAAAAATAATAATGTAAATATGGCTTTGGCATGCTACAAAGCAATGTTTCAAAAATGTCTCTAGACCTTCAGCAGCTGGACAAAACCTCATTTAATTATTTTATAATAAATGTTTGTTTTATATTTTATAACGAATCAAGCCCTCTTCCCATTACTGACAGCCATTTTGTGCATAGACAAGCTACACTCAGGGAGTATTATGTGAACAATGTGTTTGGAATTTTGCCCACTCAAAATACTTAAGCCAGATTCAGACTAGGAATGCTTCTGAAATCTTCTAGCTGTCTCTGAGTCATTCAAGTGAACTCAGGCAGAAATCCTTTACTAAATTTCAAAAGACCTAAAGACCAGTATGGTATGACCAGGAATGTCTGGCTTAGGTGGGGAGACCCAGGTTCAAATTCAGCCCTAACTAAAGAATTACATTGGTGACTTTGCTCAAGCTATGTCATGATTGATTCAAATTGCAGAAGGATATGTAATAAATAAAATAAATGTTGTTTTGGAGAAAAATCTGACGGAATAATATGTATGTTGCCATGAGTTCCTGGAAAAAAGGTGAGATATAAATCTAATCAATAAAAATAGGTTTGGGCTGTGGGAAACGTTTTAAGTATCCCTTTGAATGGTTTACACAGTTCTGTAATACATTTTATAGCTATATTTGATTTAATGCTTCCATGCAGTGTAACTGTGTATTCTGTATCTATTTCAAATCCCAAATGGATTAAGTCTCTTATAAAGTAATAATGTAACATATATCAATATCATAGTTCCCGTTGCCCTCAGAAAGGGATTGAAAGGTTCCCCCAACATCTGCTAAAAATATTAGCTGCTGGAAACAGTCAGCTGGGTCAATACTATAACATTTCCTTTGTAGTATTCTGAAGTACAGTATCATGCTTGAAAATAATATCTGGGCAGTGTAACACTTGCTGTGACAGGATGGAGAATACTTTAGAATATTTGAAGTAACTCAATGCAGTTCTCAAAACAAACATACCTCTAAGATCCTGTAATGGAAAGAATGTCTCTGCTGGTAGGCACAACAGAGCTTTAATTGAGACGCGTGATACAGTCTCTTAAGATTAAAAGTCATGCTTTCACTTGTACAAATGGCCCATGACAATTCTGAGGAAAGATTATATATTTTTAGGCTTGAATACTTTTATTTTTGGCTGCATTTTCACAGCATTTTTATTTCATGCAAAAACAAAAGCTCCATTTGCACATTAATCATGCAAAAATGACATTTCTCTTTTTTTTCCTCCCTCAATGTAAAATTTTAATTGCCCTTTGAGATTTCACGACTGAAAGTTTAAGTTTCTTGTTTAGTAAACTCACAAAGGAACTGATTAATAGTCATCATAACACCATAAAGTAAATGTCAAGTTTAACACTATTCAAATGTTACCAAATCACTAAATTAGCAGGATAGCACCTATTGAGTATAACATTCATACTGAATATCACTAACTAGTGAACATCAGACTGGGTAATGGGGCACATATGAATACCAAGTTGTCTTTCACACCTATATATAGCATTTATAGGGCCCCTCAAATTAAAAAAAATTAAAAATTAAAAAGGATGTCCAAATCTGAACATAACATTGAACATTCCTATTTTATATTTAGCATGATTTCAGATAGAAATAATATTAACTAATGAAATTTGACTATTCTTTGGGAAGATTTTCATCTACATAATATGAACATTTCCTGGTGAAGTTTTTGTATTAAAATGTGGTAAAACACATTTAAGATGTACTTCTGTTTTGAGTTCATATGGCTGGGCAAAATATTTGGTTGGGTCTAGATTAAATATGCTTTGCAAAGAAATCTGATTCAGCCAAACTATGTCAAGCACACTTTACCGAATTAAAATCAATTGAACAAATTAACAGAAATCCTGCACATTTCCTTAACTTAATCTGAATCCAGCCCATCTTTTTTAAAAAGGCCATTTTAACATGATAAACTATTGCTATTTCTAATATTGTTGTATTGGTCGGAGTCCCATAATCCACAATTGGGTTTATAAAACAATGGCATTATTATGGCTTAAAGAGAAGCAGAGAGGGGCCTTACAGGGGATTAGTAAACATTTCATGTTGAGCAGAATTAACATTCCAATTTGAGAGCACATATCAGAAGTATGCCAGTAATGCTTACGGTACTAAAAATGTTTATAGGAAAAAACTGAAAGAAGTCATGGTTTCTTTGAACTTTTTAGATGTCAGTTCTATAGTTAGAATTGACAAAGCATTTTCTTTGCCTAAAGAAAAGAGGCAGATTTGTCTGGACATGGCTATCATATCACAAAGCCTCAGTTGCAGGCTAAACTGGTGGGTGGCTTTGGCGCACCTCATCTATAGTTACAAAATGATTGCTGATTCCTCTGTAGTCTGAGCAGCTGCCCAGAAGTGTGGCATACTTCTGGGCAGGCATCTCTGCTTGATACTATTATAATAATATCTTAGTAATTAAGGAGCAATTTCTTAATAGTTTTTAATGCAAGAATTTGTTACGCAACAAGCAAATTTTTAGACATTCTGAATTTATTTTTAAAATATTTAGTGCACCAAAAACTATCCAGAGGATCTCATGTTAGTTAGAAACCATAAAACGAGATACTGCAATAAAAACAAGTTAAAAAAGGATACATTTAAAACAAGTCATTTCAACACAGATTGATCAAAAAATGATACTGACCAAGAGGCACTTAAGAGACAAAAGAGAGTATGGGAACTAAATTTCATTTTTGATGTGTACCGTTGTGCCCACAGTAAAAAAATGACAATAAAGGTCATCTCATCTCATCTCATCTCATCTTATCTTATCTTATCTTATCTTACCTAAAAGGTTAGTCTGCCAAAAAATGCAGTCTTTCCAATGAGTTCTTTACTCACATAGCAGCCTCAAAGGCTTATATTATTGTTGAAGAAATTTAACATGGTTTTTAATTGGTTCTATAGTTCATCTTGTTATTCAGTGCCTTTTTTAGGTTGGATATTTAATCAAATAAAATAACAACTACAATAATGCGGGCTATAGTGGTTACTTATCAAGACTGTGGAACGCTTCAATTCAGTCTTAAAAAGTGAGTCAGAATGTGCAGAAGTGTGTAATCCTGGCAGAAAATGCAGCTGCTTTACATTGTTGCATACAGTTGCTACAGTCATGGTTGGCTGATCAAAACTATGACTCTGCACAACTCTATTATATGTTGCAGTAGTACCTAAACTAAGATTACTGGGCTCCATGTTGCACCCCAAAGAACCCTGAAAGATGCCCTAAAGAGAAATAATAGTTTTTAAATATGTGACTGGAGAAAAATAATCTTCTACCTTTATTTAATACAACTCAAGGTGTTCCTGCTTATTTTCCTGAAAATCTCTTACTTTTTAGATTTGCACCTCCACCACCAAACTTATACACCTTATATAACAATCATAGTAAAATAACTCTTGTCTTTTAAAGTTAACTAATTTTATTTTCTCTTTTCATATTGTTTTATTGTATTATTATAAAGCATAAACATTACATTATACTATTTGGAAGCAGTAATATTTATACAGTGTTGAGTGAAGATTATTAATTTATTATTATTATTAATAAATAACTTAAATCTTTAAAGACAAAGAAATATTAATATTTCTAAAATGTTAATGTTGATAAGTATAAGATTGTTTAAATTTTACAACTAATGCTGGATATGGCATGAATAAAAACTACAAAATGCATTCAATTATGTATTGTATAATAAAGGTTTCCACAATTAGCTGGATTCACATGGCATGCTAAGCCAAAACAAATCAAATCAGTTTAGTTTATTAAATAGTTCAAATGGTTAAACATTACAGTTTAGCTAAATGAATGAACTTAGTTGTGCTCTTATTTATCCTGGAAATAGCCATGCTAATCCAGTTTGACCAGTGGAGAAAGATGAGGATGCAGTTTAATTAGTTTACAATTGGAATTTAAAGGCTTAGAATTTTTCACAACTGAGAAGGCTATTTACATTAAAAAATGTATGTGAGAAAATAGATAAAATGGTTCTCCTTTGGATCTTTCCCCCTTTCTCCATGATTGCAGGAAAGTTTAAGCAAAGTTCTGTGGCTCTCACCATATATTTCCTGCCCTTGAAATACACTTCAAGAAATGACTGTTAATGGAGGAAACATAGGCTTCAAAGTCATGGCTTTCTTTTAAGGATGAATTGATTTCAGTCATGCCTATGAAAGCTAAACTTGTCTTTTCAAGAATACATTCAAAACTTTGCTTTGCTTTACTGTTCTTTCAACCTACCATGATACATGATATTTGCTGCTATTAAGTGAAAATTATGTGAAACAGCTGCAGTGACAGATAAGATTAATTATCTTTTGCATTGGTGACATTTAACCCTTTATGCAGCTTGGCTGCCTGAGTAGGCTTTTTCAGCAGAAAGGTTGAGCAGATGCTTCAGTGCTCTATCTCTGCAGTATCTTCTTCTGAGGTAGAGGTGAAAACTTCAACCTGTACATATGTGCTTCCCAAACCTTGGTCACTGAGCTCCCAAAATGTTGTCACATTGCAGTTTTTATTAAAGAGTAAGGAAATTATTGAATGTCTGACTAGAGAGTAATCTTATTGACAATATTTATTTTTTTATTAAAATTAAGTATATTAAATTTATGAAACTTAAATAAATCCACAAAAAATCCAGTATAACTTTTGGGCAGGTGTGACCTACAGCAGTTCTATTTGGACAATAAACCTGGTGTCCCTTGCCAACCCAGAAGATGCAGTACAGAATTAATGAGAAAAACAAGATGAGCCCTTAAGATACATGAAACTCTCCAAAAATAGGGAGAAAGGAGATTCTGAGAAATGTCTTAGCATTGCTATTTTGATTTTTTTTGTCTTTCATTCAATCATGTCTGATTCTTGGAAACTGGAAGGTTTGTTGATAAGGTTTTTCTGAAGTGCTTTGCCATTTCCTCCTTGAAAAGGCTTAGAGCAGGGGTTTCAAATTGCCGGCCTGCAGGCAAGATGCGTCACGCCGAAGCTGCACCCACCCCATTACTGGCAATGGCAAAACAGTCCTGATACGTTGTGCAATGTCACATGACGTCATGAGTTTGACATGTCTGGCTTAGAGAATGTGACTAGCTTAAAGTCACCCAGCTAGTTTTGTGCTTAAGAAGGGACTAGAACTCACGATCTCCCAGTTTCTAGTGTGATGCCTTAAGACTACTCAAAACTGGCTCTCTCTTTTGAATATAGATGCACAGTTTTGAACAACCATACAAGTATTGGGTTGATTGTGCTCCAGTGTGTTCCACAAAACTAAAATGGCAGGGGTTACAGAATGATATAAAAAAAAGGTTTTTTTTGCCAAAGAATTTTTTTCCCATATGCTGGGCATGAGGAGTTGCAAAAATGAATCTGTGAAGAAGCCATCATTATTCTATCTTCTCTTAGGCATATGGATGTATATGGTTAAAACACAGGGGAAACTGTAGTCCTTGCCTCATTCCTGACATTGTCTGGACCATGTACTGCAAACAGTATACCCAGTATCCTGCTTAGTAATTTAGTAGGTAAAATTAAAATTGAACTTAGCAGTCTTCAAACTGGAGAAGGTAGAAGTAGATAAAGAGGAAAAGAGAGCACTTAAAACAGATGGGATTTAAGAAAATGTGCCCCCCCCATTTACTTTCTTGGACATAGCCAATTTCTGCTTGTTTCTCCATTGCAGTCCTCAACTTAATCTTGCAAATTGTATATTTTTAGCCCCTTAAAGGCTGTGTACTTATTGTTTATTGAAAGTATAATATCTTCAAAGAACAATTATGAATGCAGGTGGAATATATCATGTATTTATGGAAACTGCTGTTCTTATTCAACTACTCATACATAGAACTAGTTTATAAGTTCCAGTCATACTTAGATCACAGACATGATGGAGCAGTGAGGGTTACAGGTATGGTGCTGAATTGTAATCTATATATATGGATAGCAGATTATCAAGAGTTTAATCATATAATATACCCATTTTGAAGATTCCAACGAGTAAAATATTTAAGACATGTTGTGTTCCAGTTACAGGGTTTTGCTTTCACTTACACAGCAATATCAATGCCAGACCATAACTGTATATAAATTACTGAATGCTCTTATATCAAACGTGTGCAAAAACACGTTTCTATTCTCTTTTAACTTCAGACTTGCAAAGTACTCATGCACTAGTACCGTATATGCCGGCGTATAAGATGACTTCTGGAAGTGCTAAACTCGGCGCCAAAGACGGGGGTCGTCTTATACACCGAGTCATCTTATACTCTGGAAATACTGGTAGTTTCCGGTGTATAAGATGATGTTCTAGGAATGCAGCTCAGCGACAAAGATGGGGGTCGTCTTATACGCTGGGTCGCCTAATACACCGGCATATACAGTATATGTGTGTACTTAGAAATCAAAATAAGAAGATAATTTTGCAAAGTTTTTATGTCAGGGAGTTGTAAACCATAAAAATATGTTTAAGGATAGTAATAGTAATAGTAATAAAGTTGGAAGGGACCTTGGAGGTCATCTAGTCCAACCCCCTGCTCAGGCAGGAAACCCTACACCATTTCGGACAAATGGCTGTCCAGTCTCTTCTTAAAAACTTCCAGTGTTGGAGCATTTACTGCTTCTGGAGGCAGGCTGTTCCACTGATTAATTGTTCTCACTTTGAAAACATTGAAAACAACTTTAAAAATATAGGAAGATTCTAAAGTGTTCTGCTTTGAAAACAGGTGCTGTGAAAGCACTTTTTATTCTGGAAAATTCTAACTATCATAAAAGTAATTAATAAAAAGCATGTCCATTTGACAGGAAACAAGCAAACAAAAAGTCTGCTTTAGCCAGCCTGTCTGCTTTGCTTCTCTTTCTCTTGCAAATTTTGTTTCAACAAATTTATAAGACTGATAAGTTCTGGATAGTTTCTACAATTGCTGTAATTTCTACAATTATTCCAATATTGTGGTTAAGGCATTTTCTTAGGATCAAAGAGACCCATGTTTGAATTCAGCCTCAGCTATGAAAGCTCATGAAGTGACAGAGAAGTAACCAGAAGCTTCATCTCTTACTCCAATTTATTTCACATGATTGCTATTGGAGGGAAGAACTAGAAGAAAAATTTCGATGTACATTGCTTTAAGTTCATGGATAAAAAGCAGGATGAAAGCCTAAAGAATAAACAAGTATTATACAATTTTCTGTAAAGAAAAACAAATGCATACACTAAGTGGAAGGATACCAAGGAGGAGAAGGAAAAAAAAACCCTAATGGACAAAAGTTATCAATTTCATTAAATCCATGGCTTAAGGAGACACAGAAATCCAGTCCACATGAAGAAATAGTGTCAACTATTAAAATCTTAATTTGCAAAGTTCAGCTAAGTTAAGAAACATGAAAACTAGGAGGCAATGTGAAGTGTTAACTTGATTTAATTCAGTGCTGGAACTGACACCTGTTGTTCTCAATATATCCAGATCTGCAACATGAGAGCTGTAAGAGGTAAGAATGCCAGTGAGAGCTGGCTGTGTATTGCCTTGTGGTCAGTGAAAGGAGAATGAGACGAAAAAGAAATCTTCCAAAGCTCACTGATATATTATTTCCCTTCCCCTGCACACTTTCTGAAATATGCTTGTTATTTATTTGCATTGACCTGGGAAGGCCTTTCTAGTTAATTCTGGATCAGTGGGCTCTGGAATTGGTGGGATCTGGAACTGGTCAGGGTTTGGACCAGTCAGCGCATGCTCAGAAGCACTGAATTCTGTGCTGCTTTATGCTTCAGATAATGACATTTGATAGTGACAAGAAGTCTTTGGAAGCTTTCTGCTTTCAGTTTTTTTTTTTTTTCAAATGTCAAGTATTTATGGTCAGCTTTTGTGACTTCCTGATCCAAGTTAAGCCTTTTAGCTATAATTTGCTGTTCAATGTATGAAATGTATGTTTATTTACCTAATAATGTATATTTTTAAAATTCAGCACTGGAAAACAATACTGATAGTGATTGCTTTTGGAACAGATCAGGTTTGGATGATGATCAGTGGTTTTTTTTCTGTTCATTATTGTCCCTGTGTTGAAACTGGATGCCAACTTTTTTCTCAGCCTGATTTCAAGTGCCCACAAAGGTGTACAAAGCATTACATGGCTTCAAACCAAGCTACTTACAAGACCACCAATTCCCATAGAATGTGCCCTGCACAGTTGAATCAATGGGATGTCTTTTCCAAATCTCTGCATGGACACATTTTAATTAATTATCCATTCTGCTTTCTTTGTTTCTTAATATAATGAAGCTCGTGTGCTGGATCAATCTGATACTGGAATTTAAGGAAGCATTATTAGTTAGATGATGGCTCAAAGCAAAGATTATTTTCTCAGATATTTTAATGCTAATATGTTTAATATGTTTAATATGTTTTAAACCCATTAGCTTTTAGTAAATGTGTTTTTCAAACATTGCAAGGGATTAAATACATATACATCTATGTGAAAATTAAATAATAAAAAAATGCTCAGTGTTTCTGTGATATCAGTGATATCTCCAAACCTCCTTTATGCAAAGGGAAACAAAAGGCACATAGGCATGGTCTCCCTTGTCATTTGATTGCAATTCATGGACATTAAGACTTGAATTGGGAAGTCATCATAAGAGAAAAAAAGGGAGTAATGGACTCTTTCTGAACCCTGAAGTCACTCTCTCCATATATAATGGAATGACTAATAGATCTTAGAACACAGAAGGAGCAGCAAAAAAGGGAGGAAACAGGGCATTAAAAAGAGATTTACATTATCCTACTACGTAGCAATAAATGGATTTTCAGAATTCCATTCTTCTTTCTGGAAATTGCTAAACTGTATATGAGACAATAATCAGCAGGTCACATGAACCTATGGCCATAACATATCACAAACACAAACTATTCTACAAATTAGCTGAACTTGTCTAACCATTATTAGCTGAACAAATCTGGCTCATTCATTCAAGTCTGGAATCATGATTTACAAATCACAAGAGTTTTAGTTAAACTCATGCTGACCTGAAATCAACCCAAATCTATATTCATTATAATCCTGAATTCAACAGGACTTCCTTTTGAGTACATTACTAACTCTGGTAAAAGGACAAATTGGAAAATTGATGAATAATGGCAGGGTAATGCTTCTGAAGAAAGTCATAATCATTGTGTATTGGTGTTCCATTTGTTGGTTTATATGGTATTGTGTTGAATATGACAGCTTAGAAAGGATACCAAAGACAATAGGAGTTTTTTTGCAATATCCAGGATTGCAATTATGCCCAAAAGACACTATAGAAAACATGAAGTATGTTTGTGTATACCTGGTTTACATTGCTACATTTTGGTGATCAACATTTTGTCCTGTAGATATCCTTAATGTCCATTGAAAACTTTTGGTCTGCAAACCAAGTCACATGAGTAGAGTAATCCTTCCACTCTGTTCTTCATTGAAGTATGCATTTTGAAAATGATTGGAAACACAAGCTTTGAACTTCACATAGGTGGAATTAAATCAGTTTGTCTTTTTTTTTCAGGCTTCCACATGAACCCAAAAGTCTTTCTTTATGTATTGCCATCTTCTGTTGCTTATGGAAAAAAATAATTTTGCTGGCATGCTCTAACTGAACAGTTGTAAAGAAAGGTAACATGTGCAAAAAATTAATTAGACCTACACATGCTCAGGACTGGAATTAACATACATCACAACCAATGCATAAATTTGAACTGATTATTGTACTTGAGAAGGTTCAAAATGTGCTCATTTCCAGAAATTTAAAACATGTGTTGCCTGCTTACATTACAATAGTCTGATTGGATGTTCAAAAGAGGAAAGTTAGCAGTTATATGTTTTATATCCTCCCTGAATAACATGAAAAGATTAAATATATTAATATCTTTAGGACTTGGTGTATAGAACATTAATCTATGAATATATGGAATTAGGCAATGAAGGTGTATATATTGTTTCAGAAAAGAGTGTTCATTTATTAAAAATATATGATTATTTCTGAAGGATTTCAAAGGGGATTATAGATTTCAAAATTACAGTCTGCTGTGCTGTAAAAGGGAATCTTTGTCTTTATAAGCGTCATTCCTGACATTTAAAGCTAATGTGACAAGGAGTTTTCTTGCCTATTGTTTTACCTACATGTGCTGGCTTATTCAAATATGTTGACTCAGGAATGTTTTTGATGAAATGAATTTTCATGGCTTGCTGTTTAATATTAATTGCCTCTTCTCATCGAGATATTTTCCATACCTTGTCCTTACTTTGTTAAAATCCAAATGCTGAAAAAGGAAATTTATCATCAGTTCTTGAAATTGTGGCCATTGCAATATCCCTGATCACCATTGGTGACCTGCACAGCTAACTTCCAACAAGCGATGTAAATGGGGAAGCTGACAAGAAGTCACAAATTACAATCATGTGACATTGTGCTTAATGATCACAGATGGTTGACTTAATACACAGGCAGAACTGACAAACTGTCATAAGTAAAGCATGGTTATGTGACATTTCACCTTATGTCTATGCCACTTAATGATGGAGCTGCCAGTCCAAACTGCACTCATGGTTTGCCAGTCCCTGATGCACATAATACGGATATTTGCCAGCCCCGCATCTTACCCCCTCAGAATCTACCCAAGGAAAAAGGCCACAGTCTTTTCACATTACAAAATAATTTAGCATATAATAGCAAAACTGAATATTTTTTTAACTTGGTACTAAACATTAAAGCTATTATGCTCACATTTTCTTATGCTGTTTATACTAATTCCACTTTAATATTGAAAAATCAACATAATGTTTACCAGTTCAAGCCACGTATCTAAATTTTATAAGGAGATGTACAATTCATTAGTGATTCTATCTTTTGCTAATATCCATTGGAAAATTGCAGCAGAATTTTTTCAACATGATAAATAGTTGTTGGTGAATAATTATATATGAATAACTCATTATCTTATTTTAAATGTTGTATTTATAAAATAATAAAGAATGGTTACATTGGTCAATTCTTATTTTAAAGACTTCTTTCTTTTACAGAATTCAATGCAGAATAACAGAAATTATAGAAGAAATACAGAAAACCAAATCTTTTAGAATTTTATAGAATTAATACAGGTTTTTCTGTTTATTATATATAAGAAATCTATCCATACAGTAGAGTTCATAGCTGTTTGGGACTCAAAGGCAATTTTGCAATTTCAAGAGCATATTGTCATTAACTAATAAGATGGTTGTCATTTGGGGCATTGTTGGTTACTAAGATTAACTGAAGGCTAATTGGAAAAGGGGCTCCTCACCAAAGGAGGAAAGTTTCTTATTACTCTTCAGTTTATATTTATTTTTGTTTTTCCTGGGCATTCCCTAATATAACATTAGGCTGCAAATCTGGTCTAATTATTTTCTAGAATGCCTATAAATGCTGGAGAACTTCATTTAAATAAAATGCATGTGGGCACTCAAGGTTTGTTCTGCAAAATGTTAGCCCCCAATTTAATTTTTTTTTTAAAATATTGGCCAAGAAACCTAGAATCCAAAGGCAGATCCATTAATGCATGGTGGTCATAAGTACATTGGGAATACAAATGAAAAAAAAAAAAAAGATTCTAGCTGAGGTTCTTGTTTTGACAAATGAAGTTACTGGATTTCCTTAATCATTGACCACCAAACATTTTTAAAGTCATATGTTGACAAAAATTGGTCAGGGAATTTCCAGTGCTATGTAATTTCTGAATGGACTGTTAAAAGATAAATGTTCCTTTTACTTTCAACAATTTCCTTCAATATCAATAAAGGATCACACCTACATTTAGCTCTCTATCTTTTTTGTCACTTACTCAAGTCCACGTTTCTTTTCTGCCAAGCACAATATGACAGCGCATTACTATAACACAGATTCAACTGAAATGTTGAAGTGTGAATTTGAGTTGTCTCTCTTCACAGGAAAAGAAACTGTTCCCTTTGTATCTTCCAACAATAGTTAGAAAATCTGAAAGCAGTGGAAGTACTCAGGCTCTCTGTGTTAAAGCCCAAAGATCAATTTAGCTTAAAATGCTTTCATTCTAATTGTAAAGTGAGAAATTATATAACTTCCTTTACATTATGAAATCTTTTTTGTAGCAATCATGGTTTTCCTTCATATACCAAGAGACACTGTTTCTTATCAGATGAACCTTGGTTTAATAAAGTATCTGTTCATGTTTACTTGTACACTAAAACCTTCAGTTAATATATTCCTTTAAAAATGTCAAAATAAAGTTTACCATGTTTCAAGGATTTTAATCTACAAAACCTTTCAAATCCTATGACAGACACCTTCCCAAACCCCACATTTTGCAGTTTGCTTAGTATCCACACTGAGCAACTAAAGTTGGCTAATCACCCATACTCAACTATGTGTGTGTGTGGAGGGTTGTTTTTGTTTTGCTTTTTAGGAGCACTGAAAAGTGAACTTACCTTACATCTTGAAGTCAGCTGTTCCCTGTAAGACCAGAAAAGAAGGAACAGAAGAACATATAAGAAACCCAGATGTAAATATCAGGTATGCATCTCAAAGTCATCATTTTATCAGCTATGTTTCCTGTAGCCCTAAGAAATAGATATAGATGTACAGTGGATGTGTGTGATCCCTGATTAGGGTGGAGTGGAGTCCATTAGTGTACAATTTTGGTTTTGAGAACTTCTGCATATCATAGTCTACTGATTCAGATATAATCTAATTTGATCAAAGAGATAGTTACTATTGAGGCCAAGAAAGAAGGAAACTACAAAGGCAGAGCTTCCTGAGTTTTCAAACCGTAGTTTAGGCAATGGGAAATATTATTTCTATTTTGTAATTTTCTGGAAGCCACCATTCAAATGTTAAGAGATTAATTAAGGCTGCCGCAGGCATATTTCTTGATTAGTACATTTCTCTCACAGAGAAAAGGGTATTAGTTTTCATACAAGTAACTTTGTAGCAAGACATTCAAATTTCACCACAGGCCTCTCAAAGTTGCCTTGATTTGCTGAATGTATCTAAGCAGGTGGTGCCTACTTATTAAAAACTAAAGTGCTCTCTATCCTCCACTTTACAGACAAATCCATCATGCTCTTTGACATATGAATTCAATTGGATTAAAGCCATTCAGGGAGTACAGATTGTATTCCCACTGGGCTGTTACAAATCATGGAGATTTCCTCCCATTAGTTTTAATTCATCTTCTTTAAAAAATGCATGAATAAAAGAAAAATTGCAGAATAGCACAGGGAAAAAAGATGATGGTGCTGATGGCTAATACATTGTATTACTTGCAAATTTTATAATTATTCAAGATACGTTTATTCACAGGCTAAAAACTATATACAATGAGTGCTACAATCCAGCTAAAATAATCTCATTTTATTGCTTGATCGAAATGGATTTAGTGAACTAAGAAGAGATTCCACATTTCATTTAAAGATCAGGAAGTATTAAGTTTCAAATTGGAGTAAATAAACCTTAGATAGCTTGCTCTGAAAAGTAGAAATTCAGTGATCTCTAATGTCTTCTCCAGGTTTGCTAACTATTTATTTAGAATATTTCTAAAATGCCCACCACACACAAAAAAGCATTTGGGTAATGCAAAACATATCCTAAGGTAAGAGATATATTCTCCCCATTACCACCCACCACTTTTGCTGTGTTTAAAGAAGGAGACTTAATGTTTGAAGTTTAGCACTTCATAAATCAACATTGTTGCTTGTTGTCTTTCATTTCACTGAAGGTCATTGGTGGGAAAAAGTCAAAAGTAATTGAAAATGAAAGGAAAGTTTTTTAGGAGGGCCAAGCCCAAAGTATTTTTAGCTGAATTACTTTAATTACTACTTTAAACCAGAGCCTCATCAGAACAGGTAGTATCCAGCACAAGCAATCCAAGTTGAAGACTCTTAATCATCATTTCAAGCCATTTAGCTATGCAGTTCTATAGGCTTAAATGCTCCTGTGCCAAGGATTCTTTAACATTTGTGTTTTTTCTTTCTGAGAAGTGGTTGTTGCAACATATTACACTTGTCTCATAATAAAACATAAAGTTTAGCCCAAGAAACTAGAAACTCACCTTTAAGAAAATAGTGCACACCCATGCACATTTGCAAATTAATGGGAAGCAAACAGCCAGCATACAGTTCCTAGTAAATGAAATGTAAATATATTATTAGATGTGTAATTATACAGAAATAATATGTGCTGAATGCATTTTTCAGTCATTCCTGCCCATTGGTAACAGACAGTTGTACTATCTGAAAGCCAAAAAACCCTGTTACAAATTCTCATTCAGCCATGAAGTTCAATAGGTGAACTCTTCGCTATCTCTCAGCCTGAATCTTGCAGGATAAAGCGACCAATATGAAAGAAATATATATATCACTGTGAGTCATTTGGAGGAATAGTAAGATACAAATGAAGTATTTATTTACATGACTTCTCCCTTATGTACCTAGTTATCGGAATAGTATTTCCTCTTAAGGATGTCACATCTGCCAGGGATTATTTGTGCAGTGATTCATGTGAAGGTATTCCCTGTTCAAATATCCCAATTGTGGAATTGTCTCCCTGTTCAGTTATGGTAGCTGTCAAGCCTTTCATTGCCAAATAAAGACATGTCTATTCTCGTAAGCCTTTGGTTAAGTTTGTGTTACTGAACTTTCTGATATTCTATAAAATGAGATATTCTTCCTGTGTAAATAGATTTAAAGATTTAAGAGTTTTAGAAGGTTTTTATTGAAAGTGGATTTAAATTGTTGTAACTCTGGGGTTTATGAGAAAATGGGCTAGAAATATTATGAAATGAACAAATTCAAAACGAGCTTTTTTGTAATTGTTGTGATACATGAAACATTTATATTTATGATGTACAGAATATATCTGTACAATTTAAATACTACATTGTTGGCATGCATTAACGTCAGTTTTCAGTGTGGAGTGAAGTAAATAACAAGCCTGCAGGAAATAGTGTATTTTAAACTATGTATTATGATTTTTGAACATCTTCATATTGACAACAATGGTGCCATGCAAAATGTTTGGCATCTGAGATAGGGTCAGGTGAAAAGAAAAGGAAGGAGGGAATCCTTCTGAAGTCCATGTGGAACAAAATATTCAAATACTTATCCACAATTACTCTTTTGTGTGCTGACTTTAAATCAGTAACTCTAATATTTACTGCATGACATTGAAATGATTCAAAGTAGTTAAGATATTTACAAACAGGTTGTAAAGGTTTAGTGAATGGAGAAATGACTGCATAGCAAAACCTTTATTTTAGGGTGGGTTGTTTGCTATTATTCTTTTGCTATTATCAATACTGCTGATGCTGGACTATGGTGTCTAACAAATCAAATCTGACTCACTTATTGGACCAAACAATCAACATTTGCATAATTTGCATATTATTTGCTAGTAGAAAATGTGCAAACTTAGCTTTTTGTGTTTTGAATTTCAAGATTGGAATGTATAGTTAACTAATATTTGGCCAGGCACCTAGTTAATCAGGAATAGTGTAACTGGTATAGTGGCATTCCTTGTATCCACTACTAATTCCCATCTCTTTCTAATAAGGAGATGGGAATTGTTTTGCAGCAAGCCCTCTAGGAAATAATAATAATAAGAGAATCATTCTGAGATATTCAGAAATATGAGCTCCAGTGTACTCTTTTCTTAAATAATTTTATTAGACTTATCGAAGTGTAAATTATAAATGAAAATGAAAAGACTGGGGGAACAGGAAAAAATAAAAGTGTAGGATAAAGGGGAAAAAAAGAAAAGCATTAACTTCAAACTCTTGTCAGCACAGTAGAATAAAAATACGTTCGACCTCAAGTTTTTACTTTTGCATGCTTAATATGTACTAGCCATTTCTATTACAATAAACTTACCTAATTAGCAAATCCCAAAGTTTCATTTTTTTCTACCTCAAGCACAAAATCCAGAACTGGTTTCCAAGAAGAAACAAAGTTTCATGCCTTCTTTTCTTTGTTTAAAACAGTTAATTTGGCCATCTGTCAATTCCATTAGTTTTTCCAGCCATTAGTATATCTTTCTATTTTTGCACATAGAAAATTCTGATGTCAACATTATATAACAACAAAGTTCCATTTTTTCAAGTTCTTTGACCATTAAACCTAAAATAAAAATCTTGGTTATATTTTTGTAATCATTCTGAGAATCTTCTGTATTAAAATACGAATCTTACCCCAGTATTTCTTTGCTTTGTCACAAGTGCATCAAAGATGATAAAAAAGTTCCTCCATTATATTTCCAATACATATTTGAGGCCCCTTTATACATTTTTCACAATTATCTTTCTTTTCTTATCTCTAATATAATGCTTCTTAAAATCAATATTTATTTTAACCTGCTCACACCATAAGAAGGTGTTCCATCCAAATCTTACTTCATGGTCCTCTAATTCAAGTAATCTCTTGCTTTGGAGAGTGATCCACTCTTTCATCCAAACCAAGCAGTAGGCATATAGAAGTACAATTTCAAATCTGGTAAACCTAAAGCTCCTTTTTCTTTGACCTTGCAATAATTTGCATCTAAGTTTTTTCTTTGCCATATGAACTTAGAAATACCCTTTTACCATTGTTTAAATGAATTGTCAATGTTAGTTATCAATATTGGTAAAATCTGAAATAAAAATAACATCTTTGGTAAGACATTAAGATTAAGATCTTAATCAAATGGATTCTATCCAGTGGAGATATTTCTCCATCATACTCTTATATGCATTATTTTCTCATGCATTGAAAAAAATTCATTTTATGAAAGACTAAAAGAAGTTTGGTGACTTTTGGCTTGGGTCCTTTATAATGAAGATGTTAAGAAGACAATCTTGTGGCTTCCTGTGGTGACGGCGGTGCCGATGGCGCCTTTTTTCAGCCATCCGCCCTGGAATGTGTCAAAGCCAGCTGAGACAGCGAGCAACAGCCATCTAGCGGCTTGGAATCTCTCTCCCCGGGCGAAGGGGAGGAGGCGAGCTTCCCTCGGATAGTGGTAGAGCTCCCTGAGAGACCCCAAAGTTTTTTTTCTTTGGAGGTCAGAGGGTGAGAGCTCCCACAGAGTCTGAGGTGTTCTCCATATTCCAGGATGCCTTTGCTCTAAATTTTTTTTTTAGAGCAAAGCTAGATGCTGCTTTCACATCTGCTTTCAAAATGAACTTGTGAGTAAAATTTAAAGCAGACAGAGCTGACCAGGGAAATTATATTGGTGATTATTCTGAGACTTTAACTCTGGAAAAGATTTCATCTTCTCTTTCTTCTTATTTGAGAGGGGTGAAAAATGGTGCTGAGATGTTGATTTTAAGAGTGAAAGGACCGGAACTTCAATTTGAAACAATGTAACAGCTTTTACAAGATATAAGAATTTTCTTTTTTTTTTAATATAGGGGGCTTTTGTCTTTTTTCCCCTCCTTTTGTCTCTTTTCTCTCTCTCTCTCTCTCTCTCTCTCTCTGCTAACTGTTGAAGGTTTTATAAGATTTTAAGAGTTTTTATATATATATATATATATATATAAGTGACAAGATGGCTTCAAAGCATCTCAGAGCTTTTGTTTCTAAAGCCTCGATCTCCTCTTCGGTAATGCAGATAGCTCAGCAAGTTGAGTCTAAATTTCCACCACTTTTTTCAGCTTTACCAGCAGTTTTATCTAAAGACTTACAGGACGCTTTGGAAGATAGCATGTGACGGATTGAAAAAGAGATAGGTGAAATTATTGAAAATAAATTTAGGAAACTGAGAGAAAATATAGCGTCTGTGTTTCAGAAGTTTGTTGATCATATAGATCGTCTGGATCAGCGTATTGATGTTGCTGTAGAAAGTTCTGAAAAATTGGAAGATCGAGTTGACAAAACAGAAAATAAGGTGGAAATAATTCAGGATGAAATTACTATGTTACAATACAGAAGTATGGAGTTTGCTTTAAGAATAAGGGAATGCAGGAAAACATTCAAGAGAATTTGAGACAAGTGGTCGTAAAGGACACAGCTTTTATTTTGGAATCTGAGCCTGAAGAAATATTGAGAGAGACGGAAAAAGTTTTTAGGGTTAATTCAAGGGTTGCGAGGCAGAGGAATCTGCCACGAGATGTGGTTATTTATTTTTCTAGTAGATCACTTCGTAATAAAATTTTACAAGCCTTTTATAAGCAGAGATTTCAAATTGCAGCTCAGGATGTTATACTTTTGAAAGAATTACCTTCAAGAATTCTTAAAGTAAGAAAGCATTTTGTTTTTCTGGCTGATGAGCTTAAGAGGCGACAGGTCCGGTTCAGATGGGAAATACCAGTTGGAATAGCGGTGAAATATGTGGGGATACATTATAGACTTGATACAATTTCAAAAGCGAAAGATTTTTACACTTTTGTTTTGAAGGCGGGCTCTTCATTACCCACAGCTGAAATATTAGAAGAAAAGTTGGAAGAGCAACAGATTGAAGAAGATATACAGGTTAAACCTTCGCAACAATCTTTCTTGACAGAAGATTCATTAAAGAAATTGAGTACGACTTGTGTAGCTTTCAGAAGCAAAATAAAGGCAGGCTCTTCATTACCCACAGCTGAGACATCAGAAGAAAAGTTGGAAGAGCAGCCGATTGAAGAAGATATGCAGGTTGAACTTTTGCAGCAGTCCTCCTTAACAGAAGATTCATTAAAGAAATTGAGTATGACTCGTGCAGCTTTCAGAAGTAAAATAAAGGAAGGTTCTCCGCCATTTTCTACATGCTAGACAATAGAAGGAAAAGTTGGAATATCAGCCGGCTAGCTAGCTTTTTTGGGGGGGGGGAAATTATAAAGAGTTTTGTTAAATCTTTGTTATTTAGGGGAAAAAGTTTAAAATTTTAAAATTATGATCTCTGTTTGGGAGAAGACTTGATAGGTTTTAATTTAGCGATTTAATATTTGGGAGTATTTATTATAATGTTTAATAAATGTAGAAAGATAATTACGATATATTATGATATATTAAAAGTGTATAAGAAGTTGATAGGTTTTGATTTAGGAGAAAAGGTTAAATTTATGATTAATAAATTTACTTGGGTCTGGGGGGGAAAGAGTTAAGAGCCAAGTTTATATTGTTTAAAAGAAATATACATCTCGGGGTGGAGACGGTGGATAAATTATATGAAGAATAAATATGGGATTTAATGGATAAATTATGATTAGAGTAGATATGATTAAAGTATCGTTTTGATTATGAATAATTTTTGGTTTAAATTTGGAATTGTTTAATTTGCTTTGTATTTGATTTTTATAGTTGATTATGAATAATTTTTCGTTTAAATTTTTTAATTTCTTTGAATTTGTTGTTTAAATTTGTTTCGTATCTGAGTTAAAGTAACTTATTGATTCTGTTATTTGTATAGTTGGATAGGTTTAGTTAGATTCAGTTTGTATTAGTTAAAGTTAAGTAGATTTTGTTTAATATGTTTGAAAACCCTGTGCCAAGCTCTGGGAAATGGGGGGAGGGGGGGTTGGGGGTGGGTGGGTGTTCTGGGGAGTGGGGGGAGGGGGGGTTGGGGGTGGGTGGGAAAGTAGGTTAGACAATAGGATTAAAGTAAGATAATAGATGGGATAAGTTATGAGAGAGATGTTGCTTGGGCATTTCTCCGGCATTGTATCCGAAGAGGGATGAGAGTGGAGGAGAAAGGTTAGGGAGGAAGTAGGATGGTGAGAGGAGAGGGGGAGGGGAGAGAGAGGTGAGGGGAGGGGAGAAAGAGGAGGGAAGTAAGGGAGAGTGTTAGAGAGGGCGGATGCAGTTTGGGGGGGTGGGCAAGCAACACCTAGGTGTATTTATTTTATTTTGTCAAATGTGAAATTTTTTCTTTTTTGTTTATGTAATTGATAAATGAAAAATAAAAACTTTTTAAAAAAATAAGAAGACAATCTTGTGTTCCCTGGGAAAAAATCCAAAGGGGTAGAATATTGTGGATCTCCTTCTCTATGGACAGAATGGTTTGGAGAATGCCTATAGTTAAATGACTTGATATGTTGGTCTCAGAAATATTATCATCTCTTCTCTGCCATTTGTATTCAGGTGATTCTAAGGTATTTTAGGGTAGGTATAAAAAACATTTTTTTCCTAATCCTAGCCTATGATTTTCCATCTCAAATGAGGTGGATAGCAGGGGCTTTTGACCAAGGTAACAAAGTGATCCCTAGTCTAGGAAAGACTCCAGACTATCTCATCAAATAGATTTTTCCCCTTGAAGAGTTTAACCATGAATTAAATAGCAAACTGCCTAGCCCACAAGAGTTTGGTCATTTCATATATACAATCAAAAGACTGAAGGAAGAAATGCAGGGAAATGCTCATAGCTTACAAGTGATGCTTGTAAGCTTATAAGTAACATGTGACTTTGAAATCTCTGATCCATAACAAACACTAATTGGCATGAGTTGTGTTTAAGTGGAAGCAGAATGCATGTATATTTAAGCTTTTCCCAAGTAGAATTGGGTGCTGGAGTAACTTTACTATTATAATCTGTTTTCATGTGTTTCAGGTTGGGTTGAGTTTGACTCCTAAACTCATTGATTTCAGCTCAACTTTGACTAAGTCATTGCTTTACCATTCAACTGCTAACCTCTATGCTTCATTTTGGGCATGTCTATAGTTTTCATCAGCATTAAAAGTTCAAAGACATTTTAACAGGATCCATTGGAGAAGTAGACATCATTATTAGGATAAGAAGGGAACTGAGGTTTATGAGGATTCTGGCCAGTATATGAATGGTTGGATTGTACCACAAATTGCATCACTGTTTGATTTGGTAGTAGCAGTGCCTCAGATAGAAGGTCCACACAGAGAGTGGTAAGCATAGCTGAGAAGATTATAGGAAACTTCTCATTATTCAGGATGCTGTTTACAAGCACTATGTGCTTAGAGCTTGAAGCATTGTTACAGAGCCCATACACCCACTTCACGGTCTGTTTCTGTTGTGTGTATATGTGGGTATATGCATAATGGTATTTTTTGAGAACTGAATGCAACAAAATTTCATTTTAATGTATGCCAATTAATGTACATTTAAAGTGACAATAAAGTTTCTATTCTATTCTATTCTATTCTGTTCTATTCTATTCTATTCTGTTCTGTTCTGTTCTGTTCTGTTCTACTCGACTCGACTCGACTCGACTCGACTCCATTCTACTCTACTCCATTCCATTCCATTCCATTCCATTCCATTCATGTTCCTTTGCTGTACTGTACCTAGGCTTCTTATAAATATAGTAAGCTCCCATTCCCACTTGAATACAGCTGTTCTTCTCTCTGCAGCATCCTTAGTCATTATTCTCCTCTTTGATTTGTTTAGGCTGGGCATTACACTTAATAGCTGTGGGGCAGGAGGGGGGTACAAGATTACATATTCTCATGAGCTGGAAGATGTCTAAAAACATAAAACAGAATAGGACTAAATGACTCATAAAATTGGCTCTCAGAATTAATGTGTAGACTATTCTGTTTTTAATTTGTTTATAAACTGTCTGGATGTAAAGATAAGGAGTGATGTTGCCTGATTTGTTGATGATTCAAAAGTTTGAACAGTACATAAAGTAAAACAGATTACAGAGAGTTCAAAAACACTTTCTGCACTTTGGTGAATTAGCATCAAAATGGCCAATGCCTTTCAATGCAAGCAAGTACCAATGTGCTTTTCATTAATGGGATCTGAACTGGCAATGATTGATCAGGAAAGGGATCATAATGGAGAAGTTAATGAAAATGTCAAGCCAATCTGCAGCTGTTGTAAAAAAAAATGTGCATTCAATGTTTGGTATAATTAGAAAGGGGATTGAAATTAAAATCACCAGTGGAATAACACCTATGGTAAGAACTTACTTGGAAAATTTTATGCCATTCTAGTTATCCTATCAAAAAAGAATATTGTAAAACTGGAAAATGTACAAACACATCACTCCCAAAAGTGCAAAGAGATTAATTAGGAACCTTGAACAGGTCCATAAGAGCAATATATACAGGCTTTGTGGTTTGGATACAGGAAGGTCAGGGTATGATACAAAGGATCATGATACAAAAATATAACATTATGTATCTTTTGAGAAATGTTGAACGAGGCTTATTTCCCTTTCTCACCATGGTAGCATTTGGAATCAATCATCAAAATTAAATGTGGAGAGATTCAAAATTGAATAAAGTAAATATTTATTGACACAATATATTAACATTTTGGAATTTGTTAGTATCTGATATGACAACCGCCGAGACAGAGAGTTTTAAAGGTGAACTGGACATATTCATGGAAGACCAGGCTCTCTATACTCTATGGGTGTTTTCTGCCCTTAGAATTGTAAGCATCCTGCTTCTAGGCAGCAATAGCAGAAGAGGACTGTCATTATCTTTCCAACAGTTGTGCAATTCCAGAATGTGTCTTGATGTATCTATGGCATGGAATGCTCTAGGAGTGCTCTTCTTGGGCTGTCACTTTCAGTCACTTGTGTGAGGCTTTATATATGTTGCCTGCATATTAGATATTACTTTCTATGCATGGTTCATGGAGATAATGAAACAAAGATTAGCTGCCAAAATGAAGAATGTTACTCTTTCTTCAAAAATCCATGATATAGACATTGGATTTTGCACTGAAATATGCAAAATATTATTTCATAATGTACACAGCTCATTAACAATCCTGATTGTTTCTCATGTTTATGAGTCCTAATTCTATTGCACTTCCCAATTATTTTACTAGGACTTGCTTCTATAAAATTATTAACAATTCTGTTAATAATCTGGTTTTTCTCTCCGCCCCCCCCATGCATTATTGCCAGCTGAGAGGGAAAAGCAGCTGTTCCTTGAGATGGGAATGAATAATAAGTAATGATCAACCAACTGATGCAGTCTTTTCTATTTTTTCTGGATTGAAAGGTTTTAGCATTTTTAAAATTCTTCATCAGTTATCCTTATCTTTGTGTGCTCTTCATATTTTTGAGAGATACAATGGTAGATACATTTTAAAAAACATGGATGGCAAGATGATAAACTATGAGTCGTTTGTAAATGGTGGGACTATGTTTAACTTAAAATGCATTTTGAAAATACTGTTACCCATGTATAAAAATCTACACTGCTGATGAATATTTGGCTGAATTTATTTGCCCACATTTTATACATATACAAAGCTTTGTTATTAATTATCAGTCATTTTATCAAAAGCAGTAGATATTCTTAAGGACCTATTCAAATTGCAAAGCAATATGAATTTTGACTAAATAATAATAATAAAAAAACAATTGAAGGAGACTGAAAAAAAATCAGTAAACTATTTTAAAATGTATTGTGGTAAAATCTGCACATAATGATCATAAATATTTATGTTCAGCCAACTGAACATTAACAAGAGTTTTCACAGAAAATATATTCAGGTCAATTCAATTCATAGATGCATGAATAACTACATTTTTGGTTGTATCCCTAGGGACCCGTAAGCATTTACAATATACTATAGAAATTTTCTGTTTTGATAATGTTACAAGTTTGATTCTCAAGATACAAAGTAGTTGGTCTGTGATCTGTTCATAAAATGTTGCATGAAAAGCCAAAATGTTCTTTACCCACATATTAAATTTGGGTGGATAACAATTTTATCATATAAAACAGAAAAGCATTATTACAATAACTTGTATGAATTTATTCATAGAAAAGAATCACGAGATGAAAGTAAGGATATGCTGCAACTGTAATATCTGGACCCCAAATTTGTTGATTTGGAAATAGTCTGTTTACATTTGAATTGAAACAAACCTGCCTCATTTGATTTAAAGATGAACCCAAAAATTATGGGAAAAGTGCAACTAACATTGGACTTCTGGGGAAGATATGATGAACTGAAGATAACTTTACTAGAGTGAAGCTGAGAACTGGCAGTGGAAAGAAGAGCTGGTGAATAGACTGACTCTTAGTAATTGCTCTCTGGACAAGGAGAGGTCTTGAGATTGCCTACAAGTGTTCCAAACAGTTGATCTTCACAAGGAGATTGCAAGTCAGCAGTTTAAAACTCTGGAAGATGATGGAATAGCCATCTTACTTAAACCATGGTTGATGCCTTTAAAAGGATCCAAGTTTGCACCTTGCTTTTCTAATCATTTTCAGAAATTGCCTTTTAACTGCTGTTAGGAACTTTTGGATTGAAAAGTCTGAAAATACCAGATGCTCCAAAGCTGATCAATATTTTAAGTTTACATGTATGACAAAGGAATGTTTTGTTTTGCAATCCTTGAAAATTCCATGTTTATATGTGGTTTCCTCTCTTTGTACCCATCCTTCCCTTCTGTTGTCATGGCAATCAGTTTCAGGACATTGAGAGCAACAGTATCAATTGACATTTTAGGCTTTGATTTATAAGCAGAAATCTTAAATTCGAATTGGAAATGCTTCATTCCTTATTTAAGAGTTACTAGCATGAGGCAACCATTATATTCCATTGGCCATAGAAATCTTATAAGCCCCCTTTATGCTATCTCTTATGATAACCTAATGATTCTGATGATGCTATTCCTCCTCAGGTAGGCCTTAAAGAGAAAATACAGTGATGAGGAGGCAGTGATGAGAAAAAAGAAAAACTCAGACAACAATACTAATGGAATGTTATTAAGAAGGTGGAAAAGAAGCCAATGAAAATAAAGAAATAAAATTAGTTCTTGACAGAAACCTGGAAAAGGTTATAAGGCATCCAAGAGATATCCTAGTAGCCAGAAATCGAAGAATTAGAAATTCCTTAGTGTGATTTATAGCTGTTGTTAGTGTCTCGTTTTGAATTCTTGATGGAAGACAAAGAGCAGAAAGGTCAAGGAAATCATGATTAAGTGAAAAAAAATGGGAAATGATGAAATAAGGAATAATTGTGCTGTTTTACTGCTTCAAGGCATCTTCCTTGAAGAACATAGGCCAGGTGTGTTTCATGTTGCTCAAATGTACACAAGTGGACAATTTTTCTTTTGAAAAGAATAAATTGACATCCTGTCAAGTAGCCCATTAAATATCTCTTGTGTAATGTTTTAAAATGTAAAGGATGCCAGCTGGAGATATTGGGGTAACAATGAGATAGTTCAGGCTTTTCACTTTTCTTATTGTTTGAGTATGAGAAAGGTCAGGAATTGTACACGTACCATGCATTAATACTTTCTGACATTAGACTGGTAAATGTTTACTTGTAGAAAGAAGGATTTCCTGCATTCCATATGAACTGGGTGATAAACTGTATCCTAGATATGTTTATAAATGGGAAGCATGATAATTTTTTTGTAGTGCATTCTTTCTTCCTATCAGGAATGTTATTATTTGGAATGTCAGTCAGTCACTTAGGCATTGCACCATTCAGGAGGAGCCCAAGAAGGCATTACAGCCTTCATTACATTTTCTGAGTTTTCATTCCAGTTAACAGAATGTAAACACTCATCAATGGACTGTTTCAAGATAGTTTCTGCCCCTCTATCATTTTTCAAAAATCTGTAATTATGCAACCCTTTGTTACCCAATTCATTAGCACGCATCACATACGTTTGTTATTAGAGGCAGTGATCCTTGCTGGGAGGTATTTATAAATAAATGCATCGGTATAATTAAATATACAATAAACTAATTCATTACTATATTACGTTATCCTGGCAATCATGAATATGTCTACTACAAAATGTTTGAACTAATTCAGAGTTCCAAACAGCAATTATTGCTTTCTGTCTGAAAAATGACTTTTCCTTATGCCTTGTGCAACTATTTCAATGTGTTGTTGTTAATCCTTTAGTTTCAAGATAAATTCATTAGCAAGATGCACCTCAGACTGCTTGGTTTTAAAACCCTTCTAAATAATATGAATACACATATGTGCACACACACACACAACCTATTTTCTATATTAGAAGTTTGTTCTATGTACTTATATATTTTAAAGTTTTTGATCAGTTTAAGAATCATACAGGTAGCCCTGTTAGGTGGCCGCAAGAAGTATGAGAAGGTGTATAAAGATTTGGGGTAGTATGAATGTGTAACAGGAACATAGTGAACAAGGGTTGATTTAACACCTCATAAAATGAAAACTAATTGCAACTATATCAAGCCTCGGGACTCTCCAGATGTCAGGACTTCCTAGCCAGCTTTGCCATTGCTGAGAATTCTGGGAAATGGAATCAGTCGAATTAGGAAATCTGAGTTAGACTTGTAACAGGACATATGACAGGAATAATACCAAGATTCAAAACAATCTAATCATTTCCACGGTTTCTGAATGGATATTATAAATATGTTTTAATGTATTAATATAATGTGTGAAACTTGGAGCCTTTAATTAACAAGCCATATATGAGTAACACAATGAACTGGCTGGAGTAGGATAAAAATTAAATGAAATTTGAGTATCAGGGGGTTTTTTACATATGTTTTTATTCAACTATGTCTAATAAACATAAAATAATTAAATGAACATAAATCCAAGATACATAAAGAAAAAATATGGAAAATATAAACAACTCTATTAAAATGTAAATAGAAAAGTACTGAACATGCAGACATTTACTATATGTGTAAAATATTATGATATTATAGTCTATCCCTATTGAGGTAAGCCATAAAATTGATTTAGATTTGATTAACTTGTGATTCCTACCTCTGCTACTGCATTATTTTAAATTTGACTGTATTTTTTTCTGTTGTAACAATTGAAGATGTCCTATTAATCCACATCTCAATTATTATGTTATTTAGGGATTTCCAGTGTTGAACAATTATTATTTTAGCTGCTTAAATTAGTCGGTAATAAGTTCCTTATTTTTAGGTTTGAGGTTTGGTCCTGTAAATAAATGCAGTAAGCCTAATTGTTCATTGTCAAGATAAGCAAAATCATTTTATTCAGTGCTCATAATACATTTATCCAATATACTTAAAATACAGGTAGGTATATGTAAAACTTTAGTTTAAGAAAAACTTTTGGGTGGTCTTTGAGAGGTGCATGTACATTCTTGAGTAAGACATGCAGATAGTTTGGAAACATCAGTAGTGTATGTGTGAGATAAATCCCAGGAGTTACAATGTTTTTAATTTGGGTTTTATAAGCTGAAACAAGAAGAACAGTTTAATAAGTATGTATTTTAAGGAAAGATTTTAAATAATAAAAGAGTTGTAGTGGAATCAGCAGGTTGGCTGCTACTATTCAGATATTAGAAACTTTCAGATTTAGCTGTGATTCCACAGTCTCAGGCTGCGATTTAGTTGCAGACCTCAGTCTCTGTCATTCGGCAGCTGCTGTTTGAAATACATAGAACTTCACACAAGCCAACAAGAAACATAACACAAAATGATTTGCCCAAGGCAGTAGTGGGATTCAGCCAGTTCGCACCATTTCGGCAGAACTGGTAGCTAATTTTTTGTTGCCCAGGCCCAGAATGGACTTCTGGAAGTGGCATCCACACAGAGAACTGGTTGTTCACATATTTGAATCCCACCACTGGCCCAAGACTTATGTCCTGAAATAAAATTCTCCTTGTCAAATGTGTTAAGATAAGTATTCCTAGTTATGGTTTTGAACCTGCACTGGAAACTGAGTTTCCTACCCCTAGATCAGCAAATGTTGTCATTGAAAACTTTCTATAGTTTCAGAAATCAGCTTTTTTCCCCTGTTGTTATGGCAGGAATTTCCTTTTTCAAATCAAAGCCATGTGTGGCATTTGTTGATTGATTTTTATTACAAACATTTATGTCCAGCCTAACCTCTATAGAGCTCTAGAGAACTTAGAACACCAATAAAACCATGAAATATAAGCCAACAAATGGTTGAGGAACCACAATTAAATATTTTAACAAGCAGTTTGCTATACACTAAAAGCATTCCTAAAAAGGAAGTCCTTTGTTAATCCTGGAAAGCTATTAATGAGGAAATGAGAGCCACTTGGAGTCCTTGGAGCTCAGTGAGAAATAAAGAGCAATAAATAAATAATAGAATGACATAGGCTTACTTGGAAGGAATTCTATGGCCTAGAGAAGCAGCCACTGAAGAAACCTCTCTTTCCCAATCAGATGAGGCTGTGGAGTCTCACAGTATGGCCTGATTTCAGATATGGTCAGCTTCCTATTATATAAAGCAATGAATATATTGTTGTGAGCTGCCTATGACATTGTATGACATAGGCAGCCATATAAGTCTTGTAAACAAAAAAATAAATAAAATATCCTGATTCTAAAGAATTTGTTACTTTAATGATCAAAAAGTGCTGGATTGATGCAATTGTTTTTGAAATAGAGCAAGGATTGTACAGGCCTGATTTTCAGCTAGATTCTCAACTGAAAAAGTAGTCCAATACATATTGTGTTGTCTTGAGCATTATTTGGAAAACACATATTTCTGCCTTTCCATCATGCACCATAGAAGAAGTAACTTATTAAAAGTAGGACTGCACGTGGGAGCTGCAGAAGGAGATATATTCATATATACCTTTTAAATCCTTTTTTTATCCTGAAGGAATTCTTAAAATTATTTTCAGGTCTCAGGAAACCCTGCATAAAAACTGTAATAATGCCTCACCCCCCAAACCCTTCACAATATTATTCACTACTAACTTACCTAATCAATGTTTTATAATGTTTACAATAGTGAAGCAGCAGGCTAGCAGCTGAGTCACAGGATGAAAAAATTTCCAATGCTGTAACCACTAGCATTGTGCAGTATATGAAGTTAAAACAAAAGGCTTTTTTTTTCACCATGATCTCTTATTGAATCAATTGCAAAAGACGGCTCCATATGTCCTTACATATATGTCCTATTGTCTGTTTTCATCTTAACTACTTTGAACATGGAAGTCAGAAGAAGGTGTTTACTAGAGCTTACTAGAATTCATCTGAATCTGAATGGAACTCTATATGTAATTAGAAACCCTGAAAAATCAGAGTTCATTATTATGATAGATTTCACAATAGATGTAAACTGGGAGCAGAATTTGTATGTGTATTTTTATTGTATCTTTTCTTCTCATGCATACTAGCTAAAAATCTGCATGCAACTCACTTGTAGATTTACCACTGTACATCATGCTGCAGTGTAAATTCATCTCATTTCATCTCACTCATCTTGTCATCTCATTTATGCTGGAACTTCAGGCATAAACATGCTGAGCATATTTTACCGCAGAATATTTCATTTGCATTGGAAGATGTAAACATCTTAAATAAAACCTACTGAAATAGATTATGTTTATACATTAATCTATTAATATTTAGATATAATAATAATCTAAAAATGTTCAGATTCCACACATCTAATGTACCATGTAGTCAGGAAAAGTTGAGAGAGAAATATCCTGGGGAAAGTATCAATTCTCAAACATCAGGATCATGTGCAACTGCATATGAAAAGCATCAAGAAGTAGAAAGATCAAATAACAGAATATCAAATTGAAAGAGTTGTCGGCACATCGAAATTATGTAACATTCATTTTCTCTGCTTCCAGTACATCTCTCTCTCTCTCTCTCTCTCCCTCCCTCCCCCCCCTCTCTCTCAGATATTGGAGCTGACTATCAGAAAACCCTCAAACATTTTTATGCCAACCATAGAACAATGTGATGTAACTTGACAGTGAGATCAGTATGAGATGAAAAGGGGTAAAAGATTTGTGGATTAATTTAATCAAGCATGTAGAAACCATTCATAGCATATTTTAGTCAGTGAAGGCAGTTTTGAAAGCTTACAATCTCTGACACTGGTATATTTTTAGAGTATTGCCCAATGACAGAATTTTGAGGAGGACAAGGTCTTTTGCAAACTAGTCAAAGTACACATTTATTCACATTTGTATTGTTTTAGACACTATTAATTTGATGGAGTCAGAAATGAATTCAGGATTCATACCATCTGGTTATTTTACATATATTTCGGATTCAGAGAAAAAGCTGTCTGAAATCTTGCAATTTATTAAAATCTTGTTCTGTGAAATTTGTTGCTTTCCAGGATATGATATATATTTTGGAAATGGTCAACATTTCATGGAAGGAAGAATTTTTTTTCAATGATGATATGGTGGGGAGATCTCTGTTGAATGAGGTAAATTTAATCCTATTATCTTGGACAAGCAACTTTTTGGTTGGTTTATTTTGCATATGGAAAAGAACACCAGTCTATGGGTAAAATACCTATAGCACTTGCTGGTAAAGATTTTAAAATCATTTGACAAGTAATGAAATTTTGTCTAGCAGTGTGCTAATATGCAATTGTTACACTATAAAGAAGATCCTCAAAATTTAGTGAGATAAAAATGATTGAGTGTATTATTTAAATTGTATGGAATTTAAATATTGGCATTGACTTGTAATTGTCAAAAATGATTGATTAATGAATTAACAAAAATATATAGTAAGCATTTTAATTTTGGTACAGTTTATAAACCAGCATTTTAGTTTTAAATTGCTGAGTGCAGAGACACAGTAAAAGATTCAGCAGTTTAGCAGTACAATTGTTTGGTATTTTAATATTTTATTCATGAAGTAGTTTTATAATTTAATGCTTTTGTTTTTATTTTTTAAATGGATACAATATTTTTTATTGATAGAGTATTTTACCACATTTTAAATACTTAGAAGTGTTTTGCATATTCTTATCTGAGCTGTGTAAATTTTGTTATAGAGATAATTCTGGCTCATTGACTGTAATAAAAGTGTGTGTTTGTTCAACTATTCATTTGCCTATTAGTCTTATCCAGGGGAGATATTTTATCAAATCCCATATAGCTTTCCAGCCTAGCCTGTAAGCATATATGTCACCCAAAGGATGCCCTTTGCTTGAAATATTGCTATTTTAGTGCTATTCAAAGTAAAAACTGACACTTTTCATTGAAAAATTGCACCGCTATTACTAGATAATATATAGAATAATCATCTACATTTTCTGATAGGACACATTTCTAGACAGTTTTCCTAAGGAGTAAATCTACAACTCATGAATGAAGATTTTTCATTTTTCTAGCCTTCAGTTCATTCCATTCTGTTTCCAATAAGTTTAGGATTTCTTTAAAACTTTAAAAAAAACATTTCTTCTGATGTATAGATAGTCCTCGATTTATGACCATGAGTGGAACCAGAATTTTCATTGCTGAGCAAGGCAGCTATTAATAGCAGTAACAATAGCACTTAGGCTTATATACTTCCCCATAATGCAATACTACATTTTAACTGCTGTACCACTAGAGCTCCTGATGGGCTGTGAGTTTTTTTTTTTTATTAGTCCAAAGACTTGCATACAACAACAGTATGCACCACAACACATGGCATCAAAAAGGATTGAAGGAACAGACATCAGAAAGACATTCATGAAACACTAGATAAAGGTTTTTCAACCGTGGCAACTTTAAGATAACTGGACTTTAATTCTCAGAATTCTCCAACCTGTATGGGATTGAAGTCCACACATCTCAAAGTTGCCAAGGTTGAAAAAGCACTGTACTGGAAAATCAAATTGCTTACTGGCTCAGTATTGTAGGCTAACTCTCAGTTCATGATGAACTGGGCCTACTGCCCCATGTCTGGCTGCTCTTATTTTTGTATTAGAAAATGTGTCTTTCTCTGAGCATTTAAAATAGTGATGGAAGACTTTTATGCTCTAATGGTGATGAAGCTTGCATGGAAGAAGAGTGCAGTCGGACAGAAACTCAGAAGTAAGCATATTTCTTCTTTAAGCCATTTGAGGTTTCCTTTCTCTTTTGGAATGTCCTCACTTAATGACATTGTACTTTCTAGGGTCATTGAATCATTGTGCCAAAATAATGAGGACAGGCTTTATGAAGCTTCAAGAGTGGTTAATATGCTACATGGATGCTTTAAGTTACCAGGAGCATTAGTTATTCTCTATGGCATTCTTTCTTTTTTCTTTTTCTTTAGCTACCTCCCAAATGCTGGCTTTGCTGTTGTTCTGAAAGCAAAACAAATTCTAGAGCCAAAGGATAATGTTACCTTCATTGCAAGCTCAGTACCAATTAAGATTTTGGTTCCAGCACCAATCACTTTATCTTACTAGCACTCAGCTAATTCTGTCATTCTAATAGGGCTACCAAATCTGGGAGGTGAAAAAAGAGGGGTTTTTTTTGTTTTGTTTCTCGGCTACTATCTAGGATGATCTGAATTTCTGCAGCTTTGATATAGGATCCCTTTTTAATGTCCTTTTAACTAATTTGGTGAGAGCTTCTTGAATCAATAGCTGCACCTACATGATAATCCCAATTCCAAATGATTCTAAATCTGATTTATAATTCTCATTAGAACCTTATTAGTTATTATTAACGGCATAAAAATATTCTCCTGAAATTTCAAACCTTTTGAAATGTGATTTAACACAGGAAGTGCTGGTAGTGAAAAGCAGCTGCTAAGTCATTGTTACTACTAGAAGCAAAGGTATCTTCTAGAACCCATTGAACCTGTTATTTTTTACTGGTTCTTGACATTTTCTCATTTATGTTGACAAGTGTTCATCTCTGTGACCCCAGTCAGAAAGTAGGGCACACACACTTTATAACTTCGGTTCTTGTTTACTGCTATAGTCAGAAAACTTTATAAAATTATAGATACTTTTTAAATCTCTTCCTATGTATCCACTAACACAAGGAATAAGCTACAAACATATATAAGGACCTTTGAAAATATTTTTGATAGTACTTTGCTAATATATAGTGTGTAACTGCTTTGAATAATGGTTCTTTGATGATATGATGGTGTTTTTCTAGTCAAGATAAATGACTGCTTACATTTCCACAATTACATTTGGTTGATATGGAAACAAGATGTAGCAACAGAATGGAGAATACATGTAAACTCTGGGTCAAATGCTCTTTCTTAGGAAAAGGTTTATGTAAAGCTGGTGGAAACAAATCTAAAAATGATATTTCTTTCTTCTGGCACGGAGAAAGAGAAAAGCAATGTAATTTGTATACGAGGGCAATTCAGAAATAAACCTCCATTTGGTTGTCAATGACAGGCACTCACAGATACACAACTTTTATTTCACACATTAGAAAACTACATAATTACATTACTTTTCGACATAATTACCATTCAAATTGAGGCACTTGTCATAACGTCTTACAAGGTTTGAAATTTCCTTTGTAGTAGTTGCTCAACATCAAATCTGGGCTATAGGGGGTGTGTGATCAAAAACATCCCAATGGAATTGATTCAAAAAATCTTGGGTGAATCTATCGGTGTGCGGGTGAGCATTATCATGAACCAACACAACCCCAGAAGTCAGCATGTCCCGATACTTGTTATGGATGGCTCATCTGAGTTTTTGTAAAGTTTCACGGTAGACATCTGAATTGATGGTCGAACCATACTCCATGAACTTCACTAGAAGTACTCCTTTGGCATCTTCACATTTGACGGGGTTTTCTATGGCACCACTTCGGGTGTGGTGTTGGTTCATGGTAATGCTCGCCCGCACACCGATAGACACACCCAAGAACTTTTGAAACAGTTCCGTTGGGAAGTTTTTGATCACCCTCCCTATAGCCCAGATTTGGCGCTGAGTGATTACTTCTAAGGAATTTCAAACCTTGTAAGATGTTATGACAAGTGCCTCAATTTGAATGGTGATTATGTCAAAAAGTAATGTAATATTGTAGTTTTCTAGTGTGTATAATAAAAGTTCCTTATCTGTGAATGTCTGCCATTGATAACTAAACAAAGGTTTATTTTCAAATTGCCCTCATATAAAGTGATGGTTGAGAACCCATTTGGTGTAGTGATTAAAGCACCAGGCTGGAATTGGGGTCTGTGAATTCTATTCTCATCATATGCACAACAGACTGAGCTCTCTCTTAGCCCTAAAAAACAGGCAATGACAAACTACTTGTGTAAAACCTTGTCAAGAAAACTGCAGTCACTAGAAGCCAAAAACTTATTTGAAGTCATAAAAAAAAAGTTAAAAATGTATTTTGTATAATTCAGGTTATGTCATTACAAAAATGATGACCTGTTATATGTATAATGTTGAAAATGGAAGCTATTTCATCATGTAAAAATGACTAATCAACGTTTTAAAGGATGTTTAATTGGAGAAATTACAAGGGTATAAAAAAGAGAAAGCTTCTTTAGTCGATAAGTGAAGATATTTTGTTACTGGAAAATATATTGCAATTTTCTATTGCTTAATAACTTCTGCTTGTAAACTTTTTCTATTTAGTACTATTCTCCTAAACATGCTTAATATCTTTTGGATGCTGATAATAAATATAAAAATGCACATTAAAATTATTAGTTTTATTGGGAAGTAAAAACTATTATGTATTTTGAGAAATTATAGGAAAGCAATAGTTTCATCCCCAAATATTTTATACTACTGATACCTAAGACCTGATATGTTAAACAATAGAGATGATATGATACTACATTAACTGTTTTAGGCCTACTTCTAAAATAGGAAAATTCAATATTTTAGCATCTCCTTCTTTGGAAACGTTTTGAATAAAAAAATTTCTTAATTTGTTTGCATTGAATATCTGTAGTCATTCTGTTCAATTTACCTTTCACCCCTCAATAGTGAAAGACTACATTGATATTTTATTACTTTTATAAGTCAAATGTTTAGAGTTTCAGCAAAAGTGAAATAAGCAAAATTAATTTTTAATGATTTTCCTTATTTTGAGTTTTTAACATGAAGAATAAATCCAGGCTAATTCTAAGTTTTTTAAGATTTCTTATTTTCACTACACAGTCACACATAAAAATCGCCAATCCTGATTTGCTCCAATTAATAACCAAGCTTACCTACTTTTTTCTTTCCAAGTTCTAGAGATGTAGAACTGAAACAGTGTATCTTGAGCCCATAGATGAATTTTCGTATGTTGAGGAAACATTCCTTTCCCCCTTTCCTCTATTAAAATGTTTGTTGTGATGAAAGACAATAAAGAGTAGTAATATAGTTAGTATCCCTTGTTTGTTTCTTTTTTTGTCTAGAGAATGGAGTAAAGCATACTGAATAGATTTACTACTGATGATAAACTGCTTTATAATTAAAAAAGACAAGTTCTAATTCTCTTGTTCTACTCTATTGCTTGTTATCTCAGAAGTCTCTAATTAATTTTTTTGTCAGGAGTGGCGTAATATAATCACACTCTTATCGTATTCTTATTAATATTGTAATTAATCTAATTTGTAGAATTAGTTGAATTACTATTAGATGGTTACTGACATTTGTACCATACCCTATTCCTTAATTGTTTGCAAACAAATTGCACCACTTTTTTGAAAACTCTGCAAGGAATCTTTGATAATAGGCTTCTGTATATGTTGTAGCTATTTGAATGGTACTGATTTTGCTCAGATATTTTTATTCCTTTGTCCCATCCTTGCCTATGTTTCAGAAATGCAGCCTTGGGCAAATTGAAGCTTCAGTTTGAAAAAGTTTATTGTTTCCTCGTTTTAGATGCTAAGTGTCCATGCATTTCCTGATGACATTAATGGTATATCCAATTGCAAATCTTGGCCTACAACTAACTGCATAGTGAGTCTCCCATCACCATAAAAACTCCTTGGAGATAAGACCCTGCGGTCCTCCCCCCCACATTGCCTGCAATTGCAAAAGGTGTGCTGGTCTTGCTGTTTACCTGCACTCCCCTCCAGGTCCCCCTCACAATACCAGAAGCCGCATCAGCCTTGCTCCCCATTCCCTCTTTCCTTTGAGTTGCAAGCCAAGCTGTCTTTATGAAGCCCCCTTGAGATACCCTTCCCTTCCTTTCTGGTTCTCCCAATACGCTCTTGCCTACTTCCCAATACACTCTTGCTACTCCTACTGTCAGTCCCCTTCCTTCTGGTCCTGGTGACAGATCTGCAAGGCCCCAAAACTTTGGAGCAGCCAAAATACTTTTTAAAAAAATCTTACATCACATGCTACCCCCCCCCAGGCCCTGCGATTGCCATTGCCCATCACATGCTGCCCCTGCAGTACCAAGGCTTCTGACTGCCACCTGATTGGCTGGGGGCTATTTGTCCTGTGCAGCCAAAGGCCTGGGACAAATGGTGTCTGGGTGAATGGGCCAGGCTGAAGGGCAAGGGGTGGAGGGCCAAGGGCCCATTGGTTGGGAAGAATAGCCAGGAGAGGTCAGCAGAGGAGAAAAGCTGGCTGTAAATGGGATGAGATGAGTGGCAGGGGGTGAAGGAGGTGCGACCAAGAGTCCATGCCTAAACATCCCATTCCATCCCATCTATGACAGAAGACTACAACCTTTCCTGAGTAATGCTAAGACAGAGATATGGGCAAAAGTTAAAGTAAATAAGAGTAAATAATATAGTAAATAATGATTATTATATGATTGCACATATATCTATTTAACATTTTCCCCTTATCTTACATTGAAAATTACAATTGGAGAGTAGTTATATGCTGGGACTCAGTCTCCCTGTGGATGTGGGACATGAGACTGTGACTCACTGATATAGTTTTCCAGTTCTCATGGCTCCTAATAGCTTCTCTCTTAAAAAAAAAAAAAAAAATCAACAGTTGTTGCTCATTAATTCTACTGACATAAATCTCATCATTTTGTAGTGTGATATCTGTATAAACAGGCTGTTTCTATTTATGTTTAAGAGAATATCCCACTATAGCATTTAAATGTGTATAAATTAAAGCTATTTTATGATTTTTACAGCCAGATACTGTTGTTCTTTTAGTTTTTATTTCCATTTCAAATAAGCAAGGTTTACTTCATGCAGACCATAGCAGAGCAGATACTCATTTCAGCAATTTCCCAAGTTTTCATTATGTATTTACAATTCTTGAGGCCAGTTAGATGACATTCCATCTCAACTACTCCCAAGGGACTCTTATGTTCCCAGGCCACCCCTGGTATTTAGGGGACATTTTTTCTCCCTCTGTTTCCAAGCAAGCAACACTTTTTATGGAATCTACATTTTATCTACATTTATCTACATTCTCACAACAGAATGTTTTTTTCCCCTAGCTCTTATCTTCCAAGTCATATTCAAAGGTTAATATAAGATCGACATGTCAGGAATCTATCTCAAGCATTTAGCAATAATCTGTGCCACTTTGTTAGCTGTTATCTGCTGCTCTGAGTAGTCTCTATTAGGACAAAATGCTCCTAGCAGCAATATTGCTTTCATCTATAAAAGCCCCTGGAGATTAGCATTATGTAGCAAAGATTAAATGTGAAGGCCTGAGATAATTTAGAATATTTACAACTGTTTCAATATCAGGTGCTCAGAAGATGTTACATTAATTCATAATAGATAAAATGCCAGGAACTTGTACTTATTTATTATATTTTTTATTTATTTATGTACTTATTTATTATATGTTTATTCCCTCTTTATCCAAAGCCTCCAAAAACTTTATGGAATTCCTGTCTAGCTACATTTACAAAAACTACACAGTAAATGTGATCAGGATTGTGATTGTGATCTCTCTCTTTCTCACTCTCTTATCTTTTTGTTTTGAATTCATTTATTGCCTACCTTTTGGACATACAACTCCTAGCAGAGATTTTGTTTTTGTCTTTAAGTCAGTGTTAACTCCTGGCAATTCCCTGCAGTTTTCTTTGCAATGTTTTTCAGAAGTGGTTTGCCATTGCCTGTTCCTAAGGTTGAGAACAGTGACCAGCCCAAAACTCCCAACTTGCTTTGTGCCTAAGACAACACTAGAATTCATGATCTCCTGCTTTCTAGCCTCATGTCTTAACCACTACATCAAACTTGTTCTCCTTCGTAATAAAGTCAGACAAAAAGAAGAGTTCTCAGTTTTTTTTAAAAAAATGTTTTTTCTCTTAGGGGGATACACGAGATTGCCATTTGTTGCATATCAATTGTTCTGTCTAAACAGCATCTACCTGATCATGAAGTCTTTAACTTATTCACTTCCAGTGCTATATTTCACTATCGTCTTATAAGTAAGGCTCAGCAAATGCTCTGAGTTTTGTATTATAAAGTTTTCAAATTCAGTCAAACATTTTTCTTTAGAATTTCTTTAGAATTATACTGCTTTGTTGAAAATTTCATTTTGTTAGATAAGGTCCAATGTTAATGTCTGTCAAGATCCTTCTAGATCTTAGTGGATCTGACCATTCCATAAAGAACATTTTTAAAAGATTTCCTCTTTGCCTTGTTTACAGTTAAATATTGAAATCTGTACTCAGTGTGTGGTCCTCAATGGAACCGCATCTACATGGAGGGAAGTGTGTAGTGGGGTGCCCCAGGGCTCTGTTCTGGGCCCAATAATCTTCAACATCTTCATCAATGATTTAGATGAAGGGATAGATGGGGAAATCATCAAATTTGCAGATGACACCAAGCTGGTAGGAATAGCCAACACTCCAGAAGACAGGCTTAGGATACAGGAGGATCTGGACAGACTTGAACACTGGACGCTATCTAACAAAATGAAATTCAATGGTGAAAAAAGTAAGTTTCTACATTTAGGCAAGTTTCTACATTTATTGAGCAAGGTATAGGGGGTACCTTGCTCAATAGTAGTAACTGTGACAGGGACCTCAGAGTCCTAGTGAATAATCACTTAAATATGAGCCAGCAGTGTGCTGCAGCTGCCAAAAAGGCCAACACAGAGCTGGGCTGCATTAACAAAGGGATAGAATCAAGATCACGTGAAGTATTAATACCACTTTACAATGCCTTGGTAAGGCCACACTTGAAATACTGCATCCAGTTTTGGTCACCACAATATAAAAAAGAGGTTGAGACTCTAGAAAGAGTACAGAGAAGAGCAACAAAGATGATTAGAAGACTGGAGGCTAAAGCATATAAGGAAAGGCTGCTGGAATTGGGTATGTCTAGTTTAATGGAGAGAAGGACGAGGGGGGGGGCATGATAGCAGTATTCCAATATCTTAGGGGCTGCCACAAAGAAGAGGGAGTCAAACTATTTTCCAAGGTGCCTGAAGGCAGGACAAGAAGCAACGGATGGAAACTAATCAAGGAGAGAAGCAACCTAGAACTAAGGAGAAACTTCCTGACAGTTAGAACAATTAACCAGTGGAACAACCTGCCTCCAGAAACGGTGAATGCTCCAACACTGGACGTTTTTAAGAAGAAACTGGACAGCCATTTGTCCAAAATGGTATAGGGTTTCCTGCCTGAGCAGCGGGTTGGACTTGATGACCTCCAAGGGCCTTTCCAACTTTATTATTATTATTATTATGGATCATCGCACAGTCAGCCAGGTGTTCAGACTGGATTTGGCAGTTTGTCTACCTATCGAGTCCTTACCCAGGACCTGGGATAGGCAGATGTGGATGTTTGATGGTATTACAGGTAGCGTCGCAGGATGGAAGCAGTTCCTAGTAAGGCCGCCTTTTGCAATTGACTAATAGCGAATTTGTCAATGCCAATGGTGTTCAAGTGGTGCTCCAGTTGTTTTGGGATTGCACCCAAGGCGCCTATGACTATTGGTACTACCATTGCTTGCTTTTGCCACAGTCTTTCTATTTCTATTTGCAGGTCTTTGTATTTTGTTATCTTCTCCAGTTCTTTCTCTTCTATTCTGCTGTCTCCAGGCACTGCCACGTCCACTATCCAGACTTTTTTGTCTTTCTTATCAACAATTGTTAAGTCTGGTGTGTTATGTTGCAGGTGCTTGTCTGTTTGAATTCTGAAGTCCCAGAGCAGTTTACTTTTATCATTTTCTATGACTTTCTCTATTTTATGATCCCACCAGTTTTTGCTTACAGGCAAATGATATTTTTTGCAGATCTTCCAATGCACCATTGTTGCTACTTTGTCATGCCGCTGCTTGTAATCAGTCTGCGCAATCTTCTTGCAACAGCTTACCAAGTGGTCCACTGTTTCTTCAGCTTCTTTGCATAGGCGGCACTTACTGTCTGTTGCTGTCTTCTCAATTTTGACTTTGTATGCATTTGTCCTTAAGGCTTGGTCTTGTGCAGCCAGAATTAGTCCCTCGGTCTCTTTCTTCAATTTTCCTGCTCTTAGCCATTGCCAGGTTTTATTATTATCTGCTTTCCCAGCTATTTTTTTAATGTATTGGCCATGTAGTGCTTTGTCTTCCCATGCCTCTATTCTGTTCTTCATTTGGTCTTTCTTGTAGGCCAGTTTGGTCTCTCCAGTAGTTAGTAAGCCTTCCTGATATACTAATTTCAGTGCATCTTCATCATTGTTCTTCAGATATTCTTCCAAAGCCATTTTTTCTTCTTCAACCATCTGATGTACTTGTAGCATTCCGCGCCCACCTATTTGCCTTGGTAGATAAAGTCTATCAATGTCACTGCGTGGATGAAGGGCATGATTCATTGTCATTATTTTTCTGGTCTGCCTATCCATTGCTTTTAGTTCTGCTTGAGTCCAGTCCACTATTCCAGCTGTGTACCTAATGACTGGGATTGCCCAGGTGTTGATTGCCTTTATGGTATTTCCTCCATTGAGTTTGGATTTTAAGATCTTCTTCACTCTCTTGATGTATTCACCTCTAATCTTTTTCTTGACTTCAGTGTGCTTGATGTTGTCAGCTTGAAGGATACCCAAGTATTTGTAGTATTCTTCCTCATCCAGACTCTTAATGTTATTTTCGTGGGGCATCTTGATTCCTTCAGTTTTCACTATTTTTCCTTGTTTGATAGTAAGTGTGGCACATTTGTCCAAGCCAAACTCCATTACAATATCTTGGCTATATATACGGACAGTGTTGAGCAGCGATTCTATTTCAGATGATGTTTTCCCATACAGCTTCAGATCATCCATATAAAGGAGGTGGGATAGTCTGGCAGATGTTTTTGATGTTTGATAGCCATGTCCTGAGTTATTCAGTATTGTTGAAAGAGGAAACAGTGCAATAACAAATAGTAATGGTGACAATGAATCTCCTTGAAATATTCCTCTCTTGATATTAACCTCTCCCAGCCTCTCACCATTGATCTGCAACTGTGTCTTCCATTGTGCCATCGATCTTTGCACAAATTTTCTGATGTTTCTACTGACTCCTGTTATTTCTAGGCACTTTATTATCCAATCATGTGGCAGAGAGTCAAATGCCTTTTTGTAGTAAATCCATGCCACATTCAGGTTGGTCTTCCTTCTCTTGCAGTTTTCCAAGATCATTTTGTCTATTAGGAGTTGATCTTTTGTTCCTCTGCTATTGGGGCGGTTTCCTTTCTGCTCAGGTGGAAAGAGATTGTTTTCAAATAGATGCTGTTGTACTGCATCAGCTACCACACCAGTTAGTAATTTGAAAGTTGTTGGTAAACAGGTAATTGGCCTGTAGTGGCCTGGTGTTGCCCCTTTTGCTGGATTTTTCATTATTAGGTAGGTTTTCCCAGTTGTTAGCCACTTTTCAATTTCTCCTCCTTGTAGTATATTGTTGAACTGTTTGGCAATGAGTGGGTGTATAACAGTTAGATGTTTAAACCAAAACCCATGCAGTTCATCTTCACCTGGTGCTGACCAATTTTTGATTTTCTTTGCTCTTTTTTCTACAATTTTTGTTGTTATTACTAGTTATTTCATTTCAACTTCTGTTTTATTTGCATCCACCTCTTTTAACCAAGCCGCATCCTTGTTGTATTTCTTTGGGTTATCCCATATCTGCTTCCAGAACTGCACTGTTTCTTCCTTGTCAGGTACTGACTGATTCCTTGCAATTTCTCCATTGATGGATTGGTAGAAACGTTTCTGATTGGATTGAAATTGGAGGTTTTGCCTATAGTTTGCAATTCGAGCTTCATATCTACTGATTTTCCTGGCTATAGCTGTTATTTGTTGCTTTATTATTTCCAGTGCTTCCTTGATCTTCCTTGTTTCTAACTGGTATTTCTTTTCTTTTTTTTTTATTAAAAGTTTTATGAATTTTACAAAAAAAAAAGAACAATACAGAACAAAAAACAACATATACAAAAGAAAAAAAAATTAAACAATACATATAAAAAAAAAAAAACCCCACCCCACACCCCTCCCAAAAACCCTCCCTTCCCCCCCCCTGAGCTTCCCAGAGCAGAATATAGGCTTAAGAAATAATAATAATAAAAAAAAAATTAAATTAAAAACTTTATGTTTATATATATAAAAAAGATATCTATAATATATATAAAAATAAAACTTATGAAAAAGCTATATGATATTTTTGTATACCCAATCTAAATTGTATAAATTTTATCCATTTGTCCCAGATAGCAAAAAACTTCTCTTGCGTTTGTTGCTTTAAGAAAGCCGAAATCTTTGCCATTTCCGCCAGATAAGCTACTTTAAAAAACCATTCCTGCAATGTAGGCAAAGATTCCTTCTTCCAATATTGTCCAACTAACAGCCTCGCGGCTGTGATCAAGTTTAACATCAATACAACCTCCTTTGTATCACAATCTGTAACAATACCTAACAAAAATAATTGCGGAGTAAATTTTACCCTCCTTCTAAAAATTCTCTGGATATTCCACCATATTTTGATCCAAAATGCTTTTATCTCTCTGCATGACCACCAAATATGATAATAGGAAGCCTCCTTATAACCACATCTCCAGCATTTAGGTTGCACGTCAGGGTACATGTAAGACATTTTTTGTGGATCAAGGTGCCATCTATAAAACATTTTATAAAAATTCTCCCTTAAATTCTGTGCTTGAGTAAATTTGACATTTCTCACCCAAATAGTTTCCCAGGTGTCCAATGAAACTGGCTCACCAAAGTTCTGCGCCCATCTAATCATACAATCTTTAATTAGTTCCGTTTCTGAGTCCAATTCAACTAAAACCCCATAAATTCTCTTAATGTGGGTTTGTCTTTGATCCTTCAGTTGCTTAATAAGATTTTCATCTTCTCTAAGAAAACCCACCTTACAATCCATCTTCCATCTATCTAGTAGTTGCCTATATTGGAACCAAGAATAAGTAAAATTTTCTTGTGCTAATTCTTCCCGTGATTTTAATTGCCAGTTTTGTCCATCCCATTTAAGTAACTGTCTATAAGACACCATATCCATTTTAACCCCTCTTTTTATTCCTTCTATCGCATGCCAAGGTATAGCCCATAATGGTACTTTAAAATCACTTTTATAATATTTTCTCCAGATCCTAAGTAAAGAAATTCTTAAAATATGAGATTTAAAAGCCCAATCTATTTTTTTATTAAATATTAAATAGGCATGCCACCCATAAAGTAAATCCCATCCCTCTAGATAAAGTATCTCAGTAACTGGTATTTCTTGATTAGGTATTCTTTGGTCTTCTTGTTCTTCAGCTTCTTTTCTTTCATCTGTTCTAGCTTGCTTGCATGTGATCTTAACTTGCTGATCTTATTTTCTAGTCTAACCTTCCATTTTTCTGGTGCACTGTTTGTTTGTTTTTCTTCTTTGTTGATTTTGCATCCCAGGTATTCTGTTATAACTGCAGCTGTGCTGTACATTAGTTGGTTTGTTTCTTGCAGTGAATTGGTGCTTATACTTGATATTGCAGTATTTGCATCTTTTAATGCTTGTGCTAGCTGTTTCTTTGGAACAAGCTTCAATGCAGGTAGCCTTATTCTGTTGTTTTTGTGCTGTTCTAGATGCTCAGTTATTCTTTGTTTCAATTCTTTTATTTCTTTAGTTAGAGGGTTTTGTTCTTCCTGAGGTAGAGGTGCCTGGTTTCCAAATGAGAACAGTTGTATATCTCTGCTGGATTCCTTCACTGCCAACTCCCCCTGGTTTGCCTCTACCTTCTGAATTACTTCTGGTAAGGCTTTGATTTCTTTGCCCTGGGTAAACCTTTGCAGTTCGTCCAATTCTGTTTCTGTGAATATTTTATTTCGTGTTATAAATCGGCGTTGATCTGCTAGTCTCTATTCTGTTATTTCTGATTCTGGATGTTGTATTATTATTATTATTATTATTATTATTATTATTATTATTATTATTACTTCACTGACTGAATTCCTTTCCATTTTTACCTTTAGCAGAACAGATGTTTGACAACAAAGCAAGAGGAGTAATCTGGGCTAATTATTTTTCTATGTTTATCTATACTTTAAATGTGCTAATTATTGAAAAATCTCTTATAAATTGTTTATTTCTGCTGGTATCAAGCCAAAGATATTAGTGTAAACCATCTGGAAACTGAAGTTTCCCAGCCATAAAATGCTCTAATCCAGTTTATTATCTAGATAGCTTTATAGCACAGTTTGATGTTTGGAACTTCCTTGTTTGTTTGAATCTTGTAATATCTTACATTTAATTTTAATCTTGTAATATTTAAAACTAATTTGAAACTTGCAATATCTGAATTTAATAATGAATGTTATGTGGGCTTTTATCACATTATATCGTCCATTATCTGTTTACCTATTGTTTAATACCCAATTTTGATTTTTATTAGAATGAATTGAAACAAAAATTGTCTCTTGGCATAATATTCATTTTTATGGCAATGATTTTTCCTAGCCAAGACAATTTTGACTTTTTTCATCTTAGATATTTGCCATTATATTACTTTAAATTGGGGTGTACTTATTTTTAAATAGTCATTGCTTTTGTCAAGTAAATTTCCAGGAGATAGGATAGGATTAAAGTTTTCCATCTGATTGGGTTCTAGCCAGGGTGTCTTAAAAAAGGGTAGTGAACCATAGTGTCCTGAAAGACCTGACACACCACCCCCTCTTCCAAAAAATCATTTACCACTGCCAGAATCCACCCAAATATCACCTCTTGGGAGGCCTTACCCCCCCCCACCCCCAGGCAGGACATGGATCCTGCCTGGGGGTGGCTGAGCTCACACAGGTGGCTGAGCTCACATATTCTAAGATCCTGTTCACTTCCTCAGGAGATGTTTCCAAGTAACTAGGAAAAGTTCTACCCTGAGAATTTCCATTGGGCCAGTGTTCATACTGTTATCTTACTCTGAATAGATCTAAGTGACTTTATCTGGGAAGATACCTTGGAAGATCTTGGAAAAGATAATCAAGCAACAAATCAGCAAACACCTGGAGGCGAACAGGGTTTGTCAAAAACAGGGTTTGTCAAAAACAGAGCATGCCAGACAAATCTTATTGCATTCTTTGACAAATGGACTAGAGGAATGGACTAGAGGAATGCTGTGGATATAATTTACTTGAACTTCAGTAAGGCATTTGATAAAGTAGACCACAACCTACTACTTGATAAGATAGAAAAATGTGCTTTAGACAGCATCACCACCAGAGGGATTCATAGCTGGCTGAAGGCCATACTCAGCAAGTGGTCCTCAATGGAACTGCATCTATATGGAGGGAAGCGTGTAGTGAGGTGCCCCAGGGCTCTATTCTGGGCCCAGTGCTCTTCAACATCTTCATCAATAATTTAGATGACGAGAAAACAAGGGGAATGACAAGATCCACAAGATGAAAGAGGCTACTTGGGTCAATCCTGCCCAGGACCACAGTCAGCTTCTTATTCCAGGTAGCAACCAGTGTCTCTGCAGGACTGTACAGCAGATCCTCAGTTATAACCTCTGTATCCTTTTGAATCCAATCAGGGTCCATTAGCCGCTGGGGGTAGAACAATTTATTAGATCCCATTTCCTTGCAGAGGGATACAGCCATAGAGAAGCTCATAGTCACCAGACTGTGATCTCACCATGACAAGGAGAGCAAAAAATAGGCCCATCAATTCTAAATCCACCACTAATTTTAAACAAACAGACAGACAGACAGACAGACAGAAAGACAGACAGACAGACAGACAAACAAATAAACAAACCAAAACAGACATTGAGTGATTTGCAGTAGCTAAGGAGAAACACAAACCAAGCACATAAATTAAAATACAGTAAGAACTAAAACAAACAAAACAAAAAACAATATCAATAAATCAAACAGTTTACTATAAACCATCAAAAATAGCACCGTATTCAATATTTTTCAGAAAGCTCCAGACAGAGCAGTAATTTGTGCCCCAATTGAAGCTGGGCAAAGTTCTTCTCTCTGACCAAGATGTACCATATTTCAACAAAACCAGCACTTCTAGGTATTATAAGCAAAAGTGAGTATTTTAATTTTATAGACAAACAGGCTTTTTTTTATCAGAAGCAATATAATTGGGGGAAAATGGCATATTAAAAAAGTTGGATATCTCTAGAATGAGAATACATGGATGAATGGGCTTTTTTGGCATTGAACACTTGGATGATAATGGCACACACTTTGTATGGTAATCTTTTATGATTATTTATCTACTTCTATCATGTCATTGCAATGCTCTGTAAATGAAGAATTATAAGGCTGAATGAGTTGCTTGTATTCTAATGAGAGAATATAGCAAAACAATGGCTAATTCCATATTTTTAAAATATATTTTAATATATTTTTAATATAATTAAAATTTAACCATTTTTCTTAGCTGAAAAATAAGGATTATACATAGCTCTTTCTTAACGTTATTTCAATTTTTCAAATAAAGAAAAAGAACAATATAATGATATTTTAATTTTTTTAATCCCATAGATCAGGATGTTTGTTATTGTTTATTTTCTGCTACTTCATTTTCACAAGCCATTAAAGTGCATTGTTTCTGCAAAACATTTGCTTCTTACAGAGATAAAGAACCCAGAGGCATTCCTGGAGTAAAGATAATGCTGAAGACAAGCACTTTGGTGCATACCAGCTTCCAATTTATGTATTTTAAATTAATCTTTTTAAAAAGAGTACTAAAGGGAATAGGAATTTTCTGCCCATGAAGAGCTGGGTTTATTATGCACATCTGTTTGTATGTGCACCCTCCTGGAGACCTCATGTGCAGAATTATAGCAACAGTAATCAGGAAAGGAGGACACTTTTCCTCCTTGCAGATAGCAAACACAAAGCAGCAAAAAGAGGAGGAGGAGGAGGAGGAGGAGGAGGAGGAGGAGAATAACATTTGGCTTCTCTCTCTTTTTTAGAACAATAGACTGTACCACAGAACCACCAACTCAGTTGTACACTACTCTTCCTGCACTATTATGGCTATTGGCTTTTACAACTGAACCCATTCTTCTTAAATTCCATTTACGCGGGTAATAAGTCACATTGTGCAATGTCACCAGTACATACCCTGAATATGTATCAGCATATCATATATATCCATTAATGGATGAGATGTAGGCAACAATATAAAGGCTTGCAAGGTAGTCACTACATTAAAGATTTTAAGTTGCATAGAATAGTATGAATATTTTATATATTTATTTATGTACTTTAAATTATTTTTTTAAAAAAGAGTACTAAAGGGAATAGGAATCTTCTGAGCATGAAGAGATATGGCTATAACCACATCTGTAGCTATGTGGAGACCTGGAGACCTACCGGGCAATGATTTTACTTGTGGAGACCTACCAGGCAATGATTTTACTTGTGGCAAACTAACCAAAATGTGCAAAAACTAGCAGACAGTTCTCACTTTATAAATCAGCAGGATTTTTATTTTATGTAACTATTATATACATTTCAGATAGCATTAATTCTAGCTCATTATAATGCTGTGCCCACAGTAGTCTTGGAGGGTTGGTATAAAATAAGTCCTATATGATCTGAGACTGGGCCATTGGAACCACAGCTCATATCCTGCTGTATTGCACCCTCAATAAAAACTCACAGACTCATTTTATAACACCTTGGCAAAATATCTCAGAAATACTAATCTTTTTTATGTACAACTATTCTTATCGGATCAGTATCTTATCGGATACAGTTCCTTTGAACATAGCTACATTGTGTTGTACTGTGTGAAAATTAGGTAGACTCTGATGATTTCACCATCAATTGTAATACAATACTGTGTCCTGTCCTGTCCTGTCCAGTTTTGTTTTATTTTATTCAAGGTTTAACTTTTATTCCGGTCCGTGATTGTAATAAATATTGATTGATTGCAAAACCTAACATTTAGCAGTGATAATTGGGATGCGATATGTGGCCCAGGTACATATGAGGCTAATTTACACCTCTATCTTACTAAACAGTATTATACAAACACCTTGTTTGTCAAGAATATGATATGCAGCAGGTGTCAATTTTTATGGGCCTATGACAAGATTTTGATTTGTAAGAGGAGTATATAATAAATAGGTTATTATATGTTATAAATTTGCTGAAGATATCTGAAAATGCAAATGATTTGGAAGTTCAAATCATGAAAGCCATAGGCTACCATAGCAAAAAATAAATAAATAGATAAATCAGTATAGATTTTTCATTTAAAAGACAAATGATCAGACTCAAATTACCATGTTTTGGGTATGTTATACCAAGTGCTCTCTCTGTATGTTGGAAAAGGTGGAAGTAAATAGAAAAAAACCCAAGGATGACCAAAAGCAAATTGGATGGACTCAATTATAGTGCCAAAGGTTACTATGGCATCTTTGGAAAATATGAAGGATCAGGTTGAGAACAAAATGTTCTAGGGAAAATCTATTTGGTCACTAAAAAAATGACATTGACTTGAATGCAGACAATTAATGATGAGTAAAACACTTCTGAATATCAATATATTCAATTACATCTTTGATGAATTGGTCTCTGAAATGTCTATAGTTTTGAATATAATATTTTTAGAAGTAAAATCAACAATTCAGCTATATTGACAATTGAGGATAAATAATACTTTATAAGAAATTTGGAATAAGGAACTAGAACAGTCAATTCTAAAAAAAATCAGTATCCTCAAGGTGATCTTCAGATTCATTACTTTTTCAGATTATACCAAATGTGTAAAAAAGACAGGTGAGTTATGTAACTTTTTGTGTTGGAAATGCAATAAATTAGTATAAAACACATTTGATTTAGATATACCTTTAATTATTCTATATTGATTGAATATATTTGGTATCATTAATAAATATATAATAAGAGATATAAGCATGCTGTTGAAGTATATTCCTATAATGTGGGCCCTTTCCATTGATGAATAATTATGGATTGCTTGCTGCAGGTTTTTTGAAAAACAGTAGAAAAATGTTATTAATTCGTGGAAAGATATAAATACAGTACCAAAGGCTGGTTGACAAAACATGCATACTGTCTGAACTAACCTAGTGGAATGGCTGTACAATATGATTCTATGTGGTCAAAATTTACTTAATTATTTAAAAAAATGAGCAGCATTGTTTGTTAATCTTCAGTATTTAAAAAAATGAGCATCATTGTTTGTTAAAGATGTATCTCTTAGATTTATTATATTTAGCCATTATTTTTCTTTTCTCTTTTTTTACTTTATATGTTTTGGTTTTGTTGTCCTAAAGCATTAAAAGAAATAAAAAGAAGAAAACATATGAACATTTTTCACTTCCATTATAGTATCTTTCACATATTATTTTTTTCTCAAGCCACTTTGCATAAGAAAATATTATAAATCCTCTTCTCATAGATAAGATTCCTGTGCTACAATTTTCAAAAAACACAGAAGCATTGTAAACCTAATTGATTTTTTTGTTATACAACTCACTGCAGCTTAAATGTAATTTTATCATTTTGCATTTCAATATAAAGGATTTTATTGTTATACTTATATAGTTTATTCAGTTTTTCCATTCTTAAAGTGAAATATCTTTGGATATCATAAGACAAGTGGTTTTCATGTAAACTATTTTCACATTTCAAATCTTTTCCCAATTTTTTCATTTAGATATTGTGTCCAATGTGAATATTTTACAACATTAGGCATATGGCCATTTGGATGTGAATACCCAAACTCAGATTAACCCTAATGGAAGAGTTATATGTACATTGCATACATGTTATAAAACCTGATAAAAACAATTGAAACTGAAACCAAAAGAGAGCAGCTTTCACTTTGATAGGAACAAAAAACTATTTGTATTGTCAGGTATCTGTTTCTTTTCCCTTTCATTATCTCTGTCGTATTTCAGCTATGAAAAAGAAATAAAATATTTTAGGATTTTGTTAGCATCATGACAGACATCTTTTGTTCCTTTTTGGTTCAGATCTTACCTTGCTCTTTTAGAGAAAAAGAAAGATAATAAACCATCTATCCAGGTATTTCATTGCACATTATTATCACTTGATGAAAATCTAGTGACAGTGATGAATCTAGAGTACAAACTGCAAGCTGTGTTAGGACAGCTAGGGTACCACTCAGCTGGACAGATGCCCCTCTACAATCAGTATTGTCTGGACAGAGTCTTAAGTTTATCAGCCCTCCTCTGATCAATTACTCTGCTCAAGCCCTGGTTCAGAACACTAAGCATCTCACTTGGTTAGGTAAAATAGAGAAGTAGAGCAGGGTGTTACTTTCATATTGATGGCATCTCAGCTTAATCCCTGGACGATCTCCCCCAACAGTTTCATGCAGATGTCAAAGAATAAAATAGAATCCTGAAGAACTGCATAACTCAACAACCATGAGGCAGAAAAATAGCTCGTCTGCAGCCCCTTCTGGAAATAAACATCCAAATAGGAATGAAACTACCATAGTACAGTGACTCTACAACTCAACTTTTTGCAACTTGTCCAGGAGGATATTATGGCTGATAGCAATGAAAGATGCTAAGAGGTCCAGGACAACCAATTGGATCACACTCCACCTGTGTTTTTCTTAACACGGGTCTTCCTATGGGTGACCAATGTAGTTTCTATTTCATAGTTGGACCTGAACACAGATTGAAACTAATCTAATTGAAATCTGAAAGATAGAATAATGCTTTAATTCAGCAATGTAAAAAAAAAAAAACATTCTCAGTTTTCTTTGTATAGCTTCTGAAAAGGCCATGAACCAGAGACCTTTGATCAGGCAGACAAAACTAGAGTTATATCAGCAAAACAGTTGAAAATGGCAGCTGAATGGATTCTTATTATGTAGGACAATGTTAAACCACTAGATGGAATCAAAAACGCATTTTCTTTCTCTCTTTGCTGCTGTCTAGTGGCCATCACAATTTTGGGAGTCCCCATCTGGTTGCTCCAAAGTGAATTAAAATCTAATCAGCTGAGCTTGGTTCACACAATACACTAAATCACAGAAACCCTCTTGAGAGTTTACAGTAACCATGTTGTTTGCTGCATGTTGTACAAATGTGCTCACTTGGTTTTTATCTGCACCGCAGCTCATTGCACTGCAGGAATACAGCTAGTTAATTAACAATACAGGCAAATAACTTCCTGTATTTTGTTTAATTAGTATCCAGTAGAAGGTTGGGAAAGTAGATTAAGGTTGCTTATTTAAAAAGTACATTAAAGTAGCTGTCCAAGGTTTCAAGCAATTCTTAGCTAAATTTGCTGGATGTATGTACATATTTCTACAAAAAGCTAAAGGAGAAAATATCAGGTAGACCAAACCAAACTTATACATGCAGGACAATAGTTTCTACTTTTTCAAATAGTTCCTAATTATGCTAAGCTTGTTATTTTGGGTATATACTGAATAAATCACTTTACGTCCTGTCAGAATCAATTTAGTGGATGTATTTGCTTTTAGAGGTAGGTAAATAATTACACAACCTCTTTTAATAATAAATAATTACACAACCCCTTTTAATTAGATGCTTTGTCAAAGGGCTTTATCTGAATGCTGACATTAGCATGATAGGAATCACAGGCTACTGTGAAAAAGTATTAAAAATCCAGCAAGTTCTGTGAATCTGCTGATGAAACAAGTAAAAAATATCTTGAATCTGTTATTTTGTTCCCTCACCTAGACAACTGTAAGAGTAGTTTCAGTTATGTAAGCACTGAAAAACCATTTATAGAGAAATTTTGACAAACTTGTACAGATGAGTATCCTTATTCCCTAATATTTCTCTACTGTCTTCAGAAATATATACAGAAGATTAGAATTAATACAAATGCTTTAGACTGCCAATATTATTTGTCAATAAAGCAATATTCATGCACTATAGCTAAAAGAGCAAACTTTTTTTGTCCTGCTCCAGAGGAGAGGATAAAATCTAATGTACACTATTAAGCAATAAAATATAAAGGATGGCAGATGTTGCTGTGCTGGCAAGAAGAAAAATTGGGAGACTTCTCATAGAACAGACATGTCAAACTCATGACGTCATGTAATGTCACGCAATGTATTGGAACGGTTTTGCCATTGCCGGCAATGGGGTGGGCGCGGCTTCTGCATGACGCGTCTGTCCCGTGGGCCGGCAGTTTGATACCCCTGCCATAGAAAGAAGGAGGAATTATTCTAGATACCACTGGATGTTGAAAACTTGATTTTGGTTTCAGGAGAAACTGGGGAAAAACTCTCAAACTGGTGATTCAGGAGAAGATATACTGAAATAATAAGTGGCAAATGAAACTTAGTTCATCATAAATTACTTTCCTGAGAGAAAGCTCATTTGGCTACCCGACAGGAGAAAAAACTAACCTGAGACAGTGAGAAAACCAGTTAATATAATTATCCATTACAAGTATATTTAATTCTTAAGTAGTAATTCAGAGCTGCACTTTCAAACTCTGGCAGGCCATGGGACCTATTATTCTGATCAAGTTGGAAAGCTTTAGTGATAAATAATTGGTTAAGTTTAAATGAACTTTCCTTAGATCTTACAAATCACAGTTTTAAAAATCCTGATAAGAGTATAGAAACAGCAGTGCATACATCTTGAAGCAATCTTCTAAGTTGAGGCTACACTGTGGTTCTATTTCAGGAGAGTGAAAGCCTTAGCCTTTAAAACCTTGCTTGACCATAAATCAGACTTACTTATTACCTTTCTCTGTTGTTTATTTTTTAAAAAGGGAAGTGGGGATGGTAGCACCTAAGTTATATTACAAGCCTGGAACTGAAAGTTATATATTTAATTTTACTATCCATGTCAATAAAGGGAAAATGTCTTGCAAACCTACCAATTCCTTGTGACATTCCCAAAGAGAGCAAATGTGCTTTCATAGTTAAGAATGGATTTCAAGTGTAGGGGCTTTTTCCATAGACAGTTCAAGGGTAGATTTCAACCCAGGCCTAAAATGATGCATATTATATTTTATTAGAGATATGCTGGAGGTGGCTGATGGGGTAAGGAGACTCCATCCCTGTTCCATCCATCTCTTAGCTTGCTTAGTTTTAGTAAAGTTTTTAACTCTATTCTATTCTATTCTATTCTATTCTATTCTATTCTATTCTATTCTATTCTATTCTATTCTATTCCAAAGCAGAACATCCAGATTCAGTCACAGTTTTGTTCCATACAGTATTAACCTGTTATGTATTCAAGATGGACAGTGATTAATATTTATATGTTACTTATATGTAAGGGTGTAAGTCTATACATATGTTGTTTATAGTATGTTTAAGTGTGTGTTATGTATGTTTACACTTTGAGAGCAAGCAACTAAATTTCATTTTTACTGTGTGCCATTATGCCCACAGTAAAAATGACAATAAAGGTTATCTATCTATCTATCTATCTATCTATCTATCTATCTATCTATCTATCTATCTATCTATCTATCTATCTATCTATCTATCTGTGTAGTTTTAGTGTTTAATATTTTAATTATTATTATTTACTTGTTTTATAACTTGTAAGCCAGCCCTAGTTACCCTTGTGGGAGAGAAGGACAGCATAAAAGTTTAATAAATAATCATATTAATCTGGTTCACTTTGAAGGGTGAATTCCGAAGCTCTGGAAAGGATCTGCTCTGTAATTCTCTGGAATGGCCCATAGATCCCTAAATGAGATCACTCTATTTTTTTTTTTGTAAGTGGCTGTAGTATCTTTCTTTCAGATAGATTATGCTGAAATTTTAATAGAGAGGGAAAAAAGACAATGGAAGCAAGATATTAAAATAAGCTAAATGGACGTATAAAATATGATTAAGAGCACTTGATATCTAAAATTTGAACTGATCTTTTAAATGGAGATTCTCAGTCATCCAGGTCATGGTTGTCCCAAAGGTGCTTTTGGAAACAACTGATCTTTTAAAAGATTCATTTCATTAGATATTTTACTCTTAGTTTCATGGGTGCTGCTGTAAGGGCCTATCCAGTCATGAGGCAGAATGAGATGCAGCCTCACATAATATATGATATATACCATAAAGGACCTGTAAATTTTGATTTTATTATTATCATATTGAATATAATTGTTAGGAATAGATCCTATGGGATTTTCTAGCTATAATGCCCTAGTTAACTGTCCTTCGGTAGTATCCATTTGGGATTAGATAGGCGAGGAGATTCTGCTTGTCACTTTGCCTCAGAAAGCAAAGTATTTTGGGCTGGCCCTTTCTGCTAGCAAAGAAGACAACAAACAGTGAGATTATGTTAGGCCAATTGTCCCAGATTTTATTAAGCCACAGAAAATTTGAAAAAGAATGTAGAAAGATCATTTCAGATTCCTTGGCCTTACAGCTTTCAAACTGAAATACAAGACTTGCAAGTTAATCAGACAAACACTGCATCACCTAGCATGAAAATTAATCTCCAGATGATTCTCATCTATTTTATGCTTTAAAGACTCCAATAAATTTCAATAAACTATATTTCATTTTATTGCTTTTCTTGAAACATGAATCGTGTCCTTAAGGAAAATGAAAATTTAATGTCTCTTCTACAGGAACACTTGATTTTATTAGAAATTGCTATTTCACTACCCATCATATTAGTATATTTAAGGCTGTGTATTTTAGGAAATGAAAAGCAAGAGTCTCTGTACTGTACAAGATAATGTAAGACATTAAGGGCAAGGAATTATTTCTTTTTTTAAAAGTTGCAATCATTTTTGGTGCTTTGTATAATGACATATGACCTTAACATACACTACTAAATATACTATTTTAGCATAACTACTTGTGACATGCAAATAGGTTAACTTTACACAGGATCATATTATTTGCTTTCTATGTCACACAAATGAATCTGATAAGAAAACCATAATGGAAATATTTACTGTAGCAGAGTGGAATAAATAATGAGAAATATAAAAGTTGAGGAAATCATACTATAATGCAACATTGACCAACACAATCCTGTGGACAATAGTTATAAGTGATAAGTCGGCAGAAGAATATCTTCCTTCTTAATCGCCTTCTGGATGATGCTATGAAAATAATATGTGAACCAGGGCAACGGGCCAATTGTGTAACTCTAACTCTCATCACTTTTCATTGTTGAACTGTATTCCTGTCACCACAGTATCAATTTTTGTAGCAGAAGGATGAAAAACCTTGACTTTCCAGATGTTGCTGAAAAGCAGTGTTGTAGAATACTCATAGGTTTAAGCTTTTGTACAAGAAATCTTTGAAAAGGAGGGGTGTGAATTATCTAAAGTTATTTATCCAAATAACTATTTGTTGAATGTATGTCTATATATTATGTAGGACATCTATCAGCATTCCATCTCACTGCGTATAGTCATTCTTGAGTTATATTGGATCCAAAGAGTCCCCTGATGATAAGGAAGAAGTAGTGCTTCCTCAGGAGCAGAAATGTGGTCACCTGCCACCCCTCAAGGAGGAACAAGAAGCAAATACTTTTTCAGAAGTGGAAACAGTTGTAAATAAGAAGGTACTAGAACAGGAGTCTCCAACCCCTGGTCCATGGATTGACACCGGTTCCTGGCATGCCAGAAACTGGGCCGGACAAACAAGTGAAGCCCTATCCACAGGATGCAGGCAGCAGGCAAAACTATGCCCCCTCTGGTCTGCAGAAAAACTTCTCTCCACAGAACGGGTCCCTTGTACCCAAAAGGTTGGGAGCCACTGTGCTAGAACACATGAACCATCTTGCCTCACTCTAATCCTAAAGAGCAGAGACACTCAGGCTGTAACAGTGGAGATACAGTGAGCAGCAGGAACAAGAACAGAATAGCTTTGGATGATTCATTAAGAAGAACAAGTTGGAGAATGCTGTGATAGATTTAAACAAGCTTTTTAAATGTCCACTTTTATTTTTAAAAGCCTTTTCCAATGCATTTTGAATCTTCAGGGTATAATTCCAGCTTCCAGGATTTCTGAAATAATTTTCCAATTCCTTGTTCTTCCCTTTGTCTTCATTTAAGAATCATGATATGATCTGGCTTCAAAGACCAACTGTACTTCAAATAAAGAGTGTCTATTCATTGAATCTTTCCCCATTGCTTTTTCATCTCTTCCTAGAGCAGCTGCTTCTCTGTCAGAAGGATTTACAAATAGTGTAGCAAGAAGAACACCTCTTAAGTTTTAAGTTTTACAAAACATATTTTTGCTGTACATCTGCAAATATTTAAGTTATGAATCCAGAACCAAAGCAAAACAAAAGATGGGAGCTCTACTCCATTGTATCTGCTAAAAAAAGTAATCAATTAACTTAGCAGTTCAATCTTGCTATGGAATTGGTATATCAAGTACATCATTCTAAATACTTTTAGAAGTATGGCATTCAAGAGACTAGCAGGTAAAATTACAAACAGCTTTTATAGAAACAACCAATTAAGTTTATATTCATAGCAGAGGCAGGGCTCCTTTTCTCATTTAAAATGAAATATAATATTTAATTGATCTGCTTTAGCATTCATTCTAGAACTCAGGGCTATGCCTATCATTATATAGCAGGAAAATTTGGGGAGATTTGGGGTATAATTCAATGTCAGCAAATAGCTTACTAAATGTATTTTTGCATTTTTGCTATTGGGGAAGAAGAAAGGGACTTACTGTATATAGCATTTTGCTTCCAATGCCTTGAATGGTATGAGCCAAAGTTGCCTTTGGCTCAACAACAAAAAAACAATTTTGGTCAGAGAGCTCTGTTTAGAAGAGTCATCTAGAATCCCAATTTTCTCAATTTACTTTCCTGCAACACTATACCCACTCAAAAGAAAAACAACATGCGATGGAGAGTTCAGGTGTTCATACCACAAGTGATACATGATGCAGTGGTAGCAGCATGTTATTTATGTTCCAAACTGGTCAGCATCTTGCTGGGCTTGGAGTCATCATAACTGCAGCACAATCTGAACTTATGTAACCTCAGCATGCAGTTACCAGCGTTGTGGTAGTACAGTAAATTCAGGTGGAACTGAGAGCTAATGATATGGGGGTCAGAAGAGAAATATCTCAAAAAGGTGCTTTGTCTGTGGAAAGATATTACTTCACTGTGTCTCAGTAATAGACTGGTTGGACTCAATTGAAGATAAGGAGTGTCTACACATTTCAGAATGAAGCAGATCCTTAAGCATTACACAGCCCTTTTGAAAATTAGATGTTCAGACAAGTATTCCCAAAGTGCACTTTTTAAGACTTCCAAATTCAAGAGATCCAAATTTTCTAGTTCCTACTCAGTCCCTGCCTTTGCCATAACAGATAGATCAATAGATAGGGAACATAAAGAGCTTACTGGCTAGTTCTCAGCTTTGAAAAATAATTAAAGTTCAGAATAAAACAATTTCTCAAGCATGTTCCAGAATGGACTGTATTCATAACCAACTCAAAATCTTTCCTTTCCTTTCCTTTCCTTTCCTTTCCTTTCCTTTCCTTTCCTTTCCTTTCCTTTCCTTTCCTTTCCTTTCCTTTCCTTTCCTCTCCTCTCCTTATTTTTTTTGCTCTTTTTACTCTTTATTAGTTTGTATTAGTTCTTATGGTTTATGCAAAACATTTAATAGCAAATATTTTTAAAAAGATAATTTGAGATTCAATTTGATAAAAAAATAAGAATTTGTAAAGTATCAAAATCAAGGAGCGTGTATCTATTTCATTTTGGGAGTGTGTATCTATTTCATTTTGAAAGCCTATATCTATTTCTTTTGGGGATTTTGAAAGCATGGAAAGTAGAAGACATTAACCATGTAAGTTTCAGTCAGATAGCTAAATTTTTTAAAATATGATCTTGCTTTTTAAATGCTGAAATATTACTCTACCTCTGATTCTAGTAGTTTGGAAAAGAAAGCCCATTGTTAGTTAGCTTATGACATTGTGTGAAGGGTATCCTCTTAGACCTGATTTTCATCCATTTGTCTACTATTTATTTGTTCATGAGGAATCCTTGGTGTTCTCTGAGCTTGGTTGGGGTTTTTTTGCAGATGTTTTATTACCCAAATTAGGTATCATCATCAGAGCTAGTGCTAGATTTAATTGTTCAATTTATATCCTTTTTTTCTATTCAGATGGCCCTCAAGACAGTTTACACAAAGTAGAGTAATAGGATCCAATAGATAGGATTACCTTTGCTTACTTTATGGTGAACACAAGCAGAGAATCACAAAGATGCACACTGACTTCTCTCATGTCTTGAACCAGAATGATGTCATTCATATGGGGAATATAGGAAAAAATTTTCATTGATCTATATGAAAAATATGACCATAGCACCATCTTACTTATGTTAAACTGAGTAAAATTTTCATTGCAGATCTATAGGTATAATGAGGAAATATGTATACCCAAATACTAGCACTGAAATATGTGAATACATATTTGGGGTGGCATTAGGTTTTAGACTACAAAATGCATATTCCATAAGAATTATTTTTGATGTAACTGGATTATTGTTGAAAATTAATAGTGACTAGTAGCTTGGCATCCATGACTTTGGGTCAACATTTTGATTGTTTTTAACATTTGTCAAAGCTGTGTCTGTTGTTCAGTGATTAAATAGTCTTTGCACTCATGGAACATTTAATTTCAGGCAATTCTGTCTTGATCCTGGCTGAAACCCAAGCCTCACATCTTCTGGTTGCAGGATTCTTTTCTGCAAACCTTGCTGTTTGCAAAGGACTCTGTGTAACATGAGACTCGCCCCATTTCCCAGCAGGCAGCAAGTTAAAGATCTTCATGGAGGCCAGCTGCAAAGACAGGTGTTATTCTGTCTTTTCTTTCCATTTAGGTTGCAAATAGGCTTTCAAACAACAGGAAGGAAGGAAGGAAGGAAGGACGGAAGGAAGGAAGGAAGGAAGGGAGGGAGGGAGGGAGGGAGGGAGGGAGGGAGGGAGGGAGGAGGGAGGGAGGGAGGGAGGGAGGGAGAGGAATTTTATTGGCTCATTATCTCATATTTAAAATTCTACAACTATTACTTACTATATCTGCACTTATTTATATCCTCTCGGATACCATGATTTCCCTGTCACTCCTGGAACTGAATGCTGAATTCCATTCACAATGTTGCTTTGTCAGATTCCTGCTAGGAAGATCAAGAATTTTGTTCATCTGAACCTGGGCTGAGGAGTTGAATTTGGATATGGATGAGAGCCAGATCTCTGCCAAATATGAGAGTGTTGATGTTCTGACCTCACTTTTTGGCTTGATCCAGCTTATAGATTAGATAGCAATAGCATTCTGAGCTAATCTGATGTAATGGAATATTCTGAAGGTACAAGTTGCAGCATGAGGGTTTTGGTGGTTGGAATCTGTTTAAGGTTTCCACTGAACTTCTGTTCCTTATGCTTTCCACAGCAACAGATGACCTGTTACTTCAAAATGAAGAACCTAATTAAAAATAACTGTGGAATTGAAATGCATGGAGGAACACCTTCTGGTAAAGATGGATAATGTTTATTTTCCATCCTGTGGTCTTTTGACAGCCACAGCAGGGTTATGGTCTACAAGGAACTTCTTCTATGAATGTATGTATTGCCCTAGTATCACAAAGAAAAATATAGAGCAAAAGAACCCTGTGAATATACATACATACATGCATACATATAAGACCATATCTTTATAAAGAAATCTCTACATTTCTTCATTAAAGTTAAAAAGGAGATATGAAAAATAAAGGTCCTAAATTCATTATCTCCACAAATACATGAATTAGGTTTCTATTTCTTTAAAACAACTTAGCCATGATCATTCATTCAAGATTCCACAACATAAATAGCTTTCCTCAAGTCATATCACAGCATTTCTTGAAGCAGATGTATTGTAAGGACCCACCCCACTTTGCATCTTAAGAAGACAGAACTCTTGGAATAGCTCTTCCAACAGGAATCCTTTATTAAGAGAAAATGGTTGCAGGCATGCTAGACAGGACTTGGGGTTCAAGCTCTCCCATTCAAGGTTTTAAGGGGTTCCCCAGTAGTCCCACCCAATCAACCCCCCTTCCAGTGATAGTTTCAAGTATCACAATTCCATCCCCTTTCTTCTTCCGTCTGGATGGAGACTTCAGATAACTACATGAAAGGCAATTACTCTTCTTTGATATGTTAAAGCTTAGAGGCCACAATAAACACACATTCAGTCCTTTGAAGTGTGCTGAAGGAAGTGAGGGCCATAAAGCCCCTTTGCTCTCCCCCTTTTCTCCCTCTTATGGCAGAATCCAGAGAAGGCAGAATTGGGAGTTTCTATGTTTGATAATTAAAGATGAAATATAATTGGATTCTGACATCCGGCCCCTCTTAACAATAAGAGAGATCCACCAGGGGTTCGCCTTCCGAGCTGTCATCTGAGGCATCCACCGTCCCTGTGGTGTAGGCTGGAGTTCTTTCCCCTTGGTGAGCAGAGGTGGGGTTTTCTGCAATTTCCATCATTTTCATGGCTGTTTCTTTTGGCTTAGCTGAATACCCTCTGGGTTTGTTGATTGGGGATCTGTCTGGGTTGTGCTGGGGGGCCTTTGAGCGGCATTCTACAGCTCGATGCCCTTCTCTTCCGCACTTGAAACACCCCATCTGCTTCTTGGCTGTATCCGATGATTTCACCGGTTGGTGTGTCAGCTCAGGCGGGGGGCGGCTCCATTGTTTTCCTCGGCGATGCCTCTTCAATATGTCGATCTCTGCTTCCTCTGCCAAGACGTACCATTCCTCAAGTCGATGTGGGTCTCCTCGGGGCAGGCAAGCATCATATAGATCATAGTTTAGTCCGTCTTTGAAACGGCCAAGGAGGATGTCTTCTGGCCAATTCAGTTTGCTGGCAATGGCTCGGAATTCTTGTGTATACTCAGCCACTGGGCGTTTGCCCTGCCTCATCGTTGTTATTCTTTCACGGGCTTTGCGATCAGCCAGGGGGTCTTCAAATCGTCTTCTCAACGAGGACATGAAACGGTTGAAGTTACTGAGTTCTGGGGCATTGGAGTCATGCAGGTTCACCACCCAATCTGCAGCTGGTCCATCCAGGGCAGATTGCACGATCCGGATGCGGGCTTTGTCGCTGGGGATGTCCTGCCCATATTCCTCCATGTAGCTGAGGACTTGGGTTAGGAAAAACCCCAAGCGTGTTGGCTCCCCTTTGAATTTCACCTCCAACGGTGGACGTCTTGGAATGGATCGGTGCCTCCATTGTGGGTGGTAGTGTCTTCCGTCCAGATTTCCATCTGTGGTCCGGTAGGGGGTGGGAGCTCCTGGATCAGTAAATGTCCCTGGGGTTGCAGGTTCCACGTCCCCCTCGGTGTCTCTCCCTTTGTGGCTCCAGGAACTGGGGCGGGCGTAGGGCTCAGGAATCTCCTCTCCTAGGGAGCTGAGAGTTCTCTTCATCAGGTCAATAGCTCTCTCTAGGATCCAGTCTGAGTACGGCATACAGCTTCCTCCCTCTTCACTTGCGTGCAGGGATTTCTCCATCTCCTGCTTCCATTCTGGTTGCTTGGTCCCCCGTCTCAGGGTCACTTTTCTTGATTCCTTTCCCCACTCGCTTTTCTTTCCAACGCCCATCGACCAGCGAGGCTTGTGGTCCTGTGTCTCCACCACTTCTTCTTCTGAGAAATCTGGCCTCTCGGATCCCAACATCTGGCAAGGTTCCAACTGGGTCAGCGGCTCTCTTTCCAGGGAGTTTTCTCCCTCTCTTGCTTCGTTGTCTGACATGGTAAATTTTTGCAAAATCCCCCGGCAAGGGTCTACCTTCCAGGTGGATTAATTTTGCAAGTCCTGTCTAATGTAAGGACCCACCCCACTTTGCATCTTAAGAAGACAGAACTCTTGGAATAGCTCTTCCAACAGGAATCCTTTATTAAGAGAAAATGGTTGCAGGCATGCTAGACAGGACTTGGGGTTCAAGCTCTCCCATTCAAGGTTTTAAGGGGTTCCCCAGTAGTCCCACCCAATCAACCCCCCTTCCAGTGATAGTTTCAAGTATCACAATTCCATCCCCTTTCTTCTTCCGTCTGGATGGAGACTTCAGATAACTACATGAAAGGCAATTACTCTTCTTTGATATGTTAAAGCTTAGAGGCCACAATAAACACACATTCAGTCCTTTGAAGTGTGCTGAAGGAAGTGAGGGCCATAAAGCCCCTTTGCTCTCCCCCTTTTCTCCCTCTTATGGCAGAATCCAGAGAAGGCAGAATTGGGAGTTTCTATGTTTGATAATTAAAGATGAAATATAATTGGATTCTGACATCTATCAACAATTTTGGAATATTCTGTTTTGAGTGGCTAATCATAGAGGTACTGGCATATTCAACATTATATATTTCATATCTGCAGTACATACCCATGATGCTGTATGTATTCAACTTCTCTGCTATCTGATTTGTGACCAATTCTGAATCGGTCACAATATTTTAAAAAAAGATTTCATTACTATATGTTAAATAGGTTAAATGTTATAGTGAGCATTATTCATTTTCTTTTTTTTTTTTATTGAAAATTTTTACATTTTACAAAAACAAATCCCCTTCCCATACCCCCCCCTACCTCACCCCCCCCTTCCCAACCTCCCAAACCCTCCCCTGGACTTCCCAGAGCTGAGTACAGGCTTAATTAAAAAAAAAACTTAAAACACTTTTAAAACCTAAACAAATTTAAATACAATCATCATTCTATATAAACTCCCTCCCAAAACACAAATTTAAACATTACTTTCTTTGAATATCTATATCTATAGTATAAAATCTAATTTCTCCCTCTTTCTTTATCCTAAAACGAAAAAATAAACATACAAATCTTTGTTATACCATTAAAGCTAAATACTCTTAAAAAACTTAAATTAAATACATATTTCCTTCAATCTTCATAATCTTCTCTCCTATCCAAAAAGAAAAAACTTAAAAAACCTATAAGTCCTAAACAAATCTAAGCACATTTAATTAAACAAATTATTTTCTCTTAAAAATATTAATAATAATATTTAAAAACTAGAAACACTTTTAAATCCTAAACAAATCTAAATACAATCATCATTCTATATAAACTCCCTCCAAAACCACAAATTTAAACATTACTTTCTTTCCTAAACAAATCTAAACATTTAATTAAACAAATTATTTCTCTTAAAAATATTAATAATATTTAAAAACCAAATTTAAGCATACTTAAAACTTGAACAAGTTATACTCCCTTCAAAACACAAATTTAAACATTACTTAAAATTTAAAACATTAGAATCCCCTCACTAAAATAAGCAAATTATAATCCCTTCAAAACACACATTTAAACAATATTATCATTAAAGGTTCAAAACTTAAAACAACAAAATTAATAAACACATTAAACATTTCAATCTTCACCAATAACAAATTCCATCCGTAAGAAACTGCATCCTTATCAGTCTCAATTATATTATTATTATTAATTATTCACATTCCAGTTTTTTCCATTCTCCATTCTTCCATTCTTCCATTTCCCTTCTCGATTCTTGTATCAAACTCGTAAGAAATGCTGCAAGTTCTGCCTTAGGAGACTGCTCCAAAATTCCTGAATCTCCCATCGACTCCGAAGCCAATAAGGGTTCCTTGAATTCCTCCTTGTGTTGGTCTTTACAATTGTAAGTTGTACAAGTTATCCTCTGCCCGTTCCTCTCTTGTTGATGCCACTCAAACTGAGATTTCCCAATTTCCATTTCAGGCAGCAATTCCACCCTTGAAGATTGCTCCAAAGACTTTGTAGGTCTAACATCTCCCAGAGATTCAGAGACCACTGAATATGAAACTTCCTTAACCGTCTTCTGTTGCTGCTTTTCTTTGGAATTGTATGCTGCACAAGTTGTCTTCTGCTCCTCAACCTGGACTTGTTGAGGCCTCTCACACAAAGATTCGCCAGTTTTCATAAATATAGGCTCTTCAAACTGTAATTCTACATTCTTTTCTTCCAAAGCTTTAAACTTAGTAGATGGCGATGCACATACCCCCAGGACCGAAGTATAAAAGTCTTTTGCTTGAGAAACAGTATTAAGTCTATAACATGTCCCCAGGTAATTCACCACCATTCCAGTCGGAACATCCCATCTGAATAAAATTTTTCTCTTTTTAAGTTCATTTGCTAGAAAAGCAAACTCCTTTCTTCTTCTTAAAATTTTAGATGGGATCTCTTTAAAAATTATAACATCTTGTGAAGCAATTTGAAATCTCTTCTTATAATAGGCTTGCACAATGTCATTGCGTAAAGATCTTTTACCAAAGTAAATTACCACATCTCTTGGCAGATTCTTCTGTGCTGCCACCACAGAGTTAACCCTAAATAATTTTTCAATTTCATTAAGTATTCCCTCTTTTTCTTTATTCAAAATCAATGCAAAGTCCTTTGCAACCATCTCCTTCAGATCTCCTTGCAAAGACTCTCCCAGGCCGCTAATTCTTAAGGCATATTCCATTTGTCCATATTGAAGCATAAGAATCTCATTTTCCATTTCTTTTTCCATACTTTCAATTTTCCCCTCCATTATGTCCACTTTTTCAGTTACCTCTTCCACATGGGAGTTCACCTTTTCAAGAACAGAAGCAACTCCTTCTAAAGCCAAAACAAAATCTTGTCTCAAGATCTTATTGTTTTCCTCTAAAATCTTTTTCATTTCTGCCCTAATTTGAATTATAACATCTCCCATCATGTCTTGCAAATCCTTCATAGTTATTAGCTGACCCCCAGAAGAGGGTGAAACTGTTGATTTAGAAGCTGTAGAAATCCCTGGACGCTTTGGAGCCATCTTAAAGAAAAACCTTTGGTCCTTCTTAAAAAATTATAAAAATTCCTTCAAAAATCATAACTCCCTCCAAAGAGTTATAATAAAAAGAAAAAAAAGGGAAGAAAAAAAAAAAGAGAAAAGGAATTAAAAAAAAGCTTTACTCCTTCTTAAAAATTACAAAAATTAAACAGAAAAAAGTCCTTCAAAAAAGGGTCATTACAATAAAAAGAAGAGAGTTCAAAGAGAAGAAAAAAAAAAAAGGGGAGAAGAAAAAAAAATAATTAAATAGAAAAAGTCCGTTCCAAGAAAAATACTTAGAGATACCAAAAACAACCATTCCAATCATAAGGAAATAAAAAGGGAAAGGGAAAGGAAAGAAAGAGAAACACCAAAAAGCCTGCCGGTCAGCATTCTAACTTCCAGAAAAAAAAACACCGAGAGATTTGCCGATCGCCATTTTACTTTCCCTTTCAACAAAGAAAAAAAAATAAAAAGAGAGAATAAAAATAGAAACAAGTCTTAAAACTTAAAATCCAAATAAGTCAAAGAAAGCAAAAACTAAATCCTCTACTCAGCTCTGTCCGTTTATAAAAAAAAAACTCACCAGTTCTCTTTAAGCACGGAGGTGTTTGCAGCGGCTCGTTTTGTCCCTGAGGACAAAAACAGCTGGGAAGCGGAGACCTCATTTTCTTTTTTAAGAAGAGGGAAAACCTGATTTTTCCCAAACATTTTGTACATTGAAGAAAAAGCTAGTTTGGGAATATTAAAATATAAGGTAGCCATTGAGATCCAGTTTGGTTTAATGGTTAAAGAAACTGGAAGACCATGAATTGTCTTGCCTTAGGCACAAAGCTATTTGGTGTCTTTGGACCAATCCCTCTTTCCAGACCATTGGTAGGAGGCTTAAAGATACCATGTATATGTTGTAAATATTCATATACACTGTTCCATTAAAATTTCATTGTCTCTGGGTTTTTGAAAAATGGATAAATAAATCTGCACATAGATTTGTAATCTGCACATAGCTTGGCATATTGCAATTTATTCAGATTTATAGTATAAGACAGCAGTTCTCAATGTTTGTGTGACGGCGACCCCCATGCACGGCGCACGCGCGCGCCGGCGCCCCCATGCACGGTGCGCATGCGCGGTGCCGCCCCCTGAGGGGGGAAAATGGTGGATCGCGTTGTTTGGCGACCCCCATAAAATGGTCGTTCGACCTCAAATGGGGTCGCAACCCATAGGTTGAGAACCGCTGGTATAAGATGTCTGTATTATTTATGGAAATTTGGCTGGTAATTATTTTTTCTCTCTAATAAAAACTCCTATACACAACAGGCTCCTAACTAGTGATATTTGGCTTGAAAATCTCAGCAGGGCTGAACGAGATTAATTCTTGGATAATCCAAAAAATCCAGTGCTTAGGTTATACTGGAAAGTTGGAAAAAAAGCCACCCAACTGGCCTTCATGGCTAAGGCAGGACTGGAATTCACAGTTTCCTACTTTCTAGTCTGATGCCTTAACATGAAACCAAACTGGCTCTATCCCAGGAGAAGGGGACAATAACAAAGTATTTATTGCTACCAAAAAAATTACATGGATATATCTGTTAAGCCCATGCAGTCACTACGACTTGAACTGACTACTTTGCTCCACATTAAAATTGCAGCTCTTGTTGGCTTTGTATTAAGAGAAATTGATATCGTCCATGTAATTGTCCTTTGTTCAGGTGCTGACATCCATACTGATACTTTTCATGTAGAAAGTTGATCTTGATTTTGGAGTGTTTTTTTTCCTCTTTCTTTCCTTTTATATCACAGATGGGATTAAAAAGAGAGATGATAAAAGAAGAAAAATGAAAGACAGATACACATGTAGGAATTAACATGAACCAACAAATAATGCACAACATAATTCCTAAGTGTATTTGAATGCCGTTCATGGATTGCTTAAATGGGAAAGAAACATCTGACCACTATTTGTTGAACATTTTTTTTAAAAAAAGATGAATTCTAAGTACCACTAAAAAAAATGGTATTTAGGCCTGACATGCTTTGGAAATATTTTCCTATCTCAAGGGCACTGTAAAAGCAAAATAGATGTGAAACCATTAAAATTACTTATACTATATACATAAATGATCTTTCAAAAAATGGACATTATATACATTCTAATTCAAAAATGCGGGACATAAAATTTATTTTGCACTGAGCTTTTGTTAGCCACTGCTAACATTATAAAAAAGTAAACATTGGAGAGACATTGTTTTTATAGCCCTTTAACTACCAATAATTTAGCCATCAAGCATGTAATAGGTTTGTTGGTTCGCTGCCCACATATAGTTGGTCGCGTCACATCCGGCTCAGCTGTATTAGTTGATATATGCATAGCTCTCCTTGTCCTGCCTCCCGCCGCCTGCCTCCCAAATTGCACGCACTCATCCCATGATGTCAGACCATCACCACTGTCCTACAATCGTGTCCCCTGTTACAGTCTGTTAATTTGTTTTAACCTCATGGCTGGTCCGATCTGTCCCTCTGTATCACTGCTTGCCATGATCCCCGGTTATTCAGCTGTGTCAATCAATCCATGGCAGGACTCCTTTGCTGTCTCTCTGTGGTTCATCCAGTTATCCTAGTGTCCACAAGAGTGGGGGGAGAAGAGGGCGGATTGCCAATTCCTACATTCCGACCTCTTATGTGATTTTCCATAATGTGATAATGCTTGATACGTGGGTAGCAAGTCAATATGCCGATTGATCGAATTCTGATTGGATAGCCAGGCTTCCTTCAATAAACAACCATTCTTTGTGGAATCCTGGGCAATAACTTCAGCCTCTGTAAAATTAAATGTGTGATTGTTTTCAACCATATGCATCCAAACCTGAGACCAATGTTCATTCTGCCAGACTGCCATCTCATGTTCATGTATCCTTATTTGCAAGCGCTTCACAGTTTTACCAACGTAATTACCTGTACAGTCATTACAACTGATCTGTTAGACCACTGACGACATTTCTCTTTTAGGCAAGGGTTCTTTGGGGTGCATCACCTTTGTTTATAAGGTCTGATTGGGTTTGTGTGCCACCTTAATAGTGTGGCCAGACAGTATACGTGCCACTGCCTCAGATACCCACTGATGTATGGGAGTGTCATCCAGGTTGAGGTTTCAGTTGCATCACCCACAGGTCATGGTTTTTGCTTAAGCCATGTATCCAAAAAGAGACTCATCTTCTCATCATTTTCTGTTTTAAATTACTTTTCCTGTATCCTCTCATTTTATTCTCGCCTAATCATTTGTATTATCTAACAGACTATTTCTCCCCCATGCACAATAAAATATTGAAATGTTTTTAGAAGAGCACAATTTTAAATTAATACAATTTGCCACAATTGGTACATTTAGTTAGCACTGATCTAAATTAATCAGTGTACTGCCATGTAACATGCAACTATCACAAATCTATAGACTCCTGATTTTTATCCACAGCAGCACCCTAGCTCACTCTGCATATATTTTAGCCCCTTCATTCGTAATTATATTTATATTTTCATTACTGTGAATGTATTTATCAACTCCACAAAATCAAGTCATGTTCATTTAGATTTATTGCATCATTCATCTTTCTTTTAGTTTCACAGAAACAAGTCAATTTTTTATATTTTATTTCATTTACAGACTCATTCTCATTTACTCATTTTATATTCCAAGTTGCAAGTTATTATTATTATTATTCCATCTATATTGGCCTTCATTCATTATTTTGATGAATTGAGCTTTTTTTTAAATAAATGTTGTCTATGAAGATAAAAACTGAAGACTAGTTACCTATCTGAGCCATATAAAACATTTACTATGTGTTTCAACCTCCTTTATAAATGAAAATACTGTATGGAAAGGAAAAAAAAACAATTATAAAAGAAAACAATGCTATAAATTTAATTAAATAGCTGTAGAAATAAAACAGAATTATTATTGAGACTAAATTACCTTGTCTTGATTCCAGAGCTCCTCACGAGGTTTGCTTAACAAAATCCATCATTAGATTTTGACTTTTGAATATTTTGTCCCAGTTGAACTTTCTAATAGTTGGTGGACTATTTATAGGATTGCTGTATCTATTGTGTATCTAATTTTGGTTGGATCCAGTCTCCTAAGAATTATAAATCTATGCCTGAGTACAGAGGTAGCATATGACCTATTTAATTCTAACAGCACAATTCTGATGGATAAGAGTTGGAATTTGCCTTGATGGTTGCAGAGTGCAGATAATTTATTTGATGGGTTTCTATGAGCCCCAGGAATACGGTTTCATGGCACAATTGTGTAGCTGGAAGTTCAGATAACTTGGGTAGTAGTATGCTTTGTTCAAAGTAATGAACATTACTGAATGCACTGTCTCAAAGTCCCCTGAGCAGCTTTGAACTGTGTGATCCTGATTGCCCCTTGACTTTTCATTAAGCTACTGTTTCTCTCAAGCCATTCCCTGAAGGAGTGATTGAGAACAGGGCTGTGCCAGCAATACATTGTCATATGTCAAGGGACTTTCAGTTTTATGGCCTCTGTTAAAGCAGCAAGTCATGTGCATTGTGGCCAAGAGAATGAAATGAAGAATTATTTCTGTTTATTTCAGATGAGTCACAAAGGCTGCTCATGAAATCTAGCCTCTATGGCATTTGTTTTCTTTGGCTTAAATAATTCCTTATAATTAAAAAATATTTCTCAGTCTGACTAAGATTGTAAAAATGACCTAATGGCTTTCCTTTCCCATTGTCTGTCTTTTCTGCTCCAAAGGTTTACAGTATTTTGGAAAATATATGAAAGAATTGGGTTAGTGATTATAGTGCTGATTTACACAAGCACTTCATCATTCTTACAAGGAAGGAAGGGGGTGAGGGGGAAGAAGGAAGGAAGAAAGTAAGTAAGGAAGGACAACATGTAATAGCTACAAACATTTATGTCTAACATATAATTGGAATTGAGAAATCAATTTTGTGACAAGGATTTATGCAAAAGTTATCAAATTTTCAAATTAATTTTAATCTTGCTTCAGTCCCTTCTTTAAGGCATATCAATTCACCTCAAGATTTATCACTTTCTTTTATTCAGATAAAATCTTAAAATCAAATTACAAATGCAAATTTGTAAGAGAAAAAAATAGCAAAACACTTGATCTCCTTAACAGATATCAACAGTGGGATAAGCAGTCTGTAGCAATAAAATAAATTAATAAATAAAATAGAGAGGGGAAGAAATATCCATATGATTAGCTCCAATAAGCTAAGTTTTTTTAGACAACAGGCTCATGGTTTGCCAAGAGCTGGCACAATGTTTGGCACCAAGTAACTTATTGCAAACAATGAATAGTTGAATCCCACATGTGTGTGCATATTCTTAACTATGTGAATGTGACAGTTGGTACCACCCTCTAAGATCCTCCTGCTACATTCTTGTAAGAAAGCTACACAAGGAAATATTAAGCTAATATATTTATTGCTGGCTTATCACAGCATGAATTAATAGGGAACATTTTAAATAGGTTTTTAAGCTTCAAAAATAGAGAAAGCTAGATTTAGTTCAATGTAACTGGCACCACATTAAAATGAAAAAAATAATCTATAATTCATTTTGCTCCTGTTCCTTCCATTAAAGTGGAAAAGATCAGCAGAGACTTGAAGCCATTTTAGACTATTGGAAAGCTTCTCTGTTGAGCTATCAAAGGCTATACAGACAAGCTGATAACATTTATTTACAAATTAATTCATTTACAGTATAACAAGTACAGTTATTTGTATATCCATCTATCTATCCATCCTTGATAGTTTAGCAAATATTCAAGATGAGTAAAAAGTTAGAAATGTGAATTAAAGTTGATACTAAAATACTTGCTAAACCATTCAGCAATTAAACATGAGTAAACAGGTACATGACCAAATACATAAGGTGACCAACCGTCCTCCTTTTGGGAGGACAGTCCTCCTTTTGTGAGTTCTGTCCTCTCTCGAAAATGTCCTCCTAAATGTCCTCTTTTTGACGACTAATCTGCAGCAGCTTCCTCATTCAGAGGCGCGCGGGACTAACTCTGGCAGCCAGCTGCACGGGGCGGCAAACTTTGCACGTGCAAGTTGCAGGAACTTGCACCCCTCACTGCCCCCAACACACGATCTCCTACTTCTTAGCCCAAAGATAGCTGGAGGAGCTGGAGCGGTAAGTTTCTTGACGGGGATGCGCAGGGGGGGCGATGGTGCTGGGGGGCGGCTGCAGGGTCGGAGCTGGCGCGGCTGGTGCTTTGCGAGCCGTAGGGCCGGCTCTCCACGGCAGTGTAGCAGTGTTGGCGGGGCGGCTGTGGGCGGGAGCGCGGCAGGCAGTTGACCTTCCATGGGCTGCGCCAGCTGGTGGTCTACACAGTGCTGACCTGCGCTGCCACCACCTCACCCTGTGCATCTACATGGCCATCCTGGAGTGCCTGGCTCACAACACTTGCCTCCGCCGCCCACCCCCATGCAGTCCAGCTGTGTAGATTTTTGAACAAGTGAGCAATCGAGATTGAATATTGATAATCTAGCTGCAGCACTTGCCATAAAATTCAATATGAAAGATATTTCTTGTTCAGATATTTCCAATATATTGTTAGAAGATGATACATTGACAAAAAATATTCATTCAATGGAAAAAGTACTCATTTAAATAATTAATAGGCATGTAAGCATAATTACAATATAAAATGTTATTGTTACAAATGTTTTTTATTATGCATATAGTGTATCCTGTATTATTGTTGCAATAAATACAATGTTTCTTTTATTTACGATATTTTTTTCTTAAATTTCTTCGTGTCCTCCTTTTTGTTGTAAAAAAGTTGGTCACCTTAAAATACAGCTCCCCAAAAATACATTCTAGAACCTGAAAGCAATCAGGAGAAGCAGGTCCACACAATGTTCCATAAAGATAGAATTCTGACCGCAAGGACCTATTCAAAAGGGACTCTCTTAACTGCTGGAATAGTATCTTAGAAGTCAAGAACTAATTACTTAAAGATCAACCTAGATCTTAGGACAACATAACCTTAATAATGGGTATCTACACAATTCTCTTTAAAATTTTAAACTGCTCTTGTTAAGACATTTCTTTAACCCTCCAATATTCTAAGAATCTCAGTTCTACCTTCTCAGAAAGCAAAAGAAACCAATAAACAAAAAGTTTGTAGAAAACATTGTTTCCGAAACATTGATTCTTCACAGCTTTTATCCATTAGATCATGGGTGTCAAACTCACCACATCACGTGACATGTTGTGATGTATCATGACTTTTTTTGCATTGCCGGAGCCGGGGGGGCACAGCCACCGTATGATGCCACCGGCTTGCAGGCTGGCAGTTTGATATCCCTGCACTAGATCATCCTTTTTGTTCTTATTCCCCAGTTGGAGAAACTATATTTTTAAGTGCTTTCCTTCCATCTGTTTTCTACAAAAATAATTATTCATTTCTTTTTCTCCTTTTCCTCTCCATGAGGCCAGAAATCTCAAATCTGCAAGGTTCTATCACAGTAATATGATTTTAAAGTTCCTTAATAAATCTTCCACGTTGTTTTGATTCTTAAGCATCTGTTTGTAATTGCCTGGATGTACCCACTCATGCATACTTTGATAAATATGAACCCAAGTGAACAAATTAGAGGATCCCCACATTTCCCATACATCTGTCATGTATTTGAAAATATAGCCCTTTTTTCTATGACCTCTTTCATTTTATAGGCTAACTGTACATTCAATATTCCCTTATAAGGTTTATTTACATACTGCTGACTGTCTTTATTGGTCTTCTTTGAACTTACTCAAATTTGTCTTCATCATTTTTAAAGCAGAGTAACAAAAACTATTACTGTATATAGTTCTGAGGAGAGGTGTTAAATGCAACTAGTACTTTTTATTTCAAGCCCATGTTTGTATGAAGGTGTATCCCACTGCATCACAGATGAATTATATATTCTGCTATGCTATATCATCATAATCATCAACAAATATTTAAATATAATAATCTGATAATATCTTAGTTATTCTTAGCCTATCCCCAAAGCTTAAGATTTTGATATGTTAAGCCTTTATTTTTAACAAAATGAAAGGTTTATATCCCAGATTCCCTCTCACAGGTTGTTACTAACATAGCATTAGTTAAGAGTATTTTTTCTAAAATATCCTCATTTCCTTCCCTTAAGCTTAAGGACCATTGGAGAAACATCTACAGACATTCCAACGAACTTCAAAATAGTTTTATGATAAAATCTGAATCCTCACTACACTTTTCTGATTGATTATGCAGGGATTAATTTAATTACATTAAGATATTGTTATGGATAACTAAATTCCTTATGGTTTATATGAAACAATGGTTATTAACCCACACTGCAGAGAATATAACAATAAAGTTAAAATGTGAAATACAGACAGATGTCGAATAGCACTCCATCACAGATAAATTTTGGAGTTATCCCCAAGCACCCACATAAATAAATCATTCAAGCCTCTGTTCTCTTTCAAGGATTTCAGTTCATCCAACTCAATTCATTTTAGCAATAAAATGAAATAAACAGAAAGAAGAGCTCTTAATTTGATCTAGATATTGCCCAACTTGTTTTATCTTCTTTGTTTCATTTATAACTAAAGTAGTGTTCCTTGCTTTATGAGACCTAATGAACTCTTCAAGTATTAACAACATTGCAGTTAGATGAACAAAATATAGTTATGAGGAATTACAAGGCTGAAGTTAATTTCAGACTCTTTATGCATAAGAAGAAAAGATTTCCTCCAAGCTCAGTTTAATAGTCTCATTTCCTGCAGGATTTGAAGCTTCTGTGTTACATTATCTAGAAGCAAAGCTCACTCAATGGCCAAATTCCCACTACTGCACTATGTCCATCTGAAACATATGTCAGGAAGCAAAGAAAGTTTGTGGAGTGATCAGCATTTCCCCCTCCCCAGCCCCATTTTAAGCAAAATAAATTTCAAAGTAAAGGGACTAGACAGGGAACCAAAACAAAAATTGCTTTCAATGAAATGAATGACGTATTCTTCTACTATGTCTGTAGAAACCAGGAAACATTTGGATTTTATTCTCAATTGGATGCAGTCCATGAAAGTTCAGTTAAATGTAAGTCCTTAAGCAAATGAAATTCATTTCCTACCCATGGCCTGGCAAAATGGACTGTGTGTTTTCCAGATATTGTTAGTAATGAATCTTCTTCAGTCAAGCTAATTTTTCCTTTTGACTGGTCTTTAATCTTTATCATTTAAAACGTGTGGAAGCAAATGAAATTACAGATGCTATCTCTATAGTGATGAATATAGTTGACCTGGCAAGCTTTCATTAATGAATATGTGAATGTTTAAACCAGGAAAAGAGAGATAATCCAAGACTCTCCTTTTTTTTTTTTTTTTTTGATATGCCTCTCCCAACTTGGAGGAAATCTGGAAATCTTCCAATAATGGACAGAATGTAATTTAAAGGCACTGTTTTCTTGTCAACATTTTAATTAGTTCTTTTCTTTATGACAGAGGATTTCCAATAATTTGCCAGATTTCCTTAGCTGTTATGGTTATGAATAAACATGCTTGTACAGTTATTTTTCATTTTTGATCCACACATTGCCTTTTGAGTTTATAATTATTGAATTGTCAATTTACATTATATTGTCTTCCAGTATTTGAAAAGGGTTGCAACTATGATAGTTTTCAAAAGCAATAATGAAATGTGCATCATGTTATGATGCAAAAAACCAAGAAATACGCATTTACATCAGATGCTGGAATGAAGAGATGCACAGTACAGTAGCAGCAAGTTTTGTCTTGATGTTGCTGCACATGTATCTCCATTGTATTGTTGAAAGAAAAGCCTTCATCCTGGTTCATCCAAGCCGGGGATAAATAAACAACATGGCGACTGCTTTGGGAAGATGGTTGCAGTTTATTGAAGAGCTAGACTGCAAGATGGTTCTGGCAGGAAGGAGGAAAGAAATCAAGGGCTGAGCACATGTGGAGTAGGTTTTTATACCCTCTGAAAGCCTTTTGTTTGAAATAGTTTCCTGTTCCTGTGGCATGAACTTTGAACTGAGCCTGAGTGTGCTTTTCTGGGTCTTGGTATCTGTGGTTTAATCCTATTATGTCTCAAAAGTCATATCCTGCTTCCCTGGGGCTGGGCTAATGACTCTTCGAGTTTGGGTGAGATATGCAGATTTTAGGTCTTTGTCTTCTTGAGTTTCTGGCTCCAACTTTTCTGATGGTTTTACATCTGCATTTGTATAGGCTGGCTCCTGCTTGGAGAAGAGAGACTTGGGGCAGGGTTAGTTTCTGCTTTTAAAAATCCTTTTACTATTTCTTTTAATCCTTTTAATATTTCCTTCTGTGGGGAGCTGACTTCCCTCAATATACTGCAAAGTCTGAGCACAGTTACTCTTGACCTCCTGGTTTTGGGGTGCTGAATAACAAGATTGATGTCAGTGTTCCCTACTAGAAACATGACCAGATGAGCTAATTCTACTTTATTTCACTTAAAAGAATTTTGCATTTGAAAATACAAATATCCCATTATTTTCTTTGCAGTCTGAGAAATTAGGGGAGCAATCCTTCTGAGCCATTTTCTCTGCCCCCTTATAGAGATGGGGGCAATGCCATTTCTTCCCTGACCATTCACTAGGCAGCATTTCTTTGCCCTGTCTCTCCAGGTTTTTCTCAGACTGTTACTTTAAATCCAGTGTCTACAAGTTTCTCCTTGAAGAGCATCTGCAAGATTTAATTGACACAAAATGTAGCAGTTAGACTACTAATTACTGCAAATATGATACCTGACATTGAAACATATATATCTAAAACAATGAACAATTGCTTTCCAAACTCAGATCAAAATAAAGGTTTTAATACAGACATTACCAGATTGTCTAGACTCTTAACTGTCTAAGGACCTATCTACATCATTAGGATTTTCAGAGGAGGCTGTTTTAAAGATACCGTTGCACAGAGAAATGTATTTATCAAGTAGCCAGAAAAAGCATTCTCCTTTGTGATTGGGGAAATGAGCTTTTTTTCAGAATTAAGACCAATCCTTATTCTTTCAATTCTTCATAAGCAGTTTAATTTGACTTTGTAAACTCCATTTACTAGTACTTATATTGATTTACTGTTATTTTAATATTTTATATGGTTTAATTATTAGATTATGCTTTACATTTATCTAATCTGTTGCCCTGTTTATATTTGTGGGGAGGTAGGTAAAGAAAGTTTCTAAATAAATACCACTGCAAACCAACACTTCTGATTTTTTTTGGGGGGGAGGTATTTCTATTAACTCAAAAAATATTTTAGGAAAGTAAACATGTTTTGACAGTCTGCTTCAGTGAAAGAGTTGATGGGCTATTAGCATGGCTTCTGGAACAGATTTGCATTCCATATATGTGTTATGAATCCACATTATAGGCAAGTGAAATGCCATATAAAAATACATTCTTCAACAGCAAGAGAAGAAAATATATATTTTCCAGTTCCAAAACTTGTTTGCCAAGTTTTAGCCCAAAGCAATTTTTTATGGCTGAGTTACAAACCTCTGAAAATAAGGGTTTATAATGGAAACACTGACAGAACACTGACTATAGTGCCATTATAATATTGCACTAGAAATAGCAAATAAGATTAGAAATGACATTTTGGATGGGGGACCTTCCTTGGGCTTTGTAAACTCTGGGAAGCTTAGTTTGGGTTCTATTTTTTTCCTACCCTCAGAAAAAGGCTTTCCCAGGTGGAAATATTATCTCTAATCCCATTTTCCGTTTCTGTCACACATTTAATTAAATCCCTATTATTATTTCATAAAATGTATTTGGGGCATTATAGTTTTTCCAATTTAAACTATTTGACATTGTTACAGATGTATCCCTTCCCCATTTCACTTTCATTGTGAGTCTGACTTCAAAGGACTGTCCAATCGGCTTCAGCTTAAAGACAAAGAGAAAACTCCAAAGAAGTGAGAACAGGAGTCATTAAAATGCCTATCCATCATTAGAGCTTGAAAAGCAAATTTGAGTGCATATGCTATTTTTTACCCTTACCTTTCTTTAATGGGGCAAGGTAAGAAATCATGTAAAAGGAGTTGGGACTCTGCTTGTTAATAAAATAACTTTGCCAAATTGAAGAGAACAGGACCATATTTGGTGTGAGGGGAGAAGCCAGCAAAAGAAAGATTATACTCCACTGCATCTCTGCTTTTTTCTAATACCACCTTCCTTCTCCTTCACTGTCATGCAAAAAGCATGAAGCCTGCCCAACCTTTACAATATGCACAAACATATGGGCATTTTGGTAAAGAGGTTTGCAAGAACTCCAGAAGCCATCCTTTGCATTCTCCTATGTTATGAACACAATAACTTTTCCTCGAATTATAATTCTATTTAACAAATAAATTAACATGAACTTGCAGAAAATATATTTGTTAATTTGAATTATTCATTACTCTTGAGTTGACAACTATTTATGCCTTCATAATAATCTTTTAGTAAAATTATTCTTATTTGGGACATGTCATACATTGAGATGGTTATTGTTTTTGTGTATTTTTAAGAAACTTACTCAAAATACAAAAGAAGGAACTAATTGTGCTATTAATTGTGGTAATCCTGATTCAGTGACACAGAACAGTGAGGTAAGGCCACTCAAATGCTTGAACTTTCATTAACAAAATATTATTATAACCAAACAAAAAAAGGCAACATAAAACATATAGCATGTACTTCTGCACATTTACCCAGCAAGTAAGATCCAAAGGAATCTTATATTTGAAGTGGGAGAAGTTGTACCACAGGGCGTTGGTAAACTGTAATGCAATGGGTTTTTTACAACTTTGTGGCAGAAGTAAACATGTTCATTTTTATAATATGGCAACAGCTAGATAGCAACTGGACTGAGCAGTGAGTCTAGGACAGGGGTATCAAATTGCTGGCCCATGGGCCGGACATGTCATGTGGAAGCCGCACCCACTCCATTTCCGGCAATAGCAAAACTGTCCCGATACGTTGCGCGACGTCACATAACATTGCAAGTTTGACATGTCTGGTCTAGGACAATCCCTGTGGTCAGTCCAAATGGCTTTACAGTTCAGTGATAGGGAATATTACCAGAGGCACGGTCTGATTCTCATTGGCCTGGTCTAGAGTTATAGGAAATTAGAATTCTTAGCAGTTGAAAAGAGAAATATAACAATAGGGGAGGGAAGGAAAAAATATATGCAAAATAGTACTGATTTTATGTATATAAATCCAGTGTTGAATCCAGTGAACCATTAAACTTAAATTTAGATTTTTCTTATATTCTGGATAAGTTATATTTAGAAACTCATTAGTTAAAAATTTTCCAAATTCTAATTAAAAGCTTCATAGGAATAAGAGAATTTTGAATATGTCAGCAGATTGGAAAAAAAGGATATTTTAGTTTATGTCTCTGCATTTTTATAGTCAATAATGTTAATTTCAATAACAATATTAAAATAATGCGAAATTATATAATATGGGTCTATGATCTTCAAAAACTACTTACAGAGTTTAGCAAGAAACTCAACAGAATTGACTATTGGGAAAATCCCCAAGCACTTTCTGCAATCCCTCCAGATCCATCCAGTAACTAATGAAGCAAATCCTTTGCAGGAACATACATTATATAATCCTTTTAAAATTAAATAAAATATTTCATGTACTGTATACATAACTCTTAACAAAATAAGAGGTGGAGATTTACCACATATTAAAAAGGAATTATAATGAATATAGATAATTGATAAGCAAATAACTTTAATTGGAAAAGAAAATCAAAGCAGGAGTCATAGGTATACTGTCATTCTGAAACATAAGCAGTTATTCTGAGTTCTACATATCCTTTATATTTAGTATCTTTATGCAATGATTGTCATTTTGGGCCTGTTTTTTTTTTTCAAATCTTACAGAAACAAAGCAGCCCCAATGATTGTGATGAGCAGTTTTTACTGTGGAAATTGAACCTTGGAATAGATGCCTTTACGGTCTACAGTGTTGTCAAAATTAGCTTTCTATGACAGTTTTTATTGTAAGAGGAGGGAAAAATTTCTGTTTGGCTGAATGTTTTTAGAGATAGAGCTCAGATGATTAAACATATTGTTATAAACAGTAGCATATTGGATAATTGGACTCAAATTAAATCAAGTAGTTTGAGTAAAATGAATTTTAAAACTAAATATTTTATCATGCATAATTTATATAATACACAGCATCCTTTGTATATTGCTAAAATGTCATTTATCGTTTCCATGGTTTACATATAGAAGATCTTTTTCTCATTTTTCACTTTGAAAAGCTAAATTGTTACTTAGCAAAAGAGGTGTTAATTTGCCAGATTTAAGTTTGTACTGTATAGTATATCTTATTATTTGGATTAATAAATGCCAGATTTTATACATACTGAAAACTTGATTTCATGAATAATTTCACTTGGTAGATTTGGAATCCTTTAACAATTTGGATGGTTTAAGGGTCAAACATATATATACATTGCTTACTGGTGTACACCGCTTAGAGAGTGCTTGCACTTAAAGCGGTATATAAGTCTCATAAATAAATAAATAAATAAATAAACTATCTAGGAAAATATGGCATTCCTTCTTTTACTATATATCCTGTTACGAAGGTAAGCTGTGCAATTGCATGTTAACATAATTTAAAATCATTTTCAGAATTACAAAATTAAGAAAAAATTTCCAGTAACATTAAATGTACCATAGATGCTATCCAAAAATATGAGAAATGTATTTGTCCTATGAAAAGTTCAAACTCCGAACCATCTCTTTTCCATTTTACAAAGTGGCTCAAAAATTAGCACTACGCTTGTTAACACAGCTTTTGCTGTATAAACACTTTAATAAGTCAGCTGCATACCATTTAGAATTTCTTGCTGGTACTTTGATGCAAGTAATAAAATAAACTCTTTTCTTCTACCGGTATCTGTATAACATTCACAAAACACTGGGACCTGGATTATTGTCTCCACTCCTATATCCACAGGGACTTTCATAGAAAGAAAAAGCTGGAACAAACTAAGAAAGCAAATAGGATTCAATCTTTTGGCAAATTGTATCTTCCATAATGAGAAATGATAGCAATCCCTTTTGTAAAAGTTCAGTTGAAGTTATAGGAAGAATACTTTCTAATAAAGTTTAAAAATTCCTCATCCCTCCCTGCCTTGTAGACTTCAGGCTATGAGAAACATTAGAATGCTCTGAAGTAACTTTTAAGGAGGTTAAAAACTTACAAGCCTAAATTAAATCTGTGTAAAACCTGGGACCTACTGTTGATTGTATTTCAGGTAAGTCCCAAAGGCAATTGATTACCTTGTGGTTTTTTTCTTGAAAACGTTTCACTTCTTATCCAAGAAGCTTCTTTAGTTCTAACTGAATGGTGGGGAATGGAAGGATTTATATTCTTTGCAGTCATCTGGTTATTAGTATTCTAAAGGTCTGTTGTTAGCCCTCTGGGAGTCCTTGAGGCCCCTTGGAGGTTTGTCTGTACCTTCAGGGTGATCTAAATCAGAGTAGAAATGGGTGTGAAATATTCCTGGGACTGCTGAAAGGACTGTGTTGCAGAGAGGATATAGGTAGTGTCTTACCCCTCCCTTCAGCCCTCTTGAGAGAAGGCTGTTCAATACCATCTTTTATTCTTCTTTCAAACCAGTAGTCAAACCAAAAACCAAGAAAGTCCAGCTGCCTTTTGAAAAGCACCTTTAGGACAAACCATGATTGAGAATCTCCATAGATATTTGGGAAAAGGCTATTAAAACCAACACTGATTGATACGCATTTTGCGCTAGCTAAATTATTTACATCTATCAGTAAGACTGAGTAGACATCTAAGGTTTAGAGAAAGCAGTAATTTTAGAAATTGTTCTCTAAAATGGAATCAAATGGAGTTATTTATTTATTTATTTATTTATGAGACTTATATACCGCTTTAAGTGCAAGCACTCTCTAAGCGGTGTACACCAGTAAGCAATGTATATATATATTTACATTGCCCCCAACAATCTGGGTCCTCATTTTACCTACCCCGGAAGGATGGAAGGCTGAGTCAACCTTGAGCCGGTGAGATTTGAACCGCTGACCTGCTGAACACAGTCAGCTAAAGTGGCCTGCAGTACTGCACTCTAACTGCTGCGCCACCTCGGCTCTTTATAGTTCTAATACTATATGTCATTTCAAAACTATATGGGGAATATATTGTCAACAAATTTAGTACATAGGTTAACAATAACCAAATTCTGCATGGTGACCAGCCTGTCTTCAGATAGCGTTATTCCACCAAGAAGTTATTCTTCTTTAAATATTCATATTCTTCTAGCTTTATAGTAACAATATGCAGCTTTTGTGCAGTTTAAATCTATATTTGATTTAGTACCAAGAGAATGTCTATTCTGGAAATTTCACTTCACTTGATGAGAAACCATTGTTTCTTTTAAAAGAGCACATGAAGAAACACCAGGGCTGTTGTGGAGTACTAGTTCAATTATATATTTATTTTTACAAAAAGAGTGAAATGGGGCTGCGATTGGCTCATTATTATATAAATAATCTTATATAAATTATTTTGAATCTCATTTGAAGAAATGAGGTGGGAAAACTGAGTGTTCTGCTTGAAGTCCGCTCTTAGATTTCTTATAAAACAAGGACAAAAGTCATCTTTGAACTTTGGATTTCAAAGATTAGATTGGTCTGGATTATAGTTTTATAAATATAAGGTTACATTCATTGAGAAATTTATTATGTATTAGATTAAAACCAAGAGAAAAATATATTATGAATATTGGATTTTAGAATGATGATTATTATTTTAAGACTATTTTTTTAAAAAATGTATTATTTGTTTAAACTTAGAGAGAGATTGTTGTAATGTTATCTCTGGTCTCAAAGAAAGTGAAAAGTCATCTTTTTATAAATTTATTTGAAGCATTTTTATCACTTTTAATTTATTATGAATGTTATTCCCTTTCTCTTTTATGTTACTTTGTATTTTAATGTTTGATTCTGAAATTTAATGAATATATTTTTAAAAATAAATAAATAATTTGGAATCTGTGGTAGTACACATGGCTATTTATTCTCCAATGGCAGATAAGACTGTGCTACTATTATTATAGCTGATGCTGCAGTAGTTATTGCCCATATATTAGTTAGTTCAAGAAAGTCATCAATATTGTTGGTAACTTGCTCTAAAAGAGAACATCTTGTAATTAACTGCTGAAAGGTAAAGATTATGATCTTTTCCAAAAAATAGAAGAAGCTAGAATGGAATAATTGTGCAAAGCAGATAGTTTTTTAATTGCATCCAGGCATCTAGTTCATATGTTTCACAAGAAATGCACTACATGGTTAAGTATTACACCATTTGTCATTTTATTTTCTATTATGATTAGTTCATATTGGGTCTTACATAATGCAATAGTGAGCTAGATCCTGCTGGGTATTAATTATTCATTAAAAGTGTTTTAATTATCTATATATGCCCAGGGCTTTACTGGGTTGGATGCTTGTTTTTTAATAAAAAATCAAAACATAAATAATTAGATTCTTAACATATTAAAAGGAAAAATACATTCCTAAAGCACAATAGATGTGACTGCCCATAAAATAAATACAATAGCTACAATCAAAGATAGGTGTCCTCAAGTATATTTGGCTCGGTTACTTCCTTTCTAATTAAGTGAGTGTGTCTTTATATCACACACACACATGCATAGAGGGAAGGAATGAGAAATTGAGGATAGAAGTAAAATTGGGTTCCCACTTTGGCAAAAAATATTACTTGGGCATTTCTTTGGATTTTCTCTCTACTTCTTTTTTGGCATAAATCTACATATCCCATATAAGGAAGGCTTTCATTGTTGTGATGATGTGGGGCAGAAGGTAATAACTGTGATCAAGTTATTTGTGACCTCTATAACTCATCAATCTTAGACTAAAGTGGAAGAAGATCTATGAAAGCTGTCCCCAAACATTGTTAACATCAACATCATTTGAAGATAGGTGAATATATTTCTTGTGCATGATCATTGTGTAGGCTTTTAATCCCTCACTCCATCCTACATCATTTTTATTTTAATCTAAAATAAATGAATCTTTCCCAGAAACACTACATAACTTTTTCTTTAAACTAAATTTTACTTCCCAGTTTCTAACTCTGATAGGAGGAACTAGATAGGTGACTTATATTAGTGGACATATATACAAAGGCTTATCATCAAGTCAAGGACTCCTCAAAAACTACCATCTACAGCAAGTGATAATGACATCAATGGTCACAAGCATGATGATGTCATACAAACAATGCAATTATTTAATTCACCTATGCAGCAGGATATAGTGGCCATTGTAGCATATGAGAAGGAGAAAAATGGAGAGTATAAAAATGATGTGAGAATGCTAGTACCAAGCCTAAAATTACTATGCAAGAAATGAAATTTTAATTACAACTTACTTTTGATTCTCTGTTCTAAGAAATAACATAACAGATCCTTGAGGCTTCAGTTACTTTTGGCTTTGTATCATCCCAGGGCCTGGCTTTCTTTCCATTTGAAACTCCTTATATATAGTACCCAGGGCTTTTTTTCTCATAGAACACCGAGAACGGAGTTCCGGCACCATTTTTGGATGGAACCTTGTAGGGTAGGCAAGGCAGGTTGTATGACGTGTGTGTACTCTGGTACCTATCAATACAGTCCAGAAGTATGGAAGAGGCAAAGGACTGCTAAGGTTGAGGTCATAGAACTGTTCCATCAATACTTTCCATATCAAAAAGACACCATTTAAATGGAATAATCAGTTCCTGAAAGGGAAATAATTTTGTGTTCAATCCCTTTAATGACTCAAGCTTTTTTCCCCAAAAGTTTTGCATCAGTAAATAAAAGGCAATACTTTTGAAAATCATATTCCATTTAGTGTGGAATTTCATATTTGTAATAAAACACATCATTCATTTTCAGCCTGTCTTCCACAGGCTGGCAGCATTTGATAGGCAGTGAATTACATAACTATGACTTAGGGGCTGATTGTAGCTTTTCTAAACAATGGTGCTTGGATTGTGACTTTATTAAGGTTCACAAGCTCTTCCTTGCTTCCAGAATTGAAACATTTCTGTTCCACCTTCAAGCACTGATGAATTATGGCTGCATTAAACTAGAGCGACATTCCTAGAACTTATAAAGGTTTATTTTAACAATTTATAATAGAAGAAATATTGCTGTGATTCAGGAGATCTGATGTTCATATATAGTAGGTGCTACATTGGGAGAATAGGATTTGAAGCATACAGATGGTATGGTTGCCAATATTTTCTAGATGATGGATGAAGAACATTGAAAAATAGGGCACTGGGCTCCAGTTTTGGATCAGGCTGGTTTTCTGCTCAGAGATAGACACATAAAGTTTCTAGTTTCTAGTTTCTCTGAATATTTTTCTCCTTCTGATTTATTTTTCTTAATACAAATAATTGATTTTAATCAATTTTACTGTACCCACTTCTCCAATGTATTGCTGATAATGCTATAATGGCACTTACAACTTCTTCCCTGCAATTATTTTAAATATCACCTGCATGTTCTCTCCCACTGTGTAATACTGAATTCTTTTGCATCTCTCTAGTATTGCTTCAAACCACATGCTCCTTTTGAAAGTATATTTCTCTCTAAGCACTCACTCTACCATTGAATTGAGGAACGACAAGCTTTTTCATTTGTTTTACTTTTTCTTATTAAACAAGAATATTAAGGTATTTCCATTCATGCAATCAGAGATTTGGAAGGGTTGGAAGGATCTTGGAAGGACTTTAGTGGTTGGAAGAACCTTGGAGGTTTTCTAGTCCAACTCCTGTCCAGAGCTAGAATCCTCAGACTATCTCAGACACACAGTTATTAAGCTTTTGCTTGAAAACCTCCATTGTTGCAACATCTATTATTCAGGAAGGTAGATTGTTCTATCACTTAATATCTCTCATGGTCAAGAAAATCCATCTATTTTGAGCTTGGATCCCTCTGTCAATCTTCCACTCATGGAGTCTTTTCCAACCCACATTTTCTTGCGTGACATCTCTCCAAGTGTTGAAGGTCTTTCCTCTTGTTTAAGATGTATTTCCAATTCATTTAATGAAAGACTAAGGCTGTAATACAAACATGTAATCAGTCTGGATATAAACTTCCTATTAACTTACTTTTGATTAAATTAGCAACAGATTATACTGTTTTTGCAAATACCTCAAATAGATATTTTCAGTTAATATATTTTATTTTAATCTATAAATATTCAAATAAATATGCAGTGAGGAATCAAAGAGAAAGGTAATTAAGGTCTGTGGTGAAGGCCATTCCTGCTCTGCCCCTGCAGAGTCAGGATCCTGTAGCTCCTGTCCAAAATCTTTTCCACTGAAATAGAAGACCAATTTCACCGAGGAGAAGCTTTTTCATGAGCTTTCCCCCAATGTAGCATCTTTCAAATGTTCCACATTTATATTCCCATCATCTTCAGTTAGAATGTTGTCTGGAAATAATAGGAGATGCAGTCCAATACATCTGGAGAGCACCAGCTAGAGGAAGACAAGTATTTGTCCATATTCAACAAACAGATGTTCAGAAAACTCCTGACCCTTCAGTTTCAGGCTCGTATTGGACTGAGTATTTTAGAAGAGATTCTCTTTAAGATTCTATATAGACAAAATGGTATTATCAAATGTCTGGACAAGTATTACTTGTGCAATGTTGCGGAATGTAGACAGTTTCTCTCTGCCCTGCTTTGTTTGACATCTGCATACAAAACAGACTTGGAAGCAAGAAGAGGTATATATTTGCTTCCTGTTAATCTTCAATTATCTAAGGATGCCTTCTTGCATTCACTATGGATATTGTTTGCTTATTGCTTTTCATTTAATATCACATTATGCTAATATAAAACAACAACATAAAATGCCTAATATTAATTTATATTCCTGTTATGAAACTTTTGTGAGAGCTACTAACAAAAGAAAAACTGGAAAGATTTGTTCATGGAGCTGCAGAAGCACCAGTAATGAAAGCGAAGCTGCAGTCTTTTGTTAAAGTGAATAAAAAGGCCTCACTGGCAGTAATGAATGTGTGTGGATAAGTGGGAGGCCATCAAACTGACTGGAAAATATAACGCTCCCTACATTAATGAAAAATTTAGTCAGCTTTCTGATGTTCAAAATGACTGGCACATCCTTCACTCTGTCCTTTTTAAGCCATGGTGGTTGTCTGAGTCAGAGGCAAGCTATGTAGTCTAAGGCAAGTATCAATTAAATCAGGGCATGACGTGATAAATCAAAAGATCAGATATGGTGTCAAGAAAGCAGCCAAAAATAAAAGGCAGCTGGGAAGGCAAGTGTAATCCCTGTCTTTAATGGGTTAGGGAGATTACGGAAACAAAGCCCGAATTAGTTGTTCATACAAAAAACAGAAATTCCCTACTGGTTATGCAGGACATCTGATTTAGTTGAACTAATAATCTGCAGTTTTTTTGTTTCCATGTTACATATATTCTATGGAATCCAGATATAGGATCAGAAAGAATAATGGCCAAGAGAATGACCATTTTTCTTTATATCAGAAAATATAACCAGGTGGAAGTCTTGCTATATCCTGGCTTTACTGCAATGGCACCTCTTAGTGGAATTTGTAAATTATTCCCCATTCACTTCAGCAGCTAATTCTGGAAGAGCTGGATCCTGAATGACAAAGATTGTTTTCATTTAGGAATGTTTAGGCAGAGCAACAAATCAGCAAGAATGTTGTGAATTATGGAATCTAAAATCCCTTATATTTGACTAACATGAACTAAAATAAGCCGTCCCATTTGACAGAGAATCCCATTGTACTTTTCTTCATAAATAGCCATATTGAAGAGAACATTCCTGTTCCTTTTGCTCTACCCAGCACAGGTGAAGAAGTGCTAATTAAATCTTAGAATAGGAGTGGCTGAGGAATAAGAATTCCCTAGCAACCATATACTGGCAGGGATGCTGCATAATTACCATAATATTTGAATACTCAAGAAAACTCAGTGGCTGCATACAAAGAAGCTTCTCTATTACAACTGTAGAGGAAAAGGTCTTGCTGAAATAAGAAGGGAGGGCTGCCAATCATTTCTTGGCTAAGTACAATATTTAAGAGGGGCTGTAATTGTTTGAAAGCATGGGATGGAAGAATGTCCTATTCTTACTGGTGTCAGTTGCTAATATGACTGTTACAGCAGAATGAGAAGAATGGTGTTGAACTTACTAGATCTGCCTCTTTCACTTATCCTGTCATATGTACTCTTGGGGAAAAAAGAATCTTGTGTTTTACCTATAGCTTCCCTGTCCTGGTGCAAGGTTCCATATAAGGAGAGATCTAACTGCATGGAACAGATTTCATGTTGCAAATTTTCACTCCATTATTGGATGGGAAGGGAAAGGTCAGCCAAACATGAGCTGCCAAGGAAAATCAAAATTTGCAGGATAATTGGTACAATGTCATGATCAGAACCCTGTGCCTTTTCTATGTCCAGGTGACATTGGAAGGACTTCCATAATGGACTCAGACCTCCATCTGCTGCTGCCAGTTAGGGAAAATCTCTCTCTCTCTCTCTCTCTCTCTCTCTCTCTCTCTCCCCTCAGTAAAGTTCTAAGTAAGGATATAGTGATTATCTTTGGCAAGTAAGGATATAGTGATTATCTTTGGATTCACAGCAGGTTCAAATCCATGAATGATATCAAATTAGTTAACTTGCTTTTTAAAAAGAGCAAAAGTTAACTACAAATGGATTCCTTGCAAGTGGCAAATAGATGATTAGTACATAAAATGTGATGTGTAATATAATGAATGGGCAATGTTTGTAGATGAACAAATATGTCTTTTCATTAAGTTCACATTTTTGAAGCATACGATTGTTTCCTCTTATCATGGCATTAGCTTGCATATAAGCTGAAAATGAAGATAGGGATGAAGAATGGCTTCACCAGGGCTTCTAGTTCCGGTTTGAGGCGTTCCTAGTCGTACGGGGAGACTTGTCTCCTTGTCGGCTAGCCTTCCCCCCGCCAGTAGACCCTTATACGGGTCAAAAGTCGCCTTGGAGAGTGCGACTTCTATCGAGGAGGCTTCAGCTCAGCTAAAGAGGAGCGGCGGCTCCTCCAGCTGTCCGGGCGATCTCTGAGGGCCAATGGAGAAGAAGATCGGCCAGTAAAATGGCTGATCACCTTGCTGCTTCAAACCGCAAGTCAAGAACATCTAAGCTGTAAGAGCCCCCGTGGTGAAGCCAGGTGAAACTTTTCCTTGTTACTATCTCTATTTGACTTTATTTTTTACCTGTAAGAGCCTTGTTGGAATTATTTCCCTGGCTAAAGAAGGCAGCTTTTATGTTTTTGGGAAGGAAGGCATTTTACAAGATTAAATTTTACCTTCATATTTTCTGGGATATAGAAAACTCTCTCTCTCCCCCCCCCACCCTAAGAACTGTAGTATCATCTGGTGTTTGAAGATTATTTCTTCTTTCACACTATACTTTTAAAGATTGAAATAAGGAAATGGTGCCTGGAAAAGATTCTTGCTTAACTTACTGAGGACATCTAGTGGTGAAAAATTTAATATTGTATTTCTGGCTACTTTTTGAAACTAGACCAGATTTGACTCTCAAATTATTTCTGAAAAAAAGATAAGCTGAGCTGTGGGAATTGTGGGGGTGGATATAGACCAATTTTCATTAAATACAGCCTCCACAAAAAAGAGAATTTTTTTCTAACTACTATCAAAATGGAGAAACCACATTCACAATTAAACAATCTTATACTGGAAAAGATACATGAGGCCACTACAGAAATTTGTGCCATATTGAAATAACCTATTACAGAACTAAGATCCAGAAATTTCACTTCAAACATTCAAACGGATGCTCAGACTACATCTGACTATTTTACAAACCAAGATATACTGGAAGAGGAATTAACAGAGATAAAAGAGGAACTCATCCTACCTTAGAAATCACTCCTTTGTTACTTTGAGGAACAGAAGAAGCAAAGATTGAGATTTGAACCTACAAAGCAACGATACTTTAAGGAAGAGAGAAACAGACATTTGATGCAGAGGATGGGACTCCTACTTCTTCAAAGGCCATTCCAAGCAACAAAAATAGACCTACTAACTGAAAGGGAAGCTTGTTTATGGAAACCTTCTTGGCACAGGAAAAAACCCAGAATTAGACTGAAAAGAGAAATTTAAAATTGTGTAATGGATTAAAAGGCAATGCTGGATTTATGGACTGTTTTTAGGATTAAGATTTAGAATTAAGACTGTACTGGATTTGTGTATTTATGTAACATTTGGGAATAAAATGAAAATCATTATGTTTGGAATTGAAAAAATGATGACTGTTTAGATTGGATGCTGCCAATCATTAAGGGAGTGTTTTAAATTACTAGGATTTTCTGTATGACAACAAAGATGTGATAAGGCATGATAAGTAATTGGAGAAAATTTGAATTGTGTTTGATGAATCTGAATGAATTAAGGTTTAATATTATCTTGTTATTTTAAAGAGATGGGCTGATTCTGGGATTACATATGTATAGGGCTGATTAATATTTTAGTGTTATTAGGATAACTATTGTGTAGTGAAAGAAGAAATAAATGAGATTGGTGATAAAATGAGGAATGTGAGAGATTAAGAATTAGAATTGATAATTTGTGGTTTTAAACTTAAACTATGGTAATTGTAAATTGATAAAGTTATAAAACAGGTTTAGTAGTAATAGAAATTTAAAATAGAAATGGAATATTTAAATGTATTATGTTAATCAAGGGAAATAGAGAGGGGGTAGTGAAATGTATTGAGTTGACTTGTTTATATATGTTTTTACTTTTGAACGTTGATCACCCAATCACCACGGTGGGTCCTGAGTACTTTTTCTTAAGAATTTAAAAAAAACAATAAAATGTGTGTTTTTGTTTTTTTTTAAAAGAATGGCTTCACCAGAATCTGATCAGTCAAAAGTCAATGGGACTTGATAATACAGCTAATCCTTGAATTACAACTATTTGTTTAATGACCATGCAAAGTTACAATGACATTTATGACCATTGCAACATCCCCATGGTCATCTGATCAAAATTTGAGTGCTTAACCCTAATCCTAACCCTAACTCATATAAGGACCATTATTTTAGTAGGATGTTTGATTATACATTGTCAGAGATCTTCTGAATTATCAGCATAACAACATTGTGATAAATAAATAAATAGGAAAAGATAGACCATATTGGGATAGATGTAAATAAAGTAAGGCAGATCAAGATGAGTTGATCAAATTGAATAAAGCAGATCATGTAAATCAGATTGTATGAATAAAACCAGTTTACTAATTTTGGAAGGTTCAAGGAAGCAATAATGAAGACAGTGGATAATTTTCAGTATGTTCAGTTATTTAATCTGGAAAAAAGATGTCTTAGCAAAGGAAGCCTGAAGCTTTAAAAAGTCAGATAGAACTTGATCTTCCAAATGTTTAATTGCAGCTTCATTGATAAAAATACTGAAGTTGTTTTCATATCTCATGCTTTTATGCACTGAAACATAGGAATAAGCAAATGTGGCACCTTTAGAGGTGCAAGATAGCAGGAGAAAAACGTGAGAATGGCAGGGGTATAAGGGCTATTGAAGTGGAATGACTAAATGATTCATTGAATCTGATCATCTTTGCTGGAATAGTAGACTTAGAAGTAGGACATAGCAAACTAAGAATGCAGATTTGGATAGTGATCTGGATACTGATGAACAATTTACTCCAATGTGGGGCATATTTTATCTAAAAATAAGTAAGTGCCTCTATTTTATGCTTTCTAGGGAAGTGTAGAGATTAATGGCAACCAGCAATTCTTTTACAGTTGGCTATTTCAGTACCTATGACCTTACATCAAATATTTGGACTATAGCCCATATAGCCAAGCAGACAATAGCTGTCATACTGAACTTATGCTAAGATCACCAAATCCTGTAATCAAATGAATAGCAAGCATTGTGTTAAGCATCATGCATATCCAAATTGTATACACGGAGAAACACATACCATGTTTCCCCGAAAGTAAGACCTACCCCAAAAATAAGCCCTAACTTTGGGGTGAGGTGCACACCTAAAAATCAAGGTAGAGTGGGGGTGTGGGGGTGGAGCTGCCTCACGCACTCTGCACCTGCTTACCATTGCAATCAGGCCTCATATCTTACGACACCTGCCTCACCTCACTTCTTATGTGGCACACCACCACCACCACCCCCGGTCTGCATTTCACCATCAGAGGCACTCCAGAAAGGCCTCTGCAGCCTTTTCAGGGAAACACAGTATATTTTCAAAGATTCCAGAAATATTCTGTCTCTTTTATTTTATGCTCCTGAGTCAGATGATCTACTTGTTCTATTCACAACTTTCTGTTTCATAATCCCCAAAACTTGTATCTTTGTTACTTATACAAAAACTATTCCATCTCCTTTTATAGATACCCACAAACATAGGAGAGAGATCTAGAGGGTACATTGCTGCTACTGGTACCATTTTGTTAAATTCATTTAAGTCAATGAAGTTTATATCATACCAAAAAAAGTAAACTGATGTGTCATATTGAAAATTGGAAATAAATGATATTTTAAAATTAATATATTCCTCCATCTGAAATGCTAGGTTGAGGTTTTCAGAGGAAGAAATTGAGGACTGAAGATGGCTCTATTAAAAGCTGAGCTGATGACCCTGGTGGAATGGAAAGCCAGCAAGCAGATCAGCTCTTTGGTAATTCCTATCTAGACAAGGAGAGCACTTGAGATCACTCACAAATGCTCCAGATAGCTGTTCCTCATGAGAAGACCAGAAGATAGCAATCTGTGATAGGTTTGAAACTTTGGGAGACTAGGGAATTAGTGGTGGGATTCAGCTGGTTCGCACTGGTTCAGCAGAACCAATATCTAATTTTTTTCTTGAGTTTAGGGCAGGCTTTTCAACCTTTTCACCCACTGCACCACTTTTAGGATATGGCAATATCTAAGTACCACCAGTTGCCTAGCAAGGTGTCAAAAACTTGATGACCAAAAAAAAAAAAAAGGAAAAAAGTGATAAAGTACAGGTAGTCCTCAACTTACAACAGTTCGCTTAGTGGCTGTTCGAAGTTACAATGGCACTGAAAAAAATGACCCCCAAGCCACAGCCGAGCAAGACACCTGCCTGTCCTTCCGGCAGCGCTCTTCTTCCTGTCCGAGGTTTTCATTGTTGTGAGCATTTCTGTTGAGGATTGGCAGTGGGGTTGGGGTGGGGATGTTTGGTTTTTATTCCCCCATCTGCTGGGTGGTTGCAGCAGGTTTTGGTCACTTCACATGACCCTGGGACACTGTGACCATCATAAATATGGCCAAGCATCAGAATGTAAATCACAAGACCCTGGAGATGCTGCAACATTCCAGCTGATCGGCGCTCCTTCTGGGCCCAGCTGGAGCCTGGCACTGATCCTGGCGCTTCCATTGAGCCCTAACAGCCCCGAAATAGCACTGATCCTAGCGCTTCCACTGAGCCCTGACAGCCCTGCAACTCCAGCCATCTCTTGCTCAGGCTTGTGTGGTGCTGCCACCAGTTCAGCTCATTTCTCTCCCCTGCTACCACTTTTCTAGGATGGTCGCATACCACCTGCCAGGTGCCAGGTGCTGGTTTAGGGAACTAGTTCCGAAATGGCCAGACTAGCAGTCATTCATGTTCCTTCAATCCCTGGCTTTGCAGCAAGCAAGGGGGTTGGAGGCACATGAATGCACGCTAGTCTGGTGTCTCAAAAAACTGGGGGGTTTTCCCCGCTCCTGGATTTTCACTGCCAGACTGTTTAACTTTCTTTAAGGTTTACTTGATGCAGAATGAGGATCCTTCCCATATTCTTTTCTCTTTCTCTTTTTCCTTTTTTCCTTTCTTTTCTGCACCTTTTACTCTTTCTTTTTATTCTTCTATTTTTTAGTTTGTGTTACCTATTACTATTATAATTAATAATCTTTAATAAAATTACTATATATAAAAAGCAAATACTAGATCGAGTGCTTTATTGGCCAAAAAAAAAACCAGGAAGAAATTGTTGTCTGGAATTTCATATCACCAGAAAGCTGTAACTTGGGAAGATGTATCTCTGACATAACTTCCAAATGAAATAATGTAAACTTTTGTTTTAATCTGTCAAAATGTTATGCTTCCTGGAATCAATTTAAAAAACCAAAAACTGTAGAAATACAAAAATACAAACTCCCGAGTTTTAACTATATAGCTGCCTGTCTGAAATATTTCTTCAGGAAGCTTTCAATCCATCAATGCCTTGGAGGGTTAGACAAACAGGAACCCAGAGCTTTATGCAACTGTTGTTATGTATGTTGCCTAGGGAACCAGAGCTGGAATGCTGAAATGTGTTTTTTCTCTCAAACCCATATGAGGGTCTTTGCTGTTTGGGAAGGGAGCTTACTTGGTGTTTCATCAAACTAGATGTTTATCAGAAGTGATAAGGGTTCACTTTCTTGCCCAGTTTAATTTGGCACAAGATGCTTTCTCTCCCTTTCTGCCAAAAGGAATGCTCTGACAACACATAACTTACGCATTTGTAGGCAAAACACATCTAGTTTAAAATGCAGAAACCTTAGTGTGCTGTTATCAGATATCTCTGTTATTTCTAAAACAGACTTGTTAGGAAAGTGCTATATTGTACATAATTTTGTGCACTGTAAAGTAGTTTCTCATGTATCCATATTCATGTCCACACACATATACAGCAGCCAAAGGATCAGTTTAGATATATCATTAAAAGCAAAGTGAAATGGTTTATTTAATACTCTCTTAGTTTAATGTGAGGGCAAGTACTATTCTATAAAAAAAAATTTCTAAGGATGAGTATGTCATTTAATGTAATTTATCAAAGTAATTTAATTTAATTAGCTATGCTTTTATTCCTGATCTGTTTATTTAATACATTTCAAATAGTTTTGCTGAATTATTGGCCTTGCCAATAAATTGTTGTTAAATAGCTGAAATAATTCATAGAAACCAACTAAGAACTTGTGAAACTCTCTCTTATAGTTTAGACCAGACATGTTAAACTCACGACGTCACATGACATCGTGCAACATATCGGAGCTTTTTCGCTACTGCCGGCAATGGGGTGGGCACGGCTCTGGTATGATGAAACCAGCCTGGCAGTTTGACACCTCTGGTTTAGACTCATTCTCAATGGGAGCCTTTTCAAGATTTGGCATTTTTCGTCCAAATGTTTCATCTTCAGCCTTTGTCTTTCAAAAATCTGGCCTTGTGTTACCAATCATTATTTGTAGATACTGAGATTATGATTAAATAAAACACATGGCTTGCTGTGATGTGTGAAAATCTGCTGAAAGACTAGAACCATCTTATTTTTATATGCTGTGTGAAGTAATCTAAATTCCTACCACCTTGAAGTCCTTGCTTCTAGGAGAGTTACATTCATTTTCATTTTTCCTTAAGACAGTTATTTTGATGGACTTTAAGGGGAGTCCAGCAGTGAATGGAGTGGGATTTGAGATGGAAAGTAACCAAATTCATTGGGAGGTCATCTTTTCCAGCTCCCAATGCACCTGGGCTGAATCACTAAAGCATAATATATAAAGTAACAAATGGAGCTTTAAAAAAAAATAAGCGTCTCTAATTTAAGCAGATTCTATCCTGAATTCATGGAATGTAGAATTTTCTTTAATGAATTTGTCAAAATCTGATGGTTTTTAAAAAACTTTTTTGCATGCTTAGGGAAAAGCAGGGATCAATATCCTGACTACTATTATCTTTAAATGCAATGTTGTTAAAAGTAATAGAAATACAAAGAAGATGAAGAGGGACAAATGAGAAGGAATAGTAGATGTAAGCACTGTTGAATATTTTTTAATTTGGGGGGGCTATATCATAAAAGTGCTGTTATCATATAATACTGAATTTTAGTTCGCATGGAAATTCAGAAAATACAAAAATACATTCATATTAAAGTATGAAACAGCTTGTAGTTCCCTTTTCCCTTTGAAAATATGTGCAGTTGTATTCCGTATCTATTAACTTTTACAGCTAGCCTACAGTTTTCTTTGCTGTCTCAAAAAGTCTTGACTGGGCTGCTCTGTATTTGTTGATATTGACAAGAATCCCCCAGCAGCAAGACGATTATTAATGATAATTGACAAAATAAGTTAGTTTGGTTTTGTCATACTTCCATTTCTATGGATCATACAGTAATTGCACAATTTGGTTTGATTGGCAGGTTCTTGGGAGCAGCTAACATCTAGAAAAGTACAGTTAGCTTATAACTTCAAAGTGAACTGCACAGTCAACATTTGGATATAAGTTATAGATCTGCAATTGGCTTAGACAGACCTTTCATTGCTGGAATTATTATGCATTTTTAAATCAGTAAACTGGAATCACAATTTTGTTTGGAAATTGCCAAATAAATGGAATTAACCTGAGAACTTAATTGAACAAATTATCCAGTTATTCAGGTTACTAAATATTTTAAGTAGAAAAGTTTTTGCTAGAAGACCTAAATATCTTTGATACTGATTGCATCTCAGAACTGCTAAAACCTACTGAAAACCATTATTTCAGATTGAGGGAGAATAGGGAAAAATACTGAAGTAATTAGTTCCTTATGAATGGCTATTGAATTGATCTGGAACTTTAGCTTTACTGAGCCTTATCACTGAAGTATTTCAGAAATGAAGCATCAATCATGATTTTTTTCCTTATTTAAAAGATCAAAAGAAACGCTAAATGTCATTTTAAAGACCAGTATTTATGTCTAAATAAACTATTATCAGATCAGCAATATTATATACAGTTTTTAAAGTATCAGAAATACATGTTCACATCTAATATCAGATCTCATATTTTTCCTGGGTAATTACTACATTCTGTCAAACATACTTCCTTGTCTGAAAGTTTTATTAATTTTTTTAGATTCTAGGCACAACTGATAAAAGAAATTTAGTGCTACAAGTCAAAGAAACAATAGGCGTAATTTTGCAGGTTTTCTTTTTTTCCTTTCTAATTCTTTTTCCCCCAAAGTAGTTTTATTTATTTATTCAACTATCTATCCATCCATTCATTTTTGCTTTCAATGCTTTTTTGAGCTGATGAAAAGAAAGTTAACAGATTATTTTGACAAACAAACAAAATAAAGTTCTAATAGTTTTACTTCAAATAGTAGGTATTTTCACTCCTGCCTGGGAAATTGCAGATTTGTAGATGCAGGTCAGACTGGTTAACATTCCAAACATGTTCTTCCCAAACAGCAGATGTTTGAATCCTTGGCAGATTCCCCTTTAAGTAGAATTTTAGGAATTTAGGTTCATTCCTTCTGATGTAAACAAATAATTTAGCAGTATATCTGGATTTTATTGAGGTTCTATTTTTGCTACAACAACTCTCTGTAGCATGTAAGCTTCCAATTTTATTCTTTACTATAGCCCTGTTATATAAATCAAGCTGAGATGCAATGACTAAATGACAGAATAGTAGAGCTGGAAGGGACCTTGGAAGTCTTCTAGTTAAAAACCCCTGCTCAAGTAGGAGACCCTATGCCACCTCAGACAAATGGCTGGCCAGTTTCTTCTTAAATGTCTCTAGTGATGGAGCACCCATAACTTCTGAAGGCAAGCTGCTCCACTGGTTAATTGTTCTCATTGTTAGGAAATTTCTCCTTAGTTCTAGGTTGTTTCTCTCCTTGATTAGTTTCCATCCATTGTTTCTTGTCTTGCCTTCTGGTGCTTTGGAAAATAAGTTGAACCTCTCTTTTTTGTGGCAGCCTCTCAAATATTGAAACACTGCTATCGTATCACCCAAGTGTTTATTTTCACTAGACTAGACAAACCCAATTCCTGCAACCATTCTTCATATGTTTCATATGTTTTCTAACCATCTTTGTTGTTATTTTCTTCACTCTTTCCAGAGTCTCAATATATTGTTTTTAAACAATATGGGTGCAGTATTTTAAGTGTGGTTTTACTTAGGTTTTATAAAGTGGTACTAATACTTCATGTGATCTTGATTCTTTTTTTTTAATTTTTAATTTTCCTTTTTCACTTTACAAAAAACAAAATACATTTTTTCTTAACAGTACTGTGTCCTATATCTTTTAAATTTATTTACAATTATCTACATCACTTCTCATTTTTATTCCTAATTCTAACCAATTGTAACACTTGTCCCATATCTCATAAAATTCTGTAGCTTCTTTGTCTTTGATTTCCAGAGTAGGTTTGTACATCTCAGCACATTCTAGTATCTTGTAAATAATCATATCCTTTGTTGGTATGTTTTCCCCTTTCCAGCATTGCGCATATGCAATGCGTGCCGCTGTTATTATATGTACAATGATGTGTTGAAGTTGTTTTTTCATCTTTGGGTTAATTATACCTTATAAGAATAATTCGGGTTTAAGTTTGATTCATTCTTTTGTTATTTTCTGTATCCATCTCCTTATCTGCTCCCAATAAATCTTTGCTTTGGGGCATTACCACCACATGTGATAGAATGTTCCCTCTTTGTTTTTGCATTTCCAACAGTCCGGATTCATATTTTTATATATCTTAGCCAATCTCGCCGGTGTTAAATGCCATCTATAGAACATTTTATATGTGGTTGACAGTGTTAATTTGCAATTTATGTTCCATATTCTTTCCCATTCTTCTAATTCTATATTTCTACCTATATTCCTTGCCCATGCAATCATTGGACCTTTTACTATTTTTTCTTCTAATTCTACTTCTAATAAATGTTTGTAGGTTTTTGTTAAAAATTTTCCTTCCTTACCTGTCAATATTTTGTCCAATTGCTGTGATACCTGACTTATTCCATATTCTTCCATAACTTTGCTATATTTTGATTGTATCTGTAAGTATGGCCACCAATCAATAATTATTCCCTGTTCTTTTAATTCCTCCCTTGATCTGAGTTTTCCTTGATCATCTAATAGTTCTTTTTATCTTGTCATCTTTTTTTTGTCCAGTGTATTTGGGTGGATCATTGCCTCCATCGGTGAGGCCCAATTTGGTATTTTTGTATAATATTTGTTTTTAACCTTTTCCCACGTCCAAATCAGCGCATCTCTTATCTGGTGCCGGTAAAAATATGTATGTGACTTCTTATAATTTCCCCATAGAAAGGCGTGCCAACCAGCCTGTAAATCATGTCCCTCAATTGTTAAAACCCTTTTATTTTCTAAATTTATCCAATCCCTAATCCAAAGTAATCCTGCTGCTTGGTAGTAAGTTTGCCATTTTGGGAGACCAAGGCCACCTCTACTTCTACTATCCTGTAATGCTTTAACGTTTATTCGTGCTTTTTTACCCAAGCATATAAATTTGTTTATCATTTTATTTAATTCCTCAAAAAAATTCTCTAATTTTATTGGAACTGTCTGAAATAGATATAATAATTTTGGTAAAATATTCATTTTTATCACAGAAATCCTTCCTAACAGTGATAATTGTAGTTTTCCCCAAGTTTCCAAATCTTTTTTCATTTGTAATATCAATTTTTTATAATTTTCTTCTTTTATTGAAGAACATCTTATAGTAAGCCAAATTCCTAAATATATTTTTTTTTTACAATTTGCAACCCCAAATTTCCTTCTAATTTCCTTTTTTGTCTTTCAGTTAAATTTTTTACTAACATCTTTTCTTTATTGATTTTTAGTCCTGCCACTATCCTGTATTTTTCTATTTCATTTATTAGGATATTTCCTCTCTCTAGTGGTTTCTCTATAAAAAACACCATATCGTCTGCAAATGCTTGTGTTTTATATTCTTCTGTTTTAACCTTTAATCCTTTTATCTCTTTATTGGTTCTAATTTGGGTTAATAGCACTTCTAACATTAAAATAAAAAGCAGAGACGACATTGTGCATCCCTGTCTTACTCTTTTATTTATTTCAATTTTCTCTGTGTTCTCCCCATTGATTATCACCCTCACCCTTTGTATCTTATATATTGCCTTTATCAATTTTTTAAACTTCCCTCCAAATTTCATATCCTCTATCTGTTGGAACATAAACTGCCAATTAAGGTTGTCAAATGCTTTCTGGGCATCTAAAAATATTAATGCTACCTGTTTATTGGGATGTGCTTCATAGTATTCCAGAGCATTTAACTCTGTTCTCGTGTTGTTCCTAATTTGTCTTGAGGAAAAAAAAAACCATTTGGATCCAGATGTATTGTTTGATTTAATATTGTTTTCAATCTTTCCGCAATTATTGTAGTGAAAATTTTATAATCCGAATTCAACAATGAGATTGGCCTATTTTTTTTTATCTGTTTGGGGTCAGTACCTTCTTTTGGAATAAGAGTTATATTTGCTTCTGTCCAGGAATCTGGTAATTTGGCTTTCTCCAACACATCATTGTATACATCTAATAATGTCGTTTCCAAATCTTCATATAGAGTCTTATACACCTCCCCTAGTAGACCATCTGGCCCTGGGGCTTTATTATTTTTTTGTTTTTGCACTGCGGTTCTTAATTCCATAGCATGTGATCTTGATTCTATCCTTCTGTTAATGCAACCTAGGATTGCATTGGCTTTCTTGGTTGATGGCTCATATTTGATTGCCCATTAGGACTGCAGGATTTTTCTTGCTGTTACTGCTATTGAGCCAGCCTAATTTATACCTGTACATTTTTCTTGCCTAAGTATTAAAACTTACTTTTCTTTACATTGAATTTCACTTTGTTAAATAGTGTTCAAGTCTGTTGCAATCCATCTGGATCTTGAACATATCTTCTAAATCAGGGGTGTCAAACTGCCGGCCACAGGCTGGATGCATCATAGTGAAACTACGCCCACCCCATTGTCGGCAATGACAAAATAGTCACGATACATCATGATATGTCACACGACATTGCGAGTTTGACACCCCTGTTCTAAATCATTTATAAAGATATTGAAGAGTACTGGGCTTAAAACAGAACCTTGGAATATCCCACTGCTTACTTCCCTCCATGTAGATATAGTTCCATTGAGGACTACAAATTGAGTGCAGTTTGTCAGCCAGTTACAAATCCATCTGATGCTGTCTGTCCCACCTTTTTTTTAGCTTACCAAGAAGTAGGTTGTAGTTTACTTTGTCACATCCTTACTGAAATCTAAGTATACTATGTCCACTGCATTTCATTGGTCCACTAATTTAGTCACTTTGTCAAAGAATGAAATAAGATTTATTTGGCGTGATCTGTATTTGACAAACATTTCTTGGTTTCTGTTATAACTTTGCTTATATTCATATTATATTCATGATTTCTATTCCCACTGACAATGGCAGCAAGAGCAGATGGTAAAAAAGTGGCAGCAATGGAAATAAAGCCTTCATGCTTTGATTAGTTAGGCTGACATCAAGTGGCAAATTGGGAATTCACAGTCAACACTACAGAAGGTCCTGCCGAAAGAAAATGATGTTCTTTCACTGTAAGCAGGTTAGACCTCCTTAATTCATTTCAGAGAATGCCATTTAAATTGCTTTTAGAATACTGCCTTTCAAATCACATTCTTCCACACATGCACCCAGACTCACAAAAACACAGTTCTTCTCCTGAAATGGAAAATTTATATTCTGTTGAAAGGGTTGGTGTTATAGTAAACAGCTAGTGCCATCATTCTGCTAGTATTTAGACTGCAATTAAAACTAAACCTCACACAGACATGCTGTTTGCAATAGACCTGCTCCCTTGGCCTCTCCTTGACTGTTATTATATACTTCCCCCCCTTGCCCTTCTGCCAAAACTATCCCCTCTTCTTTTCCATCAAGCATGCGAAGTTGAGGAACTTGCAAACAATTATATAATGTGAGTCGGTGGATTGTTTAGGCCCAGCACTGCAAGAATGTATCGGGAAGGCCAAAACAGCATCTTGTGCTTAAATTCCTTGAGATCAATGAGGTCATTTTCTCATCGTCTTCTCCTCTTTTCTGTATTTGCCACAGACATGTACGCCTCTAACAACACCCTCTTTCATATTAGAAATGGAAACACATCCTCTGCAGGAATTTTCCACTTAATAGCTTGTGCTTTCCTACCAGGGGCCTCAGCACACCAGCACTGCAATGCTGTATTTTTTTCCACTGCAGCCTGACATTTTGCAGTTTGCACAATAAGCTGTATTCAGTCATTGCAGCTTTTTAAAAACACATCCCTGTTGGCACAGAGGACATAGCTAGATTGAAGCATATTTTGAGACAGATCTCTTTGCAGAAAGCATTGTCAGATGGTAATAGTCTTTTATAGCACTTTCTTTAACTCCCACCTTTCAGACACAAATATCAAGATACAGCCCCCCCCCCACTTTGTGCCTTGCTTTTTCAGCAAGCGTGAAAAGGCATTTCTATGTTCCAGAGTGACTGTAATTGTTTGCCTTGAATTATATCCTTTATATCACATGTGCAAACTGTACATCACAGCCTGACATTATGATAAGGGGGAACAAGATTGCTTATAATCTCAGCAATAAACAAAAAGAAAAACTAGCTTTCAAATATGTTGAAGAGCCTGTCTGGAAGTCATGGCATCTGCAAGGCCATTTGCTTTTAAATGCAGTGTTATAGGATCTCACCAAAAAAATATGAACTGGTGAAGCAAATCATTGAAATTGTTTCATTAGGAGGACTAAGTCATAAAAACAATGATATATCAACTTTTTTCTCCTGTCTCTCCTCCTCCTCCTCCTCACCTGGATGCTGGTTTGTCTATATTTACTTTTCTTTTTCTGGCATTCTTAACTCAGAATATGTCAGGGAACATGGCTATATTTACTAATAGAGCAGAAGGTTCCACTCTCTGGAATGGTGGAATCTTCTGACAGAAAGAAGATCCTATCCCATATTGGCTGGCATTTGGATAGAAATCAAATCAAGATTTAGGAGAAGAAGTAGAAGAAAAGGAGGAAATGGGAAAGTAGTAATGAAGAAGCTAGAAGATGGGCAAGTCTCTCTGTGTGTGCATGAATGATTGATGGCTTGCAGGACACCTAGGGTATTTCTTTCAGAGGGTATTACTTCCACTGTTAGCCAAGAACAAGGACTGGGCTGGGGGGAGCGGCAAGAGTTGACAGCCTTCTGTTGATCAAAGGGACATTGCACTGAACACCTTCCTAGCTATTTGTTATTAGAAAGACAGGAGGGCTTTGCTATTCTAACAAGGAAAAGGGGATTAAAGATCAAAAATAGAAAAGACAGAATTGTATAGCCCTTTTATGTGTATATATTTGTTTGTGTGTATGTACACATATATAAGCTATATTTCAAAAAGTGGGAAAGAAAATACAATATTTTCCCTATGGAGTTACATCAACTTCCTATTTTTAGTGGTCAAGATTTCTGATTAGGAATAACTAAAGCAAACATTCTCTATGTCTGTGTGTTCATGTGCATATTTAAATGTAAAGATCTTGTCCCCCCTGTGGGGAACTTGGTTGTTTATAAAACCATCTTTTAGCCTAATTAACCTAGGAAATAAAGTTTAAATGCACTGCTGAGATTCTATTAGGATCATTCATTCACACAGACAGCATGGAGAGGTATTCAAAATGCACTTCAAACAGCATGGTTAGATTTTGTGCTGCAAGAATGATGATCTACTACAGGACAGATACGAAATATTATTTCTATATAATTTCTTATATCTCTAGAAAAATTACATATTATAACTCTATAGCCCCATATAACAGAACCCTGATGATTCTTCCTCTTTTACAAAACAGGTTATTGGAGTTACAAAAGTACAAAGATTTTTTTCCTTCCCCCAAATTAATATTGAACTATATTAGGAAAAATCAAATCTAAAAAAATGGGACAGATGTTTTGTTTTAGAAATAGATTGCAATTGTCTATGTTTATGTCACTTTCAAAGCATGAATTGCTTTGGCTCCTGAAATTATACCAGTCCAACTATTTCAACAAGTGACTAAATTGTCATTTCTTCTTAAACAAAGCAAAAGACCAGAAGCTATTTTACAGCAAGTAAGATGGAAAAAAGGAATACTTATCCCTGCTTTTCAGAATTTTTTTAAAAATCCCTCCTTTCTTTTCTGTGGCTGTATTTAGTCAGGATTAATTAGTCAAGATATAACTTTAATATGGATTGATTAATAGTATAGTCAGATAAATTTAAACTGTTTTCTGGTAAAGGTGACCTTTAAATGCTAATATATATTATTTTCATTGATTTATAAACATGGTAAGCCAGTCCTTTTACATCTGGAGGTTTTCTTGATTATTTTCTTAAGAGGATCCTATTCACTGTTATCAGTGTTCTGAATTCCAGTATTCATGTTGTTATTTATTTTACCACTTGTAATTTTTACTGAATTAATTTTCTGGAACTCAGAGCTGAGGTGTCCCAAAGGTGCTTTTTTCTTCAAAAGGCAATTAGACTATTTTTTCCTTTAGGAAAAATAAGAAAATGTTTTGCTTCATTTTGAAAAAAACATTTTTTTCTTCTTCCTTAAGGAAAAAGTCCAGTTGCCTTAAAAAAAAAAGCACCTTTGAGACAACTATGACCTGGATGACTGAGAAACTCCACTGATAGAGCTGAAGTGGTAATCAGATTAATACAAGCTCTAGATTTTGAATGTAGGAAGACAGTGGGGGACTACCTGGAGGAAGGCTTTGGACCACCAATAGTCTGAATGGCACTTTGAGTAGTTTAGCATTGTTTGGACGATCCATGTAACTCTACAACAGCACCTCTTCATATAGAACTGGATGGATGAATAATAATTCATTAAATGTGTATATCCCACAACTTTCACTGAATGCTTTTAGTTTCTACACACATAATGGGGAGAACCATACCTCTGGCCTTCTGTGAATGTATGTGTTCACCATAAAATGATGTCTATATAGTTCTACATGAAGAGAAGCTATTGTGGATTTATATTGTTCGTCCAAACAATGCCATTTTTTTTAAAAGATTTTTTTTGTTTTCTTTTCAAACAAAATGCATCTACAGACTATGCTAAACTCTATAAAAAACTTCTAAATAATCTCATTATAAGATATGATGAAGAATATCCCATTGAATATCTTTTCTTACTTATATTTTGTTGTTCTGATCCAACTTTTATGGTAAAGTATTGCCAGTAGGCAAAGGGTAAGATATAAAATAAAGCAACAGCATACGCAGTATATATATCATATCACTTTGTTGGTTTTGGGGCTTGTCTCGATTTTTGTAGCCTAGATCCAGCAGCTCTAATGGGTACAGACCTCTCTATTTGTGGTATCTTTTTTAATGAGCTGCAGATTTGTTGGTCTTCAAATTGCCTTATTTTTTATGTTCCCTCTCTGGAAATTTAAAATGAACTAATTCAGGGAAATGTCTAAAACAAGGGTGTCAAACCTAATCGCATCACGTGACGTATTGTGATGTATTGTGACTTTTTTGCCTTTGCAGAGCCAGGGTGGGTGTAGCCTGTGGGCTGCCAGTTTGACACACCTGGTCTAAAACATACCTCATTATGGATTCAGTTTTTTAAAAAAACTTTTCACATTTCCCCTTTTTATTCTAATTTTCTTGTTTAGAGATCATGACCTGGAAATTCCTACAAACATCTGCAGTATGCAACTTTGTTATATGCTATATGCCACAAGTTTTTCACCTTATATTCAGCCTGCACCTGCAGATAGATGAATTAATTAACAGAATAAAATTCCTATTAATTCTATATTATAGAAAGTAAACACGTGCCATAACATATTGACATTTTGTTCTTTTTTTCCAGGGTTAGTAATTAAATCCAGAAGAATGTGCTAATTATCATTTCTGATGTATCCTTCACTCTTCAATTTATTCAGTCAGTCAATTGATAGCTTGTCATAAAATATCACAATTTTCTCCAGCACCAGAATTCTGGAGTCTGTAAAGACCCAAAATTGGAACTCAGGTATCATATGATATAAAGACAATAGGCTACCCATGCCTGATTTAAACAACCACTGAGCATTGCTCTATCTTGCAAATATAATTACTCCCCTTGTTCTGATTCTGAAGAGTATACTAGTTAGACCCAAACCATCAATGATAGCAGATTTCAGCTTTTAAACTCAGGCATGAGCCAGTGATTTCTAAACTCAGCGCTCTTTCACTCAAACATCATGTATCATCATGCATGCATACCTTCCATGGTAGGAATAGGATCTGAGTAGGATATTGGATGCTGTTACAGTAATGATTATTAAATATCATTGCAAATCAAAGTGAGGGATGGATAATTTAGACCATCTTCAATTTTATTTCCATTCCATTTTCTCAGCTATACTATATCTGCAGAACTAAACCCATTTCTGGGAGAGTAATGTGACTGAAAATATTGGAAAAATTTATTGCCTCAAAATGATTAGAGGTGAATAAGTTTGTCGTTGAATTTTGAGAACAGCTTCAAATCGGATCAATCCCTTTTCAAATTTCCAGTTTGACCTCAATCAGGCGTGATTTACATATGTCTAGTTTCTATATATGAAAAAACTTTACCTATAATGCACTGGATTATTCAGTGAATCCTTTGGAACAATTTGCAGAGAAATGTGATCTGCACAGGCTTGCCTAGAAGAATTTATATACAAATTACTCAATACGTTTTACAAAGTACAGTGCTGTCAAGTTTTGGCAAGCATGCTTATTTTCTGAAGGGGGGCATAAACAGAATATAGTGAACAACACTTTTAAAATTTTTAATGAAAGAAAGTCAGTAAAAGTGAAGAAGATACAGTATTAGCTCCAAGAGTTTTCTAGGCATCGCTTATCAAAAATAAACAAAGTAGACTTGATATAACTGTCTAGCTTTAAAAAAAATGGAATGAAGTATCGCAGAGATGGATAAACTGTATCTTAACTGTGAAAAGCTAAGGATCATTCTGTCCCAAAAAAGAACCAAAGTAATACAGTATTTAGGATAATATACCAGGCCTGGGAGTCCCAAATGCAAATATACCTTTGTTTATTTGTTTGTCAAATTTATATAACCATCTCATAAGCAAGTGACTTTGGGCAGTTTACAGCAAAGCTAAACAACAATTAGTTAATACATATGAAACAATTGTTATTATTATTGCTATTGCTATTATTATTATTATTATTATTATTATCATTATTATTATTTAAGATTTAATCTCCAATTTGATTCACAGTCTGGGATTGGTAAAAACATAATAGTTCAAGTCATAACGAAGGAAACTATTATTATTATCATCATCATCATCGTCATCATCACAAAACTCTGAAACCACAGCTACCAGTTATTTAGCTGGTGGTCACCTTCACATGATCAAGTTCTTCCTAAGAACCTAGGATGATGTAAGGTATTGGTATAGTATATGTGTGTAAGCAAAGAGTGTGGCCTTTTGTAATTTTCAATTACTTTATTGGTGGCACAAGATAATTTTTACAGATATTCCAGTGAATCATTTTTTTTTTTTAGTTTTGGCCTTGATTGCATTAGTTTGAATAGCTTAATCTTGAACAATTCAAAATCAAGTCTTCAGTTTCTTTTTTTAATATTCCAATTGTAATCCATTGCCAGATTTTATATTTATCCATTTTCCTTTGACCTTTTGTAGAAATTGACAATGTAATGCTTTTTTATTACCAGAATTTTCTTCATTTTAAAAACTATATTATTTTAATATTCATGTTTTGTTCCCTGCACATTCAGCAAGTTCCAATTTTAACTTGCATCAAATGACTGTTCTTGGTTTTTTTTTATGCAACCAGCCATTGCATACTTTCCTTGTTTGAGAGTTTGTTTGACTTAAAGTAAACTTCTACCTTCATTTCTATGGGGCAGCATAACCTATCAATATCACTATGAGAATGTAATATATAGTGATTAGTAATTAGAGTTTTTGTTTTTGGGTCCAAACTGTCCTGTTAAGCTTGTGACAATTAATAATTTTAGCAGTGTATCCTATCTCAGATATGGCTCAAGTATTGATGTCTTTAGTGGTGTTTCTATCATTCAATGTTTTCTTTAGCACTTTTCTTACCCTTTGGATATATTCTTTACTAATCACATTTTTAACTTCCTTATGCTTAATATATGCTTAATTATGCTTAATATTATCCAACCATAAAATGCCGAGACATCTGTAGGCATCATCCTGATGGTTTGGCCATTCATCATTTCTACCCATTATTGTTTGTGATTTTATCCAAATTTATTGCTATAGCACATTTTTCTAGGCTAAATTCCATTGCTATATTTGTGCTAAAGAATTCTTACATTATTTGTCAATGATATGATTTCAATTTCTGATTTTTCATAAAGTTTCAGATTATCCATATAAAGAAAATGTGAGATTTTATTAAAATGTTTTGCTGTTTGATACCCAAGATTTGTTTTCTTCAAAGTTACTAAAAGTGAGAACATAGTAATGGCAAATAATAAGGGTGATAGTCTCTCTTTCTTCCCATTTTTAGGACTCTGAGCCATAGCAAAATCTTTCAATGGCTACATACAGGCTGAAAACTCAAGCTATGCATATATCCTCTAGAACAGGGGTGTCAAACTCAATTTCATTGAGGGACACATCAGCATTGCGGTTGCCCTCAGGGGGCTGGGTAGGTGTGGCCAGGGTAGGTGTGGTCTGCTGGGTGGGCGTGGATGGAGTGGATGTGGCCTATCGGGTGGGCATGGCCAGCTTTACATCATTTGTGTCAAGGGGGCCTGTGGGGCCTGGGCAGGAGTGGGACAGATCTGAGGGTCTCTGGCAGAAGAGGGTGGGACTAGGGCAAGTGCCAAGTCATGGTCCACTGGAGGAGCCTCACCGTTCCTCTCAGGCCATGCAGGGTGGCTAGATGGTGGTGCGGGCTACCTGGAGCCCTGGGCAGCAGAGCTCAAACGCCCTGCCTGGCCCTTGAGCACCAATCCCAGCTCCACTTCCCCAAGGGGGCACCAAGCTACACTTATCTCCTCCTCAAGGCTGCTACTGCAGCTGTGCTTGCTCTCCTTAGCCAGGTTGCTCATGATGGGTACAAGGGTAAAGTCAGAGGGAGGCCCATTCCCTCTCTATGGGAAGAGACCCAGCTTTGTATCCAAAGCTTCCTTAGCAATAGGATGGGAGCCCCCCAGGATAGGCCAGGAGGAGGGAGCAAGGGGATGGTAAAAGGGCAGCAGGGCAGGACTAAGGCAGGACTTCCCTCAGACCCTCCCTCTCCTTCTTTCCTTTCTTCCTTCCTAAGTAGAGAATGGTGGGAAAATATTTGAGATGAGGGAGGGAGAAAAACAGGCAAGAAATGCAGCTGGGGTGGTGTCACCCTTCGTGAGGAATAAAGAAATGCACCTCACCTGGAAGTAGCCAGCACATGGCCCTCATCTACTTCACATATCTGGCTTGGTGGGCTCTGGGGGAGGGGATGCCATGAGCAGCATGAGAGTCAAAGTTACCTGCACAATGCCGCCCAGCCCCCAGCTTGCCCAGTTTCGGCAGGCAGTGGGGTGCTCTTCTCACAGCGCCGAGAGGCTGAGCCAGGGGGCACGAATCTGAAAAGAAGCATGATGCCGCCCAGCCCCCAGCCTGCCTGGTCTTGGCAGGCAGCGAGGTGCTCTCCTCACAGTGTCGAGAGGTTGAGCCGGGCGGTGTGAAGCTTGCAGCTTTGCACCTTGTTGCCTGCTGAAACTGGGCAGGCTGGAGGCTAGGCAACATTGCACTTCTCATCAGTTTCATGCCACCCGCTCAGCCTCTTGGTGCTGTGAGGAGAGCGCCCCACTGCCTGCCGAAACCCCTCCCCCGGAGCCCATCAAGCCAGATATGTAAAGTAGGCAAGGGCCATTTGCTGGCCATTTCCAGGTGATGGTGCATTTCTTCATTCCTTACAAAGGGTGACACCTCCCCAGCATGCACCCAGGGAGTGGGGCTGATGCGGCAAGTGCTGGTTCCTTGCTGTTTCCAGACGGCATTGTGGAGCTAAGACTGAATGTGTTTCAGCATAGATGACCACCACAAAATTGTACATTGGCTCCCGGCCAGCCTGGGCCAGGGCCAAGGCAGCGGGGGCTGTTCCCTCACTGTTTCCAGGATGGCTTCATGGGCCACATGAAACCACTTCACGGGCCGCATCCGGCCCCTGGGCCTTGTGTTTGACATGTCTGCTCTAGAACCATCATGAGAATATTGGGCAGGTCAGCTGGCTGATCAGCTTCTTCAAAAACTGGCCAAGATACATTTAATACAGAAGTATTTTGCTAAAAAAAAAAAAAAACCCTGAATAGACTGTGAGAAGCAAACATAATTGTAGAACAGCTTACATCTCTTCCTCATACCTTTATATGTTTGTAACACCTTCAGTATTTTATTTTCCACAAGCTGAGTTTATTTCCAGTAGCAAAATCCAGCAATTGAATCAGTAATGCCAGGAAAAAAAATGAAGGGTAGCTGATGAAATTCAAAGCACATTACTAATTTCTTGGTTTTCCCATGAAGACTCCTTCTTTCCTATACATAAGATGACGCCATCAAACCAAGTTATGAGAACTGAATTTTTCCCATGTCGTATGTCATTCCAGTTTAAGTATTTTGGCAGAAAATAATATCGAAAGAAAAAAAATGCACTTGTTTTATTGATGTTTCCTTGTGAAGGCATGACTAGCTCTTTCAGATGAGAGCTGATAAGGAAGTAACAGTGTTTACATGGCATATCTAAAAAACACAATATTAACTTCCCTGGAATCTCCTCCCTATTTTTTCCTGTGAATGATTTCATCATGTACAATTCCATCCTTTTTACTAGCTTGATTAGAAACATGTTTTTGTACCACTACTATTACTATTACTCCCCCTCTGTGGCCCCTGTTCTACATTCCCACCCAGCTTATGTTATGAGTCATAATAAATATATGCATTTAAATTAATACAAATTTGTCTTGCTCCTGTCCTTCACCTTGCTACATATATCCACCCATGCACTCTTTATAACCTCATTTCACTAGACTTTTCCCTCTTGCTTCCTATAAGCATTTTACATTTATATCTTCATAATATAAATCATAACTATACTGGAGTACTTCATTTTAATGGCAGAATTGCTGCCATATTCATTTAATGTAATCAGAACCAAGAGATACAAAAGAGCAAAGCAAATTAGATGTTGGCTTACTGGTGAATGGAAGGTACAAAGTCCATTTTTACCATGAGTTCATCCTCTGACAAACATTCATTGCAAAAATCATCCTACTGTGAATAATGGCTTATTTGATAGCAAAGAAGGAAGTTATGCGATGCTGAAAAGAGAAAAAAAAGAGTAGTATTTGTCATATGTTGTGTTTAAAAAATGCTGAACAAAATGTGTCCACAAACTTTGACCAATAGCTAAATCTATAGCAGCTTTGAATGAAAAATGAGAATGTTTCTATAGATTTATTGAAGCATTTAATGATACCAAAAAAAAAATTATAACTCTTTTAAAACAGACTTCCTCGGTATGAGTTCAAAAATTGTTTGGAAAAAAAAGATAGTTTTAAACAAAGCTTCTGTTTCAATTGGGTCTTAATAATTTATTACTTGATTATTTCTAGATAATTCTTCTATAACCATTACAGCCACATTATTCATTCCCAATTGGTTTATTTTATTTTATTTTATTTATTTATTTTATTATGCTGCCTGATTTCAAAAAGACTTGCTTACAATATTCTAATACATTATCTGAAAGCACAGTTAAAAATGAGGCTACCCAAAGAAAATAACAATAACATTACAAAACCACCACAAACATCCTAACCGTAAATTTGGAAAGGGAAATATTCTACATCTACTCAAATTAAGGCAGACATATAGAGATTGTCTCAAAGGTGCTTTTTCAAGAAGCAACTGGAGTTTCTTGTTTTTCTCTGAAGATGTTTCGTTTCTCATCCAAAAAGCTTTTTCATCTCAGAGCTGAAGAAGCTTCTTGGACGAGAGCAAAACATCTTAAAGGAAAAATAAAGAAAGTCCAGTTGCCTCTTGAAAAAGCACCTTTGGGGCAACCATAACCTGGATGACTGAGAATCTCCATAGATACATATAGAGACTGTTCAAGTCAGCCTTCCAAGTTGATATTCCTAAATATTTTGGACTGCATTCTTCATATGCTGTAGTCAACATGGTTTCAGAATAGATTAAAAAGTGCATCTCAAAACATTTAAAGAACTCCAGTTTCAGTTCCTTGTGAATGGCTTGAAGTGCCCCATGTGCTTTTTGAATTGATTGTAATGAGTGTTTGAAAATCTTGCTTTCAAGGAAGGTGAATAACATTCTAAATTAATCTGCAGGAAGCAAGAATTCCTTATAAATATAAAATTCACTTCATCAGTCATCATGCATTAAATGTTTGCATAATACTTTCCTTCACTAATTTGTAATCAGATTGTTGTAGGATACTTTATCACATGCTTTGCTGCAATCAAGAGACAATATATCTAGAACATTCCTTTAATCTTGTGAGGAAGGTATCCAATCAAAACATGAAAGGATGGAGAATGAGAGTATCTATCTGTCTGTCTGTCTATCTATCGATTATCTATTTAATTATAGATAATAAAATTTATATAGCTGCTCAAGTTACCCACAATGACTCCAAGTGGATTACAGAAATAAAATCCCAAATACAAATACAGTAAACAACAACAATCATATAAACCATTTGATGGGCTCAGTATCATTTTGTATTTCCCAGCACCACTGGCAAAACCATGGGAATGATGTTCTGCAGGAAGAGGGCCACCATGGAATCTAAAGGATGCCAAAATAATATTCCTCTCCCCCCCAAAAAAACTATCTTCAATAAGAATATAAAGATAATAACTAGAAATAAAATATTTATTCCCAAGGCCGATCTGTGATGGAACTGGAGGGGGAAATAAATAAAAAACCTTCAGCTTTGAGTCATCACTATGAAATCAGAGGTACAGGAGGCAAGCTTCTTAAATTTTCACAGCATTTATTAGTTATACAGAGTGACTTTTAGTCAGGCAAGATTCTGTCTGCTTAGATGAACAATTATAAAGTAACATTGTGAGCTTTTACCTGTGTTCTTCTTCTTTTCCCATGCCTGACAAGATCCCCATACAGTATTGACTTTACTAACATTTGTTTAGATTTAACTACATTTCTCCATTATGTACTCTCAAACCATTCCTTATCATATGTTTTGGGCTTCTTGTAGGTGATGTTAAACTAAAAGGAATCAGTTGAATTAGTCCACATAATGTTGCATTCTACTATCTCTGATCTGATGGAATGTACAGCTGAAGAAGGAGTGTGTGTGTGTGTGTGTGTGTGCATGCATGCGTGTGTGAACTATCAATGGTAATAATGTGCTTCCCACATTCCAGAGAGGGTCCAAAAACAAGAGATTGTGCCATCCTAAACTGGATAGGGGAAGAAGGAAAAAGTTTGGGGTAGCCATACTTTAGAATGTTTCAGAGTTTAACTATTAAGTTAGAAGGTTATAGATTTAATCTGGCAAAACTCTGTCTAGTAGGTGTTAACAAGTAAGGAACTGGAGAGAACCATAAACCTTAGAAACAAAAAACCCTGATCTTCCTGGATTATAAATACTTATTGAACTGTGACTCTAAAGCTGTTTGCAGAGAAAGGAAAACTTTGATTTTTGGCTATCATGGAACACCAGAGATCTGCAGAAAGAACATATCAAGAAAAAACAAATACTTTCCAGGAGGAAATGTATGCTATGCTGCGACTAATACAAATAACAATGACTTCAAACCATGAGGAAATTAAAAACAACTTTGAAAATATAAATGAATACATCTTCAATTTAACCTCAGAACAAAAAAAACTCTCAGAAAATAAAAAAGAGAGTGATCAAATAAAGAAGACAATTGAACATAACCTAAAGGAAAGAGATTTAAAGATGGAACCCAGCAATGGAAAGAATTATGAGTTAACCCAGGCAGAGAAAAACTTGCAGGGAATATTGGACATGGAAAAGATAACCTACAATTTAAGATTGCAAAATAAGTCTGAGAACAAGAAAAAAGATTCAACAAAATGGATTATAGAGCTGTCAGGAGAACTACAAGAACTTGAGAAACAAAAAATAATAAGATAAATTAAGAGAGAAAGAAAGAAAATATTTTCAATGAATACGAAGGGGCAAAACATTCCTACAGAAACATCTTACTTGACTTGTCTCTTGTACCTACAACAACATCTACAAGACCATGGGAAGACCTTCTGGTTCAGCAGAGCATACTGATTAGGAAAGATGTTTGGCAAAAAAAAGGAAGCTAAAGTTAGAATTAAGAAATTAGATGATGGCATTTATCAGATGGAATATCTAAAGTTTAAACACCTGTTTGAATATGGCTAAAGAAATAGAAAAATTCTGGATATAAATTAATTTTAGTTTAAGGGGAATGGGCCCCTCAAGTAACATAATATTTTTTTGTGATATGAGAAATATAAAAATGTTGGGATGGTTTATATGAGGGAAATGTTTTAGATATTTAAGTGTAATTGATTTTGAGAAAATTTCAATTGATAAGAATGTTTTGAATAGATTTAAAAGATTAGATGATTGGATTTATTAGATGGAATACTTAAAGATTAAACATTTGTTTGAATATGGTTAAAAAGAATAGAAAAATTCTGGATATAAATGTATTTTAGCTTAAGAGGGGACATGTTTCTCAAGTAATATACTATTTTTTTTCTCTTTTTTGTTTTTAAGATATGAGAAATATAAAATTGTTGAATGGCTTGTATGAGGAAAAAGATTTAAATACTTAAATCATAACTGGTAAGAATGTTTTGAACATTGCGGGCCAAACAAATCTAAATAAGAATTCTGAAAACAGGATTTATAACAAGAAGAAAAGAAAAGAAGCTTTATATTGATGTGGTTGCTACTTGTAGAAATACTAGAAAAATGTTTATATTCAAAATATCAAAGAAATGTAGTGTTTTACAATACCATTATCACTCTTTAAGAACAGAAACACTTCTAAAAACTGGGGTCCTGTCACAATCTCCTTTTGGAGTATAGGTTCCAGAAGCTCTTTTACTAATTCTAAGTGCTATTGCTAATTGCCTACTCCTAAAATAAGGAAATGGCATTCCCACAACATGCAATTTTTTTTAATCATTGGAAATCAATTTCTTACAGTCTTCAGGGATAGGTTTATTATGCATTATAATTTGAAAATTTATTAGAAAGACCATTTCAGGTGTAGTGTGGCACACTGGATAGAGCAACTTTTCTCATTATGAACTCTGCTCTAAGAACATAAGGTATGAGTATAGCCCACTTGTATATCAAGTGATCCTGCTGCTTTAGGACAGTTGGCTTCCAAATGTGATTCAAGGTAGTAGTTGTCACCATTATGGTCCTCCAGGCATGTTATCTTTTATTTATCTCTCTATCCAGCCAACATATATATATATATGGAGGGTACTGGTGTTATTTTTATATACTTATAGATAGCTGCCTTAGTGTCTTCAGAAATGGGTGGCATATAAGCTAATTAAAACTCCCTTTAAGCTAATTAAGTAGGTAATACACTATTAATGTTATGTATTTAGTGCATACTGATTATTTTCTTATGATCTATTTTACTGTTGTTATTTTCCCAATACATAATTATATAGTCTAAATAAATATGTGTGTGCTTGTGTATTTGTGTGTATGTGTTTAAAAAGACTTGATAGTTTGTTCAGCTTTTGAGGACAATTAACCTGATTTAAAATCCAGCTATGCTAATAACTGATTGCATTATCTTTGTAATAAACAATTTGACAAGTTACTTTGGATCCTTCTTTTCTGGGGTGACTAAACATTACTGCTTGTCAATAGAATCCATTATAGATGTGTGGGTTTAAAAAGAAAAGAAAAGAAAAATATTGGAATAAGTTCTATTTATGATAGCAAAGGTTTTGAACATCATCCACAACATTATTTCAAACTATATAACATCTCTTTCTTATAGGAAAAGAATTCACAGGAGAATGTAAGTGAGAAAGGAGTTTCCTTATTTTGTTATACTAGATCATTTATTGTTGAAGTTTGTTCACTTCAGCTTGAAATAACATTCTTGCCTGTTTATTCCATGTAGACACTACAGTTTCTTTATGCCAAGCCGAATGTTTATAATTATAGAAAGTTTTTTAACCCTTCTGTAAAAAAGATGGTTCACCACTACTTAGAGGGCCTTTGGATTTTACAAACCCCATTGAGTGCTGTGTTATGAACAGAAAAACAAAGTATGCCACTGACCTTTCCCATGACCTTGACACAAATTCCAATCTGCATTGATCAGAAGAAGGGAAATATGAATGGGATCTGTCCCTTCCTCCTTTTCACCGTGCCTCATTCATTTCAAAGTGACAGAGGCAGAACAGAAAAACCATAAGTTAGGAGTGAAAGGCCTTTTCTTAATAACAACATTCCCTTGGGGCCTCACATTCTTTTCTTTTTGCATTTGAAGAAGCCAAGTCATTTGTTCAAATGCTATTTTTAACACAGCATTATTGACAATTTTAAGAAATTACATATTGTCCAAATAATATTTTAAAAGCCTCATTTTAAGAATGATTTCTTTTAAAAAAAGCTTTTAAACCTCCCATCATTTACTATTTATACAGTATAATTTGTTTATCTCCTTTTAAAATGATTAAAAATCTGTAGTGTACTATAGTTTATGAAAAACAAGAAAACAGAAGTTAATTTGGGGGAAAGTTACAAATTCACTAAGTAAATAGATAAACGAAAAATCTTAAACCACCTTAGGACAATACCAAATTATAAGCAAGTTTGTTGTATTGAAAATTTCCTTACCTTTAAAAAACCAGCTCTTCAAAATGGGGAAATCTTTTGAAATTTTTTAAAAAGAGGTATATTATCTCACATATCACTTCTTTTAGAAGCTGAACTAATCTCCATGGCTGTTAGGTTAGCTAAGAATAAAGCCCTGTACAAATCTAATCCAAAATAAACCACAGTGAATTTAATGGGGCTTAGTCCCAGGTTATTTTGCACCCAGCATAGCAAACTAAAAGCAAGATAGTGTTAATGAATCATAATTCCAGCCATGGAAAATGTTTGAATCTGTCAATAGAAAGGCTGTGTCTCTTAGCAGTTAGTATATGACAATTCACTGGAGGGGTGGTGAAATAAAAAAACAAATAGTTTAATTGCTTTGGGGAGTCCAAAGGGAATCCAAATATAGTTTAGTAATGTAATTGTGTTTAATATCATCTATTTCTGGCCCTGGCTTCTGATGCTACATTTCTCATCTCCTATCTTGGGACTGCATTTTTATTTTATTTTTTCTGAGAGTAGAACTAATAACATCTCTCTGCCCCCCCCCATTTTTTAATTCATCCAGTACAAATACACTGATCATCCAGAATATAAGTGAAGTTAATTACCCTGCTCTTCCATTGTATTTCCTTTAGTTAGATTTTTTTTCTGTCTTTATCCTCCATAGCTTAACATTTCTGAAGGGAGTCAATACCTTGCCAGAGACTTCAGTGACTGCTCTTGCTTTAACAATTCCAGGGGCTCTCCATATCATCTTTGTTTGGTAAACATTTTCAATCATCTTGAAAGTCATAAAAAACCTGAAGCTTTATAGTAACAAAATACTTATTTGTCTCTTTAAGTGCTTGTCTGTAATTCAGTTTAATGTGGCTGCACTTCTTCATGGTTTCTGCCTAGAGGAGGGTTTGAATCGATTTAGTCATTGTGCTAGTCTCAGTAACAAAGTACCACATAAAACACAGACGATGAAAGGAGTAACTTTCCTGGGGGGGGGGAGGGAGCACATTTATCAATGAAAATAAATTTTGTATGCCAGGTACATCTTTGAAAGGTGGAAAATAGCACTAAATAGAAAAGATAGTGAAAATTATAGATGGATATAAATTCTTCAGGTAATCCTTTATTACCTGAAATAAATATGTAAAAATTATTGGTTAAAAAAGCTTACATAACTATATCTGCTGAATACCCTCTGTTCAATATGCAAAAATTAATATTTTTTGACATATGCCTGAGAGTGCAATATCTCTCATTTTAGAATAATGAATCATTGGGAAAAATCTAATAAATGTCAACTTCTAAGCACTATTTCTGATGCTGGACTTTGTGTTAAATTCTGATATCTGACATTTATATAAAATTGCTCTTTTCCCCTTTAAAAGAAATGGAAATAGCCACTGAACGCATTATCAGAACCTACCTCTATGTTTTCTAAAGTATAATTATAGCTGATACATAATTGAATATAAAAAGGAAAAATATTTTCACTCATGTTTGGTTTCTAACTATTTACCTAGTATTAACATAGCTACCTGTCTACTTTTATGGTAACTAAAGAAGAAGAGTGAGAAGGATAGAGACACAGTACAATTTACCTGAAAAGAAAACTCATTTTAGCCCTAAACTATTTACCCTTAACAGGGAAAACTAATCTTAGATACACAGAGAATGCACTAAACAACTTAGCTTGTTCATTTTCATGTAAATTGGATATAAATGTGATCTACACAATGCACTCTCCTTAAGACTATTTGTAGCTATAAGTCATTGAAATGAGAGAAATTATTTTTTGAAAAAATTGAGGTAAAATAATAAGCTGCTGAAACATTTTTCAGTTACTTTTTTTAGAAGGGTAGCAAGGAGAGAATATGCCTCTTCATATACAAGTTTGTGATCGGGTGTCTCAATTCAATGATACTATGAGCAAAGCAATCTTCAGAGCTTCTATGTGAACCATTGCCATACTGTGCCAAAACAACCACCCTGCTTCACTTTGCCTATCTCTGAAACTTTCTCTAGCACAGGGGTGTCAAACTCGCAACATCACATGTCGTGACATATAGTGACTTTTTTTCCATTGCCAGCAATGGGGTGGGCATGGTTTTGTCATGATGCATCTGGCCTGTGGGCCAGCAGTTTGACACCCCTGCTCTAGCAGTTTCAGTACAGATGGGAAAAATTCTGCATCTGAAAGTCAAGGTCCATTGTCAAGGCAACTTGCAACTGCCTGGTACACTAACCTTTTCTCTTTCTCACACACGTGTGTAAAACAGAAATTCACGTGTTGACCAAAATCCACAATGTGGTTAATAAATGCTTAATATATAGAAGGAAAGAACTAGATATTGTAGGAGAAAATGGACCTGACAAACTCATAATCTAGCCTGACCTTTTGAAGACCTGACTTGTTGAATGAACTGTAAAGATTGTGAAGAGAGAGCTTTGCTTAAATGAAAGTTCGAACAAATAGTTCCCTTGAAACTGCTAGGGGAAGTTTGTTTTTCTAAGAGTGAAATGAAGGGGGTCACATTGTTTGGTTGCCTCTGCTTTGTGGTTTTCCACAAGCCTCTCCAGGACTTGTAGTAGCCAGAAGTTCCTTGGAAATATCAGAAGAGACATCTCTGCAAGTGCTTATCAAAAGTCTCTTTCACATTTTCCCAATAGTAAAAAGAGGTTGTGAGGTTACACTAAGTGTGGCAAATTGTGTCATTTCTATATCCAAGGTGAACTGTAGTATCTTTGCTGCAGCTGTATCATTATACATTATAATATTTGCACATTTTTCCTGATGGGGCTTTGTCTTTCAGTACTGCATAACAGTCTGCTTTAATATACTATGATCTTCTTTTTGCTGGGAATATTGTGCACACTAATTTTAATGTTTGCAAGTGATTAAGAATTGATCTGGTTTGTCACTGGGTAATTTCTGAAGGTATTCTGTTAGCAGATTTAATGATCCTACGGACACACCTTTTGCTTAATAGACCAGAGCACAACCTGGCATTCAGCTGTGCTCTGCAGATGTATTAGAAGTCTATCCTAAGCAGGCAATTTCCCTCTACAAATTGCACCCAGAACAGTTTTATGAACCAGGATACATTAAGAAAACAGTTTCTTTTTGTTACATTGTTCTGTGACAATGTATAAAACACAGACTGTTGTCTTGGAATTAATTTGTTCCAAACATAGATAAGCATAATTATTATAATAATTCCATTTTTCCAATTTTTCATTGTGCACATAATTCATACTATTTGCGAAATCATCTCATGTTACTTGACATCACTTGCCCCTACACCCTCTTGCCTAGATCAGGGCTTTTCAACCTTTTCACCCATTGTACCATTTTTAGGATATGACAATATCCGAGTACCACCAGTCGCCTAGCAAGGTGTCAAAAACTTGATGACCAAAAAAAAAAAAAAAAAAGGAAAAAGTGATAAAGTACAGGTAGTCCTCGACTTACAACAGTTCGCTCGACTGTTCAAAGTTACAATGGCACTGAAAAAAGTGCCCCCCCAAGGCACAGCCGAGCAAGACACCTGCCTGCCCACCTGGCCGCGCGCTTCCTCCTGTCCGAGGTTTTCATTGTGAGCATTTCTGTTGAGGATTGGCTGCAGGGGTGGGGTGGGTTGGTTTTTATTCCCCCCGTCTGCTGGGTGGTTGCAGAAGGTTTTGGTCACTTCCCATGATCCTGGGACACTGTGACCGACATAAATATGGATCAGTTGCCAAGCATCTGAATGTAAATCATAAGACCCTGGAGATGCTGCAACATTCCAGCTGATTGGTGCTTCTTCAGGGCTCAGCGGAAGCATCAGGATCAGCGCCGAGCTCCAGCTGGAGCCTGGTGCTGATCCTGGTGCTTCCACTGAGACCTGACAGTCCCGAAGAAGTGCTGATCAGCTGGAAAGCAGCACTGATCCTGGTGCTTCTTCTGAGCCCAGACAGCCCTGACAGCCCTGCAGCTCCAACTATCTCTCGCTCAGGCTTGTGCGGTGCTGCCACTGGTTCAGTTCATTCGCCTCCCCTGCTATCACTTTTCTAGAATGGTCGCGTACCACCTGCCAGGTGTCAATATACCACAGGTGGTACCTGTACCACTGGTTGAAAAGCCCTGGCCTAGAACACCATTACGTATGTATGTATGTTACATCAGTAATATAAACCTCCTCCAGGTGTTATCACTGTTTTCATATACAGTAGTTTATAAAATTTATAGACTACTCCAATCTGTTATGAGAGTTTACCTAATGTAACAATAACAATATAATAAAAAAACACAGAATGTATCATCAAAGACAATTTCAGTAAGTACTTCTATTTGAGGATTTTGATAAGCACATTCTTCTTACCTGTAGACTTCTGCCCCTATTATTCTTGATTCTGTAACTTTTGTTCCTTCCTCCCAAGTCATATGACTGATCTCCTCAGCCAAGCCATCTCATAACAATAGTAGGTGGCTTGCCATTTTCTTGTCCCACCACTTCAGTCCCCTTGGTGGGAGTATCTGTTCTGCCTTCTTCCCTCCACTGAGCTCTCTTCTGGGTTTCCTTTTGTCTTTGTTTTGTGCTAGGGGTTCTTGATGCTCCCAAATCCAGGCTTCATTGGCATTCATTAGCCATTTTGGATTTAAGGCAGGTGTAAGCTGCGACATGACAAAACCAATAAATATGGGCAGAAGCAGTTAATTTTCTTGCAATGATCATGGAACAGGAGAATAGGAATGACTTGGATTTTTTCTTAAATCCATGTTGTGACCCATACCTATGACAAATGAAATGTTTATATAAAATTACAAGCAACATTAAAAGCATAGTCCTAGCAAAACTACTTGTAATAATTGATAAACAGAGCTGCTGGTGGAGGTGGATTTTTTGCCAATTTATAATCAACCATTTTAGAAAACGTGCAGAAATGTATTTAGTTATAAACATGTTAATCCTTTTTATATCCCAGTCCTACTGAGAGATAGATGACAGACAGACAAACAGATAGACAGACAGACATATAGATGAGAGAGAGAGAGAGAGAGAGAGAGGGAGAGAGAGAGAGAGAGAGAGAGATGATATTTTTCTGTGCAAATTCAGATACTTAAGATTTGTGATTATGAATACAAATATCAGACTAAAGATGGAGGTAATATACATAAGATAATATTTTTATCTCATTACTTCACAACAGGAAGACTACTTTACATATGTACATGTATGTATGTATGTATGTATGTATACGTAATAGTAATAGTAATAGTAGTAAAGTTGGAAGAGACCTTGGAGATCATCTAGTCCAACCCCCTGCTCAGGCAGGAAACCCTACACCATTTCGAACAAATGGCTGTCCAGTCTCTTCTTAAAAACTTCCAGTGTTGGAGCATTTACTGCTTCTGGAGGCAGGCTGTTCCACTGATTAATTGTTCTCACTGTCAGGAAGTTTCTCCTTAGTTCTAGGTTGCTTCTCTCCTTGATTAGTTTCCACCCGTTGCTTCTTGTCCTGCCTTCAGGTGCTTTGGAAAATAGCTTAATTCCCTCTTCTTTATGGCAGCCCCTGAGATATTGGAATACTGCTATCATGTCCCCCCTTGTCCTTCTCTTCGTTAAACTAGACATACCCAATTCTCGCAACCGTTCCTTATATGTTTTAGCCTCCAGTCCCCTAATCATCTTTGTTGCTTTTCTCTGTACTCTTTCTAGAGTCTCAACATCTTTTTTACATCATGATGACCAAAACTGGATGCAGTATTTCAAGTGTGGCCTTACCAAGGCATTGTATAGTGGTATTAATATTTCACGTGATCTTGATTCTATCCCTCTGTTAATGCAGCCTAGCACTGTGTTGGCCTTTTTGGCAGCTGCAGCACACTGCTGGCTCATATTTAGGTGATTGTCTACTAGGACTCTGAGTGTTGTGATTCCGTGCCAGCCTGTGCTCCCAACAGCTGAGTTGGAGGAATCTGAGGAGGAGGTGGAGGAGGCATTTGAAGGGCCATCAGAGCCAGAGGGAGGCTCTGAAGTACAGGACTCACAGTTGGATGCAGAGCCTGGGCCCTCCAGTCGTGTTTCTGATGAAGCTCAGCTGTGTGAGGAGCATGACTCAGACTTGGAAGAATTACAACAGATGGGCTTGCTAATTGACGCACGCAGACGGCGTCAATTAGCAAGAGTAAGTCAACAGAGGTCAATGAGGCACCTCCAAAGTAAGAAGAAACGGCAAGGAGAGGCACCGCCTTAGGACTGCTAAATAAAGGGAGGAGGTGTGGGTGGTGCTGGTTACTGAAGGCAACCGTTTGAAAACTGCGTCTGGGAATCTTGGTCTGTGACTTCTCTTGTGACTTCGTGTCTGCTTTTCATCGTGTTCTTTTGGATTTGAGTTTGCTGTATTTTACAGGTTTGTCAACAAAATTAAAAGGGGGTTTTGTTTTTGTTTGCAAGTCTCCAGCCTATTGTAGTAGCAGGGGTTTTGTCCTTGTGAAGTTAACAAGGACGGCAGTAGGCTGGAACAGAACACCAAGGTCCCTCTCACAGTTACTACTATTGAGCATGGTGCCACCTATGCTGTACTTGTGCATTTGGTTTTTCTTGCCTAAATGTAGAACCTTGCTTTTTTCACCATCGAATTTCATTTTGTTAGTTAGTGCCCAGTGTTCAAGTCTGTCCAGATCCTTCTGTATCTTAAGCCTGTCTTCTGGAGTGTTGGCTATTCCTGCCAGCTTGGTATCATCTTCAAATTTGAGAGTTCCCCATCTATCCCTTCATCCAAATCGTTGATGAAGATGTTGAAGAGCACTGGGCCCAGAACAGAGCCCTGGGGCACCCCACTACACACTTCCCTTCATATAGATGCAGTTCCATTGAGGACCACTCGCTGAGTATGGCCAATCAACCAGCTACGGATCCATCTGGTGGCGATTCTGTCCACCCCACATTTTTCTATCTTATCAAGTAGTAGGTTGTGATCTACTTTATTAAATGCCTTACTGAAGTCCAAGTAAATTATGTCCACAGCATTCCTCTGATCCACTAATTTTGTCACTTGGTCAAAGAATGCAATAAGATTTGTCTGGCATACATATACACATATACATATGTATGTATATACATCTATTATATATACATATATACATATGTAGGTCTTTGATTATTCGGGTTTTCTCCCACGTAAAATTGGAAGTGTCTTGGCGACGTTTCGATGAAGTCCCATTTGTCATCTTCAGGCTGGTGTTTTCGGCTTTGTGTTTCTATAATTCTTCTGTTGGTTTGTGTGATGTATGTGGTGGGGCAAGCAGTACAGTATATGAAATCCCATGCACCGCTTGCCCCACCACATACATTGGACAAACCAATAGAAGAATAAGTGCATGCAATGAAGAACACAAGAACTCAGTCAAAAAAGAGGAACCAACTTCTTCCCTGGTCCAACACCTTAAAGCCACAGGACATGAAATTGACTTTAAAAAGACCAGAACTATCGCCAAAACTGAACACTTTAATAACAGAATAATCAGAGAAGCCATCGAGATAGAAAAACGCCCACACAGCATGAATAAACGAGATGATACCTCCCACCTACCAGCCATTTGGAAACCTGCCCTTATTGACAAACAAGTCCCTAACACAAAGAATGACACCAGACCCACACTCATGAAAACCACACAGGATATCACCACCACACATCCACGCAAAAAGCGAACGCAAACCCACACTGATGATGAGGCATGACCACAAACCAGAAGCCAGACCACAGCTGCATCATTAGCCACTTTAAACCCCTCCAATCCATACATGAAGCAAGCTGACACCCACCATGAAGATGAGGCACGACCACGAACGTGAAGCCAAACAACAGCAATCCAGCTCCCCTTCTCACATCCCCCTGCAACTCAGACTAACCTGAGCACAACAAAGCCCCCACCCAAACAGAACACTCCCCCATCCAATCAGAGCACAGCCAACCCCCCATCAAATCAGAGCACAGCCAAGCCCCTAACCAATCAGAACACACGTCCACCCAATCAGAACACAACCAAGCTCCCACCCAATTGTCAAGCCCTACAGCTTGGGGTCGGGCCCCAACCACCCGGGTCAAGCTGCACGAAACAGGTCCCAGTGTGTGTGGTCACAGAGGGGGGGAGGCCCCTCCAGGAGGTGTATTACAGGGTGCAGATACGGCACGGAGACGAGTGGAAGACAGCATTTAACTGCCAACTTGGTAGTTTCCAATACCGGGTGATGCTGTTTGGGCTACAAGGAGCTCCTGCGCTGTTCATGCAATTAATCAACCAAGTGTTGCATGAGCACCTCTACTGGAGTGGTCCTGGTTTATCTCAACGACTCCCAAGATACAGGCAGTATTGGACAGGCACCCAGCACCCGTCGACAGCTACAGAGCTTTTTGGGGTTCACTAACTTTTACCGGCAGTTCCTACCCTTGTTTGCCGCCGTAGCTCACCCCCTGACAGAGTTGTTATGGACAAGACACCTGAAAGGCCAGCCACGGCCCAGCCACCCAGTGGGATGGACCATGGTCTGCCAGAGGGCCTTCAAAGATCTCAAAGCTCTTTTTGCCAAGGAACCTGTGTTACTCCACCCAAACCCCAATGCCCCTTTTGTGGTACAAGCCGATGTGACGTGGCTGTGGGGGCCGTATTGCTACAGTGGAATCACCAGGGGACGTTGCAATCTTGTGCACATCCCAGAAATTCACCACAACAGAAAGAGGGTGGGCTATCTGGGAAACGGAGGCATTCGCTGTGAAATGGGCACTTGTGATGTGGTGACATTTACTGGAGGGTGCTAGGTATGGACCGATCACTGGAACCTCGAGGCATTACAAAAGCCGCGGCGCCTGTTGCCTAAACATGTCAGGTGGGCTCAGTACTTTGCTCGCTTCCGCTTTACTCTGAAGTACATGCCGGCGGGTAAGAATTTTCTTGCAGATGCCATGTCTCGCCTGCCACAATACCACAGTAATAGGGAGGAGGTGGTACAGGCAATTATACTCCCCTGCACCCAAAAGATAGCCCACATAACAACCGGTGGATCGACGAATGTCACACTTCCGAAGCTGCGGACTGCTGTAGCAGATGACCTGGCTGCAGGATCATCTGGGCCTGTTAACACAAAGAGAAGGACTAGCCTGGAAAGGCGACTATTCTGGTGGCCCCAGATGAAGCCAGAGTGGAGACATACGTAAAGAACTGCCACATCTATGCCACTGCGAAAACATGTGTGGGTAAGCCGATGGGGCTGTTGCAGAAAGTAGCTGATCCAACCCGTCCCTGAGAAGAAATTGCTATGGACTTCATAGTCGAATTACCATGAAGTCGGGGCTACACCGTGATATGGACGATTATCGATCTCTTCTCGAAGCAGGCTCACTTTGTCTCCTGCAAGAGGTTACCATCGGCTTGGCGACTGGCCAGACTCTTCATACAGCACATCTACCATCTTCATGGGGTGCCCCGATCTGTAATCTCAGACCGGGGGTGCAGTTCACGGTGCACTTTTGGCGTACATTCCTTCAACTGGTAGGGTCGTCTCAAGGCCTCAGCTCCGCGTACCCCCCCAGTACCAATGGGGCGGTGGAGCGAGCAAACGCCATGATAGAATGCTACCTTTGTAGCTATGTCACATACCAGCAAATGGACTAGGTGGACCTTTTGCAGTTTGCTGAGGTGTTGTACAATAATACAGTGCATAGTAGCACCGGGTTTGCCCCTTTCTGGATGGTACATGGAATGGATTTTGTCCCCATCCCAGAATGGCCTCAGGAAGCAAGCATACCACACACACACCCCAGGCATGGATGTCACAAGTGGTGGGATTGTGAGGACAAGTAAAGGATGCTCTAACCCAGGCCGAGGTGGCTGTAAAAGCCCAGGCTGATAAAAAGAGAGCAGATCACAGGCCTTTCCAGGTGGGTGACTGGGTATACCTATCCACAAAGTACCTCCGTTTGCGATTACCCTGTAAGAAACTTGGCCCTAAATACATAGGGCCTTTCCCAATAACCCAGGTGATCAATCTGGTGATGGTATGATTACAGTTACCTCCGTTATTGGGAAAGGTACATCCCGTTTTTCATGGCAGTCTGTTAAAACCAGTTCACGGGGCCCCAGTGGGCTGTAAGGCACCGGGACCAGTAAACGGGTCGCAATATGAGGTACAGGAAATTATGGACTCCTGGGTCCACCATGGTAAATTGCAATATCTTCTCCGGTGGAAGGGGTACCCCCTCTCAGAGGCCTTCTGGGTTGGGGTGGCGGATGTACATGCTCCTCGGCTCCTACAGGCATTCCACCGTCGATGTCCAGGGAAGCCGAATAGTAGCAACTGTGGGAAAATGGACTCACCCATCTCTCCTTACCTTCCAGGTGAAGACGTGGTAGAGGGGGCCGCATGTCAAGCCCTATGGGGCTTGCCAATCACTGGTGGGGGGAATTTGGAGAACAACCCACCACCGCCGTACCCAGCTGCGACGCTGCATGGCCCCTCACTTCAGCCAGCAGCAGAGAAACCATGCCTCGCCGCCCCGCCAACCAGCTGGGTGTCAGAAACCGGCAAGACAGTGCTGAGCCCGGTCGGTCGGCACCCAGAAATCCCAAGCCTTGACGGCCCACTGCTCAGCTGATCGTTTGACGAAAGCGGGCTATTGCAAAACCTGGGTAACATGCGCAGGCCGGCGAAAAGCCAAAACCAGGCGAGGGGGGCTTTCCAATGGTGCGGACGCTCTGTGCAGCAGCTGGACAAAGGGGGGGGGTGAGCTAGCTGGGAAGCTGAACCAGGGGTTGCCCAACACAGAACACTGCGAGGCACAAGCAAACTCACTATTACCGGGGGAGCCTGGAAGCTGCACGTTAACAGATGGCTCCATCTTGAACGAACAGGAAGCAGGGCAGAGGGGTGGGGTTCAGCTGGGGGAGGGCCAGGGCCAGACAAACAGACTTTTGAAGACAGCTGAGTGGATGGTGGTTACTGGTTGGAGGGTGGGGTTTGGGGTGTGGCACTGTTATATGAAGCACTGGGAGCAAACCACTCCCAGTGCTGACTTTGTTGGTTAGGGATTAAAATACCTGACTTGCACTTTGTTCCTGCATTCCTGCCTTTATTTCATCGGGACGACGATGGACGGCGTGACACCAATCAGTTCATACCCCCACTGGCAGTTAAAAGGAAGACACAGCTACGATCACATATTGCTCCTAGAAGCACGAAGCCGAAAACACCAGCCTGATGATGACGAATGGGACTTCGTCGAAACATCACCAAGACACTTCCAATTTTATGTGGGAGAAAACCCGAATAACCAAAGATATATACATATGTATGTATGTATGTATGTATGTATATGTATGTATGTATGTGTGTATATGTGTGTGTGTGTGTGTGTGTGTACTTTTAAAGGCAACAATTTATATAGATGTGCTGTTCAACAGTTTTTTTGCTTTCAAAACTCATGATGAAGGACCTATTGTTACAAACAAGTTAGTAAGATAATTATAGTACTTGAGATTTGTTTCCTTAGATACATAACAGAACCCAAACATTTTGGTTGCAATTTTGTGGCCATGGCTTCAGAGTTATATTTGATTAAAAATGCAGTGCTGCTGGATTGCTTCGAGCCAGGGAGTGCCTGATATCACTAAAAACTGCTTAGAAGTGTTACAAAGTATTATTACAACATACTCTATTTAAAGGGATATTTAATGTCAAATATAAACCCAACACCATATATCACTTGCAATATGTGTGGTGGCCTGAACAGAAAAAAATGCCTTATCTGGTGTCAATCAAAAACTAAATTGGTAGCTTTAAAAAAAGGAAGAGAGAGAGAGAGAGAGCAATAAAAAGAGAAAAATATTAAGCACTTTAGAAAACAAAGCTACTGGGTGAGGAAAGAGTAAGGTGCATATTTATCTTTCTTGCAGCAACCATTTAAAAGGTAACCTCAGCTGAAAGATTTCTTTCACTTGGTAAATTTTCCAAAGAAAATCAGTGTTAAAAGGATCCTTTCTCTGAAGGATTCCAGAGCAAGGATAGATAACTCAAAGTAGAAAAAAAACCTTAGCAAATGTTGAGTAACTATTATGTATTCATCAAGGTATAATGGGTTTTTTAAAATTCATCCTATGGCTTATTTTATTTGGATGTCGAGCTGTCCGCATATGCAAAATCTTAGAAACCACAGTTTTGGATATACCTGAAAGCTTGAAAAGTGGTATAGCGACTGTTAAGATATTCAGCTGTTATTCCTGACCTTAGACTAAGAACTCCCTTTCTTTTCCATTTACAATATCTATTAAATTGCTTCATTTTAATCTTAGACTATGTGTTTCTATGCGAGAGGTAGTGAGAACAAGAAAACACGTTAGCATAGTATGTCTGAAAGGTCAAGGAAAAAGATGTGGGACTGGATGAGACATGCATAATTAATAGGTACTATTGTGCTTGCTAATACTGGAATTGTTGCAAGTTCATGATGTCTGCCTTGCAGGAGAGGTGTTTTTCTTTACTCACAGTCACCTAATGCCACCAGTCACCACTCCACTTCTTAATTCCCTTTTAAACATCTTTGCTTGTGAAGCTCTAAATCAGCAGTTCTCTGCCTGTGGGTCGCGGCCCTTTGGGGGGTCGCATGAGCCTTTCACAGGGGTCACCTAAGACCATCGAAAACATATATTTCCGATGGTCTTAGGCAGGGCTTGTCAACCGCCTTCTCTCCCTCCCCTCCTCTGCTCCATCTCACTTGTTTGTGGAAAATATGCTGCTTGGCAGCAGTCTGCACGAACTCTACCAAATGTGCCCTGCAGGGGGTGAATGAAGAGCACAAGCGCAGAGCAAGTCCCCACCCTCCCGAGGGACTCATTGTGCAGCAACTTGATTGACTTCTTCTCGTGCACGCAGGTCAGTGAAGGGGAGGCCGCCGCAGCACCCAATTCCTGCGCCCATCAGCTGGCGACCCCTGAACTTGCGTTTGTCAGCCGGGAGGTCTGGCGATGGCCGCCGGTCTCCTTTGCCACCCCACCCATCCTCGACTCCTCCTCCGCCCATTCACGTCGAACCTGCTGGGGCTTGACAGGAAGAGAGGGAGGGAAGGAAGAAGGGACTCCTCCTCCTCTCCTAAGCTTCAAAGCACGATTGGCTTCCCAAGGGTGCCACAATCCTCATGAAGGTGGGGGGGAGAAGCAAAGGGGGTGAGAAAACTCGTGGCGGGCTCGAAGGAGCACCTGTCAGCATTGGTGACAAGAGATTCCCCACAAACCCAGGGAAGGGTGAAGAAAAGGAGCCCCCTTTGGGAGGAAACTGCCACCTTCTTCTCCTTGGCTTTGCGCTCTTCTGTTCCTCGGCAACTGGTCTGTCAAACCTCTGCTGGCTCGAACTTCCTTTCCTTCCCTCCCTCTTGGTCTCTTCCTCCTTCCCTCCCTCTCCCATTGTCCCTTCCTTCCTTCCTTCCTTCCTTCCTTCCTTCCTTCCTTCCTTCCTTCCTTCCTTCCTTCCCTTTGCCTCCCTCTTTGTCCCTCCTTCCCTCCCTCTTTCCCCTTGTCCCTCCCTCCCTCCCTCCCTCCCTCCCTTCCTTCCTTCCTTCCTTCCTTCCTTCCTTCCTTCCTTCCTTCCTTCCTTCTTTTCCTTCATCTCCCCCTTTGTCCCTCCTTTCCTCCCTCTTTCCCCTTGGCCCTTCCATCCTTCCTTCCTTCCCTCTTGTCCAGGATCGGGGCGAGCCTCTACAGCTGATCTGCGCTTCCGCTGAGCAGCCCAGAAGCAGATCAGCTGTAGCAGCTCTCCTGTGCTGCTGCCCAGCAAACTTGCTCAAGCTTTGCTGGAAAATATGCCGCTTGCTAATTTAGGAGAAGTGCGAATCAGCTGTAGTCTGGCGAAGCTGAGCAAGTGAGCTGGGTGGAGCTCTCCTCTGCCTATGCCTGTGCACAGGCAGGTTTGGCATGTCGCCATGGCCACCGGCAGCAAAGCCACCAGCCATGCTGGCAGCCTGTCCCCTTCCCCTTGTCCCTTCCTGGGCACGGAGGGGGAGAGGAAGGAAGGGACGAAGAGGGCAGGAAGTAAGGGACAATGAGGGAGGGAAGGAAGAAAGGAACAATGGAAGGGAGGGAGGGAAGGAAGGGACAAAGAGGGAAGGAAGGAAGGAAGGAAGGAAGGAAGGAGAGAAGGAAGGAAGGAAGGAAGGAAGGGACAATGGGAGAGAGGGAAGGAAGGAGGAAGAGACTAAGAAGGAGATGAAGGAAAGGAAGGAAAGATGGAAGGGACAATGGGAAAGAGGGAGGGAAGGAGGAAGAGACTAAGGGAGGTGAAGGAGAGGAAGGAAAGAAGGAAGGAAGGGACAATGGGAGAGAGGGAGGGAAGGAGGAAGAGACTAAGACTTAATCATTGTACATACCCCAGAGTCACTTCATGTGATATTGGTTGCCATTTAAAAAATTGATTATTGTGATGGTTGCACAGCCAGTCAGATGTTAAACTGGATTTGCCCTTTTTATCCACCTATTGAGTCATTCCCAAGGACCTAGGAGAGACAAACATTGTTTGATGATGGGAAAGGTATTTTCACAGGATATAAACTGTTCTAGGAAAATCTCCTTTTGCAATTAACTGATGGACATTTTGTCAGTGCTTGTGGTGTTCAAGTGGTGCTCCGGTTACTTACTAAATATATAGGGAATGTTGCATGGGATAAAATCATATGAGATATGTGCTTATATGAAGTGTATATCATAATATAGACTGGATACAAAAAAAGCGTATAGTGAAGAAATATGTTCCCAAGACTTATATATGATACCAACTACTAGTATGGAGTGACACTGATTTGCACATCTTTAAGAAAGGCATATTTGTAGACTTATTAATATGAATGAACAAATGGATTGTTTAATATGAGCTTGCTGTGGATGAAAAGAATGCAGCTAGTCTTATATAAAGTTGTGATCTATTTGGTGAATACTTTAACGAACTATACCTACATTTTGTTAATGATATTCTTCTGTTCAACAATGCTGAAAACTAACAAAGATGAATAACAAAAAGTCATAAATTGGACATCAACAACAGTTTCTATATCTGTCAAAATATTGCCATGAAGGAAGATGTAAGAAGAATATAAGAGGAAATTTAAGTATGGCTACATCGGAGAACATTTGGACATTTTCACGTTGTATTCAAAAGCAAAATACCAATCTGCTTAAATGGGAAACTGTTTAATGAGGATATAGCACCTGTGCTGGCATATGGTAGCAAATCATCAGTGTTACACACAAAAGCAATACAGAAGTTGAAAGTTACAGAAATAAGTAAGGAACAACAAATGGTTCTTTAGATCAGCAGGTACAATGTGACATAAAAAAGCTGTACGCATAGGTAGGGGTGTGTGTGTGTGTGTGTGTGTGTGTGTGTGTGTGTGTGTGTGTAGAGAGAGAGAGAGAGAGAGAAGGAGAGAGGGAGGGAGAGAGAGAGATCTTCCAAAAGATAGGACTATGCAACATAATGAAGACGATAGCTCACAGAATTGGCAGTTGGCTGGCAACACCGTAGATAGATCAATGCTGGACAATAACAATCTTTCTGGATATCAATTGACCTTAAAAGACTCAGAAAACTTCAAATAAATACTGGGTGGATGATCAGATCAGTGTTAATTGGAAAAGACTTGCAGTGTGTCAAAGTAGTTGGAAGATAGCTGCAGAGGCAATTCCAATTCCTCCATTCTTTATGGTGACAGAAGACAATTCTTAGATGGAGTAATGATCCTTATAAGTATTCTGTATTTCTGATCTCTGGATTTTAGTAGTCACCTGCTTTGTTCATTACTCTAGAATGCCCAAAGGCAACATTAAGCTTTTGTGAGCACAATTTAACTGAGACCAACTACTCTACCTAACCTTTCTGCCTAATCAATGTTTTACAGACAGTATATTTATAATCTCTCTACCCATCTCAAAGGTCACTTAATTTTCAGACAAAACTTTCAATTTGAGTTTTAGTTCATGTACTATTTGTGCTCTCTGCTTTCCCCCCAAAGCATATTATATAAACAAGGAAAAAGGTTTTAATTTCTGTTTTTACAAAATCGTTTCTATAACATTTCCATTTGCATCATGGCAGAGTTTTAGAATAACCATTGGAACTAGACCTACTTGTTCATCTCTCTTTGAACTACAGCCCAATTTTTCCTCCCTATTCTCTGTGAATCATAGAACTAGCAAAGCTGTATTTTTTTCTACTAACTTTTCAACTTTTCATTTTTTTTTTCTGGTGAATATTCACCTCAGGACCAGTTTTCTCAGTAGTACAGGATTGTTTTCTTGTGAGAACATTAGTGCAGTTTCACAGAACTATTTTTTCTTATGCCTCACAATCATCACAGCAGATATAACTTTGTTTTTTCTTCTCAGTTTTCTTAACTAATTTGTTATCGTGGAACTGTACATATAGAACAAAGCATACTGTTCCATCTTACTTTGGGTACCAATCATGACTTCAGATCATTTTCTTCTGAGAACTTTTATTCTTTCTTCCACCCTATTTTATTCTATTCCAAAGTTTCTACTATTCTAACCCTGATAGTCTCATATTACCATTAATTATTGTGATTTATTATTTATTTTTATAAGTCAGCATTAGTTATGATTCTTCTGTTTATAATTGGTTCTAATCTTGGCCTTCTCATTTGCTCTTCACCCATTGAGACATGGATTTCTCTGCAATCTTAGAATCAGTAGAAGTCCCTCATATTCTGCCTTTCATGTTTTAGTATGAAATTGGTCTCTTATTTAATGGGGTTGCACTACCAACCAGATTAATCTCCTTGGACTTCCCAACAGATGAAAAAGATTTCAGTGGCACTATTATACGAGCAACATGTCAGAGTGTTTTATTTTGCATTTTATCCTTGGATACACGTCATAAAGAAATAGAAGCATAGTGTTTTTTAGAAACAAATTGAAAGTAGTATTTATAAACTGTAAAAAAAAAAATGTTTGAACAGTTGTCCTGATTTTTTTTATTAAAGGAAGAGCTTGATCATATTTTTTGAACCACAAAGAATAAACAATTTCCACAATAGCCAAAAGAGTCAGGAGGAAACTTAAAAACTAATAAATGACTGATAACTGAGCGTGATTTTTTTTCTTCCAGAATTTTTTGTCCACTGAAGTGAATGGCCCCATAAACAGGAAAATGCAGAAAAATCTGAAGTACCAGGATACTTATGTTATATTTTAACTGATAAATGAATAATTAATTCATTTGACCATTTCAGATGAAGTGGTCCCATTCATTGCATACAGCCCCCTTCATCCCTTTTTAGAAATGGTCTGCTCATTTAATTTCTCTAATGGTTCCAAGATCTTCTGTATTTAAGTATATCATAGCAACAGATGGTACTGTCTCTATTCATATCTAGCTGCTAAGTAAATAGGGAGAAGCATAAGTCTTGATGAACTCTATATATTTGCTCTTTTGAACAGCTGGAAAATGGATCACAACACAGATGGGAACTTCAGTATCCTAGTTGTGAAATAGTTGAAGAACTGGAAATTATTCCAAGCACTTAGCTAATTTTAGTATCATGACAGTGACTGTTTGATAAATTAAAATGCAATTAAATAATTCAAGATTAAAAGAAACTCTGCTTGTTTTAGAAGATGTTTCAGCATTTTCAAAATAGACTTAACAGATTTTAAGTGGGTTTTTAATGATTTAAAACTTTTTCTATGTTTTTTACGGTAAAGACAGCTCAACCTCTCTTGGGTTTAAGATAGCATCTTTAAAGGGCATTGTGTACCTAGCTGACACAAATAAAATATTTTAATTATACTAATAAGAATTTAAATTTTGTTTCAATGCTCCATAATGTTAAATTTGGCATGCTGCAGAGAGGAATCTGCACAATAGGTTTTTCTATAACTCATTTAGACTGTTATGTTCATGTCAGTTTGACCTTGTAAAGAACACATTGTACTTTGAGAGTCTAAAAATGACATTCTAAGCAAATGTTCTTGCCTACAAACTCTTTCTATAACTTTAGGTTATAATTTGTTACACTGCAAAAGAAAGGAAAAACTCGGGCCCAGTGTCTCTCTGTCACATAATTTTGCCCCATGGCACACACATAAAAAGGCTTTTTTTAAAAAAAGATGCTTATGGATAGAAATATTTACATCCTATACATTAGCCTAGACAATTGTTTGGTAGTCACAGAACACAGTTAAATAACCTAAAGAGAAAGCAGTGATCTGTAAAGTTGACAGAGCTTTTTCATGGATATAGGAGAGGTCTAGATTTTCTGGGATTTAGGATGGGTTGGAGATTTCCTCTGAATATTGAATGGCATTAGGTTTTATTTTAAGGCTTACAGTACAGTTTTCATAACTTTCTCAATAGCAGAATAGCAGAAAACCAGCAATTATGCTCTAAAATTCAGAGGTACATTAGGAGAGAAGTCTGAAAAAAGGTACAATGTAGTCCTGATGTTTGATCACCTGTACCCTACCTGGTCATTATAAAAAAATATTAGTATCTTTCTGTGTTGTAATATCTCCAAATGTTAAGTGTCATTCTGGCATATATTGATATAAGCTATTCAGATATCCCATCATATTGCAGAATAATTCACAAAATCCAAATTGTTTACATTTCATATTAAAAAAACAAATAGACTACATACAGATGCAGTGCATTTACATGCCTGCTAGAATGTTAATCAAGCTTAGTTTGAATTTTGAAACATGTAAATAGGTAGAGATGCATATCTTTCATAGTATTTGTATTCTTTTAATATTTATTTAAACACTATTAAAATACTTTTATTTCTGTATCAACAATATTAAAAACAAGCAAAAATACTTTTAACAAATCCTAGTGCATTTTGACCTTGAAAAAATAGACAAAATTCCAGTTTAAAGAACTAGAACAGGCGTATAATAATTTTTTTAAAAAGGAAACAGCAAGCTTGAGTAGTGTGCATTTATTTCATACCTATGTTGATCAAAAGTAAATATATTCAGATCTAAAATTTCTGAGATAAATATTCTAATGGCTAACATAGAAATTTGCAAAAGCTTTATATCCAAAATATCTTAAACCTAAAATACTTTTTTATTTATAAAACCATAGGTGTTTGATTAAAAAAAATTCAGATGTGACTTTTGTAGCTGATGTCAAAATAACAATTATGTAACACCGACTTTTGTCTGATGACATCACTATGCATGTGTCATCACTTCACCATTTTCAGTTTTCTGTGAATGCCAATATTTAAAATGGTTGCTTCAATGATTAGAAAATTGTTTTGAGTTTAAAAGAGCTCTCTTTAAAGCTAAAAACACCTGATTCAAACTCAGAACAGAGTTGTTTCAAATCTGAAATACTTCCAGGATGGTGAGAACAACCTGTTTTAAACATGAAAAAGTGTTGTGAACTTGAAATGGAATATTTGAAATATCAAACATTTAAATTTAAGATGGTTTATCCATTCCTACTTTAATGTGCTCCCCAGAGAATGACCCAATCTTGACCCTTTATCTATATTTGTCTAGTACTGGAGTTGCTGGGAAAAATAAGAAAAATAATAACACTTTCCATCCTGACTAAGCCCAACTGATTGTTTTCTCTGATGCTATTAGAACTATCCCACTACTATTAAAAATGTTTGTAATATGTATCTTTAATTAATCTTTACTGGTGAGAACATTTCCATGGATTTCAGGTTTTCATGTATAGTTAGTTATAAATCTTTCAAATGTATAGTATTTATTATAAAAAGTACAATGAAAAGTATATTTTGGAAAGTCAAGGATATAATTTAGTAATTTAAACACCTGCAGAATAGCATATGTCAAGCAACAAAAATGATTCCTATATTCCAGAAACTTAGTGTTACTTTGATGACAATTTTCTATAAATCTAAGGTAAGTAGTCATACGAAGACTTTTTTCAATCATGGCATAAGAAACAGACATAGCAGATATGGGAAACAAGACAGACAATTCCATAAGCCATGGAAAATATGATATTTCTGTCCTAAGAATATACAGATAGCTAGTATCAACCAAATGGAAAATAGAAGTAGTGGTTATAGAGACAGAGGAAAAAGTGACTATAAATAGAATGAAAGCTTTGAGAGATAACTCAAATAGGCAAATTTTGTGTTGCCTATTCATAATTTGGAATAATAGTAAATTCTTTTAATCTACAATTTTTTCAGCATTTTGAAAAATGAACTCAGTGAATAGCTGCAATGATTTGTGTCATGGTATATCATGTGTTGATGGATCATATAATTGGGCTTGGCAGTATTCCTGATGTTAGATTAGAAGCAATATTGCTCTTTTCTTCTAGAATGATACATTTACTTTAGTTCCTGTTGATGGGAAATCCAGGCACTTTCTTCTCTAGCATAGTTGTCTCCAAGGTTCACATGCATATACCTAAGGATCACATACCTATACGTTTCACTGTTGACTAATTGGCTAATTGGAAGAATGGAGAGAGGCCATCAAAGAATCCTAACATACTTTAGTCCATTAAATGTTAACTTTAGTGAACATTAGCTAGCAAACTAATACAGAGCACAGGAATTTCTTTTCTATCTTTGTAGAAACTAATACTATTTCACATATACTAGATTACATAATAAACTCTAGATGGCAAGTACATGAGACTGGTGAGATATGTTAGGTGTGAATGTTAGAAATACAGTATTCAACCTAACCAATAACAAGGGTTATCCTGCATATATTCTACTTTAGCCATAATTTATTAGAAAAAAAATGAAATGTTTTTCAAGCTTTTATATTTTAAGCCAGATTCCTAATTTCCTTTGCTGAGAAACCACATCCAGCAGTAATTCTGGAAACCACAAGAAAACATTCAATACTGTTTCTCTGACACTCAGCTGGACAAGCTGGCAAAGCCACTGTAACATTGTAAATAACTAAATTTGTGGCTCATAAAATAAGTCTTCCTCCAGATGTGATGCAGAAACCACCAAATGTTTGACATTGTCTTGAGATACAAATCTCAGTTGGAGACCCATAAAAGAAATTGCCACAGTCTTTGAGATCATTTCTGATATAAACAACCTTGGTAGTCATGATTTGCTTCAATAATATCAGTTGGCCAGAGGCATTACACACACTCTCACACACATATGACACACTCAATTACAGCACACATACATACAAGTAGACCCATCAAAGGAAATATTTAAATTGTATCACATGAAGTGTGAAATATAAATTGTATGCTTAATTCCCTACTCCCCAATATTTGATGCCTTTGAAAGAGATTAATAGCAGAAAACAACTTATTTTATATGCTGTATGATTATCTTTCCAGTTTCATTTTAATATCTGTCTGTGTTAATAAAAAGCAAATAAAAATATTTTTTTTCTGAAAGGACTGCTTATCAGTTGTAATCTATTTCAGATTCTTGCTAGAATAATGTTTATTTTCTTAGATGTTTTACCAGGAAGGATGATAGCTAATTTAATTTTCTAAAACTATATGATTTTGCCATCTGAATGCAAGAGGACAAAAAATCATTCAAAGTACAATATGTTTTGGCTCCTTCTCTCTTAAAGGCATTTTCCTCTTTCCTAAAGTCTAGTTTTTAGCTATAACCAACAGAGTAAATATCATCCAGATTCATGAATTCTTAGAATTGAAAAGGACCATTTATATCATTAACTTCAAGGACTTCCTCGATGCTGGAATCTAGTGTTGGATTCCAGATGGTTCTGTAACTTCTTTTTGACCATATCTAAGGAAGAGAAGCTCTCTGCCTTTCTTGGAAACTGATTCCACAGTTGAACTGTAACTTTATTACAGTATTAGGAAATTTTCCTATTTATAGCCATTGGGCTGTTTCTCAGCCTTTGGTCATACAACAAAGGCTTGTGGCAATGGAAGCAAACTTTGAAGGGAGCTTCAAATACTGCTAGGAAAGAAGGATAATTTCTTTTCAGGGATTCCGTTATACAATGAAATTGCTGTGGGGATTGCTGAAAAACAATGAGGTTTCTTCAGTGTGTATCTGCAGGCTGTAAGCACTGCCATTCAGATGTTTGTGGTTGCATGTATCACAATCAGTTATTGAACCCCAACACCACAGCCACAGTGGCAGCATTGCTATCATAGTGGCACCTTCAGTGATAGCTTCTTCATGATCCCTTCTTTTTGAAGGAGTAGATGTTTTGTTGAGGCTGGATATCTAATTGCTGGATGCAGTTGTGAGTGGGAATTGGTGAGGAAACTGTCTACATTCTGTGGTTGCTACAAGGCCTACACAAGCTGTTCCACAAACAGTGCAACGCACCAAACCTTTCAAGCAGCTTGTCACTGTAGTTTGTATTTCAACCATTACTTTTCTCTAAATAGCTCTCATGAGTTCTGTGAACAACTGGTCAACCATGGGTATAGCCCATGTGTTTGCAGCACAGAGCATTATGTGAAGCTTCCTACAACAGAGGCACTGCTGCTTTTTGGTGATAGTTGAGTTCTCCATGCCTGGAAAAGGTTCATAAAAAGAAACTGAAAAAAAAATGTTTTCCGGTTTCGTAAAAATAAAACAGGAGTTTTAAAGATCTGTTCATAAATGCGAATACCTCAGTTATAATCCTGTGAAGTAACTTTGCTCTCGCCATAAAGTCTTAAAGAGTTATATGGAAAATAACAAAAGCATACCAGGGCATTCTATAAATTGTTTCAGGATCAAAAGCAGATTTTAGCCTTTTTGTGACAGTCTTAAATAAAAAGAAACAACAAATACATCAAACATAAGTGAAGTCCAAAAAAAAAAAGCTAAAATCATTAGACATATGTGCCATTTAATTTGACACAGTCTAATATTTTATGCTTAGTACATGGAACATTGCTTCTCTTGGAAAATTTAGCATAAGGTACTATTAACACCAGGTTCCCGTGGGGATGTTTATTCCAATCATGTAGAAATTTATAGTATTAACCATTAGTTCATTCATAATCTATACATAAGAATACAAATAGATGTGGAGTTTATAAAACAAAGTTACACATCAGGAAACATTCAGAAACACAAATGTCAATATGTTGAATTATTCAAGTCCTTTGAAAAAATAAAAAAAAAACATTATTAATATGTTGAACCCTAAAGACAATCATAATTAGAATTAGTGGTTACTTATAAAAATTAAACATTAACAAAACCTTTTAGCATGCCTTTACCCTGAAATCCCTAATATTTTTGGCAGGCATTTTTAGTATTTTGAGAACATAGCACAGCATAGGACTGTTATGGCAGATATTTTTAATATTACTATGAAGAACTACTTTGTTGGAAGAAGTTTATCACCAAAAATATTAAATTATACTCCAAACTTTAGAGTCTTAAGAATAATTTTTCAGAGATGGAAAAATACTATAATTTCAGAGAGATTGGATGTGTGATTTAGCAATTTTGGAGAAAATTATATACTATAATTGGTAGATATTACATTATTCCTGCCTTTGGAAAAGGCTTGGTGAACATTGAAAGCTCAGTTTCTTCTAAAAGACTTACAAAATCAGGTGAACTTGTGATGTAGTAATTATGTTTTTTTAAAATATATGTTTCCTTTTATATATTTTTTTTGCTTTTGTTTTTACATGTGAATTGTTCATTTTTATTTTATGTCTGTGTGAAACTGGAGTAATAAAAACTATTGGAAGCTTTGATTATTGTGTTGATTAAGCATTTCTGGAAATATGCCCTCTATCAGATTCTAAAAAAAATGCTTAATAAATTTGTCATTGATCATTTTGGAAAGGGCCTTGTATTCAGGGGGAGGCAAGATCATATAATGGAATCCCATAAAGGTTAATTAGAATTAGAATAGAATAGAGCTGGAAAGGGACCTATAGGAGAACCTATACCATTTCAGATAAGTGACTGCCCAATCTCTAGACAAGTGACTGTCCAGTATCTGGTCCAGTCTGGTAAAGTTCAGGGCACTGTTTAAAATGTATATGGTAATTATTGTATTATTTTAAGATTAAAAGCTTGAATTTGTAATCATTTGTATAATTCCCTTGTTTCTTTTCCATAACTAACTAAAGCAAAAGTCAAAAAGTTATTTTCAAGCAAATCCATTTGAGGGAACTTTTAAAAATATTGCACCAGAAAGATGAATTATGGCAATCCATAATATAATAAAAGATGAGAAGTGATAATTATAATGCTGAAAGAAGACACTGGAGACAAATCCTCTGTTATTTCCCAGTTATTATTAAACTATGTAGGACTGGTTGTTACAGAATTTTCATTAAAGGTAAGATTTACCTCTAGAAATTTGAGTGAGAGATCACAGACTAAGCAAAGATATATCAATCCTTTATGTAATATTCTATATTTAAAGTAAAGCTCTTTTCCAGAACTAAGGGGCATATTATTTGTACTATTACTTATTATTTCCTCTTACAAAAGACTCTTTCCCAAAATTAAAATTACATCAACGTTCTAAGTCCTTTCCTTAAAAAGGGGGAAGATGGATTAATTTAGCAGTGAAAGAAATATGATTCATAAGAAGAATGTCCACAGGAGAAGCAGAAAATTCTTGTATGCAACAAAAAGTATTTGTTGCATATAAGTAGTAATAATATTTAAAAAAATCATTAAAATAGTGAGAATAGCAATATATTTTGCTCTTCTTTCTTTGGTCTCTTTCTTTATCCTTGTTTAGTTTTCTCAACTGTTGATAAATAGTGAACCAGCCAAGCAACAACAATTGAAATGATGATCACAACAAAACTACTAACCTTTTGATGATGTAAAGCTTAGAATTTTATTCAAATCCTAGACAAATAGGATTAGGACCACCTTCAAAGATAAAGCAACCTTTATTTATAACAAGCTTCACATAGGTATTGCTTGATCTTGTTGTTTCTTTGGGAATGGAGAAATGAATATGGTTATATAAGTATGTTGTTTAAACAGGAAAAAGATCCTCTGGGATCTTTAAAATAGGAAGAAACCCATTTTAAATTTCAATGGTACCAAATGATGAGAGCTAGATCTAAGCCAAAAACCCAAAAATGCAATGTGCTTGTGTCTACTGTTATTTATCCAAAACTTTGCCTGAAGAAATGGCTCATTTTCAAATATATATCCAAAAATGAGAGTTTTTGTGTCAAAGATGTATTTTTAAAAGAGTTCTGTTTGGGAATCTTTGTCTATTAAAGTCTATTCTCTGCACTGTTTTCTTTTAAAAACTTTCTGGAATGTTATATAAACAACTATACATTATGCAGTACTAAGAAAGATAATGAATATGGACTTTCTAGCATTTAAAAACATATGCCACATAACCACTTTGCAGGGAGCTTAAATAGAGTTCCATGATGGGAGCTTAAATAGAGTTCCATGATGGAACACCAAGAGACATTGTGGGGAAGTTGGGAGAAGCCATATTAAACATAAATCAAGACCATTGGCAGCTTCTCTTTTTAACAGCAACTTCATCTGGATGGCAATATACCTGGGGAAAATGGTTTAAAATGTTCAAATCCTGTCTGCCTTAATGCATATAGTAATAATGAAAGTGGAAATCCTTGCACTTTCCAAGATTCTCTGGGAGGGCAGGCAGATCATCATAATGGTGACAAGCAGAGGTGGGTATAGCAGGAACACAGGGATCCACTGTTTGTATGTGGACCTGCTATCTGATCCGTGTTACCATCTATCTGGCTGTTGGATCCTGGGCTCTGGCTGCTGCTTGTAAAGGCCATGTTGTTTAGTGACAAGCCTGTTTTGTATCCCTAAGATCTAGCTGTGTTTAGAAATGCAAGAAGGGGGGGTTACCTCTCTTAGAATTGTGCCCATCTAAGTTGAAACTCAAGTACTTTGGCCACCTAATGAGAAGGAAGGATTCACTGGAGAAGAACCTAATGCTGGGAAAGATTGAGGGCAATAGAAGAAGGGGACGACAGAGAATGAGATGGATGGATGGAGTCACTGAAGCAGTAGGTGTGAATTTGAATGGACTCCAGAAGATGGTAGAGGACAGGAAGACCTGGAGGAATGTTGTCCATGGGGTCGCGATGGGTCGGACACGACTTCGCAATTAACAACAACAACAACAACAACTTTTAGGTTTGGTGACAACCAAAACCATGGTGGTGGTAGGGCAGCTATAATTATCTGTGAAACTTTGAAGGCCTTTATAAGCTCTGCAGATAACCATTCTGACTCTACCTTAATGAAATCTATAATTCTTGCCACCTTGCTCTTGTCCCATTAGATGTGGCTTGACATATATTCTGTATCAAGCCTAATGGGTAAATTATAAATGGCCTTCCTTTACAAAAATACATTAAAGATTACATCCTAACATGTTTTAGGTGTTGAGTGTTGACATCATTAATCAGAGATCAAGGACTGAATATTTAAACTATTGCTTTTATTATAATTACACTGGTGCACAATAAATAAACAATAAGTTATTATAAAATATTATCAATGCACTAAAAGAAAGCAAAACTGGTTTTCAAACAACATCTTATTACTTAAAAAGTATCAAAGTACATTTAATTACATCTTACTTAAAAATAATCAAGTACAAAAATGAAAAGAAATTATATGTATTCATACTGTGTATATAGAAATGGTTAATATATGATTACAGTTATTATCTATCTACTTCATACACATTTCAGGTATATACCTGACATTTCTAATGAAACATGAAAAATAAGATGACATTCAGTTTTAAAGTATTGGTAAACATATTACAGTGGAATGGACATGTTATGGTTTCATTTTATTTAAAAACCCTGTCACTTATAAAGGTTGGGGCATTGGCCCCTATAAAAAAGAAAAACAAAACAAACATTATTTAATACCATCAGTTAAAAATTAAGAAAAGAAGAGCAATAAACATACATTTGCTAATATACGTAAACACATTTTTAGTGCAAGAATTAACAAGACCTGTGACCTTACTGTGCTTTCTTGAAATCACAGTGCACTTGACACAAATTGCTACACTAGAATGCTTAATTTTAGAAATGTAAAGCAAAGTTAAGTGCATACCAAATATTTTTCATATATACAATTAGTGTAAGCGTGTGGATATTTATGCATGACTTAGATGTCATAGGGATTGCATATATCAATACAGCCATTTTAATGTGTTCACATTGCTAATACTGTTCAACCTCCATGCACCAAAATGGGAGAGCATAGAAAATGTTCAAATAGCATTTGGTTAGGGAGATCCACATCACCTCTCCAGGAGAAGCATCCTTTTAAACTTGTCTGTGTTTTCAAAAGAGGTGAATTATTTGAGCTTTTTATGTACTGACAAATATATGAAAGCTTTCAGAAACTATTTCATCATTCAGCAAATCTTTCTATGAAGTCCAAGTGGATAAAACTACTTCTGCCTTTCTGCCAAAACTATAACTTGGGAAATCAGGGCTGTTTACATGCCTGGGGGGGGGGGAGGGAGAATTCACACTTTCATGCAGAAGAGGCATTCATTTACCTTTTAAAATGATTTCTTGTTCCATGTAATTGAATAACACATACACAGACATATGCCCCAAAAGATGAGCCACCTAAGATATGAAAATGAGTAGAAATCTCACTTCAGAATGATAACAAAGAGTTATTATTCACTCATAAGATGTCTAGTGGTTCAGACCTGATCAAGTAATTCAAATATAATTTATCCAGCTATGGATTAAAATATATATTATGTTAAACTTGAATTTTTTGATATGGATGTAGATTATAAAAATAAGTCAGCTTGAAAGGGTTGGGACACCAAGTCTTGGGAAGAAATCAGCTCTGATTTTATTTTTAATTTTCCTGAAGTACATGGGTGATTTCCAGTGGAAACGAAAGTATTAATTTTCTAATTCCTACACATGGAATAATAAGTATCTCCATCTCTGCAAACTGTATGACTGATGCTAATTAGATTAAAAATACTCCTGATAGGGTCAAAATAATTGAAAGGAGAAGGAATGAGCTATGAGTGATTCACAGAAAGGAAAGGGTCAGGTAGATATGCTACAGGTGTTATTTTTCAAATTTTGAAAAATAATTGCACAATTAAGACTAGAATAAGATGATATTATGTAACTAACGAAAGTTTATGAAAGTTGCTGTAACATTTAGATGAGTTCACCAGATTTGAAGGAGAGGATCAGATGTTCCATTTGTTCTGGGAAGAGTGTAGAGTAGAACTTCAAGAAATATATCAGAATGATGTCTCATCAGAACTGCAAGGAACTCTTGTGTACTGATGGTGTCAGTATTGAAAGTGGAGTTCCTCATTTTACTTGCAATCAGAATACTGGATATGAGAATCAGGAACAAAAGAAAACTAGACATTGTCAAAATGAAGATGAAGTGTACCAGCTGAAAGCTTAGGTAGAATGGAGAATGCCACTTAAGTACAAATGATATGCAATAAACTATTCAGGCTGTGTCTGGAATGACAGTAATATGTAAAAAGACATATAAGTATTAAAAGACATATTAAATTAGTGGCTATTTCATAAACATCAATGTTACATTAATATATGCACTTACTACAGATGAATTGGAGGAAGATGCTGAGAAATTTTATGGAAGATTGCATGAGATGCTAGTTGCAATAACAAGAAAGGCTGTACATTGCTAGTAGTCAATTGCAATGACAATGTAAAAGAAAATGAAAAATGACATGAAGTTTTCAACTGGCTCAACAAAATAAGGCAAGGGAGATTTTTTTTTTTATCATTCCCACCTACTTCAAGCACCATGAATGGAAACTCAACACAGAGATATTTTGGATGAATAACTCTGGAATAAAATAGTGTACATAATGAAGTGCACTATCTAGTCAGCCCAGGCACTTCTAAGTGCACTTCAAGAACAGTGCACAACAACAAACAATGAATTATTAGTGTGACATATAAGGGTCAGACTTAAAAATAGTATAGAGAGTTGGTGTGCCAGTAAAATATGATCTGAAAAACATTAAATCAGAATGTGGAACCAAACTTAGGAACAGATATTATGCAAAAGAGAAATTGGAGAACTATGTGAAGAAGTGACACAAGACAAATCTATGTTACAATCCATGAAACCTGTTCATGCTGCTTAATGATGTCCATGCATTTCTTGGTCTTATAAACCAAAACCACAATGTCAGTTCTTCCATTTTTGTTTGATGGAGTTCTTATGGCAAGACAGCAGTTATCAAAAGCTGCTGCTGGCACTTCTGCAACCAGGTCATTGTTAGCATTCCTGATAAATTCTCTGCAAAGCAAGCACAACACATTTTCCAGTACTCTTTTTACCTGCTTGTGTTCCATCACTGAGGAAAAATATGCATCTCAGTACTCATGTTGTAGACTAGGGAAGAGACTCTCAGAGAGAGTCATTTGAGGCTCCAATGTCATTGTAGGCTCCATGGGTGAGGAGAGTGGGTTGATAATACTCTAAGATTAAGAAAAGGATGGAGAGGGTGCTTGACAGGATTCTCTGAAACAAGTTGGGATCAACATATGTGGCAATGATTGAAAATATATAAACCTATCTTTCCTTCTCCTCTGGATCAGTGAGCAAAATGGGTATATAAAGAAGGGTTGGAGACAAGCAGGAAACATGTAAAAGGAAGCCATTGGGGAGCAAGGGGTTAGCTGGAAAGGAGGGAAGAGTTGAAGCTTTTTCTCTAAGGCTCAACAACTCCTTGTCAGAAGATACTAAGAAGACATGATATTCGGCTTACATCTGGTTGCTCTGTGCTCAATGGATTTCTGAGTAATTGCAAATGTAGAACCAGGCCAGACTTCTTAGGACACACAGTAGGTACACAATTTGTATCTCCCAGTAGTCCTTAGTATCAGGCATGTGAGCAGACCTGTTGGGAGTTAGGATTCAGCAGCTTCTGCAGGGCCACCATGTTGTGTATTATACCTTTGGGGAACAAGTCCTCAGACAATTCTGTAAAAACATTCCACATAACAAAATCTCATGTGCTTCAGAAGAATGGATGCATTTTCCAAACAGCTATTTCAACATTTTCTTTGTTAGGGAAATATGAGCATTTTTTAAAATTAAATAACATTTTCTTTTTGGGAAATGAAAAATCCCTTCAATATGCTTGTAACAGTTTTCTGACATGGGTCATGAGCGCACAGTTGAACTATATACCCATTTCAGTTGTTGCATATGCACAATATGGCAATATGAATTTAGACATCTGTCCCTGTGTTAATGATATTGATAAAACATAAATAATCTTGCTTAAACAACCTACTATACACACTTATAAATCCTTCACTTTTAATATCTGATACCGAAAGCATCAATTTGGACATTAAAATATTCATTAGTTATAAAATATTTAAAAACTTTATTTTTATTTCAATCTGGAAAGAAACTACTATTGATAAAGTAATCATTGATTTCAGCAATATAGTACAAAATAACCTAGTAAAATTTTTATGGATTTTTTTTTCTTTTTGGTCTTATTGTTCAGCAGTTGCACTTGTGGCATGCTGTCAATATCATTTTAAACTAAAAAGCCAATATGATAATAAATTCCAATGACACATTTTTTTCTTTTCAGAGAATATAATATTCTTAAAATGATTGTTAAAAGAGGACCCTTTTCATGCTGCCAAACTTTTAGAAGTATAGATAAAAATTTAAATATATAAAATATATGTGATCACATCAACTCTACAGCAATATGGATTCTTTTTTAATCTTATCCTACACAGTGCCTTCTGGAAGATACTTTAATGCACAAATCTCACCCTCTTATCCAGAATATAAACCATCTCTTTCTCCTGTTAAAACCAAGAGGCCATAATTCTTTGGTCATTACATTATAGTCTAGTAAGATGGGTGTGATGTCACAGAGGACTATGATCCAATTACAGGATCAACCAGGAATATGACATTGTGTGACTTGAGAGAAATGTGCTCTACAGACCCAACCCCTGGGTCAGATTTCCCAAGATGAAGTCAACCTTTCATATTGACTTTAGTGAGACTTTACACTAACTCATTCTACCAAGACAAGGAATGTAGTATCTTACAAAAGGAACGTGAACATTGTGAACAGACTTTTGTTACCTTTATCTTCAACAACCCAAAACAAATGAATCATTTTAATTTGCTAAAAATGGACAGAAAACAAATAACTCATGTGATGTACAATATTTAGTCACAGTGAACCCTGGTCTCCGCAAATCATTTCAATAGAAGAAGAAAAATTTTCTGTAAAGGTAGTACATGTACAAGACATGTACATGTTTAATCACTCTAACTTATTAGCATTGCTAAATATATTTACCCTGATCCAGTAATGTAATCTATGTCAAGAAGCCCATTTCTATGTGCAGATGCCCCTTGCATTTATCTTTATTCTAAATAATGATCAATGTAAGTAACGATCAATGCTTTCAAGAGTCTCACATCCAAATCCATTGTTCAATATGCAGCATTCTTGCATACTTTATGCACTGCAAAGCTAAACTAGCAAGCAGAATTGCCTGCTAACTGATAATCTGTATGGGAAGGGTGAGGTGACTCACTTCCAGGCATCTTCTCCCTACCACTAGTTCTCTTTAAGGAAAGTGAGCACAAGGGTTGTGCAAATATTTGTTTTAGAGATTTGATCTAGATGCATTTTAAATTATCTCTTCAAATAAATTTAAAATTGACTTTATTGTTTTGGAAATCATTTGAAACACTGAATTGGATCAAACTGACAATGTGGGCTGAATCAACAATTAAAATCAGTTTGCTAATTCATGCAGCTGAACAGTGTTTGGTGGGAATGTTCCTTGTGCAGCATCTGTTTACAAAGGTTTTTGGAGGATATCCATCAAATGCCACAATCAACTCTCCAGCCATATGAGGGAAGCTGGTGTAAATGATTTTGCCAATATTTCTACATAAATTAATATTTATGAAATCTGTAATTGACATTTTGTATATCAACGAACACACTTTTTTTAAAAAAAATGTGCAGAATAACCACATTGAGCATCCAAGCAAATACTGTTTTACCTGCATTATTTGCACTTAGATTCTAAGACTTTTTATAGAAAATGCATCTAACGAATCCACGTGAATCTTTATTTAATGACTTCAGCCCTAGCACCAGTTTGAGTTGAACATTTTACTGTTAAACCAAAAATGTACATCCACATGCTTTTGTAAAGATATCAAATTGGGCAGATGGGAAAATAAAAACATAAAGGTAACACAGAAAAAAGTTAAAAGAGTACACAGTTAAAATGTTTCATACATATTTGCATTATATTTGAAAAAGTGTATTAACTTGGGTTTTCTTTTAAAGAGATTTGGAAAATATTTACATCTTACTCTTTTTCTTGGTCCAAAAGAATCCTCAGAAAAGGTGCATGCCTTCATTTCAGTGGGAAATTCAATTCACTGGGGTCTGATGGACAGGAAGGTACCATTTTAGTAAGCTTTCTTCAACTACCTTTCTAGAAAGGTACTCTGACAGTGCACTCTTCAGGAATGTATGGAAGATAAATAATCCCCATGGACGTATCATATTGCAGTATCCCAGAAAACAGTTTGTTGCTTGGAATATGGAGGAGGACTGTATTTCTTAGTTCCTGTGCTTTTTTTCCAACTTGGCAGGATAGGCATGCTGTCTTGTTTGCAAAGTCCTTTCTCTGATTTCTGTCGTGCCTTGATTTCTTTGCACAGGCAACGTTTTTTCTCAATCATTTCCAGCATTGTATGGTCTCCATGCAACCACTGCATGCATGTCACCTATTTAAAAAGGCACAAGATTTAAACAAGGTTGATGAATGGTGCTGGCCTCTTGAAAAAAAATCAGGAAACAGTTACTTGAGGAGACAAAATACTTAGAACAGTGAAATAAAATAAAGTGAAGGACAACATATAGAAGAATGGCTTCAGATGTATTAGTGGATAGCTGTAATTTTGCAGTCAATGATATGCATTAATCTAGATTAACCTTCCAAACTGAATCCTTCTAGCTTCACGTACCATGAATCTACTGATTGCAGTAATGGGAGGTATGGTTAAAATTGAATCTAGGTTGGAGAATACTAGTGTAGACCAAGAATTCAATTCATTATAAGAAAAAAAAACCTGAACTAAAATCAATAAGATTGCAGGACAGAGAATGCCTGTTTGAAAAAATATTGCACTGAAAACAAAATGCCTGTTGCTAAACTATAATATGTCCTAAATGAGCTTAAGCAAAATATCTTCCATAGATAGAATATGATGCATTTATAAATAAAAATCTGTTAGCAGAGTTCAGTGTTTGCTCCTAGTACCACAATTATCAAATTCATTTGCCATTAGTTATAAATTAGTTATGTCAGATTAATTTTTGATATTTGAACAACCAAGCAGCTTATCTGAACATTTCGGGTACCAAATCTATTTAATGGGGAGCTAGTGAAACCTTCCTTCAAACAATGCCCAGTTGCAGTGTAAATTATCATATATTGTGCTAATTGGCTTAAATAGTCCAGGTGTGTGTGTAACTAACAATAAGAATTATTTTTTTCCAGTATTATGTGTACAAAACTCTATAGTGCCTAGACTTTTTTTTAGGATTCTTAAGATGTTACCCTATCCCTTTCCTCTCCCAAAAATATTTTCATCTTCACTATATTAGTGGTGGTATTTAACCAAGTACTGTAGGTTTTGTTCTGCAAAAAGTCTATATCATAAAAAGACATAATTACACAATAATGTTAAAGCTAATTTGCTTGAGCTTCATTCCCAATGTTAATTCCCTGATTTTCAATTTTCATCCTGTTATGACCAAAGATTTTAGTGTCTTCACTCAGAAAGCTCTGGCTTCTGGTGATTCTTGTTTGAGCTTTCAAATAAAACAAGGAAAAACCCAAGGTTTTAAATCTGATGAGCAAAATTCAAATATCACAATTAAAGCAAGAAATTAAGTATTATCACAAAACATTTCCTTGCTTATAATTAGGTCCTATCTACTTATAAGTATTGTCCACATTAATGCTGCAAAAGCTTGTAGACAGCTATACCTTAACCTGCAATTTCAATATTTTAATGTATAATTAATCAATCAGTTTAATTGATTAACTGATTTAATTATATGCTTTTATTGCTAGTTCATTTCAATGACACGTTACTTCATACTGTCTGCATTTCAACGTATGGTTCTACTTTGCTGTCTTCAGAACTAAAATCAGTGAAGATTTTCATAAAATAAGCTAACCTTCACAAGTTTGTAGATAAATATGCAAACACAACACAATAAAAAAATATGGAAATACTTCTGGAGCATATGAAGTAAACAAACAAACACCAATATAGAGAAAATGTGGAGTTTAGTACAGCTATCATATCTGAGTTGCAAAAATCTGGGCAACTGGTAACAAAGTGTTACAGTTTTCTGTACTTCTTTGCGTACAGTTGAGGCCAACTAGACTGACATAGAAGCCCAGTAAAGAAATAAACAAATTAAATGCTTTCTCTGACTTCAAACCATAAGAATGTGCCCAGAATAAGTTTTTAAATTTAGTGGTCCAGATCCCTGCATTATGTCCCAAGCATGGCCTTGAGTCAGAAATAATAGAAATAAAAGATAGAGTTACAATTAATCACTAGCTAAAGTTATCTTCTTTTCCTGTGGGTGTTGCACATTGGAGAGCAGTCTACGTATGTACTATTGCTGATTCTCTGAGAACTGGAGACATGCATTATTGCTGGCAACGTTCTCATGCAGTTAAAAGTAGTGCACAAACCCTATAAAAACTAATAAAATATATACAAAAAAAAGTAGTGCTCAAGAACATTTCCCCGAAGTACCTCTATGTTTTTTCCCTATTCATTCAAAGATCCCATATGTGGAATGTCAATTTTTATGTAAGACTGGGCAAGTTGAGACTATAAGTAAGTTCTTCTCTAATATTTGCTACACAGAAAAACATTTAAAGAATTAGAGCTGCAGTATTTTACAAGATGAAGTCCTAGTTTTGTTGAAATGGTTCTACTTTGTTTTTATCCTTGCTTCTTTATGTTATCATATGCTGTTATAGACCATGAGAGAATCTAGAATGGGCCACTGTGGGGAGAAACTTCATAGCCTAGTCCAGCTTGGGAGCTAGACAGTCATCTATCTTATCTATTGCCTGAAGATAAAAACAGGACCAGTTCACATCAGAATGTATTTGCTTTTTACCATTCCTGGTAGTTCCTGCTCAGCTTTTGCAACTGAAGGGGAGAAAGGTTTTGCAGACAGCAGGGAGGCTGATGATGTAGAGCAGTGATGGCGAACCTTTTAGAGACCAAGTGCCCAAACTGCAACCTAAAACCCATTTATGCATCGTCAGATGCCGGGTGGGTGTGGCCATTGGCTGGGTGTGGCCCATTGGCTGGGCATGGCCCATTGGCTGGGCATGGCCCATTGGCTGGGCGTGGCCCATTGGCTGGGTGTGGCTGTGGTGGTAACGGCAGACTGGGACTAAAAAGTTCAATCAATCAATTCCAACTTTGCAAGATCTTTTTTTTCCCACAAGAAGTGGAAATTGACTGATTGATTGAACTTTTTTTTTTTTTTGCACACGGCGGCGGAGGCCTAAAGCAAAAAGGTTTTATAAAACCCAGTTGAAAGCCTAGGACTGGGGCGACGTCACGCGTGCCCACAGAGAGGGTTCTGAGTGCCGCCTCTGGCACCCGTGCCATAGGTTTTCCACCACTGATGTAGAGTATTCAAATCCAGGCAGTATTCTATATCAGTGTTCTCAAACTTGACAATTTTAAGGCATGTGGACTTCAACTCCCAGAATTCCACAGCCAGCGTTGTTGGCTGTGGAATTCTGGGAGTTGAAGTCCTCATGCCTTAAAATTGTCAAGTTTGGGAAACACTGTTCTATATCAACTGCTCATGAGTGCTGTAATTAAAGCTGTGGTAAACATCTTACCATTTTCTGAAATGAGGCTCAGTTTGCATATAAGAAAATTATCTTTCTTCCACCCAGCAAACTGCATTTAACACCACTGGAAAATCACCAGTGTTCTGAAATCATTTAACACACTTCTCCCATATGGTGAATGCATGTGCCCATTTCTCTCATTAGATAAGCATTGCATAGTATAAGTTTCTGCTTCTGTGCTTGGATTATCTTCAGCATTTATAACAATGCTTAATGATTCGTTGAATTATCTTCAGAATTTAGAAGCCAACAGACATGTGAAATTATGAAGCAAAGTTCTACCCTCTTAAAATCATAGCATACTTACATTTTTGATAAATAGTGACAATGATAGAGATGTTTCCACTTATTTTTATAAGTTCAACAATTACAGAACAGAATAACAGAGTTGGAAGGGACCTTGGAGGTCTTCAAGTCCAACCCCCTGCTCAGTCAGGAAACCCTGTAACATTTCAAACCAAACCTCCAGTGTTGGTGTACCCACAACTTCTGGAGGCAAGTCATTCCACTGATTAATTATTCTAATTATCAGGAATTTTTTTTCCTTAGTTCTATGTTAGTTTTCTCCTTGATTAGTTTCCCTTCATTGTTTCTTCTGCCTTCAGGTGCTTTGGAGAATAGGTTGACCCCCTCTCTTCTTTGTGACAATCCCTTAGATATTGGAACACTGCTATGATTGAGACACACACACACACACACACACACACAAACACACACACACACACTTATGCTATTCTATTAATCTCATGCTAATAGTTATATTATTGCTATAGACTTTTTAAATATTGTTGGGTAACAAACATGAAAAAAAGTGTGTGTGTGTGTGTGTGTGTTTGTGTATGTATATACTATTATATATCAATAATAGTAGTGAAAATAAAAACGTGATTCCTGGGTGAATTCATAATCAATAAAAACGTGAGCACAAGGAATTTAATAAACTGAAAAAGTTTAATACCATCACCAATCACCAAGCTTTCGTCAGAGACTTCTGACATCGTCAGGGTTAATGCTGGTCTATGGGAGAGTGCCTTTATAGGTAAGCCATCCTTTGCACACGGCTCTTAGCTCTTGTCATAGGTCCTAACTGATTTGGCTGCGTTCTAATTATAGCTTCCATATTGATGACTCCTCTTTTCTTGCTTCCACTGTTTGTGAGTGTGCCATTACTCACTTCTACCTATGACAAGAGCTAGGAGCCGTGTGCAAAGGACGGCTCACCTATAAAGGTACTCTCCCATAGACCAGCATTAACCCTGACGATGTCAGAAGTCTCTGATGAAAGCTTGGTGATTGGTGATGGTATTAAACTTGGATATATATATATATATATATATATATATATATATATATATATATATATATACATACATATACATACAGTATATGTATATACTAATCTTAAAAACTCGAATCCCGGGTATACTCATGCTAGAAATACTGACAAAAGCTTAGTAATAAAACAATTTGTTTTTATATTTATCCCAGAGTTCAGTTTTTTATATTTATATTTCTAGCATACACACACACACACACACACACACACACACACACACATGCACACAGACACTTCTTTTTAGATTTGTTACCCAGCAATGTTTAAAAAGTCTAAAGCAATAATATAACTATTAGCATGAGATTAATAGAATAGCATAATTGTTAAATATATCAATGTAATAAAGAATATAACAGTTCATAGAAACTCAAAGATAGTCATGCCATTTATTAGTTAACCCCTTAAAACATCAGTTAATCACTAACATTAGCAAATTATATTTTGGAGAAAAAATGCTAATTAGTTGATTACAATAGTAATCCTTTTATATTAATTCAAGATAGACACACCTGCATTATAAGAAGCAATAATTAAATCCTATGAGACCCTCCCTGCCAAAAATCATTTTTATAAATACCTGTTATCAATAAATCAATTTGAGACTGAAATTTTAAAGAATGAATGGATTAAGGAATTTGTGTAAAAATGGGAAACAGTTTTAATATTAAAAATCTAGATATTATATTACAGTTTATTCAATAAAAGTTAACGTTTCAGACTTATTAGATACCATTGTGTTGTACAAAAAAAAGAAATGAATAAATCCTTGCATTACTGGAGATGAATCAAGAATAACACTTCATTTGAACACTGTGTTTTTGCAATATCTTAAAATTATTATGTTATGTTATGAGAATTTGTCAATGTTTCTAATGTGAACTTTAACAATTTATTGTGCTTCTATTTTGAATAATAAAAGGTTGAAAGGAAGGGCATAAAAATGAAATATACCAGACAAGATTTTTAAATCATTTTTGTAATCTTAAATGCAGGCTGTTTTCTTAAGTAATTCAGGGTACAATTTTTAACAAAGAACATTTATTTTGTAAGTTATTAAAGTTGTACACATTTGCAGATGGGGTAGGGATGATGACATAATTGTCATGACATCATCACACAAATATTGTGACTTATATACTGTTCTCATTTGTACTATAAGACAATAATGAATAAGTCAATATTTTGACATCATTATGGTTTGTCATGAGTTCTGCTGTCTAACACATCATGAATTCACAGAATAACACTGACTCAGAACTAAAGAAGGTTCTTGGATGAGAAGTGAAATGTTTTTCAAAGGAAAAAAAAAGCCAAGAAAGTCCAATTGTCTTTTGGAAAAAACATCCATGTCCTAGATGATTGAGAATCTCCACAGAGATTCAGTTTATAATATACCGTGTATACAATATACACTGATTCTATACATTTCCAAACTTCCTTAAAAATGTTTGCAATTTTAGAATGATATTTAAGCAGTTTCCAATGTAGAATTTTGTGTCATAATTACTATACCTTCGCATTCAAGAATTATCAAATTGTTCATTAATCCCTGGAATGACTTAAACTGATAGGAATTCGGGTCATGTTTCCCATGCTTGAATTCCACAATAGGTTTAGTGGAATATTTTTTTCAAAATTAGTAGTGTTTTTGGTGTCCCAAATCCACTCCTGTGCGCTAATCTAAAATCTCAAGAATCCAATAAGCTAGAGATCACACCGAATTTTCTGAAGCGAGTTATTAACCTGATTAACCAGAGACGGAATATCTTATGCTGCTGTTATATTACAAATTAAGGCAAATATACGTGTCCCAAGATGCAAGATCAAATCTGAGTCGGTCACCAGGACCAGAGATTTACTCACCTGAGCTTCATGGGCTCCAGCATGAATCTGAAAGCTTGAAAGAGTAAATCTCTGGTCCCAGTGACTGACCCAGATTCAATCTTGTTATTATATTGTAGGTAGGTATGTGTATATATGTGTGTGTTGTTATATTGTGTGCATGCCTTTGGATGGACAGATGATGAATGAATGGATGGATGGATATTCCTTCTCTCACACACCACTTATTTCACCATCTCTTTTTGTGAAGATTTTACCTCCTTCCAGCAAGAAAATAAATGAGATTGCAATAATTTATTGCACAGTTCTATAAACCCATCAATCTACCTGGACAAAATCCTCAAGGACAAATAATATAATCAACTTTAATTGAATGGAAATTATTATCCCTACAAAAACAAGTATGCTTTATGTTGGTACAGATAGTTCCTAATAAAGATGGGAATGCTTCAGAGCATTAATATGTCCACTGTGAAGTGTGATGTTACCGATTATCTGGAGGTCTAATAAGAACAGGGAGACTAGAAACCAGAAATCTTTTTGTTGGGTATTTTAAACAGGAAATATAGTAAAGAAATATGGTACTTAATTTTACATATAATAATGGTGGCAAGAATAGTATATGCACAGTGCTGGAACAGTGAGAATATACCATCAGAGGAAGAAGTGATAAGAAAAATCCTGGACTGTGCTGAGATGGACAAATTAACAAAAAAGATAAAAGAAAAGGAAGACACAGAGTATTATATAACATGGAACAAGTGGTATGACTGGTTGGAGACTAGAAATAATAGAGGAGAATAAATATGGAAAGGTCAAAAGTGAAAATATGTGTATAATAATGTATAATAATAATATGAATTATTCTTAGTAAGAAGTAGAATATGAAGAAAGAAAAATGTAAATAAGAAACAACGGGGCAATAAGGACAAATATTCTAAAGAAGAATAAGGGGGGAAATGTAAATAATAGAAGATTACTGTTGTTTTTTAATCACTGTTAAAAAAAGGGAGAGGAGTATATACTGTGTGTGTATGTGTGTTATGTTTTGCTTTGTTTTGTTGGTTAAAAATAAAATAAAAAAAAGAACAGGGAGACTTTTTTTGGCAAGTGTCAGCTGGAGGAATAAGATGTTGAAATTAAACTATAGAGAATGCTCGGAGCAAAATATACTGTATATCACTGTGGAAATATATTAGGAGGGCAACAGCTACTTTTCCAAATAATATTTACTTAGTGAGTTACTGTGAAAAGAGATGTAATGAGAACTGTGAAAATTCCATCACATTAGATACCTTTTTGCTTAATTTTGATATAGATTACCCAAAATGCTAAACAATAACAAATGTTCCAAATGGCTTGGTAATGATATTTGTTTTTTGGTGTTTTCATTTGGATTTTTTTTAACTTGCCTACAAGTTTCTGTATTTTTATGATGTCTAAACAGCTATGTATCTTTTTCTTTTTTCATATTGAACAGTGAGAGAAGAAAGGTATTACAATGGCTATGCTGTTGAGGATATCAGTGATATTCCTCTGATTGAGGTTCTTTGAGATTTTACTTAATCTCATTTTCCTAATTCTTAGGAAAAGTAACATTATGCAATGGGTTAGTCAACCACTGGTAAAAATGTGTGATCAAGTGTTAGCCCAATGAAGCTGAAACTAGCTTCAAGTTAAACAATAATCAGGTCAGAAGTTTTTCATTTCTTTATTTAAAATATAACAATGTCTAGCTGTAACAATATGCAGATCTGATTGAATAATATTTCTGTCTTTTAAATACTACTGCAAATAATTCCATAAACTATATACTACTAGAACTCTCCTGTTTGTGTGTAACCTTTAACCATGCAAAACAGTGCATCATAAGGTAGCTATTTTTGAACCAAAGGTATCCCAGATAGGCTAACCAATAGAATGTATCCAAAATCCTGGAACTATGATTCCCATAAAATTTGGCAAATTTTATAAAATGTTTTAGAATAAAAATGATCATAAAACATTTTATCATATAATACAAATGTCATAAAATATTTTATCACATAATACAGAATGTTACAAAACATTTTCTGTGGCTAGATCCTGAAGTTTGACTCTGCCACGGAGTTCAAAATAGGCTATTTTCAAGGCAGATACATCTGTGAATATTTACCTATAATTTAAAGAACTTGAATGTGGTACATTAGAAGCTGTGCCATTGTTGAAGACATTGAGGAATCTAATGAGGAACTATCTCTGAAACAATGACCCAATAGGTCACAGGTTGTCTAGTGTATCATTTTTTTTTTACTTTAAATTCACTTATTCAATTTCTATAGTCACCCATCTCAATCAATGTCTCTGGGGGCTTACAATTAAAAAATATATTACAGTTAAAATACTATTTTTTAAAAAAACAATAGATACAATAGAAACATTCAAAATAAATATACATAATAGCCAATAGCTAGTTAGAAATACTAGGAAATGGGGCCCTGATCACATTCAGGGTCCCGGGCTGAGAACATAACCAGTTTTTTAGGGCCTTATGGAAAGCAGAGTTGGGGCCATTCTAATCTCCAAAGGGAGGATGTTCCATAGAGCAGAGGCCATCGTGGAAAAAGGCCTGGCTTCTAGTTCCTGCCTGTTGTTTGGTTGGTGGGATCTGCAATATGCCCATTCTGCTCAAACTGATTGAAACTCTTGGAAGAAGGCAATCCCAGGTGAGCATGATCAAGAATGCTCATCAGTGCCTCAAATACATGGCAACTACTAAGAATTATTAACCCAATTCTTGGTAGCAATTTCGCCTTCCTTTTTAATCTACCAGCTAAAACCCAGGAATGGGTAAGTTATTAGGGTCTTTTCATGTGATAACTCTATGGCTAAGGAAAAAAAATGATTAGGAACAAAGCCTTGCATGGAAGCCATAAGCAGTATTAATATAAGTATCCAGTCTTTGTCCAGGCACAGTTAGTTACATAACAGCAGAATAAATGATACATATTAGGGCATATTGTGGTCTGTATCAAGTTATAAATTTTTATTTTATTAATGTGTGGATTTTCTGTTTTGTTATCTTTTGTTTAGGAATGGGATATCATAGAAATAATGTAAAATATTGAATATATACATTCTCTCAAGAGGGTGCCAAGTGAAATCCTTAGTTTGATGTTTCTGTGCTGATTTTCTCCTGATGACATATTTGCTTTATCTGAAAATCTCATCAGTACTACTTTGGTCTTGCTGGTCTTAATATTTGTTTTAAATGCATGTAGGTTTTGTCTTCAGGTCATTTGAGAATATATGTGAATCACCATTCTGCAGAGAGCTTAATTGGACTGGTATGAGCCCCTCCTGGATTTAAAGAGTTATTGTATAGGTAAAAAAAATATTAAAAAGTAATATTTTAAAATTCTCATTTAAAATACATAAAGTTTTATTTTCATTGTTCAACAAGACAAAATGAAGGTTATAAATTATCAAAAGTGAGTGCTGGCATCCATACTTGATTATAACTTGCATACTACATATAATGTATATGAATAATTCAAACATTTCAATGATAGACTATGAAGAGACACATGTACATATACAGATATATAAACAAACTATACATACATACATGGGTGAATAGATATACATAATTATGGGCATACAGTATACAGACAAAGTACTATACAGGTGCTGTAAGTGCAATATACTGTATAAGGCTATACAAACATTTGAGGGAATCTGATGAAATCATGATCACCATGGCAACAAGGCTAGAGCAGTCTGTGATGTAACAAAGTGATGGTGATAAAAACAGAATCTTTTCACAATGCGCTGTGTAGTGTCTCCCTCTCTCACACACAGAGATAAATACAGAAAATCCACTGCATTTCCATATCAAAATGATAAAAACGCCATATTTCTTAACAAAATGGAAATGTATCTGAGATGAAACAAGTGATATTCTATTTATATCATATTCTCAATTGGCTCTTTATTTTCCTTAATAAGAAGGGAACAGGACACACGATCCCATTTTTTTTTAATGAGCTTCGGCTTTATATCACTTTTTATTCTTATGTTCTTAAATGTATGAATAATATTCTACAACATTGTTGCCCTGAGTTAAACATAAAGGTACACTTAAAAAAAAAAAAATGAAGGCACAGCATTTCAAACAGAGGTGCAAAGAAGGCATTTGTATGAAAGTAATTCAACAATATCGTGGGAGGTCATTTCTTAGCTTGCTTAAAAAATAAATCTCAAAATGTCAGCAACCTTATTTCCAGTCTTCTTTTATAAATGACAATACTTTAAATTGTACAAAAAGGAAAGTCTTAAAGCATAGCTTCCCCAAAGCAATTTAAAAATGGGTAATAAACTTTAATCAGCATATTTTGATTTTTTGAAAAAAAAAAAGATTCCACGAATGAAAAATTTCATTTAACCAAGAAGTTAAATCTGTCCTCATATTAATCAATGAAACAATATGTTTACATGGTCAACATCAATCATCTTAAAAAGTTGCGCTGCAATCCTTAAGACATTTACTAAGTTGTATTGAATCAATAGGACTTATTCTAAGGAAATATTCCTATAATTGTTGTACATTGTTTTAAGATTGTGTGTGTGTGTTGTGTGTGTGTGTGTGTGTGCGCACATGCACATTAGGTTGTGGGTCTCCTAGCAAAGTTTATATAAACATTTATGAATAGAATAAAATCCAGGGAAGCGTGATTGGATTCTTAAGATTGCATACTTTACACAACTGCATTTAAGATGATCTAGGACTACATTATAAATCATGAAGAAAAGAAAGATTGAAGGAATTGAATAAATGTTGCTGAAAGGCCAAATCAGGGATTTAACATTTAATTGTTTTATACCCTGAAGATTTGCTACCTAGGATAAAAAGTTATCTATGATTCTTTGCTGTAAATTATCATAGACTATTAAATTAATTGTGACATAAAAAAAGAAGACAAATCATGGGTTCCAATGAATAGTTTTTTGAATAAAAAAATGAGGTATATCCGTCATTGCCAAAGACTAGGCATAACAGGATGATTTTCTAAAAATGTTTTTTATATTTCATTAAATGGAGGGAATGGATAAAAGTTAGTCAAAATTGCTGTTCTTTCTGGTCTTCATATATCCATCTAAAAATCTGAAAAATGGTTTATAAGCAACAAAGCTGTGAGTAAGTAGGCTATCTTTACCTTCTGAAGAAGCTCCTAAAAAGGTTTGTGATCATGTATACCACATCTACATGCAGACAAATTATACTACGAATATTATTGAAACTGAATTGATGCCAGCCCACTGCCACCCAAGGCATGGAAAGTTCCCTTCCATTCAGTGGGTTTTTTCTTAGAATCATGCCTGTTGCATCACTAATTTGTTGACTGATTAAAAACAAATATCTGAAATTGATTAAAATCTTTATATATTGTATCTTGCTGAGATTGAATTGCTAGAAGTGCAGGATCAGGAGTTAAGAAACCACTGGATACTCAAATAATGTAATAGATATTTCTATGGATTCTTATTCACACACCCTTTTCTGTCTGCAGTCTTAGGGATGTGCTGAATTTTTGTTTTCTTGTAATATTGCAATTTCTTTTGTACGCTTATCTTCCTTCTGTCCTTCAAGAGCCCCCAAAGTTAAGCTAAATATAGTAATTTTCAGAACATTTGCATTCTACTTTTTGTTATTTCCAGTTTCTATCTCACTGACTGATCATAAATAGTTTCAGAGATTTTCATGGGATTTCTTATAACATTTTTACAATGTCACAGATAGACCTGTGGCCTCTCTTTTCTGCCATGAAATTCTTGTTCATATCAGCTTGAAATTAGTCTCAGTTATCTTAAAAATCTCTATTTCCAGATTATCAGGTTTTCAAATGATGGACAATTGCTTGTGTAATATTAGAATTCAAAGGATTTGTAAATCAAAGATACATGGCAGAAGTGTGTATTATTATTTCAACAACCAAAAGTAGCCCAGCTTTCTTGAGTATAAAACTCTACTTAGTTTTTTTCAATCATGTCCAAGGTCACATTTAAAGATGGCAACATTCAATCAAGTAGTGCATTCCTCAACATTTAGTGTCTTCAACATATATGAGGGAAAGAGGACAAGAAAGACTCCAAGAACAAACCAGCTGTTCATGCTGTCAATCAAAATATTGGTGAGATACTTTTATGAGTTGTAGAAATTTGCTTTATTAGACCAGCTAATTGTTAAGAAGGATCTCCCACGACACCCAGCACACACATCTTTATCTGCATAGGAGACAGTATTCTCTATGTGCCAATATTAGTCACACAACTCCTGAATGTTACATAAAAGAAGAATCAGTTTATTCTATTTTAAAATGAGAAGGAAAGCAGAGAAAGGAAATCTATGTCAACACTCTTATGAGGAAACATATCTAATTTGGGATCAGTTGAATAGAAAAACTATAAGGCAGTTAAATACTTGCTGCTGTGCTGGAAAACAGATTTTAAAATGCTAGGTTAAAAACTAAATTGCTTTTTAGTGTACAAGCAGTTGTCTTTGGGGGGAGGAAGTAGATAGTATTAAAAGAAAATAGACTAACGTCTCCCTCTAGTGGCTATCCAAAATAATAAGCTAAATCATCTGCAACATCTTCTAGAACCTTAATTAGAACTATACTGTGATTCTGCAAAAAGGTTGACTCAGATTCTAAAATTTAAGACTATATAATTATTATGTTAAGAGAATTTGCAAGAAGTCAGTCATAAATGTATGTCCGAACTATGTATGAAATGGTATCCTTGCTTAATGGGTGGGTTTTATAATTGCTAAGTTCTAAAATAATTTTCTTATTTGTAATTCATCATGTTATATGGACATAGATCTTGCATTTTGAAAATACATTTTACTGTATTACAGAGATCAGCAAAAATATAAGAACAGTCTAAAACAAAGTAAGATGTGACAATATGATGGAAATATCAAAGACAGGGATTACCAAATCCATTAGATTTTTAAAGATATTCCAAAGAACCCACTAACTGATTATGTCAAGCAAATGTGTTATGCTGCAACAATGAATTGTGATTTATTTAATATAGATTATGATATATAATTCTGTGTGAATTATTATTCTATCATCTCAGATTTTATCAGAGGGACTTATTCTTTGAAGCATCACTATTTCACATTTTCAAAACTTATTGATTCTGTAGTACAGATTCTATACTATTATCTGTAGTACTACAAATCTGTAGTGCTACAGATAGTGAATTACTGTCTCTTTCCTTTTCTCTTGTCTCGACTTCTCTATGAAGTTTTCTGTAGAACGTTTCAGCAAGATCTAGCTATACTGATAATGAACTGATTAGGGTTTTTTTTTTCTTCATTGCTTATGGCAACAGCAAATTTTACATACTCATCCATATTTTTTTGAATCTTTAAGAGAAACCATGATGTTTTATCATTGCTGCTTGAAGTAATAAACAAGTCTACGCTTTCAGAATTGTGGCAATTCATACATTAGGAGAAGAATTAAGAGGAATAGTAACAGAACATGGCAGCAGTATGTTCCTATAGGCCTAAGGTTATTGTTCTTTCTACTACTAAGACTGCTACTATTACAATTAATTTCAATTTTATTTGCTTTTTTCATTCTGAGGACACTGTTGATGAATCTTTTGTAGAAATTATAGTACAAATCCTTCATAGATATATGTAAATATTTATTTTTGCCATATTTTTATAAGAACTCATTGATATTTACAAGCCTATAAACTTCATATGAAAAAACCCATGACTTTAAATCCCAGCTGGGATAAATCACTTTCTGAAAGGTCCTACCAAATTTGTTGGCAAAGAAATGGTGTCAAAGTTCTCTGATTATGTTTAAAGAAAAGAAGTATTCTAAAGCAGGGCTCTACAGCCTTGGCAACTTTAAGACCTGTGGCTGGCTCGTTAAGTTAATAACATGGTTGTTAAGTGAATAGGTTTCCCCATTGACTTTGCTTATGACAAGACCACAACAGGTGATTACATGACTCTGGGGCACTGAAACTGTCATAAATATGAGTTAGTAGCCAAGCATCTGAATTTTGATCATGTGATCATGCTGCAATGGTCATAAGTGTGAAAAATGGTCATAAGTTATTTCTTTTTTCAGTGCCGTTGTAACTTTGAATGGTCACTAAATGTAGATAAACTTCTTATATATATTTCCAAAAACTCATTTCAGTCTAATTTTAGTATCTCTACACATTTTTGTATTGTTTTTGACTGGCAGAAAATAATACAAAATTTAGGAAACTAAAAATATTGACATATAATTGCTTTTGCCTTCATATATTCATTTGCAAAGTACAAAGTTATTAATATTTCTACTTATTATTGTTTTCATTGTATTGCTAATTTATAGCCTGGAATTCAAGTTGTCAACCCTTTCTTCTAATAGATCACTTATTTTTAACTTGATAGATAGAATATAATTCTCCCTTGCTGAAAACATTTCCTAAATCTGCTTCAGGATGAGGATTTCAATCAATTTAAGTCAATTTTTGATAATTTTTTTGTTGTACATCTTCAATTGTACATCTTCAGAATAGAAAAAAATTATAATTTTAAAAAGTGAAAGGTGGACTGAAAATGAAATTTATCGATGAATTAAGATTTCTCATTTCCTTTCAAGGATCTCATTTTGTATTGTAAAGGACAATTAAATTTAATTTTTACAGTGCTTTTTAGGCCCAGGTAGTTTTACTTCTCTTGGTATTGCTTTGATAGATCTAATATTTATTAGGAGTAGATGATTCTACTTGTGTGACTATTTGATAAGGATCATTGCATTAGTTCAATTTGAACTGTTGATTGACACATTCAAACTGCAACAATTTCATTCATACTGATTCAGAGTATAAAAATGCACATGGGCATGTGCAAAGTAATCCATATCAAATCAACTCAATTTAAATCAGTTTGGATATACTGAATATGAATTAACATTTATATTTAGAATAAGCATGTAAGTTGAAAAATTGATTCAGTATGGAGATTTAAGCTAATTTGCTTTCAACTGAAACTCCAAATCAAATATTCACACATCCCTAACAATTATGCTGTTCAGGGAAGCATTTGACAGTTTCAGTAGCCACTGACACATATATCAATAGAATTAGAAAACAGCAGGAATGAATTTCCCTGCTGCTTTTACAAATGAACCCACCTCCCAAAAGGCACTTATAGAATAATTCTAAAAGTGTTAAGTACCAAATCAACCTTAGCTCAACTCAAAAAGCTATGTAGGGTCAGACATTGTTACCATTTAAATGGAGGCCATCAGAAAGTCTTATGATTATAACCTTAATAAGACTATAGAAGAAGCATTCCAGAAGGAGACCCTGGCAAATAATAATACATGCACATGTCAATAAAGTCAAGGCCAAGCTTGACTCAATGGAGATTTTAAGTTTTAAGGTAATTTTTGCTCAGTTTTTCCCCAACCATGGTATCCTCTAGATATGTAGATTTAATTCTCAGAATTTGGGCAATGACTATGATGGCCAAGAAATTCTGTAAATATAAAGAGGGTTTAATTTTGAAAAGGCTACCCTTGCTGATGGAGTATAAGACTGATTCTTCTCATTCGTTTATATTTCCATTGGGCATTTTGTCCCAGAAATACTATCAGACTGATGAAGGTCTCCAATTACTCAAAGTGATGGAGAATTAAAGAATCTAAAGAAAATTCTAAAACATTGTTTTGCTTCTTAGAAATTCCTTTCCCAATCCTGGTTGCAGTAGATATTTCCATGTCTCTAAATTAGAAGTCATTCAGTGCTTTTGTCCTGCACAATATGATGGCTAAAAGGAATCCGGGCATTCAGAAGCAGAAGAATAGAGGTGCCTCCTTTTTTGAAAGTGGAGGGAGAAAGAACATTTTTAAAACAGTTATAATAAAATTTGAATGTGAAGTGGGTGAGGGGGGGGCAGATAAATTATGCCCTTTAGAAAATGTGGTTTAGACCTCAGAAATACAATAGGAAAAGAAGCACTATCCATGAGGATGGGGATTTTTAAATTATGATCAATTTTTAGTTATGTTCAGATACTCTTTAAACTTCTAGCTCAAGAAACTATTTCTGTACTGTCATAGTGCTATAGTATCCTAGTAGTGATAGCATTGTAAACATCTGCTTGAAAATTTAGATCCAGTTTTATGAATCATATTCAGTTCTGTAACACATTTATCCCAATATATACATTTTCCAATTCATTTTCCTTAACAAACACATCTTTATGCTGTCATTTTTCATATGCTGCTTGCATGAAGTTTTCCATAAATATATTACTGTGTATGGATTTTGATCCAAAAACTGCATCATAAAATTAAGGGGCAACCAAAGAATAACTATGCACATTCCTGTATTAATTCCAAAATAATAACTATAGCACTTTGCAATAAATTTCTCCTTATTTAATACCTCATTTGAACATTAAGTGAAGTTCTTTCCCCCCAAAATGCAGAAGAGACCCTATGCCAAGAAAAAAAATATGCTTGAAAATATCAACATTCATAAATTAGGTATTTGATTTTTCCCCATTTTTAGGCAACTCTGAAGTGCTGGTATGTGCTGAAAATAAAATAATTATAAGTTGATTGATAATATATCAAAAAAATCTGACTATTACTAATTAACATTACTATTTATTGAACTGAGTTTATAACTAACAACAAGAAAAATAAAGAATAAAATATAAAAAATAACAGACTTATAACATAATAAAAAAAATTCTGTCATGATTAGGGTAAAGTTTTAAAGTATTAAATGACAGGACAGCAACATTTTTTATCATAATTTTATATAAGTCTGCTTCATGTTATAGTGACCTAGGAATAATGGGATTTCTACTACAAAATACCTGAAGAAAACAAGTTGAAGAAAACTAATTTATAAAAATAGAATCCTGCACATTCATTATTTGCCATAAGATGGAGCCATTGATCCAAAACAGCTATTTGATTTTTTTTTTTTAATTACATATATTTACCAATGCTTTCTGACACCTTTGGAAATCTATCAATGATCCTTTTTATTTATTATAATTCTGAAGTGTTTCAAAAAGTAGTATAAAACTTTTTCAATTATGGGTTAAATCTAAAACTAGTCAGATTCTAAGGAGACCTTTTCTAACACAACATCTCTGCAGAAAAATCTTTGTTCAGTTCTGGGTTGGAAACTTCTTGAAGTGAGAGGTTCTGGCTACAATGACTCACGTGTCTTCATCGCCATATTGTTGGGTTTCTGCAATGTACTAACATTGCAGAAGTTACAGTCAGTTTGTAATGCAGTAGTCAACGTTATGACTGCGCTCATCGCTGGGATAACTTTATACCTATTTCGTGGGCCCTGCTTACCATTGCTTACCAATACTGTAGGTTTTTGGATACAATTTAAGCTAATTAGATGGATGCTACTTTCAACTTATAAAAGTTCTGTATCTATTGGCACATCTGTAAGGAAGACAGATGCTATAAGACTGCCTTAAATCAACCTGTTTGAGGACATCCATCAGGAAGAGGCTGCTGGTGATGTCCTAAGCTAGTAAGGTCAGTGGGTGATAAGGCCATAAAAATTATTTTACATAGTGATATCATTCTCCCTAAGATACTAGAGTGGTCCACTTGTTGATGATCTTATAGAAATTGGTAAAAGCATCCCAGAGTGCCTTGAAACATTAACTATTCTATCATTTGTGTTTGATGCAGCATAATTGTCACTTATCTATTTCTATGTTTGTAATATGTCTATGTTAGCATGGATGTTATGCTTTTTGTTTGGTTGCTGTTATAAGTAACTGGGATTGTCTAAGGATTTTGGAGAGGATGTTGATGATGATGATGTATCAGTGCCCATCATAATAAATCCACATCCTAGTATCTAGATTTGAGATATGAAATTATTGATTACTACAAAACTGGTATAAATAAAAATGCTGGAGATTATGTATTTTTTTAGAAAAGAAAGCTAAAGTGGAAGGGAGCTCAAGCACATTACACCTTCAGGCTTAACTAAAAATCTACAAATGTGAAGTCCAGTTAGTAAAGTAGTAAGGCTGGTTTGTACGTGAATCGGTAACCCTGAATCCTTAACACTGGGTGAATGTATTAATTCCTAAGTATTTTTACCCCAACTAGAAATAGTTATAGTTATCATTAGTTGATATAGTTGAGTTATCATTAGAAATTTCAGTTGATGGTTCATGTACGGCTATGACATTCAGACATGCAACTGGTTGTTTTAAGTTAATCTTGTAACTAAATCTATTTTTACTATTCTTAATGGATGTTACAGGCCAACCACATAAAACATAGCAACTCTAATGTTAGATCTTCTTTTATTTGCTTTCATCCATTTCCTCCATAAGCTAGTTAAAATATGAAAGTGTCTTTACCATTTTACATGTGATAATAGATTTCAAAACAAATGTAAATCAAAAGAGGGATTAAATATTGCCTTCATACTTTGGATTTAAGGAAAGACATTAATAACACTTAAGTGAAATAAGGCCCTGTTCCACCAGTTTTTGATCCTATAACGTGCTATGAGATAATTGAATACACTATTTCATAAGCTAACTCTTTCACTCATATAAAAATGTCATTGGATATGATCTCAACAATCATATAATAAAGCTAAGTATGTCTTCTTCTTTTCCTCCATGTTGTATACACAGACTGATGCTTCTTCTCTGCAACTTCTGCAGATGCAAAACTTCAGCATATTGCAAATAGCCATTTTAAATTGGATATATATTTTAATAAGTGCCTATTCTATCTTTCTACCTATCTATCTACATCAATTCCCAACACTGCATCCCATTTTATAATATAGCTAATGTGGCTACATATCCAAAAAAATATATAGCAAAACACTAAAGGGGTATGCTTATGCTGTAATTTTATGGCATGAGTGTTCATTTCAAAATAAGGAATGGATATGGATGACATACCATCATGGCAGGAAGAACATTTTCCAGTAATTATTTTATATCGTGTTTGGGACAATATCACCTTACCAGTCTGCTAAATAGATCCTCCTCCAGTCTACTCTTTCTCCCCAGATGATCTTGTTTGTCTCTTAACGTAATAATTTTGGTGACATTCTAGCCTGCACAAGTTACAAGAAACTCTACCCCTTAAGTTTGTAAGATGAGATGAGACTATCACATCTGAAGCATAAAACAAAATCTGACTACAAATAGAAAAAGAGCTCATTGGGATAAAAAGATTCTTGCCTAGTTCGTTTCCTGCTGTGCTAATTTGAAGGGTTTAATGAAGACCTTACAAAAGTTTTGAGGACCTGCAAAACATTCCAATCAAAGCATTCTGTCACTATAGGTAGTCCTCAACTTATGACCATAATTGGAACTAGAAATTTCATCACTGAATAGTGAGGTTTTTAAGTGAGTCACATTTGATTCTACATTTTTTTGCTGTGGTCATTAAGTGAACCATGTAGTTGTTAAGTAAAGCTGGCTTCTGCCATTGCTTATTGGAAGCTCCCTGGGAAGATCACAAATGGTGATTATATCATGCAGGGACATAGCAACTCCTGTAAATACATGCTAGCTGGCAAGCACATGAACTATTATCATGTGATTGCAGCAATGCTGTGATTGTCATAACTGACAATGCGAGAGATCATCAGTCACTTTTTCAGTGCCATTCTAACTTCAAATTATCATTAAGCAAATGATCATAAGTTGAGGTGTGCTTGTATGTAGAATTGTTCAAATTTTCAAAACCTAGGATAGCATTGTATCTATATGAGCTGGCGGCAAACAGACTGAAACTTGAGACACATTTGGGAAGAGAATAGTTGCTTTCTGTTATGAGCAGAGAATCTCAAATGCACTATTTATCTACAACACATGAATATATTTATGGGGAGTAAATTACACTAGAGGGCAATATAACTGTAGAGTCAAAATGTGGACTAATATATAGAAAGAATCATAAATCACCTAGAAAAAGCAGCTGAACAATTAGGTATGGTCTACAAGTCATATCAATGAATCACTGTGTTGAGAAATAAAAAACCAAATGCTTCTTGATAAAAATTGAATGAGACAACTTTTCCCTCTCCGTATATAAAGATTGCTTAGAGAAGCTAGAAAAAAAAGTTATTCCTAACAGCTTTTATCCAAAGAATTATATTTCCTTTAACATATACATTTTTCTCAAACAGTTTGAGGACCATACCTGTGCTGGACCAGTATGGATCAGAACAATACTAATTTGCATATTGCCACAGAGCAAAACCTGCCCAGTACCCAAATATTAAATAACATTGGACCCCCACTATTGAAGGAAAATACAAAACCATGTCCAAAGAACACATCAATCTCCCAGGTATTCATAGTCCATAAACAGCTTATTGTAAGGTCTTTGCTATTTTATAAAAACAGGATATTATGAACCAGTCCCAATATGATTATATGTAATTTATGAGTTTCAGAGGAACAAAATTACTTCAGACAAATATGAAACAAACTTTTTCTTAAATTGTGTATTTTTGAGTATGTATGTGCATGATTTATGTGTGTATATATACTATATATATGTATACACACACAATCATGATACACACACACACACACACACATACACCCCAATTTTATTTAATTATTCCTGCACTAAACTCAAAATGACAGAATACAAAGAGATTCAAGTTCAAACTGTGTATACAAAGTCACTGAGAAGTCTAGTACAAAATGGTATAGACAAGATGCTTAAAAGAAATATACATTATATAAAACTCAAATTTATAAAATGCTGCTTTTCAGCAGAATTTTTCAGAAAAGAAAATTACTTCACAGGACCATTTTTAAGAAACAAAACAAGATATTCAACGAATACACAGAGTAAAAACAGGATCCATATTCATATTACAGAATGGAGACAAATAAATGTTAAAGAGGAGACCATTGCAAAGAAAGCTTGATGCTAGAAACGATAAGGTTTCTTTGCTTATGAAAGGGAGACACACACACATATATCATAAAAACAGAAATCAAATCAAACACGCAGAAGAACAATTTACAATAACAGATGGTAGACAAACACAGAAGGGAGAACATTTGGCATGTGGCATCACAGGAAGTCATTCACGATTGGCTAACGATGGTACCTGGCTCGGTTGCAGTTCAGTGGCTTGCCTGAGAGGAGGAACAGAGGGAGGAGGAACACCTGATGTGGAAGCAGATCTCCCTAATCTGCAGCTTGATTTCAGTTCTGGAAAGAAAATGAATGGATTAGAGAAGACTTCTACAGTTTCTTAAATTAAGAGACCAGTCTGAATAAATTGTAGCTCTGGGGCTTCATAGAACTTTTCAACCTTTTCATCATGGCTGCTGAAAATGAAGGCAATGTTTCCTGTCATTTCAAGTTGGAAAATCTGTAAAAATTCTAGCAGAAACTCTAAAATCAGTATCTCATGGGTGTGTTTCTCTCCCAACACTAACTTGAAGGAGAATATATCTTTTAATAGTGTCTTGATAACTATTTCATACATAAACAAAATATGTGTGGACTTGGTAGCTGTGAATATTTGATGAAAACAAAGGATTGGTTGACCCGAAAAAATTAGAAGTTTTTTTCTACCATAATTTCCATTGTCTATAAAGATTCCCAGTCATCCAGGTCATAGTTTTCTCAAAGGTGTTTTTTTCAAAATGCAACTGGGCTGTTTCTTGAGTAAGAAGACTTTCATCCAAAAAGCTGATGAAGCAAAATATTTTCTTTGCCTCAAAAAACAGTCCAGTTGCCTCTTGAGACATAATTTCCATTGTTTTCCTTCATTCCAATAGAATATGAAGTGGTCAACTTAGTACTTATCTCTTAATAGTTATAAATATGTGTAGATTTGGTAGCTGTGCATGCTTGCTGTTAGACCACCATCTTAGACCATTGTGTATTGCTGAGCATAAAAACAAAATCCTACAAATCCTTGCCTACCACATTTTTCTGAGTTGTTTTCTTCCATTTCAGTCTTTTCAGCTGGGCATGCACATCCTCCTTAAAGATTATTATGTCTATAATAACAAAATCCTTTCATCTGACTTCAAAGAAAGAAAGAAATGGTATTTGTTCCCTTTTACTTTCTAGGATGATATGTCTGTAAAAATGTCAAGTTCTCTCATTTTAGAAGTTTCCTGTGAACGCTCCACTCTCTTAATTTTTTGCTTCCAAAATACTGGAAAAATATTTATTAATTAATAATTTACAAGAAGATAGAGAACAAATGGAGATGTTTTATTTATACCAACTGCACTTTTCATTTGAGAGACTATTGCTGCTGTTCACATGATGAATGTTATTATATTTATCCTGCATGACCTGGGAGCCCCCAGATAAGTTCTACCATTGCTACTGTTGGCCAACACAGCTGGAAATAATCAGAGTGGGGAAGGCTGTAAAGTGTATTCATTACTATACAAAATTCAAAAATCTTACTTATATGTAACTAGGAATGAAATGCTGAAATTTGCATTCCAACACTGAAATTTGCATTCCAACAATCTTTCATATAATTTTTTTTTCTTCTGGTTTACTATTTCATTTTCAGGATATTTGGACATTTATTTTGTTGTGTTTTTGAGGTCATTTTGAGGCCAACTCAAGCCCTCTGCAACTTTTTGGCCTCCTATACTTCCTCCCTCTAGAGAAGCTCCCACACCTTTGATTTAATTGGTTTCCTAATAACTTGATTAGTTTACCAATTTACCAAAGTACTGTAGAATACTTGTAATCTAGGTCCTGCAGTGAATCTGTCTTATATGCTGGCCAGAAATTATAAACAAGATGTATTTTGTGAAAATTGGAATGTTGCTTATACTTAAAAAGGCAAGTGACTTGCTAAGAGCCTAATTTAAACCTATAGAAGCTTCAGAGTTCAAACTGTCATATTATATGTTGCCAGTTTCTGAAACTAAATAATAACATCTAGATCAAGGGTGGGCAGCTTGCAGCCCATGTGCCAGTTATAGCATCTAATGTCCTTTTTTGCAGACCTTGTAGCACTTTAGAGAAAGTTGGAGTGGTTAGTACCAAAGATATTAATTCTTTGGGAGAAGATGAATTATTGAAGAGATGAAGTAGCAGTCCTAATTCTTGGGGTTTAGAGTGGTGTGTTGGTGTAGCAGTTAAGGCATCAGGCTAGAAACTGGATGACTGTGTTTTCTTTGCTTGCCTTAGGCACAAAACCAGCTGGGCAAGACCCTCCCTCTGAGCCTTAGGAAGGAGGCAATTGCAAACCACTTCTAAAAAACCTTGCCAATAAAACCTATCCATGCAGTCTCCAGGGATCAGAATTTGGAAGGGGGAAAAAATAGTAAATACACATTTTCTTTAAACTCTTCACCATCACCACCATTCAAATGCATTTTCCTGTTTTTTCATGTTTCAGAAGTTAAAATCGATTTTACAAACCACAACAATCATGCCGTCACAATACTACAAATTATACATGCACATTTCCAACATGAATTTTTTAAAAAATGTAATATCACTCCTTTTCCTTCCAGAGACACATTATACTAATTCAGTTTGACATAGGAAACATCCCCACAGACACGAAACAGGTAGGTCCTTGCAGTTCAGATCACTAGGAAAATTCACAGAGTTGCAAATTTCATATTGCAATTATTTTAATTAATATTGCAAATAATATTTTGCAGGCAAAATTAGTTAATAGAATTTCCTTTTAATAAAAAAAAGAACCCTACAACATTTTTTTTTAAAGCTTAGGACCTAGTTTGTAAGATGTTCCAACGGGATCAAATCATAGTAGTGTTAATGATAGTAGTTATAGTAAAAATAACTGAGCAATGATGCAGGCAATCAAATAGACTACACTTTAGGAATATTTTCTTATCTGCCAAAATAAATGTGTAGCATTCTTAAAATAAATATTTACGTCATTATGCACTTATGCACTTATTTTGAAACTTTTTCTACACATTACAAACTTATTATCTCATTGAAGACCTTTTTATTTGAAGAAATGATTCTACTCATCTCCTAAGTACTGTATGTCAATGAAGGTAGGAAGGTTGGGGTTGCTCCTTCAATTTTCAGCTGACTCTTTTATCCAATATGTGGAACAGGTCAGACATGCCATTTTTATATGATGGGATATGAGGCCTTGGCTTTCTATATAGTAACACAGAAGTTAGAATCCATCCCAGTCGATATAAAGATGCAAAATTCTCCACAACTGCAATCAGAATTATTAATTTTTTGGAAATACTCCTTGCATATCATTTATATTTTATATATTTGATTCAGCAGCATTGAACAACATACATACTGGGATTATGTACATACACATTTTTGTAAACAGGGATAGTGAGGGTATAATCCTGTATATATTCATCTATTAAATATTTGGAAATGAATTAAAACCACATTTCAAAGAAGAAATGGGAAAGAGAGAAGAGCAGCCCTTTCCACAATTTTATCATAACATCTAAGTTTAAGAATCAGATAGAATGGGTCCTTTATTTTTTTTTCTGTTTTGCTAAATGATTTGGCAAGTATTGTATCTGAAATATTAAGTTATTAAAAACATTCAGACAGAGGCAACATAATATTTGAAATATTTGGAAATGAGATGCAGTGCATGCTTCCAGCAGCAGATGGCAATGCAAAATATCATCTCCTAGAAGCTATAGGCTTGTAGAAAATGTTCTTCAAAATATCCACCATTAAGCTCAGTAAAGAATTCCATTTTGTGATCCCCTTGTGGTCTTCATTGAAAAAGCAACAGCATATTCTTAAGAAGGTGGCATGTATTAAAAAAAATCACTGAAATCTGTTTCTTCTCTGAATTCGCTGGTGGAAGATGTCTTAAAACCATCAGAGAAAAAACATCCTTGCAACATTATTGAAGAGCTACAAAATAAAAAATGAACACAGCGGTCAAAGGCAGCAATAAATTTGCAGATTCAGTAGGGAATTAGTTTGCTCTCAGTGGTACAGTATTGTAGTATGTCACTTATAGTGAGAAAGACCGAAGTGGTCAACATCACATAGTAGCAACAGTGAATTCTACAACAGAAGGACAAAATCCAGAGCACAACTGTTCTTTAGGATGGATGAGGACTTAGAGGACAGAATGGCCTGTTGCTTTCAATTTTAATTGTAGTGGAAAAATGAAAACTACTATGAGTTTCCTTTATCTCACTGCGTGAAACCAGTCTCAGCTGAGTACCATTCAGTTGTTAGCTGGCTCCATTGCTGAGATCATTTTACTCATCCTTATAGCAAGCAAGGACAATTTTTATAAAGAAGTACTTGATTTGGCAAGTAAAAGAGAAGTCAACTACTATATTTTTTTTTTAAAAAAAATTGTCTCCAGATTGCTAATCTGCTTTTTATACTTCTAACCTTTAGGTCAAATTCCACATGAAGAAAACTGAAATGTAGGTAACATACATCCATAGGAAATATAGTGTTCTAGTTGCAAATAAAAATGGCACCAGTTAATATCCCAATGTGCTTTTTTTTCTTACAATTCTGCTGCAGCTGGATAGCTTGGGATCCAAGGAAAAGATACAGCAACTTTAACCATTGTCAGTGGGTGGTCTATTAGTACCTCCACGCACATATCATTTTCCCCTCCTTTAAATCTGAAGCAATGTAAACTTGATAATAGCATTAGTTTTGTTCTGCTCCTTCTGTTTCACAAAGCAGGATTGTAGAATTGGGTCTTGACTGGGTAATTTCAGTTCAATATCTGGGTTACCTTTGAGGTTGAGCTAGAAGTTGAAGCTGGTCCAAATTGTCATGGCTAGGTTGCTGCTAATTTGCTAAATTCAAAGTGCTGTAAAGACATACAATGTCATATTGTTTGTAAAGTGTGTACTCCCTTTTGTATCTGCCTAGCAACTAAAATCTACTGGGGATATCTTCCTGAGGCTTCTTTATATACTAGCAGTGTACTATCTAGCAACCTATAAGAGATTATTCTGGTTGTGAAATTCCCTCCTGCTCAGAAAATAGTTGACTAGTGCTGAGAATGTTAAGGTAATCTGTACACTGGACTTTTTGTTTAAGTGGAATTCCAACGTCCTAACTCTTAAACTGATCAACTTTTAAGCATTTCATTTTTTAGATATTTTTATTGCATTTGTAAATGTTCAGTAATATTTAGTTTATTGTAACTAATTTAAATTATTTCCCAACTGGGGATCTATTTTGTAACACTAAAGCAGATGAAAAATGTTAAAAAAAATCATTTTAATTTTTCCAAGATCTTCTCCACTAACAAAATGACAAAATGCATATGCACAGAATACATAGTTATAGTTAGTATTTCATACTTTTTAACCTAACCATAAGAAGACTTATTACAAAATAAACAGTTATCATGGTGTCAGAGGTGCTATTGTTGAGGAATATAATGGGTAAGTAATGTGCTATCTAAATCCATTTTAATGAAACTCATTTCATTTTGTTAATAATCTCAGTTCATTAATAGACTATTTTTTTTCTTTCATAGATTTGGATTCTAGCCAGTTTTGGGAAGGAAGGAAGGAAGGAAGGAAGGAAGGAAGGAAGGAAGGAAGGAAGGAAGGAAGGAAGGAAGGAAGGAAAGATGGAGTATATGTGCACATACATTTGTTCACATTAGCAAGTGAAACTATTTTATGTGGGTGTTTGCTTTCATTCAAGTCTAGCACTACCAGTCCAGACATAAGTGTAGTTCAAGCCATCATATACCTCAACATACTAAGTCTTCAGTCTATTAACTAGTAGGCCAATAACAACATATTTGGAAAGTGCAATTGCTTTTTAAAATTTAGGGCAACACACATTCACTCTTTATTCCAATTTTTAATATTAATGAGTTGGCTGAGTAGTGATAGTGACTGATTCAATTTTATTGAACAATAGACCATTTCTTGCTCTCCTGAAGATATTTCAGATTTCAAATCTCATTTCACTCAGCCAATATGACCAGTGGCAAAGGTAATAGATTATTATATCATATATCATATATATTACATTGTAATATAATACGAGAGAGATAATCATATAGCTAAATAATAAGATACCACAATGCAAAACCTTCGGAATGCATTCAGTCTTTAAGATGAAGCATTCCGGCCACTAGAGAAGAGGATAAGGAAGGAAGAAAATTATGGAGATGGCCCTGAGAGGTGAGTTCAGAAATCATTATATGTACAAAAAAGATGGAGGCATTTCAGTTTTTTTTTAAAAAAACCATATTAGAAAATCATAGTAAAATCATATCTTAAAAAATCATAGTAGTAGTAGATGAATTGATCATCAGTTAAAATAATAGTGCAATACTATAACCTGTACTTGTGCAATACTACTTATAAAACTAATCAAAATTTCACAAGTGTATACAAGAATGCATACATAAAAAATATCTTATAGGAAATTAAAAAATGAGAAGAACTAAAATAGAATGCAATTAGACAAGTATTTCCATGTTCTTATTTGGCATATAATTTTGGCCAAAGAAAGATAATTATCACCTGATTACAGTTAGTTGAGGTACCCTCCATGTTGAAGCAATCTTGATTTTGGAGAACTGCACAAAACTTTTCACTAAAAATCCATAGCTCTATTTGTTTATTGTACTGCTGTGCTGATGGGTCTAACTATACCTACCTGAATTATTATTTCCTGCCAACATGGTTGGACTAACAGAAGACCTTCCAAGTCGGCTAGACACAAGTGATGGTCCTGGTGTTCCATCCCATTCCTGAGCTTTTATTGGCTCTCTGGAAGATGACCCATGATGACCTCCTTTTTCTTTGTTTTCCAGCTTTGGTAATGGTTCAGTACTGTGACTTCTGATCTTTAGTTCCTCTAATGGTTCTGCAAAATATGCAAAGTTCATAATCCATTATAAAGTATAAATTAATTGCATCCATACACCAATTTTTCCCAGGTCAATATGCTACTGCCTGAGCTCTACTGTAAATGTACTATACAAAAGACCATAATAAGCAAAAATGTAAACAAATTAATCAAGAATTATAGATGCTTCATACTACTTGTGACTTATTTGGATGGAAAGACTGCAGGTAAAGTTAGAAATCTATTTATTTATTTTATTTATTTTGTATCCTACCTTTATTATTTTTTTTACAAATAATATAAGGTATGTTCAAATATTTCATGAAATCATCTTGTAAGTATAACTCTTATGTATATTTTCTCATTGATATATAAAATTCAAGCTGAGGTCAATTCTGGATAGTATTTCCATGCCACCTGCTGTGAATATCTTCAGAATAATTTTTATTACAGAAGATGTTTACTCTAAGTGAAGCACAATAAATATTAATTAAATTGTATTAAGCTTATCTCAAAAACCACAAGATGTCTCACCAGTGGAAGACTGAGTTATGAAAAGAATCAAATGTTGGAGAAATGGGACTATGAAGAAAATTCTACAGTGATCAGGTTTCCAAATTTCTACTGATACACTGTTGGAAACAGACTCTCCTTTTTATGCCTTCTATTCACACTGACAGTAAGGATGAAACAGCATGTAGTTCAGATGCAACTTTGACTAAACATAACCACCAAAATAAAAGAACTGAAATGTTGCTGACTTAGTTGAGATTATACTTAGATTAATAATTTTAAATTGTGATCTAACAGCCTCAAATATTCTTTACCTCTATTTCCCTTATAGACTGATGCAATGAAAGAAAGAAATCTTTACAGGTATCTCATCCCATGAATAACTACTTTGCTTGCACCCTCTCCTATATTTATCTATAAAATAAATAAGTACATTGTTTATACTGCAAAATAAAATCCAATATTGTTGGACATTCTTCTCATGTTTGGAAGATCTAGTAACAATGATTGATGAATCCTGATTTTATAGAAATTTTACCATTGCTTCCTATAAATCAAAGGAAGATAACTATGTTCTTAAGCCACAGCCTTATGAAAAAAATTAAAAACATTCAATGTGGAAAAAACACTTTAGATAAATGGAGTAGCACCATTATATAATTCAAAGCTCATCAGGATGAAGAACTAATACCAGTTATAGGTAAAAGTCGGGTTTTTTTTTCTCATAGAACACCCAGAACGGAGTTCCGGCACCTTTTTTGGATGGAACCTTGTAGGGTAGGCAAGGTCGGTTGTATGATGTGTGAGTTCCGGCACCTTTTTTTTTTTTTTTTTTTAGAAAAAAAGCACTGGGTAAAAGGGATGAGGAGATACAAGAAAGTATGGCTCAGATTGGAAGCTGGGATGCTCAGGATTCAATAAAGATGTATTTATATAAAATCTGTGATACCTGGATTAAGAATGATATATTCAATGATTCTGTTCCAAACTATACTAGCTACAAATTCAGAACACTGGCATTGTTTCTCTCCAACTCTTTGGATAAAATACTGCAAATAATATTAACAGTATTAATCAATTCTGTTCATTTAAGTCATTGCTGTGCAGACATGCAGTTTGCCACCAACAGCACATTTAATATATTTTCATGATAAAATTCCCTCCTTGGTTTATTTAAAAACTAATGAAGCTATAAGGAAAAAAGCAGCCTGAATGGATCTGTAGTCCACCAAAGTTTTTTTTAACCTACATAATATTGTGCAAAATAGTGTACAAAATATTGTGCAACAAAATTGTGCAAAAACATAGCTTTAAAATCACCAATCTGTTTCTAAAACTTAGAAAAAACCTGAGGGGGACATAAAACGGGGGAAATCATTTAGAGAATATTGTTGTCTGTATGCATAGTGATGAATTTGTTTCTTGATTTAATATTCTTTGATAAATGTGAAAAGATAATTTATTGTGCCCAAAGTTTGATATCTCTTGCTTCATCTGAATCCATATTTGTGATTTTTCTCCTGTGGCCCTATTGTTTTTAGTTTTACAAATTAAGTTTGATAATGTTTAACTGAGATGGAGCAGAAAGCAATTAATAACAGAGTACATCCATCCACATTCAGGACTTATCTCCCTATAGTTTTTCATATTCATCAGTTCTACTCCAGAACTAGAATAACTAAAGTTATTTGAGAATACTTGTTCATGAAACACAAATTAATATTTCAATTTCCATCCATGACAATGCATCCATGTGCTACATAATTTTTACAAATTCCAATGAAAGAAAAAAAACTGAAATAGAAAAAGATGAAATAAAAGTAAATGAAATGAAGAGCGCATCTCGATTGACTGTTAAAACTCAGAAATGGGACATTTTACTTTCACTTGGCTATAATGAATGAAAGCCTTTGAAGTTTGTGCAAAGTAGAAATTCCATAGTGTGGTTCCATCGGGCATCACTGTCTTCCCAAGATGTTGCTGCTGCTGTTGTTGTGGCTCCTTTTGTTATGGAATTCTGTATCTGGAGAATTATACGATCTCTCTCATTTCCAGCAGTCTATTCAGCAGGGAAAACAAGTCTGCAAGGATGTACATCTTGAGAGTTGGATTTTCTTTTCTAATGCAGTTTTTTTTTTTAGATTTTTCCCCTTTTTGTCTTATTTTATTATATGCATCCCAGATTTTACCTATTAGGGCAGGTTATGAAAATTGCAAACCAATATACAAACAAGCAAAGTTTAGTATAAAACTAGATCTATGCCTAAACCAGTTTTCATAATTATAAGTCCTTATTTATGGGCAAAGAAAAGGAGAATAAAAACACATCCACATTTTTTTCTTGGTAGACACAATACTAATGTAGATTTACTTCCCCCCACTTTTTTATCGCTAAATGGTAACAGTGTTGAAAACCTGATTTCCCCATTTCTAAGGGAAAATTGTGATTCAACACAAAAGGAAAAGAGAAAAATGAAGACCATTTAGAGAAAGTTCTACAAAACAGGCTTATTTTTTGACCCAAGTAGAATAGAAAAGTTAAAATATCAGGCTTTTTTTTTTTTTTTTTTGGCAAAATGTCTCTTAGTGAATTATGACTTAACTCTGCACAATAACAGCAGGCAGATACATCAGAGCTGTGGGAATGCTTTATCGAAAATTCTTATTTTCAAATGAATATACTCTACCTGATTGATCTGGCACAAGCTTTCCAAGAAGTTATTAACTGATATAATTTTATTGTTATAATTCTGAGTGACAAACTGCAGAACAGGTTTTTAGCAAGCAAACAAGGTGTAATTGAAGTATCTCTAAATGAGGACAATTCTCAGCTAGTCTTCTCTAAATAATCCACAATGCATCAGATAACAGCCCTTGTATTATTCATTCATCTTTCCCTGCTATCTGTTATAAATCCATATATATTAACACTCATTTTAGCAGAAAGCAGTATTTGATGTGAAATTATATGAAGGCCACTGTTGTAACTAGCTGTACTTCCAAGCAATGCTGCTTCACAACAATGTCAGCCTGTTCGAGGGTTCATCCTATCAGGGTGACTAATTGTTTATCTTTACAAATTATAAAAAACTAATAAACCACCCTCCCCCCCAACATGAACTATTAACTGAATGGTTCCTGAGCATTCTCATGGCAGTGAATTCATACAAGCAATTATTAAATGGCACATCACTGAATTTCTTAGATCATCTAAGCTGTTTCTGGGTCAATATCATGATTTTGTCCTGTTTGCAAGTCTGTCTTTCTGTTACTTATATAGTAATGTATTTGTAATTGTTCTCAGATATCACTAAGCTTTTTCTCCAGCTATCCTGACTTTTTTGTGATTTTCTTCTAAAAGAATGATATTGTTAGCAATTGTGCTTCTGGAAACCCCTTTTAAGGATTTCAACAGCTTTTAAACTTATTTTTCAAATAACTTGTCCAGCTGTGAGATCCTTCTTATTGCTCGAGGAATTGAAAAAAACACTTTTTTGTTCTTTGATGGTCAATTTTAAATTTCCTTATAAAATGAACTCCTTGTATAGTCACTTTGCCTTATTGTCCTTGTTACTTCCACTTCCTCAACTAAGCTTTAGCCACTGATTGTATCAAATATACCCACTGTATCAAATATACTCAAGTATAGCTGATTTCCTTGTGTCTTCTGTCTTTTGAAGGAGAAAGGAGAGCAAGGAGAGTCAGGAATTTCCTGGAAGGATAATCTATGCAGATCATTTTTCCAAAACAAATGTCAGGGTAAAGTCTTTCACTGCTACAATTTCATTTCTTTGTAAGGTCTGCATTATCCACATTTTCTCCTTGGTTAGGCAAGTAAGAATAGACATCAACAACACTACTGCTTTTATTTGTTCCTTTACTTATTATATCCCAGATATTCTCAACAGCAATGCAAGTATAGACATTTGGATTTCTGGATAGTAATCTGGTGTACCTGCTTTGAGTATTAATTAAAAGTTAGAATGAAAATTTGCCATTTCTGTTCCAAAAGCCAGGCACTAAACAGGATGGAGTGCAAAACAAGCCTCCAGCTGCTTCCTACTATGCTTTCCTGCTACCTAGGTATTTTATATATGGCACCCAATCTTTAAGTGGATTCTTAAATTTTCCCACTTCCTATTCCCTGCCAGGTGCTATGCCACCTCCTCTTCTCTGTTTATATACTAAACCAGCTGTGGCTGCTACTAACTCCATCTTATCAGTCCACCATTATTTATATCAAGTAGCATACAGCTCCTCCTCAAAGAACTTAAGTGTACTTAACTTAGATTGCCATTTTCTTATATCTACAATACATTATAAATGACCATTGTAATGGAATAACAAGAAAAGCTCTTTCATATATAATGCAGTTTGATTATAATGTTGAGGAACTTTTGAATTCATTAGCGACTTGGCAAAGATCTACATAGCAGCTGCAAATCAAATTTGCAATTCAATAACACCCAGATGCATACATATTTAAGGAAAAATGCTGCTCTATAAACTGATATCTAGTGCAATATTGTGGCCAACAACGTAGACCTAGATTAGGGTCTCTTTGGTTCAATTCCCTGCTGTATCACAGAATTATTTGCGTGAGCTTGATTAGTCAAACTTTTTCAGACCAATCCAATAAAATAAAATTTGGGCTTTTTCAAGTCTTCTCTGAAGCTGCATCTCTGTTACATAAAGACTGATAGTGAAATATAGAAAGCATTTCAGAAAGGTGGAATCAGAACCATATCTTTTTTTGGGGGGGGGGATCATTTCTTACATTGGAATTATCTAACTTCTATTCTGTTTACATTTTTTTAATTTCTCCCTTGTTATTGTTTTAAGCTTCCTAGAGTAGCCCCATGGCAAGATAGGCGGCAAATAAATTTAACAAATAAATGACAAGAAACTGTTAAAAAGGAGCATATCCTCATGGTTAAAGAGATATGACAGAATTTAATGCAGGTGATCAAAAATAAAATCCTTCCAGAATGTATAAGGGTCAGTATAAAAGGGGAAAAAGTGACATTGCCATAGGTGTATATTACAGGCCGCTTAAGCAATCAGAAGAAATAGATGAACTCTTTGCCAACCAGTTAACATGTAGGAAGCATACCACAGTAGTAATGGGAGATTTCAACTATCCAGATATCAACTGGGAGACAAACTCTGCAGCGAGTGGGAGATCAAACAGATTCTTAACCAACCTAGCCAACAACTTTATCATCCAAATGGTGGAGGAGAAAACTAGAAGTAAAGCTAAATTGGACCTAATTCTTACTAATAGAGAAGAAGTGATAGAGGGAGTTGAAGTTGCCAGAACCTTGGGTGAAAGTGACCAGGTCATACTGAAATTCAATATAATGCAAGCACAAGCAATAGAATATAATCCAACCAGTGTCTTAAACTTCAAAAGATCTGATTTTAACAAACTCAGAGATAACCTAGGAAAGATTCCATGGTCAAAAATCCTAAAGGGGAAAACAATCCAAGAAGTGTAGGAAACTCTGAAAAATTTGATCATAAAAGCACAGTGCAGCATAATACCACTAAAAAAGAAAAATAAGAAATTCAAGAGGAAACCAGCATGGTTGCACAAAACTCTCTCTGACAAACTGAAAGATAAAAAGGACAAGTGCAAAAAATGGAAAATGGGACAGATAACTAAGGCTGATTATCAGCAGACAGCCAGAACATGCAAAGATGAAGTCAGGAAAGCAAAAGCTCCGAATGAACAAAGACTTGCAACAGAAATCAAGGATAATAAAAAAAAGTTTCTTCCAACATATCAACAACAAGAAAAAAGTCAAGGAAACTGTAGGTCCACTAAAGAGAGAAGATGGCAAGGAAATAACAGGCAACAGGGAGAAAGCAAAGCTGCTAAACTCATACTTTGCATCAGTTTTCACACAAAAAGAAACTATAGCCCAGTGGTGGTGAACCTATGGCACAGGTGCCAGAGGAAGAACTCAGAGCCCTCTCTGTGGGCACACGTGCCATTGCCCCAGCCTTGCTGCCCCCAGTGACCCCCTCCTCTCCAGCAGCCCCCCTGAAGGAGAGTTGCTCTCGAGTGTGACCCACATGGGCAGCCAAGGACATGACAGCCAGGCAGCATAAACAAGACTGCCCTCACACCCCATCATGAAGTTGATGCTGCAGGGCACGGGCAGAGGGTGTGTGGCTGCCATAGCGCTGCTGGGATGCCTGGGCGATCTGCAGCGGACCCTGGAGGTGGTGAGCGGCCCTGTGGGCAGGTGGGGCAGGGGATGGGGAGGCAGAGCGGGGGCAGAGCAGGCAGGTGGAGCGGGGGCTGGGCCAGTTTTTGGGCATTCACTCTAAAAGGTTCACCATTACTACTATAGCCCAATATACCCCCAAAAAAACCACTGCAAAAGACAATCTAGAAACAAAAAATAAAAAAAGCAAGAAAATGGTAAGAGAACACCTATCCAACCTTGATGAATATAAATCACCGGGACCCGACAGATTACATCCCAGAATTCTGAAGGAGCTGGCAGATGTTATCTCAGAACCATCGCACCACATCTTTCAAAAATTCTGAAACACCAGAGAAGTACCTGAGGATTGGGAAAGGGCTGATGTGGTTCCATCTTCAAGAAAGGGAAAAAAAACAGACCTAGGAAGCTATAGACCAATCAGTATACCTGGGAAGATCCTGGAAAAGATAATCAAAAAACAGATCTGCAAACAACTAGAAGTAAACAAAGTTATAACTAGCAGTCCACACGGGTTTGTTAAAAACAGATCATGCCAAACTAATCTTATTTCATTCTTTGATAAAGTGACTAAATTAGTAACCAGTGAAATGCTGTGGACATAGTATACTTAGATTTCTGTAGGACATTTGTCAAAGTAGACCACAACCTGATCAATTTTTTTAGTAAGCTAGAAAAAAGTGGGATAGACAACATCACCATCAGATGGATTTGTAGCTGGCTGACAAATCATACTCTGGAGTGGTCCTCAATGGTACTATATCCACATGGAGAGAAGTAAGCAGTGGGGTACCACAAAGTTCCATCTTAGGCCCAGTACTCTTTAATATTTTCATAAATGACTTAGATGAGGGAATAGAAGAGGAACTCATCAAATTTGCAGATGATACTAAATTGGCAGGAATAGCCAACACCCAGAACACAAATTCACGATCCAAAAAGATCTTGACAAACTTGAACAATGGGCCATATCCAACAACATTAATTTTAATGTGGAGAAAAACAAAATACTACATTTAGGCAGGAAAAATAAAAGGTATAAGTACAGATTAGGCGAAACCTGGCTCAAAAACAGTAATTGTGAGGGGGACCTTGGAGTCCTAGTGGATGATCACTTGACTACAAGCCAGCAGTGTGTAGCAGTAGCCAAAAAAGCTAATAAACAGAGGCATAGAATCAAGATCACGCAAAGTATTAGTACTGCTTTATAAAAAGTCTAGTAAGACCACACCTGGAACACTGCAACCAATTTTGTCCATCATACTACAAAAAAGATGTTGAGACTTTGAAAAAAAAAGTTCAGAGAAGAGCAACTAAAATGTCAAAGGCCTGAAGACTAAAATATATGAAGAACAGCTGCAGGACTTGGATTTGGCTAGTCTAAAGAAAAGAAGAAATGGGAGATATGATAGCAGTATTCCAGTATTTAAGGGGTTGCCACAAAGAAGACGGGGTCAAACTATTCTCCAAAGCACCAAAAGGCAGGACAAGAAACAGTAGTTGGAAATTGACCAAAGAAAGAAACAACCTGGAGTTAAGGAGAAACTTCCTAACAGTGAGGACAATTAACCAGTGGAATAGCTTGCCTTCAGAAATCATGGGCGCTTCATCACTGGAGGTTTTTAAGAAGAGACTAGACATTTCACTTGTCTGAAGTGGCATAGGTTCTCCTGCTTGAGCAGGGGGCTGGACTAGAAGACTTCCAACGTCCTTTCCAGCTCTATTCTATTCTATTCTATTCTATTCTATTCTATTCTATTCTATTCTATTCTATTCTATTCTATTCTATTCTATTGGCTTGGCCAATTAGACGCATTTTACACAAGCAAATCTGAAGCTGATGCTGCCTAAAGATGATAGAGTACATTTACAGGAATCAGTTACCGTTCAGTGCTACTGTATTGTACTTGATGAGTTTCTTCTTCACCAGATGGTGGAAGTTTTAACAATTGGCTAGATGAGTAAGTTTAGACATTTGTCAAAACTCATTCTGGTTTAACACGTTCTGGTTTTTTTGCAGGGTATATTCAAAAGATATGCCAGCTGGTAGGCAGAACTCTTTTGCATCAGCTGATTACCTGAATATTATCATTGTTGTTGTTGTAACTATTTACAATGATTATTCAAGTGAAATCCTTAAATTACTTTTTAATGATTTTTTCCAAACATTTCTCCAAATACTTCTAGATTTGTAGCTCTTTAGGGTTTGTTTGGGGTTTTTTTCTGGAGGGGCGGGGGAGACACACGTTTTACTCCTGAATAAGGGATGACTATTAGGCATCATATCTTTGAATGTTGAGAACTTAGGTATTGTTGTTGTTGTTAGTTGCGAAGTCATGTCCGACCCATCGCGACCCCATGGACAACATTCCTCCAGGCCTTCCTGTCCTCCACCATCTTCTGGAGTCCATTTAAGCTCACACCTAATGCTTCAGTGACTCCATCCAGCCACCTCATTCTCTGTCATCCCTTTCTTCTGTTGCCCTCAATCTTTCCCAGTATTAGGCTCTTCTCCAGTGAGTTCTCCCTTCTCATTAGGTGGCCAAAGTACTTGAGTTTCAACCTCAGGATCTGGCCTTCTAAAGAGCAGTCAGGGTTGATCTCCTCTAGGACTGACTGGTTTGATCGCCTTGCAGTCCAGAGGACTCGCAGGAGTCTTCTCCAGCACCATAGTTCAAAGGCCTCAATTCTTTTGCACTCAGCCTTTCTTATGGTCTAACTTTCACAGCCATACATTTCAACTGGGAAAACCATGGCCTTGACTATACATACTTTTATTGGCAGGGTGATGTCTCTGCTTTTTAGTATGCTGTCTAGATTTGCCATAGCTTTCCTTCCCGAGAGCAAGAGTCTTTTTATTTCTTGGCTGCAGTCCCCATCTGTGGTGATCTTGGAGCCCAGGAAGATAAAATCTGTCACTACCTCCATTTCTTCCCCATCTAATATTACACTATGATTGATACAATGTATATTTGCTACACAAAGTATGTTTTCAGTGATATAGAAGGAAGATTGAAAGTGATAAATTTCATTTATATATGTAGCTACTCCTATCAACTAAAATAACAAAAATTAGCATAAGAAGTTATGCAAAAGCTAAAATATTCAGGCTAGAGTTCTGAAAGAAAGACCATAAGACCCCTCTCCTAAAAACCTAATCTCTATAGGGAATTATTATTTGCAGACATTTTCCAATCAGTTGCTAGTGCATAAGAAGTAATGGAAACAGCTTAGCTAGTAAAGTCCTCAGAACATCTTGCTCTTAATGTAGTCATGGAAGAAGGCGACTGCATGAACAGGGAACCTGAGGTTCAATATATATGTGTGTGTGTCTGTGTCTGTGTCTATGTCTGTGTCTCTGTTCTCTGTGTCTGAATGTCTCTCTGTGTGTTTTACAGATATGCCAAAGGCAACGGCTTGGGAAAAGGGGGAGGCTAATTGTGTACTAATTATGGCATAGTGTATTATTTGTTACTGGAAATTAGGGGAAAATGTGCTAATGGGTGCTAGACATTGCAAACATAAGCTAACCAATATTAATAAACATTGATAAGATCATAGGAGACCTAAGATAGGTTATCTTAAGGTTGGTTTATGGAGAAGTACCTATAAAAGCTGTATTGTTACAGGAGTGGTCTTTGCACAGGCTTAGTGGGAGTGATCCCCCCCCATGTCCTTTTTTCTGCACAGAAAAATAAAGCTTTTGCAAATCTCCACCTCAGTGTGAGGTTTATTGGGCATTGCACACCAGGCAGAATTGATTTTCTGGGACAAAAGTTTAAAGAAGAAAATCTTGGTTCCTGGCTTGTGAGAAATACTACATGATGCAAGGAATTAACAAATGAATACTAGTCAAATGCAACTTAGGCTCTCCTGTGTTCAGATAGTCAGGTTCACCAGAAAGTATCTTGTAGGATGGTTTTTGATGGAGAATCTAATCATTTTTATCTCTGCTTGAGCAATGTATATAACCTATATACATGGCTTATACTTATGGGCTATAACCATCCAAGTTCAGAATCCAGATTAACCAATTACACTACCAGATTCGACACCAGAAGTTACTTTGCTTCAGCATGTTTTAGCTACCCTATGACTGCCTTTCATCCCTGAAAGTTCTTAATAGCAAATGGATAGGGTGAATCATTCCAGACTATAAGCATGGTATATAAAACTGGGTCTTTGCCCATACAATTTCATAAGCCCAGTATATAAAATTGGAACTTTGCTCATGCACTTTCACATTAGATAGGTTAAATCCTTACTCAGGTCCCTAGGATTCTTTATTTGCTATGAAAGAGGCATTCTTAAAACTTGTTTTGGAGGAAAAGTAAGCATATAATGGCAAAAATTATACTTTACTGATCGAGTGAATGGAGTTCTTTTTTGTCTTTAAAAATGTATATGGAGACTGATGATTTTTAAAAAATTAATAGAGGACAAAGGAAAGACTCATATTTAAATTAAATCTCTGTTTATTTGGAAAGTTTTAAAAGGTATGAGTTTGCTTAAAATTAGTTTAAAAATAATACATTGGATATTGTCAAGTTAGAACATATTTTATTAGCAATGAATTTGTGTTTTCCTATTAAATAAAATTTATTTTCAGCAATATTTTATGTCATATGTACTTCATCATTTCTAAATATTGCGATATGCTCTTTTCTCTCTCACTTTTACACACAGACACATAGATATACAAATTCAGAAATTGCTTTGTTATTATTCATTATTCTAAATCCAGATTTGATTGCATCCCACAAAATCACAAATCTGGCGTTGTTTTCTACTAATTATTGTACACTTTAATCTCAAAACACACACATACACACAAATAAAGTGTGATTTTTACATGATTGACTGCAAGCTGCCAAGTTACTGTACAAAGATGAAATATTTTTCAGTGAAATTTTTTCAGTGACTCATTCTTTCAGTTTGTCTCTCTCTCATACACTTAAGTATAAAATCACTAATTCCCACAGCACTATTCCAAAAACTATATTAATATAATAGCCAATATTCCTGCCCATCATATGGTTGACTGCGTCTTAACAGAATAACAGAATTGGAAGGGACCTTAAAGGTCTTTTAGTCCAACCCCCTGCTCAGGCAGGAAATCCTGTACCATTTCTGACAAATAGCTGTCCAATCTCTTCTTAAAAACCTACAGTGTTGGAGCACTCACAACTTCTGGAGGCAAGTTGTTCCACTAATAACTTGTTGTATTTGTTAGGAAATTTCTCCTTAGTTCTAGGTTGCTTCTCTCCTTGATTAGTTTCCATCTGTTGCTTCTTGCCCAGCCCTCAAGTGCTTTGGAGAATAGCTTGACTCCCTCTTCTCTGTGGCAGCCCCTGAGATATTGGAACACTGCTATCATGTCACCCCTAGTCCTTCTCTTCATTAAATTAGACATACCCAATTACAACAGCCATTCTTTATATGTTTTGGCCTCCAGTCCCCTGATCATCTTTGTTGCTCTTCTCTGCTTTTTAGAGTCTCAACATCTTTTTTAAATTGTGGTGACCAACATTGGATGCAGATTGATTTTGTGATAGGAACAATAAATGATGGAATTAATCTACGACTTAGTAGAAAGTTTTATATTTTGTATACCAAAGCTGCATGTTTCAATTTCTGCATCACTACTTAAAAAGAAAGTCAGTAGTTGGTGGGACATAATAAGCCTCTGTTTGATGGCATTCAAACAACAGTATTAGGCTAGATCACTAAACAATCCCATATGGAATAATAAGGCAACTTTCTACAGAAGTATAAAGAAAAAGAGTGAGAAATTTATAAAAGAGAAAAATGTGGCTTTATAACATATAAATCATCTAAAATTTGGCTGCTATCCTACAAAGAACACCAAAAATGCACAGTTTATTGGGCTCAGTGTATTTTCTGTGCTATTTTTTTTCTGTCCAAAAGACATATTTTATTGCTGATTGCTATTTAAATTACAGAATTAGAAAATAAACTCTTAAAAGTATATCTCAGCTCTATTGACTTCAAGATAAGTCAAAGTCATTCATAAATGGTTTTATAGCACCTCCAGGGAATAGTATATCAGACATACTTACTTTGTAATACTATTAAAGAGTTATTATTCAATTCCTATCTGCACTTTATTCATTTTTCCAAGAATCTTTACCAAAACTGTCTCTGACATGGAAAAGATAATCAGAAACAATGTAATGCAAAACACTGAGATGCTTTTTATGTTTGCTGTTTTTCTTTGTCTGTTCTTGCTTTCTTTCAAATTAACTCTGCCCCCCACCCCAATCTAATCTGATTTTAAGGACAAAGACCTGCAAATCTAAAGAAGCACTTAAGCCTCAAGCCATTTAAAGATGCCAGTCCTTAAATTTATTTACTTATTTATTTCATAAAAAGCATTTTGAGATGCAATGGTTTTGTTTCATGGTTTTATTAAAGTCAAAGTTTAAAATTATATTTAAGCATTTTAAAACCATAAGAAGAAAACAAAGAAAGATGACAATTGAGTAATGGCAACTCAGTACCTGCTTAATATTTCAAAACAGATCTGGCAATCCTTTTTAAAAAAAAGCAACTCCTCTGCTTATAAGTTCGATTTAATGTGTAAGTTCCTGTTGCTTTCTCTGATTTGTTTTGGATGACAGTATAAATCCATAGGAGCCAGGTTCTGATCAAGATCACTTGTGTAGATAAATTCCACCCACCCTTTGCTTTCAAAATCCCCGTCCATACTAGGTGAATCATGTATGTCTGTAAATGTGTGTGTGTGCACATGCATCTCTCTTGGTTTAGAAACATTTTTTAATTTCTTCCAAATATTTTATTTTTTCCTCATTCTTTTCCAGATGTATTTGTAGGATTTGCATAGATGGTGGGCATAATTTGTACCAAAGATTGTGTGTTTTGTAGATGAAACTAATCTACAGTTGTTTGCAAATAATATATTATATCAATATGCAGAAATCATGTTTATGAATTCATAGAAAATGCTTGAAATATATGGTTTTTTTATTTGCCTTTTGATATTATGTCAAATAAATGAAACTTTTTCATTTCAATGTGAACCAAATTATTTCATTGCTACTAAAATTCAGTAAAGGTTAACAAATCTACCACAATCTATGTCCATTCTGGTTTATTATCAATTATATTTTTTAAAAAAAATGAAAAAAGCATACATATCCATTGCCTTGTGAACATTTACTTTAAACAATTTCTCCCTAATACTCTATAAACATTTTTGCAAATTAAATGTAATAGTATATCATGAATATTTTAAATCTATGAAACTTCACTTTTGGACTATTAGAAATTCAGTTCATGTTAGGGAGGGATGTCAGTATATATGTAAGATACAAGTTTCACTGTTGGATGTTTGAAGAAAAAAATTATTGGAAAAGAATCATAAGTAACACTTACTTTCTGCAGGCTCTTTAGATTTTCTTCCACTGGAAGATTTCCTCAGTAAACTTCGTCCTGAGGTAAAAAGGCTGGTTAATTCCTCCAGAGGACTAGTGGGTGTTCTAGAACGTGAAGTACTCTGTGATGATGACCCGTAGGTGTTGACAGAGGCATTTACCATTTTCCCTCCTTCTTGCAATATGTTTCTGGCAGTAGAATGAGGCACTGATGGAGAACTTCTTGAGAGACTTCCTGAATGTACAGAATCATAAGGAGGAGGTCTTTTGAGACTTAAAGGAGTAAGTGACCGACCCATACTCACAGGAGAGGGAGAGGCCGAGTGGCTTTTGGAATAGCCATGGGGAGACTGTGTTCTGTATAGGGTAGAAGGATGAGGAGGTGAAGAGGAGTGCCCTGGAGTACTAGTTCCATGGGAAGCTGTCTGGTCTTTCTCTAGTTTTTGATGACTTGGAGTATGAGGTGGCAATGATGATGGAGACACTCCAGTTTGCTGTTTAATGTAACACACATTTTCTAATACGGGAAGCTTTGTGACTTCTAAAGGTGTTAAAGGAGATTCATCGGAATTTGGGGAACATTGCACTGGTGCAGGTGGGAATACCAAGAGTGGTGGTCTGTGAGGAAGCAAATTTGGGAATGGTGGTGGGATATCACAAATCACACCTTTGGGAGTGGGTGGCACTGAGGGCTTGGTGAAATCAAGGTCAGGCACTGTGGGAGTAGCACACTGAGAGGAACAGCTGTGATGGTCAAACTCACATGGACACTTTGAATCTTGGCCTCCATCCTCAAAGATGGGATATTTCATTTCTTCATACACCGCCTCATTTTGATCTTCCTCATCTTTTTTGAAGTCTCTTAATATATTTCCAACCATTTCAATATAAACTGGCTCTTCTTCCTCTGCATCTGGAGCAGGACTGCTGACTTGGGTCAAAGAAGAATCTCTACTTAGCACAGACTTTATGGAGCCATGCTTTTTGATATAGGTTTCATCAAAAGATGCACTTAGTTGAGTGTTTGGATTCCGCTTTGGCTTTGGGGGAGGAACCTTCTTGGTGTATTCATCACTGTGAGGCCTTGGCTTGGTGGGTACTGTAAGGCAAGGACAATACACATCAATCAGAACATTAATGAAAACATTATGTATTTTCAAAATACTTGCTGGAAAATGCCTGTCCTGTTTTGATGATTGATCCTTTGTGTAATTTCTCCAGAACTATCTTGTATGCTGAAATATATATTTAATAAAACATGGTAGAAATAACTCACCAAGTTCATTGATTGCTTAAATGTTGCAATGTTTAGTCAAAAATGATATTTTCTGCTCATACTGTATGAACATAAGAATAATCGTATGGTATCATTCATACATCTATCAGTCCAGTATATTGTTCTACACTGAACAAGCAATGGAAAGAGTACATGCACTTAAAATCAAGTCTGATTCATGTCACTTTTTCCCCCTAGTGGCATCCTACTCTCTCACACACCCATCTAATGATTTAAACTTCATCTTAAGGACTAGAGAACATAAAAACCTTACAAAAATGTTGTTATTTGAATCATTGCATTTTTTTTCCTCAATAAGGCACAGGGAACATTATGAATATGTGCCTAAATAGCCTATTTTTAAGGAAGAGAATGTAATTTTATCTGTAGAATCACCTAATTGTACATTTTGTTTTTCAAATATTTCCAAATCATTTCCACTCATAATCTATGTTGACGGGCTAAGTTAATATTTAAATACGTTTTACTATATCCACAGATAGTTAAATAAAAAGATTTTTCAAGCATGGTCAACTTTATGGCAGAACTTGAGATTAATAGGGCATGTCATTGTTTTCACTTAGACACATGTGATGAATAAGTGCAAAATCAGCATAAATGTGAAACTAAATGGAAAGGTTAATTCAAAATCAAGAAGTCTATTCATTTTGTAGCAGGAATTTGTCTTTTGTTACCATGAAGCAACTGGACTATGTTTTTTCCTTGAGAAAGATGTTTCACTTCTCATCCAAGAAGCTTCATCAGTACTGTTTGATGAGAGTTAGAGTTGAGGAAGCTTCTTGGACAGGAAGCAAAACATCTTCTTCCTCAAAGAAAAAAAACATAGTCTAGTTACCTTTTGAAAAAGCATCTTGAGACAACCATGACCCGGATTACTCAGAATCTCCATAGACATTTTCTCCTATGTAAAGTATATGAAAAAGATAGACTCTCTTATGTGAGTCTAAAGTAAGATGTTCAAGTACTGGACTCAGTCAAGACTTATTTTACGGCCAAACTAATCAAATAAGTAGAGTGGTGGGCAATTAGTATGCATTGAACTCCCACAGGTTTGGATTTCATGAAATGGAAATTAGGGCAATCTTGATGCAGAATTTGATGAAAGAAAGAAAGAGAGAGAGAGAGAGAGAGAGAGAGAGAGAAAGAAAGAAAGAAAGAAAGAAAGAAAGAAAGAAAGAAAGAAAGAAAGAAAGAAAGGAAGGAAGAAAGAAAGAAAGAAAGAAAGAAAGAAAGAAAATTTGACTGCTGTCTGAAACACATTTCCAGTTCATGGAGTTTTCTCTACTATGCAACAAGCAGCATGGCTTAATAAGTAAGCTTTCTTTAGATGTCACATGTCTCCTTCTAAGAAAGATTGTAGGAAATGACCTTCAGGTCTATCCAAATCTGCACCTCTCCATTCTTTGAAAAGGTCCTTCCTTTCTTTAACTCCCCTCAGCTTGCCATTTAAGCATTAAATGCTTTATAGCATGTTGAAGATAGAATGGTTTGAAATACACTGTGATAGCACCTGGCATTTTCTCATCTGGTGTACAATGTCATTTTATGCCACAAACAGAAAATGCAATACAGTCAGTAGCATAAAGGTTAGTTTATTGTACCTCAATGCTTAATATAAAAGATAACTGATTAAAATAAACATTCTCCCTTCATATCATGTTAGAAGACTCATATTCCTTTTGAAAATGAATATATGAAGACCTTTAATTAAACAAAAGAAAAAAGAAAAGAAAAATGATCCCTTTTCTTCTAGAGAGTGGGATATAAATATTTTATAATTTATTTTAAAAGATTTGTGATATTCTTTTGCTGCTACTTAAGCTTTGTAGGAGTAGTAATATTAGGAAGAACAGAAGGGAAGCAAAAAGAAGGACAAGGGAGCATCTCTTATTTGAAAAAAAATGTGGTCACAAGCTAATGAGAAGGGAAATTGGGGCCTTGGTCCAAAAGGAAGCTTTAAAAAGATAGATATCCTAAAAAGGGAGAGGAAGAAGGCTCCTGATCTTCTGGGATGAACTGGCCTGCTGATTTCTATTTTCTCAAGCACCCTTTCCTTTCCGCTTAGGGATAATGTTAGTTGAGATATCAAAAATTGTTTGGCTTGTCTTGGGATCATTCTTCCTGAAGAAATATCTATGGTGCTTTGCTTCCAAAATTTAGTATTCCTTGAGCTGCTTCTAACAAAGATGTGCCTGGAGCAAGAAGCTGATTTGAGGGCTAAAGCTGGTAAACATGGGATGTCCAGTAAAATGTTCTTAAATTAGTTAAGGTATCCCAATAAGATATCACAGGGACTGTACATCTGAAAAAAATCTGTACATTTCTGCACTCCTACACTGAAACAAGACACAACAATATTATCAATATGTTGGTGATACAGATCTTTACATCTCAAACCCAAACCAAACTGGAGATACTATGATCCTTTGCTCCAAAAATAGTCACCCTAACAAAATCTTCAGTTTTCCATTTTTTTGAAGTGAAGAATGAAACATCCCTCAGGTAATGTTTCTCAGTTGCATCCAAACCCAATAGCAATCTTATGAGCAATATTCTGGAAACAGATAAATTGGAGTTGTTCTGAAAGGCATTGGGGAATTGAGGAGTTGCTGCTCTCTATTTGCTATGTCTGTATTGTTTATTATTCTTGCTTTAATATTTTATTTTCATTGCTATGGTATGCTCTTCATACATTGTTGTATGTTTAAACTGTATAGCTTACAGCAGTATATAAATGAAACAAACAAACAAAGGACTACAGGAATTCTGCACATAGAAACATGGTCAAAAACTATGAAATGTTAATGACATAAGTAAGCAATGTTTCTGCACATTTCTGAAAATTTTTAGCATGGTTGGTTCAAGTGTGTATATGACACACATGTGCCTCTTTGAAGGATATTTAGTGTCCTATTGGCAATGAAAGAGAGAGTTGGCAATCTCTTTGACTGAGAAAAATGTAAAATGTTGTGTTAATACTTTGACAATTCACAGTCAAGGGCAATATTCTTTCCGTATGCTACCACATAAACTCCATGAGTAACCCACCCTAGTCAATAGCCATGCATCACAGTCTCCGTGGTTTTATTTTTTTTTTAGATATAGAAACCTATCCAAGAAGATTCCTGCCAAATTACAACAAGAATCTGTTGAGTCAAGAATAAACATAAATAGGCAGTAGCTACCCTTGCACTAACATGTTTGCAAAACATCAATTTTGCATTATTTTGTACTATCCTAAATACATATTTTCTACATTCATGTACAGACCATATATGCCTTTCTTCCAACTATACAAAACCAGTACTGAGTTCATATTATTTTCTTGCAATATCTTTTTTTTAATTGTACATTTTGTATAATTCAATATTAAATGAAGTAAAACTAGACTGCTGTCTGAAAACCCTAATAATGAAACTAAAGCTTCAATATTGCATTTTGCAATAAAATGCAAAACTCCTGATACTTGGAAAAACTGAAAAATAGACTAACAGAACACCAAGTGACACAGTCAGGAACTTATAAGAACACCAAGAAGCTATTATTGAAGATAATCCTGAAAAAAATTTTTGTTTCAGATTATGAAACACAATCCCATCCAGACTGGAATTGGGGTTCTAGTTTAAAGAATGGTAGCATCCAACCTTGTCCTCCTCATCTTTATTCCAGATAGAATTTTCCACATCTTTCTTTTTTTCTTTTTTTTTTAAAAAAAGGTTTTACTGCGTATATTGTTCAGTATGTCTAGAAGGGTTAGGTGCAGGGGGAATGTGGGCTGCAACTGTAGTGAAGGTAAAGCAGCAGAGTTTACTGCTATTTACTGCTATTATAGTAGACCCCAAGTAAAAATGGTCCATGTGCCAATTTTAATTAAGAAAAAAGCCCCCACATATCTATGTTTGAAAATTAATATATAATTTGGGTCCAAATTTATTCAGAAAATTTCATGTAAAGGCAAAAGGTGTCATATTTTTCATGTTGTAGTAGCATTGCCGAAATGAATGAAACTGGTACAGATATATAGAGGTTTACCATAAAAAGCACAGAAATAACTTGGCTGCTATGAAATGACCAGTGGTCCTCAATGTGTGACCACAATTAAGCCCAGAATTATGATAGTAAGTCATGCAAGTCACTAAACAGTCACCATGTGATCACATCTTATTTTATAACCGTTGTATGGTAATCACCAAGCAAACATGGACACCACCTGAAGAAATAAAAAGAAATCAAAGTTTTAAGGTGAAATGGGAGAATAAAGGAGTCAGACAATTTAATTTAATTAATTTAACTTTTAAAATTTAGATACCACCCATCTCTAACTGACTCTAGGAGGTATACAATAAGACCAAACAGAATAGCAAATACAATGTTTATAAAAAATGCAATGAAAGGGAAGAACAAGAGCTAATTCCAAGTCTGGATAACAACTGTGATACCTTCAGACAGGAGGCCCAACCATTCTAACCCTGATTAATTTTAAATGACAAAAGGGAAATAAGAGATAAAGTATTCCTGTTGGAGGGACAGGAAGATGACTTACGAGCAAGCAGTGAAAGGAGACTGTACAATGCTTTTCCCGGCTTTATGCTCTACTGGCATGTCTGCCTGCCTTGTCCATGAAGGAAATGACTCCAATGCTATCTAGAGAGATGGCTGAGGCCAAAAGAGTAAGGAGCACATCAGTGTGTGTTTGGTGGGGAAGGAGTGGATCATGAGTGGAATAACCAGTGAGTAGCACACTTAAATTGGGAGATGCAAGAGAAATTGACCCAAAAATGAAGAGAAGAAATAGACTTTTCAAGACAACAAGGTTGTTGAATTGTGTGTTTGTGTTTGGGGTTTAACATGTACTAACCTTTTAAGAGCTGCCTGGCTGTGCTTGACAGGGGCAGGCTACACCCACCCACCCCCCCAAAAAATCTAAGCGGGCGCACTATTTCTATTGAGTTCAACAGCTGTTGTTCTTGTTTTTATTTATATGTTTAATCTGATTGTGAATTGTATATTTCTATGATTTTTTTAAAGATAACAGATTACTGAGACTTTAATTCTGAGAGCAAGAAAGTCAGTTAAGTTTGTTCATAAGAAGTCATGACTTAGGACTTCAAGATTGGGGAAAATGCTTCTGAGAATATCCTGCTGGTAAGAGAGTTAGCAGGCTGAGTTGAAGGAAATTTGGATAGGAATTAGAAAAGAAACTATTGAGGCCAGGTGTTTGTAAGTTTCTCTTGGGGATTCAGTTTTCTTGAACTCAGAACTGCTGCTATGTGATTAAACAGGGCAACTCAAGGAGCCAGAAAAATAAGTGCAACATTTTTTTTATCCCAGCATATATTCAAACTCTCTTTCATCATCCAGGGGTTCAGGGTTGAAAAGAGCTTCAGGGGGCTCCAGCAGAGGTAGCTGTAAGCAAATTTAACTATAGGGCATTTTTCAAAGGAGATATTCATGGAGTTCAAAGGAGCAGCACAGTTTTCAAACAAAAACGTGGCTTCTGTAGTTTAATGTAGATATTATACTTATCTGTTATAAAAAATCAGGGGCCCTTTCCCCCCTCCTTATTGGATGAGTGGAAATATGAAATTACATTCTGCTATTTCTTTTCATGATTGTAGTGTATAAGGGAAAAGAGCAATTAAAAGAAAAATAACAGGTTTGTTATTTTCTATTCTGCCTCTGCTATTTACCAGCTTTTGGAACCTTTACAGAGATAATCTGCTGTGCAGTTCAACTCATGAAGGAGAACAGCACACAGTACAAGAGACAATTAAACACCTACTCTTAACCTGAATACCTTCATTCTTTGTTTTCCTTAAAAGCCAAATAAAATACTGGTAATAATCATGAAAGGCAAGGGTTACTGTTTTCTCCATCTTCTACTGCCACCTAACAGCAATTCTGGAGTTTTGAAGCCCAGATGTGGAAGCATCATAACCATGCCTGAAAAGCAGCTCCCAAGAGGGCTTCTTTAGATACTTCACTAAACGTTCTGAGGCTGGCTGTTCCAGTCTTATGTTCTGCTATGAAACATATCCTCTCTCTGATAAGTTTAGGTTATATGAAACTTGCTTCAGCCTTCTCTTAATTGAATGCTGCATTTAGAGTTGTTTAGATTTATTGTATTTATTTAATACAATATTGGAATTCCTTTTTTTACATTGTCCTGAGTGGTATTCATTTTAACATAAGTAAGGTGTCCTTAAAGTATTGGTAAATATATAGGAAGGAAGAGCTATCATTTTCGTACTCCTGGAGAGAGAAAAGAATTCCTAAAATTGTTAAAAACAATAATTCAGCCTGTGGTGTGTGTGTGTGTGTGTGTGTGTGTGTGTGTGTGTGTGTGTGTGTGTGAGAGAGAGAGAGAGAGAGATATTCATATATGTAGAATATGAACTCTAGCTGATCTTTGAATTCTATTAAAGTAAATTGCTAATGATATGATCCTGAACATGTCAGTTATGGTGAGGCAGAGGAAGATTTTATAAGGGTTTCTTATGATAACATCCAGGATTGAAACTCAAGTAAGCTTTGCTATTTTGCCTACTAGAGACACATAGGGTAGATGCAATTGCTTTCGTACTAAACGGAGAGATCTAGATTGACTGATATTTTGTATTAAATCAGCATTCTGTTTATAGAGAACTGAATTACTTAATCCTTTTGACAATGAAAGATCTATCCACACTACATTCTTGGAAAATTAGAAAATACCGATTGCTATCTTCAGTTACAGCCTTGCTTCTAGATTTTATACATTAGTGCTAGATTTTTCAATAGAACTGTGCAAGTAATAATAATAATAATAATAATAATAATAATAATAATAATAATAATAATAATAAAGTTGGAAGGGACCTTGGAGATCATCTAGTCCAACCCCTTACTCAGGCAGGAAACCCTATACCATTTCTGACAAATGGCTGTCCAGTCTCTTCTTTAAAACGTCCAGTGTTGGAGCATTCACCGCTTCTGGAGGCAGGTTGTTCCACCGGTTAATTGTTCTAACTGCCAGGAAGTTTCTCCTTAGTTCTAGATTGCTTCTCTTCTTGCTTAGTTTCCACCTGTTGCTTCTTGTCCTGCCTTCAGGTGCCTTGGAAAATAGCTTGACACCCTCTTCTTTGTGGCAGCCCCTGAGATATTGGAACACTGCTATCATATCCCCCCTCATCCTTCTCTTCATTAAACTAGACATACCCAATTCCAGCAGCTGTTCCTTATATGTTTTAGCCTCCAGTCCCCTAATCATCCTTGTTGCTCTTCTCTGTACTCTTTCTAGAGTCTCAACATCTTTTTTACATAGCGGTGACCAAAACTGGATGCAGTATTCCAAGTGTGGCCTCACCAAGGCATTGTAAAGTGGTATTTACACTTCACGTGATCTTCATTCTATCCCTCTGTTAATGCAGCCTAGCATTGTTTTGGCCTTTTTGGCAGCTGCAGCACACTGCTGGTTCATATTTAGGTGATTGTCCACTAGGGCTCCGAGGTCCCTCTCACAGTTACTACTTACTACTATAACTTTGGATAATCACAACAACAATTAAAAATTCAAATAGGCTCTCTGTCTAATGAAATTTAGCATTTTAAAAGTTTTGTTTTTCATCAAATTGTAACTTAAGTTAAATGTTATATGTTTTTTTTCACTGAAAAAATAAAACATGTAAGGATTTTTTTAGAATACTCAGTTTCTTAAGCTTAGTTTAAGATTAGTTTTACATTTATTTATTTATTAAACTTATTGACTGGCCATCTTACCACAGGATAACTCTGAATGAGGACATACATCCTTCCATATATATACATATAACGAAATATACATAAAAGGCAATTTCTGCCAAATTTCAGTGCTGAAATCTTAGAAAGTTCTAGAAATTACAAAAATGAGGCTGACAAAACAAGCCCATTTTTGGAACCTATCCAAAAAAGTTAACATCCTGGAGATCTGCTGAAGCCCACTTTAGAGTGCTAAACCATAATCATTATTAAGAGTTATCCTGCAGTAGGCCAATAAATTTAACAAATAAAGTAAAATAATAAATAAAATAAAGACTGCTTAGGAAAATTCATAGAATATTTTTTTCATACTTATGTGCCTCCCTAACCACATAACTATTTTATTGATTGTGGGACAAAATTCTGGAGCTAATCAGAAGCACTGCTAATATCCCTTTGAAGCTACTTAGTAAATCTCTGTAATTCAGGATGTTCTACTAGGAGGAGGAGGGGAAGTAGCAGTCAAAATTGTGACTATGACTTCACTACTGAAGCATCATCCCATCCTGCATATCATCTTGACTTTTTGTAAAAAAACAACAACTCCCCTGCAGATATTTCTGCAAGTACCCTCCCATATCTAACAGTGGAAGTAAAACTGCTGCATTGCTTTACTAGGTGTTGCTTCTCCAGTCACTAGTTGCCTCACACACAGCTCTGAAGCCAAGAATATATGTGTGCATTGCAGCAGGACTTGTGATGTAACAAAAAGTAAGACTGATACTTCCCTCCAAAGGTGATATTCTTAAGTTCCTCCTTCATAAGTAGAAAGTAAGTATGGCTTTAAGACAAAGGAGCAAAAGAAAAAAAAATAAAAATGCCTATGGATGGCATCATAGATTAAATTTAAAATAAAAAAAATATTCCAAAGTTTGGCAACTCCCAACTTTTAGTTGACTAGATGAACATTAGTTCAATGGAATACTTTGTCAGTGATTGTTTTTTTGAGCATAAAGTATATCCATGATTCTGACATCAGTGATAGTATTTATTAGCTTTTGTTCTGTCAGTTTCTTTTTTGATTGCTTTTGATTCTTCCAATTAATAGTGTCTTTTTCAATGATTCTTACCTGGAATTGTATGTTCAAAGTATTCAAGGTTTAGATTCATAACTAATGCTTCTAGTGACTAGTCTGTTTTTTCTTTATCACTATTAAATTGTTTCTTCTCTTTATAGTCCAAAGGATGCCCAGCTTTATTTAGCAACACAATTCAAAAACTTCATTTTTATTTCATTCAGCATGTCCAGTGGTCCAGTTTTAATAGCCATATGTGACAAATGTGGGAAAATAATATTAACAACATATACTTTTGTTGTTGTCAGTATGATGTCTCCAACTACATGATCCCTGTTCATTGTCCCTTTAGCTAGGAATTATTAGACTTATGGTCTAAAACATCTGGAGGGCATCAAATTTCACAGTCATAATTTATCATGTTATATTCCATTAGTTCTCTAAGCCTTGCATTAAACTTCTCCTGAATTTCAATTTATCAATGGGTAGGAGAGGGAGGAGAGGGAGGAGGAGTGATTAAGCTTGTAAGCTGTATCAGAGAATTTTCAGATCACACTACGTCATGGCATGTTTTACCACTGGAAGACATGGCAATCATGTCTTCCTCAAAAGTCTATTGAAGGGCCCAAATGACACAGATACTGTAGATAGATGCACATAAAATTCCTTGATGCAACGAAACCTTACAAGTGAACTTCATGTCCAAAATGAATTTCCCACATTTTGGCATGAGTATTAATTCACATAATTATTTTCCTCTTCAGCACAGAATTTGGCAAGTTGCTAGGAGCCTTTACTGATTAAATAAATAAATAAATATAATGCATCCTTCTTCAATTTATTTCAATAACTCTGAATTTGAAAAGAGCATTACATTGTTTTCTTTTTTCTTTAATCCTGGCTTTGTAAATAGAATTAATATGCTATAAAGTCATTGAGGGCATTATCCAAAATTGTGAGAACAGAGTTTTACTTGCACAACAGAATATGCTCTTTAGTTCTTCCATCTTCCTGTCCAGATTCATCCCAATAGGGTCTCTACACATTCCAAAGTAGATTTGAAGGAGAAATTTATTTTGCTAACTCTATTTCACTGGCAGGGATAATAGAGTTAGAAAATAATTTTATTGTTTATTTTGTACATGCATGCTGCTGTAACCAATCTATTTATGGCAGTATAAATAAATGCTAAAAGCCATGAAGAGAAAATAATAGTGTGGTAAGAGAAACATATGCTACATCCAATCCATGTAGATAAATTGAACATTAAAAAATATTAAGATTTATGGAGACAATCCACATTCTTAGGGCTTTTTCCATCAATAAATTATAATGTTATCCACCCATCCTTAAATCAGTAGAAAGCTATGGTATGAAATTCTTCAGCCCTATTGAGTCTTTATTGTCTCTCCATTTAGTCATCACTCGTAACCTATCTTTCCTGCAAAATAATGGGTGCAAAACCCAGAGATTTTATATTTTTGATACTGCTTTTCAATGGAAATACAACTTTAATGCCAGCACAGTTAAGAATGACTTAAGCCTGTTTCAGTCATGGATCAAGGACAAGATGAATGTAGAACAAACATAATGCTAGGGCATATTTTTGAGTACAGATGACAACATGGCCTTAGGACAATTACCAAAAAAAAAACAGTGAGGCCAGTAATATTCTAAAGTAATAATATTTTTAAAATTCTTCTGGATGTGATACCATTAGCTGATGCTAATATTATTATTTTTAATTAATTGCATTTGCAACTGGACAATATCATAGCTAAACAAATGCTAATGGTAGTGCCCCGCTTAAGTTGAAAAGTATTTACTATATTAATACAGAAGAGTGACTGATTAAAAATAGATTCAGAGACAGAAAAAATAGCAGCTACAGATTAATGGTTTGGCTGCCATTCCTCCTTACCCTATCAATATCTATCTGTACAAAGAAAGTAGATCCATTCGGCTGTTCTTTAGTAAGAATGGGTAGCATGTGAATTCTTTTGTTAAGCCAATGACACAAGCTCCTTGTACTCAGCTGTGTATTACCTGTCTGTGGGCTCATCCACACAGCTACTTTGCCATGCTCTCTCCCTAATTTGAAACCAGGGAGGAAATTGTTGGCAGAAATCACAGTGTAGCCAAAATGCACATCTTGGCCATGTCTATATAGCAATTCAACAAGACCTAATAAGGGTAATTATTTACCATTTTTCCTGAATTAAATTTGAAAGAGCACAAAGAATGGAAAGAGTGGGAAAAGCCTCTACCAACCATTGTAGAGTACATATATGAAGATGGTGCTTGTAAAGTCTTGTAAAGCAATTTTTTTCTAATTGCTCCCCCTTCCCTACAAGATCTCAGAATCAATTGGATGGTAACAAAGTGTTCATCTTTCTTGGTTGCAAGGCACCTGAATTTGTAACAGATGAAATTGTCACATCAACCAGAATTAAAAAAAAATACATTTTGGTGTATGTGAAAGTAATGTTCCACTATGGAGTGTTCTTGAGTATCTCCACACAATTTCTCCAAAATTACCTATTGAATGGTCAGCCTATCAACCAACTAACCACCTGGTGGCAGTAAAGAGGTAGAGGTGTTTTCCTTTCTCTCTGTTGCCATCTGGTGGTTTTAAATTGTATAACCATGAGGCAGTCCCTAAATCAATGATGTTGAAGAATTGGAATTTGACCCAAAGGTGCTGTTCAAAAGGCAACTGAACTGAAGAAGCTTCTTGGATGTGAAGCAAAATGTTTTCAAAGAAAAAAAAATTCCCTTACTCCATCCCCACCCCAGTTACTACACAATAACATCAGAAATAGTTTTTGCATTGAACATAGACCAAATAAAGTTTATGCAAGAAGCTGAGGCCTAATCACTAGACTCCCAAATACCCACAATTGTCATTTGCTAAAGCAGCATTGAAAAAAGACACTGGGTTACATAAATTATGAATACTTTTGGAATTTTTTTGATGTCAGCTATAATGAAAAAGATTTTGAGAGGTTAATTTCATACATAGATGCAGTACTCTTTTTAGATCTATTTAGATTAGTTCTTTCATTGTATAATAAGAACAAATATAGCAGATATTGAGCCCACATCAAAGGCCTTGCAGCTGTATATATCTCTCCAACATTGGATGCAAATCATATGGATTGCTACAAATTATTATTATGTATTTTTAAGTGTGATGGAAGGAAGAAATATGGATTTTATGGAAAATTGTAAATCAGAGAATGCAAATGTCTACGATTTCAGTTAGCATATGAATCTCAATGCGCTCAAAGACTGCACAAATATTTGAGCCACATTATTTAATGGGACCAAATTAAATCTAAGCTATTTTTAAAGTTTGAACAATATAATCAAGACTAAATATTGATAAATCAATAAGAATAATATTTATTGGCATATTGGAAACAGTGTTGGACAAAAGCAATAAAACATTGTGGAACACCCAGTCAAACTTTCCTAAAAAGAATTATTACATCTGGAAAGTCATTTTATTAATAGTACCATATGTAATTCAGTTATAGTTAAATGGAAATGAAATGAAATTGATTTGAACCTACAAGTATAAGACCAGAAAATGTTTCAGATTGAAATTTTGGTTTTTGATTAACTTTATATAAAAGTGCTTTTCTTTTCTTTTTTCAGATATGGGTTTTATTTCAAAACTATTTTGCCACAGTTGCTGCTAGCACTGGATGAATACCTGAAGTTTCATTTGCTTACATCTTTATAGAAAACACTAACTACTGAACAAGCTATATTCTTATTTAGAAATAAGAAATTGGTATCTTAATATTATGATGTATCAGAACACACAAATATTCCATCTTGAATAACTCAACAATAATCACACATTGAACAGAGGTGAGAAATGCAGAAATTGTATTTTGATCTGCTTTTCAACACTGTTAAATACAGCTTCCTCATCAGGAATCACTAGGATATCTTGACTACATGTATTAGTAATTAGTTTCTGAGCAAAACATTATTCTTAAGTTGCTAACTGTATGTCATATATTTTAACACTGCACAGAGAAGTCTTGACACAGTAGCCACAACTTCCTTGAATACCAATGAGTATGTATATGGAATTTAAAGCATAGAAAAAGCTGATAATAAAAGAAGAGAAGAATGTTCAGCCCAACCATAACATTTAATCATAAATATGCAACTCTACTATGTAGTATTTATGTTAAATGAGGAATTTTAAAGAACTCAGAAGTGTACAGCATGAAGTATAACACTGAAAATAATTCTTTTCTAAATAATGCAAAGACTTCCACTCACTAAAGTCAAGCCAAATGATTTTTCAGGACGTCTCTGGAATAACAAAAAATGACACATAGTGGAACAAATGGAAAAAAAAATATATTCTAAATTGTGAAATGTTAACTTAGAAAAAAACTTCAGTTCTAAGATATAACTTTATTTTCCTTTTTATGCCAACTCCCCCCAAAAATCCTCTTAAAATTAATGTATAGGTTCCTTTTGCTATATCAACTTTACTGTTCCTTAATGTTAATACTGAATTATCTCATTCTTGTTCTACCATGGTTCTCTTGTTTTAATATTCTGGTTTTGCATAGAAATATAATATCTAAATCATTTCTTGTCTGATTGTTCCTGCTTGTTTCTACATCTATAGTTCATCGTGGATTTATGGATTGTGTATTTCTTTTCTTTTCTTTTACATCATGGAAATATAGGGGTATTGAATAGCTATAAATGTGTAGAAAGTCTTACAGGTTCTACCTGTTCCATAAACTGTATCCACACTACTGCTTTATTTATTTATATTTATTTATTCAACAATATATACAGTTGCCCGTCTTATGAAACATAACCCGGGTATCCGCAACAACAGGAAAAAGAATTAAAAATGGTAAAAAAAAATACCACAGGATATCTCCATCATTCACAAAGAACATTTCTGGTGCCAACCTCACACTAGCCTAATGCTTGCGGGCAAAGTCAGATCTTTAAGGCTTTTTGGAAGGCTAGAAGGCCATCTCTTCTGTATTTCAGGGGGAAGGGTATTCTAAAGGATAGGAGTGGGCTATCAAGAAGGTATGCTGTCATAAGATAAGGACGGGTTACCAAGAAGGTATGTACCATAATATGGCAATATTTAAAGGAACTGGAGCTTGCTCACTCTTTCAGACTTAGTGGAACAAGCAGAATAAAAAATAATATGCTTGCAAATAACCTGGTCCTGTGCCTATTAGGCCTTTAAAAATGATAATCAATACTTTGAATTGCACCTGGAAAGAAACTGGAAGCCAGTGCAGTGCCCACTGCAGTGATGAATCGTGAGCAAACCATGGGACACCAAAAACTGAATGTTGTCATCACATTATAGACCAGTTGTAATTTCCAGTTGCTCTTCAAGAGCAGCCCTGTGTAGAGCGCATTGAAATAATACAACCAGGACGTACATTGTTATCCAACCCAATTATTTCTTTCTGAAGGCGTTCCATTGCCTTATTGATATCATAACAAAGGAAGCATAACAAATAACCATCTTGGCTAGATTATTTTTTAATAGATAATTTTGGAATGTCCAGTGCCCTTGGTCTCCAACAAACACTGATTAGAGGCTAAGAAATGTTTCAATTTGGACATACTATGCATTAATTAAGCATGACATTCAGTTATATCCACAATGTTTTTACTTACCTTATTGGTTCTCTGCAGTGAAAATCACTTTAATAATGACAGTAGGGGAAAGTGTATGTTCTGTGATATAAATAAGAAATATTAACTGCTTGTTTTCTCTTTGGTTGAAACCAATCTTTCCCTTTCTTTAAGCTTGGAATTATTTTTAATACCAAGTGGTCAGTAACTGGCATCCGTAGGTGAGAAAGGGGGGCAAATGACATCACATACATTATGACATCATAACACAGTTACAGACACTTGCCTACTTATATCAATCAATTGAAATGCAGGTATGTCATAGTTGCATTTGCTCAGGTGGATGTTATGCTGTTACTAACGACCTCAGTGAGCTGCTATAAGGCTAACCTGACAGGTTGGTTTTTTAAAAAATATATATTTGGCATTGAACTTATAATACACTGATTTTTATCCTAGTCATATTGTTATTTTTAAAATAGGTTTCTTTTACATTTAGGTAAAAGCTTAAGTGTATTTTCATTAATTTTATTAGTCTGCTCGGGATTAGTTGGGAGGTGAACAAGAATTACAAATGCTCATATTTTAGCAATAACACTCTTACTATTTTACACCAAACCATCCATCCATCCATTCTGTTTTTCAACCAAAAGTGTATTTCAATTTTTTAGAAATAAAAAAAAAAACTTGTTCTCAACCAAACTTGCAGTTTTTTTCTCAGATCTCCTATTCTTATTACTCTGCAAAACAAATGTAACTTATTATTACATTTACCTTTAAAACTAGTATATTAGCAGCCACATTAACAACAACAACAACAACAAAATCATACCTATAATTTCTAAATTCCTAAATTCAAATTCCTTTGCGAAATGTGCATTTTGGGTAAATGTATTCAAAGGCAGACTGAAACTTGCTTGAATTATAAAACCAATATTATTCTTGGCACTACTGTACTTTTCAGAAATTGCCCTTCCCATCCTTCAAAGTGGCATGTTGGGGGTACAGGGGAAATAAGAGAGAAAATATTAGTCACATAAACAGTTTTTAAAATCACTTTTGGATCTCATCTACATTACTTGATCATCAAATAGCAAATATTTTATGATATGATGAGTATGCATCAGTAAGTGAATTGCATACCACTTTTTTTTTCCAGGAATAAAAAAGGAGTTCAGCATTTACCTTCAGTCCTGTCTGGCAGCTTTGCACTCTTACTTGTTGTTCCAGCATTTACAGTTTCAGAAGATGTGCTTAGTTTCGTACTGGGGTCTCGTTTGGGTTTTGGTGGTGGTTGCTTCCGGGAGCAGCTACTGCTTTCATCATCAGTGCCTCCAACAGAATGTAGTGATTGGGATCTTACGGTAAAACCACTTGAACAAGGGTGAGGCAGTCTGTCCTGAGGTGCAGGCATCGTCATAAATCCCATACGAAAATGTTTGCCTATGTAGCTTCCTTCATTTGCTTTCCCCACTTCACCACCTAAGCTGTAAAGAAAGCAAAAGCATACAGATAGATATGTTGTCAATCAATCACTGAAGTTTAGCAGGGTTACTGGCCAATTAAAAGAAGACATATTCTGAAAAAGAAAGCAAATAAATGTCATAATAAAGCTAAGTAATTATAAAGTTGATGTGCTCAAAGCCCATATTTTAGAAATGGTAAAACAAAACTAAGGGACTATTATTAATTACTGTAGCCATGACCAGATTTCATGACGTTTAAAGTTTTAAATTGTTCATAATAATTGTTCTAATATTTAGGAAAAGCATTCCTTCAGTATAACACAGACTTGCAGACCTCTTTATTTCATGCAAATGATTTTATGTAAACAATGAACATCAGCTAGTAGTTTGTTTAAAAACCTTTTTCTGAATCATTATTAATTTGATTTGGATTCGAAAGATGAAAATTACAATCACAAGTGGAATGTGAGATCCCTTATGTTAAGCATGAATCATCTTCTTAGGAATCTGTAGTTTTCCTTGCTTCCTTCATTTTAGATAAATCTCCAAATCCTCTCATGTACAAATTCCTTCCATTATTTTTGTCTTGATCAAGAAAGTGGGCAGGTAGAAAGACTACAGAGTGATGGAGAAATTTAAAAAAAGCATCCCTCGCTCTTTGACAACTATCAAACAAGCTCAAAAGCATCATGTCCAAACATATTAAGAAAGAGAGTGAAGTTTATAAAGCGTAAAACATTTTTCAGGGTTTTTCCCCCCAGGAAAATAGAGAACAAATTACAACATGTTACCATCTTAAAAATAGTAATTGGGACCAGAACTTCCATCTCTAAATGATGTGGTCATTTAGTGAGTTTTTGCCGACCCTTTTTGCCCTCATCATTAAGTGGCTTCCCCCACTGACTTTGCTTGATGGAAGCTAGCTTATAAGGTAACAAATGGTGATTCCCTGGATGCTACAACTATCATATATACATGCCTGTTTGAATATGAATCATGATCACGTGACCACTTGGTTTCTGCAAGAATCATAAATGAGAGGACCAGTCATAAGTCACTTTTAAGCACCCTCATAACTTTGAACAGTCCCTAAACAAATGGTTGTAATTCTGGTAATCAAGGTAATCCTTGATTAACTATAATTAAATACTCATAGCTGACTATTTAATATAAATATCATTGCTGTTAAATAAGCAAGAACATTTAGCGTGCTTTGTGAATGGCACCCACATGCTCCCAGTATTCCAATATTGATTAATTTATTTTTTTTTCATTTGTATTTTTAAAAATAGCTTAGGATTTGAACAACACTTGGCATAACCTATTGGATACATTTTCAGTGCAGCAAATTGCTGTCCAGTCTCAGAGCAAAATGCATATACAAAATAGTTACAACCATTTTTCTATTCAAATTCTTAAAATGCTGGAATTCTGCCAATCTCTGCTTGGTAGAAAATGGAAAGATTAACCTCACACTTCTTTCAAACAACTCATCAACTGGATTACTCTTTTTAAACTAGAAAAAATTTAAGCTGAGCAAGCATGGATGCAGCACCTGTCACATCAAATAATCTCTCACACGCAGTCACACTTGGCTGTTCTGCATATTTGTGTCAGAAAGCTCTGTCTTTTTACCTAGGTTTATTTCACTTATTTGATTTAGCCCCCCACCCCATTTTAAAAAAATTAAAGGAGATGTTTAAGTAGGCATTTTTCAATAGCTGTTGTAGAATGGCCATGAATTGAATGATAGACTGCCACAGTTCTTTGTGATATCAGTCTTCCTGTTAGATCCTATGATTAGCAAGATTTTTAAAATATTGAAGACTGCCCCCCCACACTCAGTAACATGTGAGTAGACACATTAAAATCATATAGGCTTATTTCTGAGTAGGCCCATAATAGATTTTTCCTGTAATTTTAAAGCAGAAAACCAATAACATAATTATAATGGGGCTAAACAATGAAACTAAATGTAACTGAATAGTGAACAAAAAACAATGACATTTTTTTCTATTCTTTTAAACCAACACTTCTGTGGTGAAAGTAATGCTCACAACTTGGGGGATGCGTTGGTGGGATCAGATTGTGATTCTGTAGAATACTTATAAATATAAGTAATTGTATAATATATTCCATAAGTACTGATTTCATATCTTAAGATTAAGCATGCTTAAAACCTTAGTAACAAACTTCTTTTCTGTTTTTTTGTTAATATCTTCTACTTTATATCTTTACATTCCACCGAGAATCAGCCTACTGAAATGTTAATCAATTCTATATATATAGTATAATATAGGCAAACAAACAAATTGGTGTGCTTTCACTGATTTCTAAATCATACAGTAATTAGTTTCAGTTCCTCATGAATGTTAATGCTAAAAGAACAAAAAATAGGATGTTATAATGAAAGCTGAAACTACTTTTGTTTCACCTTTAAAACATATAAAGGTAAAAGTTTCCATGTCCAGTCTTGTCTGACTGTAGGTCATGGTGTTCATCCCTGTTTCCTGGCTGAGGGAGTCAGTGATGTCTGAAGACCATTTCTGTGGTAATGTGGCCAAAATGGCTATACGCCAAATGTACACAAAACACTGTTACCTTCCACCGAAGTGTGCCTATTAATTTATTCACAATTGCATGCTTTTGAAATGCTAGGTCAGCAGGAGATGGGGCAAGAATGGAACATCAATCTGTTGCACAGTGCTTGAGTCTCGAATCTTTAATCACTGAGCCATCGTGCCCCCTCTTAAGACATATACGGTACTCTTCATTTTTATCAAGATTGCATCTCACAGGATTTTCTTATTAGAACAATCCCATTTGGCAATTAATATAGTAACTTATCACTTTGATCTAGGAGCAAAAATACCATACAAAGAGATTTTTGTCCTCCTCCCCTCCCAATAGTACAGGAATACTACAGTATCAACTCTATTTGGTAGCTTGTGTTGAGTTGGAGAGATACCATTTGAGCCCATAACCACCCAGGAAGCTTCATCATCAACTAGATTTTAACCTTGACTCTTCAGTCCCAACACAACACTGGAAACCTATACACTGCACTGAGTATGAATGAAAATATCCTGAATGAATCCACATTAATCAGTAGAAGAAATGGAAATTCTTAGATTAGTGCTACACACACCATATATAAGTTTATATAGTTGTTTGTTCAGACAATTATTTTTTCACAAGTTTTCATATAGAAATTTGTGAAAGGTACTGTTATTTTTTTCAGTTGATCATAACTGAAACTGCTATAGCTTTTATTTTATTTCTAAACATTTTCACTGTGCCCAGAAATCATCATTAAGGGTCAAATATAAATGTAATTTCCTTTGCTTTTTTTGTACTGTTGATTTTGTCTTGAACATTGATGTAAGGAGAATTAGTTGATCAGAGGCCTGTCTGCTCTTCCCCTCTTGTAGCAGTGGAGACAATGCAAGATTAAAATATGTTTTTCTGCAATAGAAAATGAGGCCAGATAATACAAATGATCCTGCAGATGATCTCAATGTGTTACTTTTGACAGAACAAGGTCTGTGATCTTCACTATTCAAAAGATAAGCTCTTGCTTATTTCAAAATTCTATTACAGGAATTTCAGCATTCTGAACATGCTGCATAGCTTATTAATATATATAGAAATATAAATCCAGAATATTCCCCAACAAGCTTTCTATTCAGACTTGCTCAGGTTCAAATTGTATATGTTGCAAGGAAGAACTGTCTGAAATCAAATACAGAATAATGCATTTTGAAAAGAAACATACCAAAATGCAAAAATAAGAATATACCTTTCCAACTGTTCATTCTCTATTAATCTTAACAATGAATACTTGCTTTGGAATTGTACTTTTTATCATGGTGAGAATAGTTATTATGGAAAATAATCTTCATAAGTTTCAAGATTTTGGACTTCAGCTATCCTAGACACTTAACCAGCATGCCTTTGGATTTGTGCTGGACTGAGATTAAAAATCTATGTGGAGATTTTTCCCATGAAAAAAGAACATTACAATACCATATCACAAATCAAAATTTTATCAAAGATCAATTTATTTATTAATGTCATCGATACAGAAAACCTCCATGACCCTGACCAAGGGTTTTCAACCAAGGTTTGAGACAATTTTTAATACATATGCATTTTCTCATTTTAGAAAAAGAATATAAGCAACTTCTCCTCTAAACTAATTAGCACATTCAAATTTTAGGTAGTACAGGATACAATCCACCAGGAACATTTTCCTGTGTGAACCCCATTGACAGCTGTTCAAAAATATGGAAATTGTTGGTAGATTGTGCTTGACATTGTATGTACTTATGCAAACATAACTCTTTTACTTAGTGTCAGAAAAGTTCTTTCAGGATTAGCATAAATTGGAGCTGTAAATTGGAATGTGTCTAAAAATTGAAACTGCACTATTTTTAATCCAGTCAAGACAAGATTCTTCAGTCCATGAAGAATCCCATTAATGGGAGGAGAAAAATAAAGAAGGCTTACATCCTAACAGCTGCACATAAGCTACTCTTGAAAAAAATATATGACTATATTACAAATTGATCTTTTTTCAGTCTTGTGCACAGCTGTGTGCAGATTAGTATATATGCATAAAACACATCTTTTTAAAATGCAAAGTATTTTGAGTTTATTTAGATTATTTTTCTGAATAAGGTTCTTGATTTATGGTGTGGCTGTTGGTTTTCTGCGTTATCAGTGCTATTCCTTTCCCAATGAAGATGTTTGTATGGCAGAAAACATTTTTGACTCCTAGTCTTATTTTTAAACAGATTCATGAAATGTAGAAGTCCTGGACCTTATACATTTAACCCAAAGAGACTCTGGTACAACCATCTATTTCAACCAATAGAGGGTTAAGCACCTGCCCATGGAGTGCTAAATAAGATGAAATTCCATTCCATTCCAGAATGGCATCTACATGCCTTGAATAGAATTTAGTTCTCATTTGGTTTTCATTGTCAGAGATGGGAAAGTGTTCTGAAAGCTGACCTTGGCTAATCTCAAAAAAACCTTAGCAGGGTTTGATCTGGTAGTATTTGGAAGAAAAAACTATCAGGAAATCTTCAGATTGTGATCTGATAATCAAAAACAAGTTCCATACTAGGGCAGTGGCAAACCATTTCAACACTATTACTTCAAAAATATCATGAATATAGTCATCAAGATTTCACATGCAAATCAAAGGATGCTTTGAAATTTCATTTAGTTTACCAACCAGATCGTTACATCTCATCTACAGAAAAATATTGAGATTTTTGTAGTGATGCTATAAGCCAAAATGGAGGAATATAGAGACTTTTAGAGGAGTGGTAACTATAGGATACAATGAAAAGTAGAAGTTCTTCTTCGTAGCCCCAGTTTGGAATAGGAAAAACTACTCCAAATGTGAATGCAACAAAGCTCCTGTACCAAAAGTAGAATCCATTCAACTGCCCAGCTCAGCAGAACTTTCTAATATTTGTATTAGGCTTTTTTTGGAAATACCAGGATGCCAAAAGTTGCCAGTGAAAAGTTTTTGCATTAGGAAAATTTCTGCATGATCTCTTCTGTGATGTCAGGGTTGCCTGATTTAGAAGGAAAATGTTACAAAAAGCAACCAAACCAAAAACAAAACATTGAAAACTCCCTCTTCAGTGAACCCTCTAAGCCTTGGGTGAGCCATTATATGTGATCCTCTGTTGCAAATAAAATGGATTTCATCCTGAAAAGGTCATAATCATGGATCTCCAAGCTCATGTAGAATATTTGAACAGTCTGAGACAAGTGTCTGGCCACATAATGCTTACCTCAAAGTGCTACTGTGATATTGGTTGGCTGATGGGGGAATTTTCACTCTCATGTCTCAAATTAATTTTCAAGTAAAATTGATCTTCCTGGCTGTCAAAGAGCATCTTTTCTCAATTCTGTTAGAAAATGCTAATCATGAACCAAAACCTTTGTGAACCTTTGTCATTCATCATGTAGGTATCTTTGTTGCTTTGCTTAATTTCCATCTCTTATTAAATGTTGTTTAAGGGCTATGACTGCATGTTCATGACGCAAATCAAAAAGGCATTAAATAAAAAGGCATATTTCCATTTCTTGTGCATTGTTCTACTCTTGGATGAAACAAAAAAGTTGATCTGGCAATGATCACTCCTGAAAAAATTCTTATGCACAATGAATAGTAGCAACAGTTTGTCATACACCAGTGCTAACATGCATCATTGCAAAATACCTTAATATCTAGTTTGTCCCATTTTTACTAAACTAATCCAGATTCTGAAAACTAATCATGCAATATAAAAGTCATGTATTGTATGCTCAGTCTTACACAATGGCAACACCAGAACGTAACTTGTAAAACTGAATGACCTACTCTGGTCCTCTGTGCATGCGAAGCTAAAGACATATGACTTTAATATGATAAAACTACTCCATCAATATTGTAGATCAGTATTGACAGCTTTCAGACTTGCTTCTTATCCATGCCTAAAAGGCTGCAGGGTTTCATTCACTAACATTCTAAGTTCCCTTAGAAATATATGCTGGAGTTCTATTTATAGAACAACTTTATTCATAACAAAATCATAGCTAGTGCTACAATGGAATATTTAATCCTTTATGCCTAGCTTTAATACTGGTGTGTTTATTTCTTGATGGAAGGGGCTGCCTTCAATTGGAACTGTCAAATGAATAATTAAAATAAGATCTCCATTTCTCTATGTGTTTGTGTATATATAATGGCATTTATATATGCCAACATACTATTCTGTTCCTGGATAAACATGATACAGAATACAGGCAATGAATAAGACATAATAAAACAAAGATGCTAAAATATGTGAAAATAATAATTAAGCAAAATAGTTAAATTTGATTTGCACCACCAATATTTACCATGTTTCCATGTTTTTTATTCTTTAAAACAATGTTTGTTTCTACCATATTAAAATACCATTTGATATGTAATCTTTTATTCCTTAAAATTCTCACTTTTTGTATTCATTTCCATAATTTTCTCTCAACCCATCCACTCTTTTTCCATATATCTATTCTACAATTCAATCTTAATTCATTCTGGTTTTTTTTCATACTAGTCATTCACTTTCTATTCAATCTATATTAGTTCACCACTCATTTAATCTTCACACTATCTGTATTTCCAATATATCAGTCCTCATGCTTTTGTTTTGGAAATTTTTAAAATCATATTAAATATTTTTATGTTAATTAAATTTTAAAATATATAGTGATGTATACAGAGACTGTATACACATACAAGCTATTGTTTCTGGCACATTAAATAATTCATTATGTACTTATCACATCCCTTATACATTATTTTATATAGTAAAGTTTAACAGACACACTCAAACTCAAAATTCAGCAAGAATTTCTAATAAAATATTCCACCAACTAAATCAGTTAATTTATATTGTGCACTATATGACCATATTATTAGATTTTCCTTCTCTACTCCCTTTTGGAGAAGGGGAATAAATATTTACATTCACACTATTTAATTATGCAAATATGCCTGCTTTTGAAATAAAAAAAATATTTTGAGACATTCTGAAAAATACATGCTTCATTCTGAAGATTTATAATCTAAATCAGTTTGCCCATGCCTTGTTTTGTTTTTTTAATATAGATTTTTAATATAGATTTTTCTTTGACATGCATGGATTTCCTTTCATAGCAGTAAATGAAGTTTTTACATGCCTGTGCTTGAAGATGGTGCTTTTATTTTATTTTATTGGAGGGGGGGAAGCTTGTCTCACTTTCATAAATATGCTCTATCTAGAATCTTTTACAAATCATTATTATTTCATAGACATATAGATAGACAGATAGATGGACAGATATCGTAGATATAGAGCTTTGCAAATATAGCAAAACAATTTAATCACATTAAATATCACATTTTACCTTCTGAAAGAAAACAAAGTATTTATTTCTTATATCTTTCAGTGTCATATTTAATTCAACATCCTCCCAGTAGCTTAAACTTAAGATGAAACTGTTTCAGAGAAAGAAATAGAAATTTGCCTACCACTCCTTTAAATTAATTTTTAAAGAAAGTCCAGGCAGCCTGAAATAAACATTTCTAACATTTATTTCTTTGCAATTTACTGTGAGTGAACTATTCTGCACCTCCTGGAATGGCTTGAAATATCATTTTAAAATCACAGTTTGGACCAGCCTTTCTCAACTGGGGTTTCAATAAACCCTAAGGTCCCATAACAGGTTGCTAGAAGCTCCACAATACTTTGTGATAGGAAAAGAATCATTTTTGAAGTTCATAAGTTGTACAATACTAGTGTTCAAAGTGGTGAGAAATTTATGTGATGCAATTAACTATAGGCTGCTGAATTGCTGCTTTGCTGTTATAAACACTGTAAAACATATATTACGTTAGAAGTAAATAGTCCTATGCAGGGCTTTTATTCTCACAGAACGCCCAGAATGGAGTTCCGGCACCTTTTTGGGATGGAACCTTGTAGGGTAGGCAAGGTGGGTTGTATGACATGTATGAGTTCCAGCACTTTTTTTTTTTTTTAAGAAAAAAAGCACTGGTCCTATCACATTTTTTTCATTCTTTTTGAGATTTTTATGCAAGGGTTCTCTAAATCCTGAAAATTAATTCCAAGGTTTCACCTGAATAAAAAGTTGTGAAAGGCTGGTTTGGATTATATATGTGTGAATCCTGTGTATCACACAGTTTTCCTCTAATCTATCCTCTGAATTGAGAAAATGGTAATTCGTTTGGAAGAATGAAATTTTGACTGGAACCTAAGAGAGCAAACCAATTCAATTCAAAGTATATTTTCCTATTCTGACCTGGGCACATTTTGTACAGCTGGGACACTTTTAAGTGAAATCCTAATAAAGATAACCAAAACATGCAAATGAAGCAAAACTAGTTATGTTTGAGGCTTACTCAGAACAGATTTAGTGTTTTCTTGAACCATCTCAAAATGTATGGTAACCACTAGTTCTATTATTATGTGGCACTGTGTTGGCATTATTCATTAACTGTTGAATTATATGATTACCAGAGAAAAGAGCTCTGTTTGATTGGGATTAAAGCTGATTTAACTAGAGGCCCATTGGGTATTTTGGATATAAATAAAGATCTAATAAATCAAGATGGTAGCTGTGACAGCAGGATCAAATTCCACCCCATTTTAAATCCATTAGCCATCCTGCCTTCTGGAACAGCTTAGTCCCAAAGTGAATTCAGGTCCAACCTTCCACAAGAGCTTAAAGACCTGTCTCTGCCAATTGGCTTGGGGTGCCAACAGAGGGGCTTCATATTGGGAATGGTTGATTAACAGATCCCATCCTCTCCCCCTTTCATCATATTCCCTTTCCTCATCTTTTTTGCTAGGTTGATTTTACAGTATTTATAGTATAGCATTTATATTATTATCAATTACATAGTTTTATGTTTTAATATTGTAAGCTGCCCAGAATTATTGTGTGGCAAGATGGACAGCTAATAAATTTTACAAACAAACAAATAAACAAGCCACTTATCAAAACTGCCAGGTGGACCAAACAGGAACATGACCATATGAGTTAATTGTACTTTATTGTAGGCTACTTAAGAGAATTTTGCAAGTCTAAAAATGCAATTCTCCTCTATCTTTTTATAGCCTAAGGAGGGTCTCTTTGAAGCCTCTTGCCCCACTTACTATTCAACTATAGATTATGTTGTCTCTTATCTGAGCCTTCCCTAGGCAGTGTCTCTGGCACCTACATATCATTATTCCACTGCCCCGATTTTTCTTTTTATCAGCCCAGCAGATGTACCTAGATGCAATCTTATTCTCCAATATATTTACTTTAGATTATATTGATCCTGATAATTCTAAATGTCTTTGTGGAGGGGAAGCCTTGCAGTGCCAGTGTCAGTTCTTCCTTCTCCTTGTATTCTCCCTTTAATGTCTGAAGAGTTTGGACCACACCTGGTTCACAATTATAGAAAGAAAATGCTGAAAGTATCTACATACTGCAGAAAGATTTGTACAGGTGGGAACAGAAAGAAAGACTCTGCAGGCAGAGAAGTGGAGCAGCAATCACAATAAACTGCTGCTTAGCAGGCAACTGTAGGTGAAGGAGAAGCAAGCTTGGAGTTCAGCAAACCCAAAGCAGACAAGCTGAAAGGGGAAGCAAAACCCAACAGCCTTACCACTCCAACAGAGATGCTGAAAGCCTACAGCCATTTAGCAACTGGTGAAGCATCTGCCTTCCACCTTACTGCCCTTAGCACGAACTAGGAAATTATACAAAGCTAACTTTGCCACAGCAGTGTAGTATAGCTACTGATGGTAACAGAAGCCCACTAATTTGCTGGTGGCTAAATACTTTGTTAAACGCTCAGGCAACAAAAGAAAACAAAATTGTTCATAGCACTGTTTAGAAATTATACCTAGTGGCACAGACATAGACATTGGTATAATGTAGGTTTGGTGATAGGTGTAAATTTAAGGGTTAGAAAATAGGAAAGTTTGTTAAACCTTTTACATAAGAAAAGTGTCCCTGTAAGCACAGGGAAGATATAAACAGTCTCTTTGTTAGTAGTCTCACAATCGCAAAGACCTTATTTTCTTCCAAATGTAAGCATTTTTAATCTTAAATCTTACTCTAACTCTTAAAATACCAATAGAAAAATTGGCTCCATCACTTTATCAGCTGTCAGTATGATAAAGGCCATATATGATGCCAGTGGACGAGTTCTGCCATGTGCAAAACTTAGTCTGCTTTAGCTGCCTGAATGAAAAGCACTTTCTTGACCCTCACAGATCTGTTCATATTTCAGACAAATGCAAACTTTCCTCTTGGAAGTCCTTAAATAATTAATAGTGATATAGCTACCATGTTATATAAAACAGATTATCAGACTAAATCTAATTCTATTTGATTTTTTGTCACCTTTTAGAACAATCTAAGTGTTGTTGTTGTTGTTAGTTATGAAATCATGTCCGACCCTTCATGATCCCATGGACAACATTCCTCCAGGCCTTCCTGTCCTCCACCATCTTCTGGAGTCCATTTAAGCTCACGCCTACTGCTTCAGTGACTTCATCCAGCCACCTCATTCTCTATTGTCCCCTTCTTTTACTGCCCTCAATCTTTCCCAGCATTAGGCTCTTCCCTAGTGAGTCCTTCCTTCTCATTAGGTGGCCAAAGTACTTGAGTTTCAACTTCAGGATCTGGCCTTCTAAAGAGCAGTCAGAATGATCTCCTCTAGGACTGACTGGTTTGATCGCCTTGCAGTCTAGGGGACTTGCAGGAGTCTTCTCCAGCACCATAGTTCAAAGGCCTCAATTCTTTTGCACTCAGCCTTTCTTATGGTCCAACTTTCACAGCCATACATTGCAACAGGGAAAACCATGGTCTTGACTATACGTACTTTTGTTGGCAGGGTGATGTCTCTGCTTTTTAGTATGCTGTCTAGATTTGCCATAGCTTTTCTCCCCAGGACCAAGCGTCTTTTAATTTCTTGGCTGCAGTCCCCATCTGTGGTGCCTCAAAATTAAAGACAGCTGCCTTCATTTAACTGATATTTGTTAGACTATATCCTTTCTGCAAGCTTTACTGCACCTGCAAGTTTTATTATCTAGTTCCATTAAAAGATAAAAATGATATAAGTCATTTGTTCATTTCCAATTATTATTAATGAGAAACAGAGCTTCAGATCTAAATACAATAAGACAGCCTGCAGATCCATTCTAAGTGAATCAATTTATTTTCTGTATCAAAATATGAATCAAATTTCCTTATCAATCCTTTGGTTGGTAAATATTCATAATTTAAAATTATTTTGATTTGAAATCATTAGTAGTTTCATCCATTTTACAGCTAAATATAAAGTAACGCAGTTAGACCTACTAAAAAGTCTGTCCCCCATTTATTAATCTCTTTTCCAAGACATATTTACCAAAATCTTACTATGTGGAGGTGATTTTTTTTCTGTGACCTGGGAGTTATTAATTTGGTTAATTTATTTGATATTAGCACAGGTTACCTGAAATAAGTTTTTTTTGTAATTTTATTGTAAACCTCCCTGAATGGGGAAGGGGAGGTGATCAATTGGGAGAAGTTCAGAGATTGGAGATTAAGCTACCATGTCTTAATAATGCAACAATATGAAGAAGACAATAGGTTATAAGCAGTGATGGGATTCAAATATGTGAACAACCGGTTCTCTGTGTGGATGCCACTTCTGGGACTGGGCAACAAAAAATTAGCTACCGGTTCTGCCGAAGTTATGCAAACCAGCTGAATCCCACCACTGGTTATAAGGGTTATTTCTACCTTCTCTCCCTTGTGAGGGACCACTATCTCATTCATTCTAGGAAGGATGTTGAGAGTTATACTTTTCTCATTAATCACTCATATGAAGATAGACAATTATACTCCCTAATAATGGATTGGTGAGGCTACTGATGCATAGCAGTTGCTGAAGAACGAAGTCTAGCAATTATTAGAGATCTTCAATCCTCTTCCCTATAAACATTAATTATGAAAAAGATCTGTTACCACAAGCAAAAATGGTGACACTTTGGAATGTGTATATTATATGTGTGTGTTTGCTGGAAAAAAGACTTATCATATAATGATTCCATAAATGGTATAGTGACCACTTCCTGTGGGCCTGAATATAGTAGAAAGGCAAATACATAGTGACAACTCATCTGTTTCAAAAGCTGTAACATCATTTATTTCTCCCAACCATTTCTTTTATTTACAATGCTGTTTTTATTTGTAATTTGATTCCTTTAAGGAACCTCTTAAACATGAGTCTGCCTAGTGCTGTGAAGTGGTGACATCTTTCAAAAGTTTTTTGAAGATAATTTTTTGATTGCCTCAATTCCTGAAACACATTCCACTTTGAACATTAGCATTTGGAGACATATTTGGTTATGGCAATTGTGATCTAAATGTATGTATTTTTTAAAAAATCTACTGATGGTGCTGCAGGTTCTGGCTCAGGAAGATGTAAACTGGAGGGTGGGGGAAAAGCACTCTGGAAGATGAATTAACAGCAGAAGAGAAGATAAATAAGTCAATAGTACTGCTCTAACTTCCTGGCCGCATAGCTTTGTGTGACAGAGCACAGAGATAAATGGATGTAAAACATCAGAAGCAAAGCATAAAAGAGAGAATAAAAATTATGAAGTACTTCATGGATGGAAAACTGTATGCAGTGTTATCAAAAACAAAACAAAACCCTGCAAAAATAGCCATTCAGTAGATTTATGATATTGAATATTTGCACTGCACATTCACTGATAGTTTTTTTGTTGTTGACTGAAAATGCAATGCTATTAAGATCTAGATCATAGATATAAATAAATGTCAATGAAAATCTGAAGAAATGACCAGTTATAATTTAAAAAGATCAGCCTGGATCATTTTGGAAAGTTGGAAACTAATGATCCTGAAAATTTAAATTTGGGTCTAAATTTTGTTATGACAATTTTTCAGCCATGGCCTACTTGATTCACACAGTGTTACTCTAAGTAAAAGACTTTGCATCTGCATCTAAAACAGAGCTGATTTATGGCACATGGCTTCAATATTCTGTTTGAGATAACGATGTTTTCTAGGAAGGAATGTTCTATTAATGCACTGATGTAAATTCAAACAGTCAGAAAGATATTGTATAATTTGACAGTCTCACTATTTATAGCTAGTTTTTTTGTGACTGGATTTTACTCCTCTATTGTTATTTTGTGACTGGCTGGCAAATCCTAGGACCTGAATTAGCACTGGGGAAAAAAAACACATGAAAGTAGTATTTGCCAGTAATGCCCTATTTCAAGGTTTTTCAACCAGTGGTACAGGTACCACCTGTGGTACATTGGCACCTGGCAGGTGGTATGCGACTATCCTAGAAAAGTGGTAGCGGGGGAGGGGAATGAGCTGAACCAGTGGCAGCACCACACAAGCCTGAGCAAGAGATGCAGGGCTGTCAGGACTCAGCAGAAGTGCCAGGATCAGTGCTTCTTCGGGGCTGTCAGGGCTCAGTGGAAGTGCCAGGATGAGCGCCAGGCTCCATCTGGAGCTCGACACTGATCCTGGTGCTTCTGCTGAGCCCAGAAGAAGCGTTGATCAACTGGAATGTTGCAACATCTCCAGGGTCTTGTGATTTACATTCAGAGGCTTGGTAACTGATTCATATTTATGATGGTCACAGTGTCCCAGGGTTATGTGAAATGATCAAAGCCTGCTGCAACCACCCAGCAGATGGCAGGAATAAAAACCAAATACCCCCCACCCCACACCCACTGCAAATACTCAACAGAAATGCTCACAACAATGAAAATCTCGGACAGGATAAAGAGCGCTGCCGAGTGGGCAGGCAGGTGTCTTCCTCAGCTGTGGTTTTGGGGACACTTTTTTCAGTGCCATTGTAACTTTGAACAGTCAATAAGTGAACTATTGTAAGCTGAGAACTACCTGTACTTCATCACTTTTTTCCTTTTTTTTTGGTCATCAAGTTTTTGACACCTTGCTGGATGACTGGTGGTATTCAGATATTGCCATATCCTAAAAGTGGTACAGTCGGTGAAAAAGTTGAAAAGCCTTGCCCTACCTCAGTCTGTTGGGTACATTGATTTGCTAGCTCCACATATTCTCTTTCATTGTTTCAAGTTAGTACTGCACGCATTCCTTCTCTGACATGGAAGTGCCTACCTTATATAACAGTCTCCCCACAGATATACAGATAGCTTTAGTCGTGAGGAAAGTGTGAAGATTTAGCTCCCCAACCAAGCACTAAGGCCAGGATTATTGATAGAGTGGCATAAAATGTTCGGTGAATGGAGCTAACTAGGCAGTGGAACTACCTACATGTTTCTGGGAAATTCCCCAGTAATGCAGTCTATCCACAAGGGACTTGAGGCAGACAGTCCTTCATTTCATTTCCTCCACAGAGGTTCCAATAGCACATAGTTTCATCTAGATAAAGGAAAAGGTCTTACCTTAGTAAAGGTTAATGCTTTTCACATACAGATTACTGTGCAACTGCTTTAAGACAGATCCAAGGTCCAATGTATGATCAGCTAAATGTGTCAGGTCAGAGATAACCTGGAATAAGTCTACAATCATTGTGAAGGTTATGAATTCCTGAGCCCTCCAGATGCAACCCAAATGGAGTATATGTTTAAATCATCCAATACCAAAAGGGAAAAGGTATTCAAACACCCACCCAAGACTGGACTCAGAAACTAAATGAGAGATCCCACTAGATAGTAAAGCAGCTGACATACTAGTCAGATCTGCAGGCTGTTCGTACAATGAAACTTAATACACAAGAACTCATATTCTCACACTCTATTGGTCATAGGTATGATGTTTCTATAGATTACTATTTGTTCCATCAACAAACCTTGATGCTGAGGTTGCTGTAGGATCCAAATTGCAGGAGATTTCTACTGTTATCCTGTGAGGTCTCCGTAATTGTAGAGAATATTATTCTGACAAAAATATATGACAATTTTGATTGTTTCATAAGCTAAACATGGTACCAAAACCTATATAAATGACAAATGTGCTTGTCAAATTGGACTTCATTCAGATGGACAAAATAGAATTCTAGTGGCATTGTAGCAGACACAATAGAAACTAACAAGATCCCCATCTCTAGGATACATTGTTATAAAGAAAACGTAGAAGTTATATGTTTAAGAATTTATTTTTGTGTTTGATGCTCTTTTTTGTGTTAGTTGTTGGATTCCAGTTAATGATTTTAGACCAGCTGTTATGAAAACCTTGGAAGAACTTACTAGATATACATTCTAGATCTCTTTGTCTTCCATTGCTGACAACATGCCTCATAAGCTGTTTCTTTTTAGTAGCAGTAGGTTCTGAGGGATCTCTGAACTTCTTGGCTGAGGAGATTTATTTGTTTAATAGGCTCTTTATATTTCCAGGTGCCCAATTAATTAAAAGGTTGGAAGTTTTGGCAAGCTGACTAATTTTAGATGGAGAAAGAATAAGGACTTCAAAAAATGTGACATTGATGGGTGAACCTAAATCAGAGGCATTTAGGATATCTGTTAGATGGACATTTTCAGTGCAGAGTTTGCATGCACACTCTGATCACGCTGCATTTAACTACAATGGGGGGCAAACTAAACCCCGTACCAAATTGTCATTTGTAAAGAAACATTTGGAAGGAAAACATTTGTAGAATTCAATAGATGAATAATGTCTGGGTGCCTATAAGACCTCCCAGTATTATCAAAGAAGCACAGGATTATGAATGCCATAGTTACTGCTAATTTTGCAGCCATTTGAAGATTTCCACTCTAGATGGCTCATTTAATAATTAAAAATGCTGCCAAGAATGAGTCCTGTCTCTCAAAAAACTACTAAATATTTAACACACAGCTGAAACTTTCCAGGAAACATTTCATGTGAAGAGTGTAGAGTGGTTTGTGTTAAATTTTTTATTACAAAATGGTGCCTAAACCTTCAGCTGCTAAAAGTGTAAAACAAATGCTGGCATTTTTCCCAAGACATGTACTATTACATTCCCCTGATTTGCTTTGGTCTTTGCCCCTATTGCTATGTTTTTAAAACTACTACAAATTAAGGAAAGGCTGTTAATTTTCTTTTACTATCTTGTAAAAGAATGTTCTATCTTGTTCAGTGTGTATTTGTAATTCCATTTAAAAGAACCCAGGAGAAAACAGCTAGTATGCTAGATTGAAGCTTCAATCCTTGCATAATCTAGGAAAGCATATGTCTTCAAGTACTCTAATTTTAAAGCTAAATTATTGGTGATATACCTGAATATTAAGGTATTTTTAGAGCAGCATTTTTCTCTATTTGTTCTTACATGTCTGTGAGAAAATGTTCATATGAAGCATAGCTTTCCATGTGCAATTGGATAGGCTATGAAAAACAAGATTTCTAATAACATTCCCCCTGAGGCTACAAATATACTAATAGTGTACCTATTAGTTTACATTTATTCTGTCCAATTTCAGCAATAGCTGTAGGGTCAGTTGCAGGTTTGCAGGTGCCCAAAATAAATTGTTCTCTGCTGGATTCATTTCTCTGCCAAATGAGCCCCATCTGGGTTGTCTGTTTGGAACATATGGACACCCCAAGAAAAGCTTGTTTGTATCTAGCGAAACTTCTAGAGACAGTGTGTAGAACTTATTCAATGCCTTGGAAACTGCAATCTTCATAAAGACCTCTAGAGAAAAAAATGTACTGGTGTGCACTAGAACCAATGAACTTCATGTTATTGATGCTGTAAAATGCCTGACTTATTCCACAGGGACAAATGAAGATTTTTCTGGTTTACTGACCTATTTTTATGAGAATCTGAGAGGTTCTTAAATCAAAATGTAAGAATATTTTGTATGAATCTAGTTACCCTAGATATTTGGAAGTAAAAAAGAAATATTGAATGACTGGTTTATCAGTGACAATGATGCCATTTCAATTACACAGTCGATTAATAATCAGTAGAGCAGAGAGGAAAAGGGCAGTACTTCTTACTGCATCGTTTAAAGGAAGTACTTCTTACTGCATCAAAAATTATATTTTATTATCACAAAATACGTTTGACTTTATAAATTATGACTGCTTCTGTTCTCTGAATATTCATTATATATTTTCACATTAAAAATAACACTTATACGAAAAGGTACTTAGTTGTTTTTTCTTCTGTTCATTCATATCTTATTCTAGGAGACTGCCTGGACATGTCCTAGCAGTTTTCTTAGTAAATTTTTCAGAAGTGATTTGCCATTGCTTCCTAAGCCTGAGCGAAAGGAATTGGCTCAAGTTCACCCAAGTTGTGAGTAGTCTCCCAGTTTCTAGTCTGATGCTTTAACCATTACATCCAAGCTCTACTATTCAATTATATATTACTTATACCAGCTACGTGGCTTGTAAATTTAATTAAAAGTAAATGATAATCACTGTTTTTTTTAAAAAAGAAACCAATGCAGAGGCTTTTTGCATAGTGTTGTCATCTGCTGAATAGTTACACTGTTCACATTACTTGAACATTAACACTCTTAAAATCTTGTTTTCTTTTGGTTAATTGTATTTAAGTTTAAGCCCAGTAAAATAAAGATGTCCCTCTAGACCCAGGATGAATCTTGATTCTACAAAGGAAACTCTGCATAGTTTTCAGTCCCATTTCCTGCAGATCAAAAAGGAGAAGGGGCAGGACCCCCCCCCTTCTACAATGGGATAGGCAGCCACTACTATCCTTCACACATTTACCTGAAAATAAGTTCTGTTAAACTCGATGAGATTTGGTTCAGAGTAAAGATGCTTAGAGTTGTAATATGAATGAACTGCTGGCAATGAAGCAGTAGCATTTGTCTTAACAGATGCTCCAAAGATATAGATTAAGTTGCAAAGCTCTCTCTATATATAATAGATTTCATACACAAATAGAAACTTATAATAAAAATTGGCTAGTTAATTCAAATATCTGCATATTAGCTGAAAGATATTGTTAGGATTAAAAATTAGTAGATATTTTAAACTAGGTCAGACTGATAATTTAATTCACCATTAGGAAGTATAGTACTTCTACTCATTGATGTGTTCATAATAATCTCCCCTGGTGCCCAACCTCACTTGAGTTTTTAAAATATATAGTCTAATTAAAAATAAATAAATAAATAATAGGCAGTTGGGCTATCAAAAAACCCAACTTCCAGTATTATATGGAAGAATCTCCATGTAAGGATATGGAGGCTGTAGGATATAGAAAATCTAGAAATATGTTGAAATAAGAATATTATATTGTCATTAGATGGGTAAGATAGAGGGTAGAAGTTATATATAAGGTGTGTATTTTAAATATTAGAATGTATGAGCAATTGGGATAAAGGAATTGTGTTTAATTAAAATTTGGAAAAATTAAATATTAAATGTAATCTGAACGTCTACAAATAATTAAGATTTGAATTTAAGATATTGTTATGAGTTGAGACAAAGGTTAAGTAAAACTTAAAAGTATAAGTACTAATAATTAAATTTGTATATGGGTTTGTGGTATAAATGTTGGTGGCTTATTTTCAATTTTTTTTTTCTCTTTCTGGAAAGGAAGAAAGGAAGGAAGTGAAAGGAAGAAAAGAAAAAAAATATTAGCTCTAAATGTGAGATAGGAGACTTAGAAATTGGGATCATTTAAAACCTGGAAATGATAAAGATTAAACATTAAACTTAAATATCAATGGCAAATTAAAGTTAAGAAAAACTTACTAGGTTATTGTCTAAAAGGTGGAATGTCAAATTAATTAAGATATGTATAGACTGAAGATTATTGTTTAATATTAGAAAGGTATTTTTTGGTGGATTAATAGAATAAGAACTGTATTGGTTTGAACATGACAGTAGATATCATGGGGGAAAGAGAGGGAATTAGTTTGTTGTAATAATTTGATATTTGTACTGATGATATTCAAATGTAACGGAATTACTGTGCTCAGCCGCCACGCTACTTTTCAAATATGTAAATATAATATTGTAAAATTAATAAAAAACTTGAAACTGAAAAAAAGGATATAGCATATATTTTTTAGCCGTGAAAGGCTAAATCAAAGGTTTGCTAAACTCCCCAACCTCACCTTAACCCAAAAACAGAATGACCAAAACAACTTGAGAAATGAGAAAGTGCAACCTGACAAGTTAAAAAATAAAAAAGTAGGAAAGAATAATCTAACTATTTGCCTTTCTTTAATTATCATTTTTTGGTGGAGTAACAATTTTGTCAATAGTAGCTATTTTTTTCCCAAATACATTTTTAAACAAAATCTGTATTCTAAGTATTCTTTATTCATCATGATATTCCTGATGTGGCAGATTAGCATTGTTTATTATCAGTGATAACAGCTTATAATTATGGGTGGCCTGTGGCTCCCATGGAACCAGAGACTTGGTTAGATGGCTCCATTGTTTTATTCTCTTTTCACTTTGACTGTATTTTGAGTATTTGTTAATATGATTTTTATATTTGTCTTCTCTGTTTTTATATCTTTTATCAATTTGTTGGGTGCTATCCAAAGTTACCTTTGGTGGTAAGATGGCAGGCTATATAAGCAAACAAACAGATAAATAAACATAGTCAAATCTGACTGGATATTTGGCCAGACTTCAGCAAATCTCTTCTACATCATTACTGGTCACTTGTAGAAGAGAAGGAAGCTACCACCAAAACTGGGGTTGGATCAGGAAATATCATCTGAAGATAGGAAGAATGTACAAATTTAGAATGTGCAATTTTTTTTAGCATCAAGATGACTTTGAAAAGATTCCAGGTCATCCAAAGCATTTGAAAACCCAGTCAACCAAATTTGCTCATTCATAAAGGATACAGCTCTTTTCAGTGTGTGTGTGTGTGTGTGTGTGTGTGTGTAAGAACTGTCATAAACTGAAATTTCTGTCAGGCAGCAAGCTTTTCATGTTGGATTAATTTGATGCTCATGATTTCCTGACTCAACAACACATATATCATGCTAGCCATCACACAGTGACAACAGTGCCTGCAGTTTGTTCTTTTATAGTGCACCACATGTAGTGGGAGGTGAATGCAAAGCAGCTGGTGTTTGCATCAGACAGGAAGAAATAGTTTCCAGATATAAATTCACCTTGATTCTTCACTGTGAAAAATACATTAATAATTGCACCATACTAGGAGAAAGAAAAGATCTGTATTTCTGTTTCATATGTTGTAAGCTAATAAAGTGTCAAGAAGTTTAAAATATTTTTTTTTATTTTTTATATTACGTTATATGAATTATATATTAGTTTTGCTTCTGTTATATTTTTCATAAATTATACCCTGGAACACATTTTTTTAGAAAAAAACTTAGGAGAATATGGATCCTTCAAGAGAGTGCTTGAATTTGAGACTTAGAGATGACAAAATGTTATTGGAATTTGAGATCTAAGATTCAGAGGCAGCAAGACTTGATATGAATTTGTTCAAGATTTAATTTGTAAGCTAGCCAGAGACACTTAGGTGAGATGAGTGGTGCAGAATTTTGATGATAGATAGATAGATAGATAGATAGATAGATAGATAGATAGGTAGGTAGGTAGGTAGGTAGGTAGGTAGGTAGGTAGGTAGGTAGGTAGGTAGGTAGGTAGGTAGGTCGATGGATGAATGGATAGATGGATGAATGGACGGATAGATGGATAGATAGATAGATAGATAGATAGATAGATAGATAGATAGATAGATAGATAGACAGAAAGAAAAAAGAAAGAAAGAAAGAAAGAAAGAAAGAAAGAAAGAAAGAAAGAAAGAAAGAAAGAAAGAAAGAAAGAAAGAAAGAAAGAACCTTAACTAGCAGTAAAAATTGTTATAAACCTTGAAAGTGTTATTGTATATTCCTGGAAGAATGTATCTGTTCCAGAATTTTTAAGTTGGCTTAATTAAATTTGTCAGCTTAAGTCCTTGAATTAGATGTATTAGCAAGGAGAGGAAAAATCAGACATTATGACTCCATGTGGTTTAGGTTTAATTAATTGTTCCAAAACAGAATTTAAACAAAATGAAGAAAGTTATATAATTTCAAACATAAGAGTGAGGGAAGGGTGATTTTCTTTTATACTTAGAATTAGATATGATTTATTTTGTCTCTGTGTTTAATTTTGATGACTTATTTGGATTTTTTTCAGTATTTCATTTATTTTTCCCCCTGGCTTTGCTTTTTGGGAGGGGGGCTAGCTTCTTTCTTAGGATTTTTTTTTGGGGGGGGGGGCGTAATAGGTTAAATTTTGTAATGGACTTGGTTGGCCCTGGGAATCAAATGAATATTTCCAAAATATTGCATCACAAGTACAGATATATATGTTGATGATATCAAATAAACAATTGCCATCCTCCCCATTAAACCAAGGCTTTGTTAGAAAGACGATCAAAGGAAATATGAAGACATCCTTTAAAATACAATACTCACTGAGAAACATTCAGTTTCCAAGACTCTAGAACCTGATCCACTGTTTCTCAAACTTGGCAATGTTAAGTTCTGTCGACTTCAACTCCCAGAATTCTCCAGTCAATATGGGAATTCTTCTTTAAGTTGCATGTTCCCTTATACAGTAATATTACAAGTATGTTGTCATATATTTGCTTAACATATAATTATATTATAATATTAATTGTAGTGCTTTGACATTTTATTAAAAATAGGAAATAAAAATAGGAAACATCAAAATTCTTCATTTTTTGGAAGAATGAGATGAAAACATGACTGGACTGTTATTCTTAAGAGAACATTAACCCTGCAAAAATCTTGGTTCAAGGACTTCACCACAGAAGCACTTTCAAATATTGTCTATGCACCTCTTTTAAGGCAAAAACTGCAGAGATGAGAAAAGGATAGCATAATAATTGTGCTGAAATTATGTGAGCTAATGCAAAAAAGTGCCTAATTTATTTTTTTTTAAAAAAATAGTTTAAAAAGTAAAATTTTACTAAATACTGAAGAGGCTTTGTGCCCTGATTACTTGCTATTCTAGGCTGGAAATCTTGTTGGTGTGTCTTATTGTCAAGGTTACCCTCTATTTTGAATAATGTTTTATGTTGTTCTGCAACATTTTTTTTCAGGGAAAAAAGATTCTCTGTGTGACTTTCCATAGTATACTTGTATCATCATTCATTCATTCATTCACTCACTCACTCACTCATTCACTCTCACTCACTCACTCATTCATTCATTCTTTCAAGTGTTGACTCCTGACAACTTCTTAGACTAGACTTAGACAACTTCCTAGACTGAAATGATATAGGGCAGTGGTGGCAAACCTATGGCACGCGTGCCAGAGGTGGCACTCAGAGCTCTTTCTTGGGCACATGCAGTAACCCGAGCACCCCACCTCCTTCCATAGCCCCCTCTTCATCAGCAGACCCCCCCCTAGAGGAGAGTCACCCCCAGACACAGCCTGCACGGAGCAGCGTAGCCAAGGACATGGCAGCCAGGCAGTGGGAACAAGACTCCACCTCTTGCTCCATCATGCACAGATGATGCTGCAGGACATGGGCAGAGGGCATGGCAGCCATGGCACTGCTGAACCACCTGGGTGATCTGCAGCAGGCCGTGGAGGCAGTAGGTGGCTCTGCAGGCAGGTGGAGCAGGGCAGTTTTTGGGCACTGGTATAGGGTTTCCTGCCTGAGCTGGTGGTTGGACTAGATGACCTCCAAGGTCTTTCCCAACTTTATTTATTTATTTATTTATTTATTTATTTATTTATTTATTATTAACATCGCGACCCCATGGACAACTGATTGGATGAGAGCTTGCCTGTGTTCTGATTGGATGGAGGTGTGTTCTGATTGGTTAGGAGCTTGGCTGTGCTCTGATTGGCTGGGGGGTTGGCTGTGCTCTGATTGGTTGGGGGGTTGGCTGTGCTCTGATTGGCTGGGGGAGTGTTCTGTTTGGGTGGGGGCTTTGTTGTGCTCAGGTTAGTCTGAGTTGCCGGGGGGGTTAAAATGGTGAGAATCAGAACACACCTCCATCCAATCAGTACACAGCCAAGCTCTCATCCAATCAGTTCATACCCCCACTGGCAGTTAAAAGTAGAAAACAGCTACAACCACACATTGCTCCTAGAAGCACGAAGCCGAAAGCACCAGCCTGAAGATGACGAATGAGACTTCGTCGAAACGTCGCCAAGACACTTCCAATTTTACGTGGGAGAAAACCCGAATAACCAAAGACCTACTATATATATATATATATATATATATATATATATATATATATATATACATACATATATATAAAAACACAGATCAGACAAACTAATGAAAGTTAAGAAAGGATAAATACAAAAAGAGATTCATTTTGATGTAGTGGTTAAGGTACGGGATTTGAAAACACAAAACTGTGAGTTTTAGTCCTGCCTGAGGCATAGGGACATTAGTTTCAGCCCTAGGAAGTAGGCAGGGGCCAAATATTCTATAAAACTGCAGGACCTGGAGCAGGTCAGAATTCAAGACTGACTTGAAGAGACAACCTCTATTCCCCCAAAATGTATGGATTTGAGTAAACAGGGACCCACACAATTTCCAAAACAGCATCTGAAGAAATCTGGATCTTTTTATCTTCTTCCCTTCCAAGTGAAATGCCCTAAACATTCATTCTGGCAGAAAAGAAATTAGCAGAATAGTAGTCTCCCAAGGATTCTTGAGAGGCAGGCTTGTGAGGAAGATAAAGCTCACTGGGCTGGCTACTCATATCAGCACCACAGAGCACACCATGGCACTTCACCCCTCCCTCCCTAGCCCACATTTCTTGCCCAGATGTAAAAGAAAAGTTACAATTATGTCTATGAAACCCTCTCTTTGAAGTTCACAAAGCCTGTGATCCTACCACTTGATAATAAAGAAATAAAGAACTGAAATCAACATTTATTTTTTTTCCATTTGTATGGATGCATGGATGCATGCATGAAGAACTCTACAAACTGAACAAAGCAGAGCACCAGGAGATAATCTGTAAATCAGGGGTCTTCAAACTTGGCCCTTTTATGACTGGCTGAGGAATTCTGGGAGTTGGAAGTCTACAAGTCATAAAAGGGCCAAGTTTGAAGACCCCTGCTATAAATGGATGATTTATTTATATATTTATTTTTCCTTACATACAATGGCTATTCAAAAGCTATTCAAAAGCTATTCAAAATTTTCATTAACATAGTTTAAATTTTTTATTACATTTGTATAAGGTTGAATCAAACCAATTCACATCTGGAATATAATAGTTGTAAAAGATAGCTATCCTTCTATAGATAAATTCACTCAAATGAATGGAGTGGGTGTACACAGCAATCATTTTCGTTTGACAAACAATTTAGTATTACTGGCAAAAATCTGCCTATCAATGATATCCAGGAAATGTTATAGTTATTGTAGTCAATGAACTTTTGCACTGTGAAATCTACATAATCTATCAAAATTCATCTAGGCAGTGGGTGTATATTAAGATTAATTCCTCTCTCCAATGTTAACAGTTGAAAGAGCACTAAGGACTGGATTAGGGATTTTGGCTTAAAATCAGCAGAGTTCTTAAGTCCTGATGTGGCATACATATGAGATAATATAAAATGCTGTTTAGGTACTCTGCTATGCAGCTATTTAATCCTACAGATGTTAACTTGAGACAGCCCTTTCGCATATAAGAAGAGAGAAAAGCACCTATTATATCATAACTTTGCAAGCTGATAGCAAATTTTCTATTTTGCATTACATTCTGTCTATTGGATATTAGGTAAATATTAGAGAAAGAAGCCTAAGAGAAAATAGGATATGCTATTTCAAGTCTTTTGCGCAAACAGAAAGAGCAAAAAATTTTCTTTGGATTGAATAACACATACCACATAAGCTTCTTTTTATTGAATGTATTATATATAATAACTATAGTTTGAAGGTTTAATTGGAAGATTAATCATCGAGGGCAAATTGTAACCTGAGAGTTGAGGTAATTGGCGGAGGATTATTTGAGTTCTGGTACATTACTGAAAAAAAAACTATTACAGATGAGTTTTTTATAACAATGAGAGGTATTACATAACACCTCATTCCCACAGTTGCTCATCTATCACAAAAGGGTTTTCCCATTATTTAATATGCAGATGTGTTTCAAGACTTAACTCAAGATTTAAATCATAACAATTTCAAGCTTTTGGGGACCTCCTCTGATGACATTGCGGCCTCACAGGGTCCATAGACCATAGATTGAGAACCACTGATATACACTTTTCAATTTGAATATCTTCAAGGTACTGCACAGTTCAAGGAAACAAAACAATAAACTTAAAATCAAGTAGTTTTTATGCATTTGCTCCTCTGATTTTCACCAAAGAAGAAAGCAATCAACACAAATAAGTATCTACATAATAGATGGAAAGATTTGCAAGGTATAGTAATGACCATGGTTTATGGCAGAGCTTGTTTGCTTATTAAAGAATGGTCTAACCTTTTTTATTTATTATCTTAAAATTCCAGATGCCAACTATTGCTTTAATTGTTCCTGGCAGTTTACAAAGAAAAAAATAACATACATTTAATAATAAAAGCATAATAAATGTCAATATTTTAATAAAAAAAACCTACAGCAGTAACATTAAGAGTCCTGGATTCATAAATATGCTTTATGTCCTATGTTGCAATTAAGAGCGAGTTGCTTCAATTCCAGTACTAATATGGGTGCACCATAAAGAAAACTAATTTGGTTGTTGATACCAAACATATTTGTAGTCACACCTATATCTAATCTTTTACAGTGCCTAGATCAATGGTGACGAACCTATGGCATGGGTGCCAGAGGCGGCACTCAGAGCCCTCTCTGTGGGCATGTGCACCATCGCCCCAGTCTTAGGCCTTCAGCTGGGTTTTATAAAACCTTTTTGCTTTAGGCTCCACCGCCATGTGCAAAAAAAAAAAAAAGTTTCAATAAGTCAATTTCAACTTCTCGTGGGTAAAAAAAAAGATCTTGCAAAATTGGAATTGATTGATTGAACTTTTTAGTCCCACCCAGTCTGCCATTACCACCACAGCCACACCTACCCAATTGGCCACACCCAGCCAATGGGCCAAACCCACCCGGCACCCAATGATGCATAAGTGGGTTTTGGGTTGCAGTTTGGGCACTCAGTCTCTTAAAGGTTCGCCATCACTGGCCTAGATGTTCAAGACACATTCAACCTGAAAAAACTATAGCTAAGTTTTATTAGAATATTAATGACACCAGTTCCAAACCCACTGATTGTCCAAACCAGTGGTTTCTTATGTATGTTAAATAATGTGGAAATGACATAATAGTGAAGCATAATATGAAGCAGAAAAGTATTAATGTTGCTTAATATATAGATATAGATGAGACTTCACTTTTTAATGGGGATAACTCCAGAAATTTGGAGTGCTTGTAGAGATTGGAAGTTTTACAGTGATTCTAGTGTTTCTTGAAGACTTTTAGTTGCTTCTCATAGAGAAGAAGAGATTGTCCCAGTGGCTGTTCCTTGTTGTTGTTGTTGTTAATTGCGAAGTCGTGTCCGACCCATCGCGACCCCATGGACAACGTTCCTCCAGGTCTTCCTGTCCTCTACTATCTTCTGGAGTCCATTTATTCACACCTACTGCTTCAGTGACTCCATCCAGCCATCTCATTCTCTGTCGTCCCCTTCTTCTATTCTGTTCCTGTGAGAGCTTATTCCTCTTTTTGTTTCACATTTACATAAAATCACTGTTAGAGGTCATCAAACAGGTGGGGGTGAATCAGCAGGATAGTGCCTGACATTGTTGAAGTTTAGGACCCTATGTGAAGCAGAAAAATCTTATAATTGTAGTAGTCTAACCACATGGTGATGTCATTAGTTGGGTTTGTACTACAGTTATCATGGTTGAAGGGCCAGGTGCCAAAATGCAGGTTATATTGGACCCTGCTGGATACTGGAATCTCAGATTCATCAATGACAGGCCCTTCGTCTACCAACTCCAAGGCTTTTCAGGCCTATCCCTAGCTAAGAACTAAAAATTATCTGGCCACTTTGAGGGCTAGAAAGTATGGGAGATGCTTCCTGTCTGCAAGCTGACTCTGTCAAAATCAGCCCCTCAGGAGTAAGTGGCAAAAAGTGAAACAAGTAAAGATCTTCATTATTGGCAACTGCTAGGCAAGAAAAGCTTCAGCCATGTGTACTCATTGCATTCTGTTGTTGGAAGCAACTTTGGCATCTCACTTCATGCTCCAGGTTTTCTTGCTCTTGATTATTATTACATTTTCAGCCTCAGCACGTTTATTTGGCTTTCCCCTTGATCCTTTCAGGACATTGTATGTTCTCAGATTATGGACTGAGTAACATAACTTTATTTCTCTTTCTAAGTCAACACAGAGCTGCTATCACTGAAATGGCCTACATTTTTCTTTAACTCCTCTCTCACCTGACTATACAGATACTTTTTCTTCACCCTCTTTCCACCTCTTCTCCAATCAAGTACTCTCCCAGCATGTGACCAGCTCTTCCACAAGGTTCCATAAGGATCACAGCAATTGCAGCAAGACTAGCTCCCGCACTCTGCTTGCAGCTCTTTCTTGCTCCCCCCCTTACTGCATCTCCGCCAAGTCCTCTTTCCAACATGTGCTTGCATGCAATTGTGTACACTGTGTTTGCATTCCATACCTGCTGCAAAAACATATGTTGCCTCCACTAAAGCAGGGTACAGCGGTAAGGCAATCTAAGTGGCTGAGATATTTGGTGATAGTGTGACAATAATCATGTGGACTCTTCAGTGTTGTGAATAGGATTTTAGATGCAACTCAAGTTTGTGGTTCTCTGTTTCAATAGATAATGCCCTGTGAGAACTGGCATCAGGAAACCTGTAAGATTGCCTTTTCCATTCCTTCTTTTCTATGTCTCTTCTGAGAGGAACTGTCAGTGGTATTTCATTTCTCAGTGTGAGAAGTGTGGCGCTCTAGACTGAAGTGAAAAAAATGTCCCCAGAACACTCCCCCAGCCAATCAGAGCACAGCCAACCCCCCAGCCAATCAGAGCACAGCCAACCCTCCAGCCAATGAGCACAGCCAAGCCCCTAACCAATCAGAACACACCTCCACCCAATCAGAACACAGCCAAGCTCCCACCCAATCAGTTCATACCCCCACTGGCAGTTAAAAGGAAGAAACAGCTAAGACCACACATTGCTCCTCGAAGCACGAAGCTGAAAACACCAGCCTGAAGATGATGAATGGGACTTCGTCGAAACGTCGCCAAGACACTTCCAATTTTACGCGGGAGAAAACCCGAACAACCAAAGACCTACATATATATATAAAGTATATGTGTGTGTGTGTGTGTGTGTGTGTGTGTGTATGAGTGTGTGTGTATATATATGACAAGGATCCAGGAACACAAGCTGGCCATAAAAAGAGGGGAGCAATACTCCCAAATTTTAACACATATGATGGAGTATGTCCATAAGTTTGACTTTGATGGTGTGAAGGTGGTTGCTAATGACATCACAAAGAATGGCAAGTTACTCAAGGAAGCCTGGCTCTCATGTGAAGGGTCGATTAATCGGCATATAGACCTACGCCCTGCACACCTAACGTTGAGGGCATGGGAAGCTCGTACCCGACCACCATGGGGTGGGTGATTCAATAATAGCAATTCTATTCCTTCACCGGAGAGGACCAGCATCCGGGTAAGTAGTAACCAACGACCTGAGAGCCCCCCGACTGTTAGGATAGAGATGTACCTGTCACATAGGAAAAAACCTATCAACTTCAAGGACTCAACCTTCGCCAACCTAGATACCCCCCCACTCCTACGGAGACCTCCATGGCTACTGGCTTGCACACTTGTCTATCGGAGATGCATCCACACCCGCAGAGAGTGGTGGGAACGTTGAATGGTGGAGGGGGGACAGTGTGTGAGCTGGGACCTCTGCTGTATCTGATGCATCCAAAGAAAGCCACACCCCCTAAGGGTATACAAGAGGAAAGCAATTGCAAGCTCCCTGCCGTAGGAATGATTACACACTCTCGAAGAGCCGCGCAATGGATGGTGGAAAACAAAAGTACGGCTACTGGATTGAGACCTGCGTCGAACTCCATAAGGGAGAAGGGCGAGGGATACCAACCAGACAGAGTGTTGAAACAACCACCCCTGGGAATACATGCTGCTTTGGCGATCGGACAGCAGGAACTGCAGACTAGTCCCCATAATGGATTAGGAGCCACCAAAAGAAGGAAGGGGAGGATGGACGTTGCAAAGGATGGTGATAGTGGGAACATTAGAAAGATAGAGTGTGAAGGAGAATTAGATAGTGAGAGTGCGTGCAGGATACTTGGAATGGAATCCCGGAATAGAGAATATGGTAATGATGATGACGGACGTCAAAAAGGTGGAGGGGGGAAGAGGTTCATTTGCATGGAACATCCCAAGGAAGAGGGGAGGGGGAAACAACCCGGTGATGATGGTTGTATGCTGGACTGGAGAAAGACTAAACGCCCTCCTGAACTACAGACATGGAGAAATGGGGGATTAGAGATTAAAGCGCATATAGATAAGGGATGTGAGGATGAATTAACTAGCTATGTAGCATTTACAATGGATACAATGATTGGCTGGTCAGGACCCGTCACACGGTCTAGAAGTCTCCTTAGTTCTAGGTTGCTCCTCTCCTTGCTTAGTTTCCACCCGTTGCTTCTTGTCCTGCCTTCAGGCGCCTTGGAAAATAGTTTGACTCCCTCTTCTTTGTGGCAGCCCCTGAGATATTGGAACACTGCTATCATGTCCCCCCTCATCCTTCTTTTCATTAAACTAGACATACCCAGTTCCAGCAGCCGTTCCTTATATGCTTTAGCCTCCAGTCCCCTAATCATCTTTGTTGCTCTTCTCTGTACTCTTTCTAGAGTCTCAGCGTCTTTTTTACATCGCAGTAATATATGCAGTGTTATCTTCATTTTAGATATCAAAAGGGTTTTACGGCTCCCAGTGTTTTGTTTTCGGTGGGAAATGGGTCCAAGTGGTTCTTTGAGTGTTTTGGGTTGCCTACCCCTGGTTTATGGCTTCCAAATCTTGAATGCAAAAATATGGATCACCATTAGATGTCAGCAGAGATATATAAAACTCTACTTTTTTCCATCTAATGGCACTGTGAATTTTTCCAGCCCAGTTATGATATGTCTCATTGATCTATCAAAATATTTAATATTTTACAATCAGGGTTTAAAAAGTTGCTAATTAAACATTTATAATTTTAGCAGTCATTATAAGAGCATTAACAAGCATTATTTGGTATAATATTTAAGATACGAGGCTAGAAATTATGAGAATGCAAGTTTGCCTTAGGCACAAAGCCGGCTATGGGACCTTGGGCCAGTCATTGTCTCGCATGGGAAAAAGGCAATAGCAAATCATTTCTGACAAGTCTGGTAGTGGTTATGAACCCATGACTGGAATAGAAAGAGATGAAGTCATCTTATTTTTCTAGTGGCTAGCAGCTGCTCTTTCTTCATTTTTTTTCTTAAAATGGTGGACTATGAAATGTTGCATAGTCACTTGAGATGACTGTTCTATGAAGAAATGAAGAAAAAAGATGTAACATATCCCTATAAGAGATATGTTTTGTTTCTTTGAAGAAAAAGGGACTGCAGGTACTGAAAAGATGACCTGTTCATGATGTTAGTGAGATTTTCAAGTATCCTTGTCAACTACCACTTTCCAACCTTGTTAACAATCAGAATGGCAATGTTGCCTGGCAAGAAACAGAAAAGAACTTTTCGTACAAATACAGTGAATTATCAATACTCATTTATTGTCTATTTTTCTCTTTGTGTGCTGAAAAATTATCATAGATTTTGCAAGCTACGATTTATTATAATCCCTGCATCCCCTTTTGTAATTGGATAATAAAGTACCAATTTATTTGTTAGGTAATGAATTGTTCAGAAATCTGAGAGCTTTTTTTTCATAACATATGTGAAAAGTAGTAAATATTATATTATATTGCTTATTTATTTTGCCTTGGGAAATGAAAAAAGTACTTCATACTTGCTTCATCTCATCTTACATTAGTGAAAAATGGTTGGTCCAATTATCTGCAATAGACTAAAGTGGTCCCTTTCCCACTATTATAATAAATGGCCTCATAGAGAGAAGGAATCCTGGTATGGAAAATATGTCTGTGGCCTTCCAGGACTTTTACATTTCTATAAAGTAAAACAATTATCCTCAAAGCAATAAATCCTATTGTAAGGTAAAAGAAGAGGAGGGAAAGAAACAGTATCACAGTTAATGGGATGTAGTGGTTTTTTTTAAAAAAAAATGTGGTACTGCTCATGCTATAAAGTTGTCTAGTCTATATTTTACATTGTAAAAATAAGAACGGAACAAATTACATTTTCATTGCACCGATGTATTTAAAAGAACTGACATGTTTTATTTATAAATGAAAAGATTATCTTTCCTGTAGTGTAGTAATGAAACTTTGCAGTACTACCTATAAAAAAAAACAGCCTGAATAATATGTATTTGAATTGAATTACAAAGCACATTTAGTTGATGGTCTTCATATTATGCAATGCTGAAAGGTGAACTTGAATTTAATGTTTTTCGAAATGTAAGAATGATCCAAATTTTCAAGGGATATTATGTATTTATATACACTGGCATTTTTCAGATAAATAAGAATGTATGTGAGTACTTGAAATTGTACAAATGAGTACTTTAGAGAAACAAAGTTGCAGGGTCATAGTCTACTTAATTATCTCTTTTTATAACACTAAGTGCCTTTGCTCCTTCAGATTATACAGTGTATGCCAGTAACAAATGAATCATTATACTTTTCTTGTTAAAGAGATGCAGGAATGAAAGATTCAAAAAATCTCCTTCAACTTTCCGAAATAGAATATTCTGTCCCATTTGGTACTTTGTTTGCCATTGTTGAATTGTTATTCACTGTTGAAAAAGGAAGTTGATCAGGCATTTCTCTCAATATCAAATATCTCCTAAATTATTTGGAATTGGACTTAGAATAATTTCTGAATTTAGCAAGCTATAAAGGAAAGGATGCATTTTCTTGACAAGGTCCGTTACTCTGGATAAATGTGCCATCAGGTGATAACCTTCATCTGCAAATGAACCATGTAAGTCACATCTTTCTCATAATTTTGCATGACCTCAGATAGTGTTTTTCTATCAAGTCGTTTTACATATTCAGATACCAGCTGAGTAATCAAGTAATGAGAAATCAAATGACAAGCTACTTTTGATTAATTAGTTTGTTCTAAGAATCTTGTCTGAAAGTACATGATTAGAATAATCTTTTCATGATCAATATTCCAGTGAAAGAAAAGAGGCTATGACACCCCAGGAATTAACCTAGGAAAATGAAATTATTAATAGTTCATAGAATTCATGCAAGCCTTCCTTTTTGAGCTTGTCCTGGGTAAAATGATCCATGCAAACAAAGAAGAAATGATCCATCATCAATGAGGTGCCTATTCATAAATATACTATACATATTCACAAAAGAATCCACGGCTTGGGTTTTAAGAAACAGGCTTCTTGTGTTCTTAAAAAAAGACAAAAAGTTGATTTGCAATGAAGGAAATGAACATTCCTGATGTGATGTGTGCACTGGCACCTCTTTCAATAAGTTTCTTTGGACAAAAGGAACAAGAAATGTGTTCTATTCTCCCTGTGTACACTTATCCCCAAAGCATAATGAACATGAAATTTTTTTTTCCAATAAACTGTCTGTACTGGTTATTTAGAAGTCTTTAGACTTTTCAAATTAATGTAGTTGAAAACTAAATTTAAAAAAAGACTACAAAGAAAATAGACCTGAGAGACAATATTACAAAATTGAGTGCAGCTATTTAGCATAGTTATTTCACCAGATCCTTTTGCGCTTCCCGAGATATTCCATGTTCTTCGCCTCAAACTGTTTCCACTCTTACAATGTAGCTGCTGTTCTATGAGAAGTGGAAAGGTTCAACTCTGCTGTTTAGATGCTTCCTGTTAAATTTAGAAAAAAGTCAAGTGATGCATTTATGACATTGCAGCATTTGTTATCCCTTTGAGCTTGCAATATCCATGTGGTGTGCTAATACTACCATAAGATTCTGACTTAGAGCTAGCACTCAAAATCTGAGATTGCTATTAGTCTAGATGACATCTAGCTATCTTTTGAGTTTTGTAGAGACAAGAAAATACCTAGAAATAGGGAGCATTTTGCTGTAGAAATTCTCTTTGCTCAATTTAACATAGATGGTGGGCTTCCATGTAAAGAATGCCATTTCAGTGTTTTTTCTTGCTTTTCTGTGCATTATGCTATTGATTTGTCTTTATCCTTTAACTGAAAAGTCTAAAAAATGTAGGTCCACTTCCAAAAGGTGATTCCTAACTTTTTTTTGTACTGTATTGTAATAGTATGAGAACTGAAGCACATATTTTGGAGATTTTTACTAATGCTTTTGATAATACAAAATAATAGAGCTGGAAGGGACCTTGGCATTTTCTAGTCAACACCCTGCTCAGGCAGTAGACCCTATTCCATTTCAGATAATGGCTATCCAGTCTCTTCTATTCTATTAATGAATAGAAGTTATCTACTTCTGTCTAAATGAACAGAAACAGAGAACTTCTTGCATCTGTAGTTGAAATTCAACATGGCTGAAAAATTGTAGATCCTACTGCATAGTCCAACATTCTCTGAATGTTATTTGATAGCTACTGTTCTGGGCGAGTCTTCTTCTGGTGGGATTCTTGTTCAGGAATCCTTTTTCTCCTGAAATGTGGTAGTCAAATCATTCAGATGTCTTTTGAAAATTCATCTCTTTATCCAGGGTTTCCAGCTTTGAAAAACGTGATTATCCCCCATTCCTTTGAATGAATATATTTTTATTTATTTGCATTTATTTACTAAACAGATTTATATAGCCACCAAACTCACATACAATGACTCTGGACAGCATCCTTCAATGCTTATATTATATATATTAATATGTAATATACAATTATATATTATATATCTGTTTTTATTGTAAATGCTGCAGCCAGTTTATACATACATCAAACTACAGTAATAATAAATAATCAACCAAACAAACAACAAACACATGAACACAAAAAGGCTAGTGTGCATATAGTTCACTCCAGTTTAACATTTATATTTTCTGAATTAAAATGTACTGGATTTCCTTTAAACGTTTAAAAATAAAAATTAAAAAATGCACTCATGTACTAGATAATTTATACAAAATAATTTGTGATATAGAAGATAAATAAATGATTGATATATAAATATATAATAGATGGATAAATGGATAGACTGATAGATTGGATGGATGGATGGATGGATGGATGGATGAATGGACGGACAGACGGACGGACAGACAGAGAGATAGATATGGTTTTATTTTAATAAATACTTTTTCCCTTCCTCCCAACCACCCCTCTGCATAGGAATACAATAATTAGCTTTATTCACATTACTAAAACTATTGAAGATGCTCTTTTTGCAGCTTCTTTAAGGTAATTTTTTTGTTTTTATTTTATTTCTTTTATCTGCTTCATAAACACAGTGGACAATTCTGTCCATATTCCTACTGAGGCAGATAAAGAGAGATAGTAAATGACAAGGTCCCAGGGATTAAAAACTAACCAGTTTCTAGAAAGTCCCTTCTGAGCTCTTGCGGTCTAGGAGACAATTTGCTACAAGACAGTTACTTGGTGGGCATCAACTCTAATAGGACAATTGGGACTAAATCCTTCAGCTATTTAGGTTTAAGTCTATCCTGGGGCTGCTATCAGAGCAACTTAGAAAGATGATTATACACAAAATGGGCCAATATGGTTGCAGTTTTGTTGCTTGTAATGAAGCCATCAAAAAGCTGAGCTTAATTAGAATTTCAGCTAACTTCCTTCTGAAGAAAAGAATAGCAAGCATTTATTTAGGTAAAGAAGTGAAATGAGTTTATATCCACTTTTCTTTACTCTTCATTAATTCTAATCTCAAACCGAGGGATATTTGCTCAATATGAAGAAAACAGACTTATCACCAGTCTTGCCCACCAGTGTTCTGCCCACACTGGTTGCTGGCAGAACACAAAATGGCAACAAAACCATATCAATTGCAAAATGTATCCTTCAATAGCTACAATAAACTGAGAAGGAAAAAAGGTGGACATCTACAGCATATGGCTTGTGTCTAGCCAGAGCAAAACAGCAGTGAATTTTGAATAAAATTGCCAACCATTTTGTTCAGTCTAGGGTTTTACAGGTAATCCTCATCTTATGATCAGATGTTTAACAACCATTTGGAGTTATAACAGCCTCAAAAAGGGTGTTTTACATATATTAAAACTTAAAAACCCATTTTCATTGTTAATTTGTATTTATAGAAAAAAATCTGTCTGTCTATCTATCTCCATCCATCCATCCATCCATCCATCCATTCTGTCTATCTATCTATCTATCTATCTATCTATCTATCTATCTATCTATCTATCTATCTATCTATCTATCTGTCTATCTATCTCTCCATCCATTCTATCTATCTATCTATCTATCTATCTATCTATCTATCTATCTATCTATCTCTATCCATCCATTCATCCATTCATCCATCCATCATCCATTCATCCATCCATTCTATCTATATGGCTACCATCTCAACAAATGACTCTGGGTAGTGAACACAATTAAAATTAAATTAAAACAATTATAATCATAATTAAATATAAAGGAGCTAAGAAACATCAAACCCAAATCACTAGCACAACCAAAAAGTTTGTCTCTAAATGCACTCAGATCCCCAAGTCCAGCCACAAAACCAGGTCTTTAGGTTCTTACAAAAGGTCAGCAGGATTGGAGCCATCCTGATCTCTGGAGGGAAAATATTGCACAAGATTGGCATTATGGCAGAAAAAGCATGCCTTCTAGCCCATCAACGGGCATTCGTTTGGTTAAGGGACCTGAAGCATGCCCATCCTGCTGGACTGGATCAGAAAGGTAGAACCAACTGGGGAAAGATGGTCCTTGAAGTAACTCTATACTTACCTATGAATGGTTTAAAGGTGACAACCAGCACCTTGAATTGCACTTGGAAGCACACTGACAAAATGCAGCTCACAGATCAGTAAGGTTACCTGCACCAAATAAGCAGCACCACTTATATCAGCATCTCTGCATTCTGTACCATATGAAACTTCTAAATGCTCTTCAGGGGTGCGTTGCTATAATCCAGTTCAGAGGTCAAGAGGACATAAATGACAATGAGTAGAGCTCCCAGTCCAAGAATAGGTGCATCTGGTATATAATTTGAATGTACGCAAAGATCCTCAAGGATTACCTCCAGATTGTACATCAGATCTATCTGAGGCAGTGTGACCCCACTAAAGACCAATAATGGAAGATTTGCAGCACCAGAAGGTCCAAATAACCAGAGCCACTAGTTTTGCTTGGGTTGAGCTGAAGCTTGAAATATCCAGGCCCCCACAGCCTTCAGACATTGGGGCAGAATGTCTATGGCATCATTCTGGCAGCTTGGGGGCAGAGATATAAAGCTGACTATCATCAGCATATTAGTGATACCTCACTCTAAACCATGAGATGACCTCATCCAATGGCCTCATGTAGATATTAAACAGGAGAAAAGAAAGGACTGAGCCTTGTAGCACCACACAAATTACTATTTTCCCTGCAAGATAATGTTGAGAGATGAGAGTAATTCTTTATTTTTTTTAAGCTGTAACAGAATAGCTGATATGAGGATACAGCTTCTCTGAGTGACCTTGCAGATAAGAAGCTAATTTGCAAGCTAATTAATGAAATGTTAACAGATTTTTTTTCTATTTAGATCTCAACCTTCTCTCCACTTCCCAAAAGTGGCACAAATAAATATGCTAAAAATAGGTAGCTCCGTATTCATGACATTTGCAAAGAAATGTAGCTGCTAGACAAACAGGGATGAACGTCTAATTGATTTGAATTGTAAATTGAATGGAGGCTTTTCTGAAGTTCAAATGCTACATCACAAATCATAGAAACCATTAATTCCATTGTGCAGCACTTTTCAGAATAGGTTTCCTTGATGAATTAGAGTAGCCAGACAGTAGCAACATACCTAACAACAAAGACCAGATAATTATGTTTTATTATAGCTAATATTATGTTTTATAACATAAAACATAATTTCATACCTTATAATGTTACCCCAACTTTTTAAAATTTTCATTGATGTAGCAATTGTTCTGCAATTATAAGACAACTAGAACAACTGCTATATATACACAAAGAACAACACATTTATTTATCAACTTGGATATAGCCTGACACAAACTGACTTTGGTTGACTCACAGAATAAAACAATACACAATTCAAATAAAAAAAAACAATTAACAAGTATCCAGGCAATATATTTACATCTTATAAGAGGCTTCAATCACTCTAACCTAAAACCAGGAAAAAGAGTAGATCTTTATGGCCCTCTGAAATGTCATCAGGATGAGAGCCTCTCAGATCTCAAGAGGGCTTCATTTGAGAGAACAGACATCACTACAGAGAAATCACTCTTCAAGACTCCCAACAGATGGCATTGTTTGATTTATGAAATGTAGATCATGTCAACCCTGTTGGATCAAGCATGCTGAGCTGATTCCATGGGGAATAGGTGGTCCCTCAAACCAGGTCCTATGCCATGTATAGATCATAAAATGCATTTTGAATTGCACTTGGAAGCAAACTGACATCCATTGCAGCCTCCAAAGCATGGAGCTTATTGAGTCCTGTCACTACCTACACTGTGCATTCTGAACCAGCTGAAGCTTTCAAAGGTAACCCTAAGTGACTAGGTTATGAGTGACTGTTTAAATGGTCTCCCAATCTAGGAATGGGTAGATTTGGCACACCAAATGAAGCTTTGCAAAAGTCTCCCTGGACAGACCTGCCATCTTCTCATGGAAATTGTGAGACCAGGAAAACTCTCAGATTACATTCCACTCTTGAATAGGAAGTGGTACTTCATCCAAGATTAAATATGGAATATCTCCAGATCTTCCAACTGGAAGCCCTAACATACACTGCTGCTTAATGTTAGTTGGACTGAATCACAGATGGTTCCTCTCCATCCAAACTTGCACAACTTGAGACACTGGGAAGGAACCTTGGCAGCCTTATTTGTCTGGCCTGGGGTTGAAATGGGTAATTGGATATCATTGCCCTTTTGATGATACCAAACCTTAAAGCAATGGATGACCTCACCCAATTGTTTTGCATGGTTATTGAATAAAAGGAGAAAGGGAGTTAAGCCATGTGGCACCCCACAAAGAAAGGATTTAGGGAACAACCTCTATTTATCCTCAAACACCAAACAAAATCTATTGGAGACTAGAAACTGAAGAGAGAACATCTTCCCTATCCACAATCTCTGGAGTTGCCTCGGAAGGTTACCATTTTCAACAGTATTGAAAGCTACTGAGAGATTAAGGAGCACAAGAATGGATGCAACATTTTAATCTTGGCTTACCCACAAATCAACTACAAGCAAGATCAGGACTGTCTCTCTATAGGTAATAGAGAACTGAATTAAAGGTATAAAAACACTCTTCACTTTCTAGATTTTGCTGCGGGTTTTTTTGTAAGTGTATTCATTATTGGTATTCCTCTACTTCTGCACTAACATATGCATATGATTCAAAACTTAAATAACCAATCTGCATAAGCCATTTTAATTCTTTACTTTCTAGTTCTTCATTGCAAAAAGGCTCCCTCTAATAACCTTTTGATTTATGATTTCTTTCATCCTTTTTCAAAAATGCGTATCATCAATGACAGAAATTATCTATACAATAAAACAAAGGGGCCCAAGAAGAAACTACAGTTAGTGTTATAACTATAATTTTTAATAAAAGACATCAATTATAAGGCAAAGTGTTTATAATTCCTTTCTATTCTGCTTTGGTCAGTTTGAATATAGTACAGAATAACATTTGAGGAAGACCAGTCTGGAATGTGTCCACGTTGCTATCACGTAAAAGAAGACTTCTATTTACATGACAGAATGATATAACTGTAATGTATCTTTTTATCATTTATATAAGGTAGCCAAATTTAATTCCTGTGACAAAATTCACTGCAAATTGGTTAGAGACTTGCTTTGTGAAATATTGATCTTTTCTTTTCCACCACCTCCCTTTCTTTGACTATCTTTTAAAATTCTGCACTGCCTTTCCCTCTCATTGATCATGCACAGTTTTACCTGCTGTCTACTTGACGACAAGTGTACCATTTAAGCAATGGCTAAAAGACATGTCCAAATTTGTCTGGCAAGGCAAGAAACTGAGAATTAAATGCAAACTGTTGCAAGATGCTAAAGAAAGAAAGGGGTTACCAGATTTGAAATTGTATTTTGCAGCTTATTATTTAGTATGGATGAAAGAATGGGTGACATTGAGAAATCAGAAGTTATTGGAACTGGAAGGACACAATTTAAGATTTGTTTTGCATGGCCTATTATAAACTTAAGGCTAATATATAGTTTAGAAATCACTTTATTAAACATGTGATATCAAAAATTTGGTATAGGTATAAGGCAAGATTGTCTTCTGAAATCCCATAGTGGCTGTCATCCCAAGAAGCTTTTTTAGAAGACAAAAGATAGTTAAACAAAAGGTGTTAACGTATACTAATATATTGATTTTTTTTTCCCTCAGGAGAATTTAAGTTGAAAACAAGAGACAATATGTGGAATTGGAAGGTTACATTTGTTTTCTTATGTTCAGTTAATGAAAAGATTTTAAATTTGAACAGTAAGACTGAATTTGATGTTAGTTATGACAATATTATTGGAAAGATGTATGAACTATTATTACAAATGGAAACAGAAGTTGAACAAGTTAAATATTGTATTACAAAATAGGGAAGAAATATTAGATAAAACATATAGTTGGATTAATTGGGAAATATGTGCAAGTATTGAAATTTACCTTAAATTATAATCTTAAAGGAAACATTTATGAAATGATGTGTAATAGTGTCATAGTAATAAAGTTGGAAGGGACCTTAGAGGTCATCTAGTCCAGGGCTTTTCAACCTTTTCACCCATTGTACCATTTTTAGGATATGGCAATATCCGAGTACCACCAGTCGCCTAGCAAACCTGATGACCAAAAAAACTTGATGACCAAACTTGATGACCCAAAAAAAAAAGAAAAAAGTGATGAAGTACTGGTAGTCCTTGACTTACAACAGTTCGCTTAGTGACTGTTCGAAGTTACAATGGCACTGAAAAAGTGCCGAGCAAGACATCTGCCTCCCCACCTGGCGGCGCTCTTCCTTCTGTCCAAGGTTTTCATTGTTGTGAGCATTTCTGTTGAGGATTGGCAGCGAGGGTGGGGTGGGGGGCGTGTTTGGTTTTTATTCCCCCATCTGCTGAGTGATTGCAGCAGGTTTTGGTCACTTCACATGACCCTAGGACACTGTGACCATCATAAATATGAATCAGTTGCTAAGCATCTGAATGTAAATCACAAGACCCTGGAGATGCTGCAATATTCCAGCTGATCAGCACTTTTTCTGGGCTCAGCAGAAGTGCCAGGATTAATGCCAAACTCCAGCTGGAGCCTGGCGCTGATCCTGGCACTTCCACTGAGCCCTGACAGTCCTGAAGAAGTGCTGATCCTGGCACTTCCACTGAGCCCTGAAAGCCCTGCAGCTCCAGCCATCTCTCGCTCAGGCTTGTGCGGTGCTGCCACCGGTTCAGCTCATTCCCTTCCTTCGCAACCATTTTTCTAGGATGGTCGCATACCACCTGCCAGGTGCCAATGTACCACAGGTGGTACCCGTACCACTGGTTGAAAAGCCTTGATCTAGTCCAACCCTACTCAGGCAGACAAATGGCTGTCCAATCTCTTCTTAGAAACTTCCAGTGTTGGAGCATTCACAACTTCTGGAAGCAGGTTATTCCACTGATTGATTGTTCTAACTGTCAGGAAATTTCTCCTTAGTTCTAGGTTGCTTCTCTCTTTGGTTAGTTTCCATCCATTGCTTCTTTTCCTGCCTTCAGGCACTTTGGAAAATAGCTTGACTCCGTCTTCTTTGTGGCAACCCCTGAGATATTGGAAGACTGCTATCATGTCACCCCTTGTCCTTCTCTTCTTTAAACTAGACATACCCAATTCCAGCAACCGTTCCTTATATGTTTTAGCCTCCAGTTCCTAATCATCTTTGTTGCTCTTTGTTGCTCTTCATGTATTTAATACCAGTAAATTGTCAAAATGTATAACAGAATTTTAAGTACTTTTTAGAAATGTAATCAAATTGAGAGTACATTTTTAGTAAACATGTAAGAAAGTCAGAAAATATGACCCTATTCAAAGTAAATTTACAGTTGAAACCAAAGGTTTTTCTCTTGGAGTTAATGGACAAACACATTGAAAAATCTTTTACAACTTTATATATAATGAAAATGGTAGAAATGACAATATTCGTAGCTTTGATTAAAGAAAAGACTTTGACCAATTTTATTTTTACTTGGAAACCACTTTTGGACTTTTTGTGAGAAAATAAAAGAAATGAAATTGTGATTTGGGGATTAGAAGTATGTGGGATTATATATTATAGTAGGAGTATTGTTAATTTTATGGTGTTTGAAGTATTTTTTTATCTATATCGATACCAAAGAAAGTTGTGAGTCGTTCTTTTTCTATTGTCTTTACTTTTTCTTTCTGCACTTTTATCTTGTTCTGTTCTTGGCTTTTCTTCTTTTTAATCCTTTTTCTTTCTGCTTGGTTTTTTTTTTTTGCTTTTTTATTCCTTAAATATTCCTAAAGTTTTATATATATAATAGCAGGAAAAAAAATTATAGAAGCACGAAGCCGAAAACACCAGCTTGAAGATGACGAATGAGATTTCGTCGAAACGTCGCCAAGACACTTCCAATTTGATGCGGGAGAAAACCTGAATAACCAAAGACCTACATACAAACACCTGCAAAAATCTCATAATATATATATATATATATATATATATATATATATATATATATATATATATATATATATATATATGATTGGGTGGAGCTTGGCTGTGTTCTGATTGGGTGGAGGTGTGTTCTGATTGGCTGGGGGGTTGGCTGTGCTCTGATTGGCTGGGGGGTTGGCTGTGCTCTGATTGGCTGGGGGAGTGTTCTGTTGGTTGTGCTCAGGTTAGTCTGAGTTGCAGGGGGGTTTAAGATTTTGGGCTGCCTTGCTATTTTTTGGCTTCGCGTTTGTGGTCGTGCCTCATCTTCATGGAGGGTGTCAGTTTGCTTCATGTATGGATTGGAGGGGTTTAAAGTGGCTAATGATGCAGCTGTGGTCTGGCTTCTGGTTTGTGGTCGTGCCTCATCATCGGTGTGGCTTTGGGTTTGCTTTTTGCGTGGATGTGTGGTGGTGACCCCCTGTGTGGTTTTTGTGAGTGTGGGTCTGGTATCATTTTTTGTGTTAGGGAATCGTTTGTCAATAAGGGCGGGTTTCCAAATGGCTGGTAGGCGGGAGGTATCATCTCGCTTGTTCATGCTGTGTGGGTGTTTTTCTATCTCGATGGCTTCTCTGATTATTCTGTTAAAAATACCAGAACCATTGCCAAAAGTGAACATTTTAATAACAGAATAATCAGAGAAGCCACACAGCATGAACAAGCGAGATGATACCTCCCGCCTACCAGCCATTTGGAAACCTGCCCTTATTGACAAACGACTCCCTAACACAAAAAATGATAACAGACCCACACTCACAAAAACCACACAGGAGGTCACCACCACACATCCACGCAAAAAACAAACCCAAAGCCACACCGATGACAAGGCACGACCACAAACCAGAAGCCAGACCACAGCTGCATCATTAGCCACTTTAAACCCCTCCAATCCATACATGAAGCAAACTGACACCCTCCATGAAGAGGAGCACGACCACGAACGCGAAGCCAAAAAATAGCAAGGCAGCCCAAAATCTTAAACCCCTCTGCAACTCAGACTAACCTGAGCACAACCAAACAGAACACTCCCCCAGCCAATCAGAGCACAGCCAAGCCCCTAACCATTCAGAACACACCTCCACCCAATCAGAACACAGCCAAGCTCCCACCCAATCAGTTCATACCCCCACTGGCAGTTAAAAGGAAGAAACAGCTAAGACCACACATTGCTGCTCAAAGCACGAAGCTGAAAACACCAGCCTGAAGATGACGAATGGGACTTCGTCGAAACGTCGCCAAGACACTTCCAATTTTACGCGGGAGAAAACCCGAACAACTAAAGACCAAATTGTTTTCTCATTTACTTTGATGATAGAGTTAACAGCTTCTTTATTTGAATAAGTTTATCTCTTTTTGCAACCTGTTTTATACATATAATTTTGGTTTCTGTGTTGGCAAAATTTCTATTTTTGGTTCCAAGTCTATTCTCAGACTCTAAGAAAATCACAATGAGAAAATTAATAAGCATATGGATTACATGAGAAGAATATATGTACATTTATAAATTAAAGAATAACCTTTATTTTGGAAAAAATAAGAAGAAAGAAATATAAGACTGGATATACTCAAAAAAGGGAAGGCTAAAAAACAAAAGGCTTAACTGGAATTCCAAAAGCATACCCCAAAGCTGCATCAGAACAATTCAACAGCAAATTGTGATAAGTGATAAGACATAGTTTATGTTGATTGCTGTAATTATATAGCATGTAAAATAGACAGGAATGTGAGTTGACTAACTATATAAGTCAAACTAATTAAATAACTAACTAATTAAAAGAAGTTTTGTCTTGTCAACCTATTTCTGCGTCTAAGCTATTATGTGCATCAAACAGAATCAGATTTAGAAATGTCCACATTGTTCATTTCAAATCTTTCTTTCTCAAAAGCAACAACAATTTGTAATAAATGTTAATATTTGTTGTCAGGTCCTATCGGCTTAGATGCCAATAAGCTAAATAAAGTTGAATAAAAGCAACATTTGCTTAGTGTGATGAGGATGTTGCCTTGAAGCACTGCTTAAAACAAATAAACAAACAAAGCTTCTTAATTACTTGATATATATCCCTTAATTTTGCCATTGCCTGGAAAGATTTGACTAATGATTCAGAAATTAAGTTTTAGTGTAAAATTAACCAAAGTTGGGAAATATTGCACATATCCTGATAGTCAAATCAAAGGCTGTAATTTGGTAATTTGTTAAATGGCTCTAAACATGTGATTTCAGCTTAATAAATTAAATTACCATCAGTTAGCACAGAATCTACCAGGAGCCTTGTCTTATTTAATCTACTCACCACCAAAAGTGATTAATTGATCATAATTTGTTGCATAACATTTTAACTTTTAATATTTTTAAAAGAAGAGCTGACATAATTTCATTGCTACTCATACTATTTGTAAATAAGGAAATTTTCAGGTATGCAGACTCTTGAAACATTTGAGCTGCCTAGTGGTACTTGGTCTATTTCCACATGTATCATGAACACATTGGCATTCTTACACTATGCAATGGATATCTCTTTTGTACAGATTTGGGTTATCAGAGGCAGCTTTTTGTTTGATAATTTTAAAGAAATATAGAATTAGGGAAACAGTGAATCATCCAGGGAAAACAGTATGAGTACTTAATCAGCTTTCACATTTGTAAAAAAAAAAACTGATCTTGATCACTAATTATGACAAGGAAGCTATTATCAGTATTTCCTTTTGAGCCTTACACAAATCTAGTTCTATTTATAGTTCTAGTTCTGTTATTTGCTAGCAGGAAGAAGAAGAAAGGAGAAGAAAACCCCCAGAACCCATATTTGAAAGAGCTTACCTGAATGGATATCAACTCAAATGCTAGTGGAACTCCATTCCTAACTAATTTTTGCTTATTTGTTCTACAATTCTATTATCAACATTAAGCCAATCATATATAGAAATAGTTATTAGACTATCATGTATTGGATAAAATCAATGTTAAAATAGAGTTTTTATATGTGGGTATTATGCAATAAAACACTTGTCAACTCTAAAAATGAGCATGGCTGCAGCCATTTTTCCTATTCATTTTTGGCTGACACATAGAACGGAAAGAGGGGGTTTTGCCAGGTGCTTCGCTAGTCTAAATAAACTTTTATCTTGTGGGAACCAAGGTCATCAGCTGCTCTTGAGACTGCAGGCGGGCGTTTCATGGAAAACCCACCAAGAAGATGTATTGGGGAACGTATTTGCTTGCATAGCCTTAGAGGTGGGATTTCTTAACTGTGTACTGGGGAATTGTTACAAGTGGCTTTAGACTTGGTTTCACTTTTGATGTGCTGATACTTTGTAACTAATAAACATGTTCTTTGAAGAATTTGTAAGCCTCAGAGTTCTGCTTTATTTGTCTCTGTCTGTCAGAATCCTGACAACACTATTATCTATCTATCTGTCTGTCTGTCTGTCTGTCTGTCTGTATCTATCATCTATTTATCTATCTATATCAGCTAGCAAATTAATATGTTGCAATAATTAAGAAATTGGACCACATCTTAGGAAACCTAAAGCCTACCCTTATTTCAGAAGGCTTATAATGGTCAATAAATATCTCCCAGCCCAATTCACCTCACAGAGAGATGTGAGGGAATATACAACTGGAGGGAGACTATTTTATATGTCACCTTGAGCTTTTGCAGATAAATCTAACAAACAATGAATCATACTATATTAAATATAATTTCAGTAAATCATTGCTCAAAATACTTGCATCTTTTCTCAAACTAAAGATATTTGAAATAATATTCTCTATAACCATATTCTTGAATATTATTCATATTGATTAATTTATCAATCTAAAGCCATAGATGAGATAGTGCATGTATACAACACCCAAGTGTCTTCTAGCTAATTAGAAAGAGCCCTACTAATTATACTCAAGGGAAACTCAATAGGCATAAATTAACTAGTTATAGAAACTCTCAAAATGGTCTGGGATATACTGAAAAAACTTTGGAGTTACTGAATTTAAAATCATGTTAAATCCAGAGAAAACTCTGGATTTCTTTTTCTAACTTCTCCCAGCCTGAAGTTAACATAGTAAATTCTCACAAAAAAAGGGATAAATTATAACAAAATTTCTGGTGAATGAAGGGAAGAGTTTTCATAGAAATGATTGAGCTGTGTGTGAAGAAAAGGAAGTAATCTTCTTCATTCCAAAAGTATGAAATAGTAACAATGTTCATACTTCTCTCTCTCCTCCTCCCTTTCTCTCTTTGGAAAAGTAGATAGGTAAGTAAATTAGTAAGTTGATTCAAGATTTCAATACCCTAAGACTCTCTTAACAAGCAGTGCAATTCACATAAAACACAATAATTTTTCCTATTGTTTTGGGCATATGATGGACAATAAGCACTATACAAAGGAAGCTATGCAAAAATGAAAAGCAAAACTAAATACATACATTGCTTTTTTGCATTCTTATAAATTAATAGTTTTCAATAAAATGGTTAATTGTCTTTGATCATGCTGGCTGGAAATTATTACAATCAATACATTACATTTGGAAATATCTGTTTTGGGGGGAAGAGCTTACTTACTTACTTACTTATTTGACTAAAAAAAGCTTCTATATTTTTCCCAGGAATATATGAATCGCGTCTAAAATTAGAGCAAATTCTTCCATGCCATTATCTAATTCTCCAACAGCAACCAATTAGTATAAAATGTTAACCATTTGTTAAAAGGTGACTCAAATCAAGGGTTTTCTAGAATAATATATTGAAGTACTCAATGAAAACCCAGTTGATTCTTCCAGCGAAGGAAGTTCCAGCGGTTCTCAACCTGTGGGTCGCGACCCCATTTGGGGTCGAACGACCATTTCATGGGGGTTGCCAAACAACGTGATCCGCCATTTTTTTTCCTCAGCCGGCGCAGGGGGCAGCGCAAAGGGCGGTGCCGTGCATGCGCGCCGCGCAGGGGCACCACCGCACATGCACGCCGTGCAGGGGTGGTGCATGGGGGCGCCGCACATGCGTGCCGTGCAGGGGGGGCGCCGCGCATACGCGTCGTGCAGGGGGCGCCGCCGCACATGCACGCCGTGCAGGGGGCGCCGCCATGCATGCGCGCCGCCTCCTTATGACCGGGGTCACCGGTATAAAAAGATTGAGAACCACTTCTTTAGTCCATATCTCTTTTATCAAATCAGGTTCCTACAATTTTCTTTTATCATTTTAGCAAGAATCCTGGTAGTGTAGTAGTTAGAATGCAGTATTCCAAGTTAACTCTGCCTACACTCTGGAGTTCAATCCTGATGGACATGAGGTTGACTCAGCCTTCCTTCCTGAGATCAGTAAAATGAGGACCCAGATTGTTGGGGACAATATGCTGACACTGTAAACTGCTCAGAAAGTGCTATAAAGCATTATGGGGGTGGTATATAAGTCTAAGTGCTATTGCTATTGGTGAAACAATATTTACTGTGTTAGACCCAGATTCTTACTTGGTTCGAGTCTAATCCAGTTCTGTTCCTTCACTGAAAGCTTTTCTAATTCTGATTGTCTTCCTTGTGTTTTGTTTCTCTTCTACTTTGGCTGTCTTTCTGGGACTGACTTCAGCTTTCTTCCTTTTGCTGTCGCATCATATTCTTTGTTTATGAAAACAAAACAGCTCTGAAAAACTACCTTACTCTTTTTTCCATGATGAAGTTTGAAGATTTTATGTCTTCTGAATTTAAAAAATGTTTAGGCTGGATTGTGGATCAGATGGGAATCCATGGATCCATTTCTCATATATCAGAAGATAGCTAAATGCTGGATAGATACAATGTATGTATAAAAACTGGCAGTTTGGTTATATGTTATATATATAAGATTAAAGAAAATAAGTTTTGTGTAATTGTGATTTTTTTAAAAAGTAGATGGATGAAAAACAGGTTTGGATAGACTTATGACTCAAATAATTGAAATAGCTTATGCTACCCATTATTATTTTCTTCCACTGACATTCTTTAAACATTCCGGAAGCAGTTGAACATGTGATCTTTTTCAATATTTAACTCAATGAGTGCATGAATGGAAATAACTATCTTAGACTTCCTGTTCCCAGAATCTTTTACATTTTTCTTGGGGATGTATGTTACTGCTTTTGCTTTTGTCAGTTTTCAATTTTTTAAAATGCTATCTTTTCCTAGTGTAAAGCAGAAGAGAATTATTGTTCCTGTGTTCAGAATATTGAGACCACTTTAGAAAGAACACTGATAAATTGGATCAAGTCCAGAAAAGAAAAAACAAAATTATAAAAGGTCAATTTTATGAGGAATTGTTGGAGATATTAAATGTTTTTAGCTTGGAGAAGACTACAAAGTAATAGGATATCCGAAGGTCTGCCAGGTAGAAGATAGACAGAATTAGACCTGTTATAGTTGACAGGACAAGGAACAATGGGTTAAAGTTTCAGTAAATTATATGTCACTTGGAGTTTTAACAAATCATGATGGCAGGACCAATGGAACAGAGTGCCTTCCTTGGAGGGGTGATTCTCCTTTGCTAGAGTTGTTGAAATAGAGCCTTGATGGTCATTTGTTGGGGGGTCCTGTAAAAGTGGATTCCTATACTGAGCAAGGAATTGAACTAGATTATCTTGAAGGTATCCACAAAAACTTATATTCTATGATTCTATAATGTAAGAAACAATAATTAATATTCCTTGTGATAGTTCCACAATTAAGTGAAGTTTTTAACTTCTGTTAGCTGCCAAAGTCATGATTTTGAGTTGGATGGCTATATACATTGAAATACATAATGTACACATATATTTAGAATATTAACAGTAGATTATTATGTATAAAGTAATAAAGGTGGGATAAAATCTAATAAATAAAATAAGAATACTATGGATTAATATTTATAGGATAAATATAGCTTATATACCTGTTTTAAGATACGTTGGCTACCTGCACAGTTTGTCTTGAGTAAGATTTAATTTTGTTTGACCAGTTAATACAGCAGCTGATGTGCTCACCTGTAAAATGTGTAATACTCAAAAACATGATCAAAGCTAATTTTGGCCCCACAAAAATATGTGTTACTTAAAAATGCTTTAATTTGGTCCATTTATGACTTGGGATGGCTTATGAGAATATTAAATTAGGGAAATAAGAAAGTAAATAAAGAAACAACACACAAAAGAGACCAACCATGCCAGGGGAAGAGAAATTCAAAGTATACAATATTCTGGAAAGTTCATGCATCATCCTTTTTCACAGTCCTAGGTCTTTAAAGCCTTCTTAAAGAAAAGTTAGACCATACAGATTTTGGCACCATACCTCTTGGGAATATATATGAGTATTCCAATCATGTGACCATAGACAATTATATGGACTTTTCACAATTACACATGCCACTAGAAGAATGAGGGCAATTGGTGATTTGGTTTGAGGCTCAGTTGCCCACTTATAAAGGACTTTAAAACAGGGAAGCAACTCTGTGTGAAAAAATCATGTATTGAGGATGGAGGGAGAATAAATAGACTTCTAAGTTCATGCCTTCCTCTCATGTAGCTGCAGTCTGAAAGATGTTTCAATTAGGAAAAGAAGTCAAACATAGAAATATAGGACATAGAATATTTGACCTGTTAGCAGTACTAATGAACAAGGTTTTTAGAATTTTACCTGATGACAGATGGAATATAGGTCAACAGTAATATTATATTAAACATTAATAGACATGTAGACATCATGTATTAAACATTAATAGATATACAGTTCTAAATTACAATGTATAATAGATGCATTTTACTTTGTAAGTTGTATGCCCTCTCAAATATTGTGCCCAGTTTTGTACATTACATTCTTAAAATTTTAGACAAATTGTAGTAGGTTCAGAGAAACAAAAGGACTAGAAAATACACTCTTCAAGGAGAATTTGAAGGCAGTCAGTTTTTAGTACTGAGAAATCATGACAGTAATGGGGGTATATGATGGCATTGGTGAAATATTTGAAAGAATGTCACACATTGACAAAAACCAAGCAGTGTTCTCCATATGAGTGTCATACACAACCGTGTCCTCCCAGAGTTAAAATGCTGGTAACAGCAATTCCAGTTCAATATTGGAAATATTGTAAGTACTGTAGAACCACTTGGCCAAGTGATCAGCTCCCCTTCACTGGATTTGTTCCAGCAGATTTGGATTCCTGAACTGAATGGGAGTTGGACTGATGCCCTAAATCAGGGCTTTTCAACTGGTGGTGCGCGTACCACCTGTGATACATTAGCATGTGGCAGGTGGTACACAGCCCTGCCCAGCCAAGTGTAGTGGTGGAGGGAACAAGCCAGCACAGCACAAGATTTACTGTGAGAGAGTCCTCTGGAGCTGCGGAGTGGCTGGGGCAAGCAAAGGTCCCAGGCTCATTTCCGGCTCACCTAGATGAGAAAGGAAGAGGGGGGCCTAGACAGGAGAGGCTATAAAAGGAGGGAGAGGGAGAGAGAGAGAAAAAAGAGGCAGCCTTGGGATGAGGCAGAGTCAGCTCTAGCTGCACTGAAGGGAAGGAAGGAGAAGGGTGGGGGGGAGAAGAGGAGATCCAGCAGGCTGGCCATGAGCCGATCTACAACTTCTATGGCAGCCAGCTATGCTGGCAGCAACAACAGGCAAAAAACACAGTGGGGGAGGGGTTGCGCTCCATGAGGAATGAAGAAAGGCAGCAATGAAGGAAGGCAGCATCAGCTGGAGGTGAGGCACGGAAGGAGGGAGATGGAGAGTGGAAGGATTCTTATGTGCTTTTGGGACTTTGAAGTTCTCGAATTTGTGCAATGTGGGCTTTGTGTTCTTAAGGAGTGTTTGGCAATTTCTATTTGGCTGATGGCTGATGTCTCATGTTAGCTTCTATTGCTCTGCTATTGTTAGCTATAGGTTTTGCTGCAAGGGATTTTGAAATATTTTTCTTCTGAATGGATTTTGCCTGTAGCATTCCTTTACTTATGAATGGAGCCATTTGGGAAGGCTGCCTTAGCCGGCAGCCAGTACTGACAACATTTTTTTTTCTTCCTTAAGTGCCAGTTGCTGGCTCCTTAACTTTCCTTTCTAGCAAGTAGCTAATTCTTAAAGGGGAATGCGCCTTTTTAAGCTAGTTCCCTCAGTGGCTTGTATTTTCTGTCTCTGGAGGCTTTTCCTTGTTTGATGAATATATGGAAGAGGGAAAATATGGGGGGTGTTTCAAATTCTTCCTTTAGAAGGAGATGGGAATGAGAAAGAGGGAGGCAGGGAAGGAGGGAGGGAGGGAGGGAGGGAAGGAAGTCCAGCCTTAGCACTTGGCCACCAGCAGCCCTGCCATTCACTTTGCTTGTCAAAAGGTTGCAAAAGGGGATCACATGACCCTGGGACACTGTGAGCATCATAAATATGAATCAGTTGCCAAGCATCCAAATATAAATCACATGACCCTGGGCATGCTGCAATGGTCATTAGTGTGAAAAATGGTCATAAATCATTTCAGTGCAATTGCAATTTTGAACAGGGTTTTTTGGGGGGTCATCAAGTTTTTGACAGGTGGTATTCAAATATTGCCATATCCTAAAAGTGGTACAATTGGTGAAAAGGTTTAAAAGCCTTGCCCTAAATACTGTAACCTCTTCAACTCTATGGCTTTTATATATGAAAGGGGTACTCCTACATTAACACTTCTCACATTACACAACAGGCTGCTGACAGGTCTCAGTATAAAGAGACAGTAAACTGAAAACTAATTTCTGGTTTTCATAATATACTGGACCATTAATCAATTAAATAAATTGCATCTAAGACACAAATATCCCAGCATTTATCAATGCACTATATCAGTGGTTCTCAACCTTTTTAATGCCGTGACCCCCCAACCGGTTGTAAGTCGAGGACTACCCAACTGGTCGTAAGTCGAGGACTTTCCCTGCCCAGGAGCGCCACACAAGCGTGGTGCCACCTCCTGTGCCGGCCAAGGCCTAGCTGGCAAGGGGCAGCGATGGCGCAGGGCGACCACTGGCTGGGCCACCAGCTGGCCCAGCCCAGGCAGGTAAGGCACCCGCTGGGCCCCACGTGCGCCAAAAACCCTCCCTGCACTCGCCGGCCTCCCACCTCCTACCCCTGGCCCTCTTTTACTTACTTTTAGTAGTTGCTCAGCAGGGAGGGAAGCTTTCCTTGCAGCACTGTTTGCAGACTGGGGCCTTTGGCGGTCTCAGCAGAGCAGAGACAGCCTGGACAATTCCTATTGGCTTTTGAAAGCCAATAGAATTAGACTCTATTCAAGAGAGTCTATTCTATTGGCTTTCAAAAGCCAATAGAATAAGAGGGAGTAGCACAGCTAAAAAAAAAAGGGAAAAAAATTGGGGAAAAAATGGCGGATAGCCTTGTTTGGCGACCCCCGTGAAATGGTCATTCGACCCCAAATGGGATCGCGACCCACAGGTTGAGAACTGCTGCACTATATGAATGCATTTGCTAAGTGTTTACTTGACTTTTTAAGCATATTATACAAATAGAACACAACCGCAGAATAACCACTTTTTAAGTAAGATGTACAGGAACCTATTAACCAAGTCAATAGGCAATAAAATTGAAACAGTTTTATTTGTCTTGTGACAGTTACTGTAATGACTTATCTAATGGAAATCAAAATATGAATATTGTAAATAATGCATCTGATGGCCCAAAAGAATTATATTTGTTTGTTTAAGAAGGATACAGTTGTGGATACTGGAGCTTTTAATTCAAAGATAAAGCCCAAAAACATTGTAATTCATATCTCATGGGACTATAATTAGGACTGAAATGTTATACTCTTTATGTGTTTCCACTACAATTCAAATATTTGGTAAAAGCATATAGCCCATTGTTCATGAAGCTGCATATGCCTCTTTTTCAAAATGCTTCATTCTTTTGCTTCATCTTTGTGTTAATAAATGAGATCTTCTTCTTTTTTTTAGCAGAGAGATGCAAATGGCATAGTTCTCCATTTAATGACTGATACCACAGCAGGCACCAGGGGCAAATGTTCCATTTAGCCAATACTTTGAGAATCTATAATGAGAAATATTATTAGATTTTCACTGATGTTATGCCTGATTCTACTAGGAAAGGAGGGGAATATAAAAATTATAGTAGATCCATTTAGAGTCTCAATGTCACCAATTGGCATTTGTGCCAAGTTTTTAACATTACCACAAAGATCTACTCTTTTCTTTAAAGCAAATGTTCAGCTCAAAATTTGTTGCCTGATGTCTAAACATTTTAATTTTCCATGTTGCTCTATTTTCCATGATCCATGTGACATTGCATCAGGGTTCTAAATGAATCATTTAAATTTTGAATTTGCCAAATCCTAACCAGAGAGCACTAGGGCCCACTTCCAGATAATTCTGCCAGGTGTTTTCTGAGTTGTCTTCAAATTGGAATCAGTCCATTCATATATTTTTTTTAATTCAGAAGGCTTGATTTATCTGATGGCTTAAACAATCTTTGTTAATTTCCCACTGAAAAAAAATGATTGCTTAATGGATTGCTGCTACACTGGATCATGGCTTGTCCACCCTTGTACTAAATAAAGTTCTATTTTACTCAATCTCATGGCTTCCTAAAATTGTTTATACTTACTCAGAAATAAGCCAGAAGTAAACTAATGAAAATAATTCATACACAGATAAATATAAGAGGCACTTAATGAGGCAGCAGGAAGCAATGATGCACAAGCTCATCAAGTTAGACCATGACTAAAATGATTGATAATAGATAGCAGTAAAATGTTTTGGACATTGGCTGAAAACACCAACTGCATATAATATCAAAAACACTTCATAAGATTAATTATGGGAATCATTTAACTAGAGTTCCACTTAAATCCATTCATTTCCTAAATTGGAATCTCAGATCTTCCTAGATCCACTTTCTCTGGCATGTCTTAATTTCTTCAACTGGTATTGTGTCATTTCCTTACATTTTTAAAAAAAAAATCTAGGGGAGCATCAGGTTAAATGTTCCTTCCAAGTTGATAAATTTTAGTGATTTTTTTTTTCTCCTATAGTTCAGTATGATGATTATAAAAGAATTGCTATGGCTGTCACAATTCAGTTTGGCTTGCATAAGGGGAACCATATGGATGCAGGCATTCTGGAAGGAGGCTTTGTCATTTAGATCACATCAGTTATTTATAAATACAGTGAATTCATAACTGAAAGGCAAATCCAAGTTAAACTATCCACTATCTCTAGGTTAGGAGATATTAGCATGTGGAGTACTATATTTACTATATAGTGATGTCATAGAACTGGACTGAATGTTGAAAAAACTCTGGCATTTCCTTCTATTTGTATTGTGATTTACATTTGTTATAGGCATATATTATTTGATTAAAATTAATCATTAATGAAAAATTGACACAAGAGATAAAATTATTGAAGTGACAACTAAGGAGTTTGTGTGTCTTTGCCTATATCTTTTAACATATGAAGTTTAGACTACATGTAAACTAAGACACTAATGTCTGCTAACAGATTTATCCTATTTCAGTAATTGTTGGCTGAAATCCCATTGTTATATTTTATCCCAAATATTAGAGTTCAGACATTTCCTATTCCTTTCTCCCCTCCCCCCACAATATTATATGCTATACAGCTGTTTTGGCCTCATCAGAGCATCAGTACCAGCTCAAAACCCTGGTTCTGGTTCGGTTTTTAGCCTAATACAAAACCACAGCCAATGATATTGCTCTGCTACTACAGTCATTGCAAGCTGGCCAAATGCTTACATTTTTCACTCTGATAGATTACAGAGTCAGATTCCTGGAAGACTTAACTCACAGCATGCTGTCATTGACATTCACTCAGCACAAATCTTAGCCAATGGCAATTATTAAATTATAAAAGTGGCCTATGCATTTTTATGTTGTCAGATCATCCTATCACCTCATCATCACCTCATTACCGGATTCAGCATCTGGCTGACCTCTGAGCTTGGGAACTAAACAGAGTCAAGACTAATGCTTGAATGTGAGATTAATACCAAGGCTATAGATTAGAATGAGAAATTAAATATCACCCCAGAAGGCAATGGCAAACCAAATCCAGGGTGTTGCCAATGAAACAGCCTGGATGAGTCCATAAAATTGCCAGGAGGTAACCTTGGCTCAAAGGATATTTCACCCTTAACTTTATAATCTAAAACTTTGAAGAAATTATTTATGTTAAAATAGGCTATTCACTCAGATCGGAACATTGTTCCCATTTGCAGCAGGTGGAAGACTGGGCAGATATCTCTGAAGGCAGTGGAACTTAATTCTGTATAAATTTATATAGGACTAAATTGCCAGTAGGCCAGTGCTTGATAGTCCTTCTATTAATGGTCTCATTATACTACTAGCTATATTCCCAGATAACTTTATAACCAGAAATAAGTCTGTGAAATTTGAAAAATATTCAAGTGCAATCTTATATAGGCATTTCCTGAGTTAAGAACACTGAACTTACAGAAAATTAATACTTATGAATAAACTGCCATAAAAGCCTAATGTTAAAAAATGAGTTAAATATAATGGTTCATAATAATGAATCCATACACTAGTTTATGACACTCATGAAAATATTGTGTGGCTTTGGCAGTTCAAAGTGCAAGAAAGAATCCAGCCTGCCATTTCAATGATCATTTTTCTCTTATTTACCCTCGTAACTATGCCCCCGAAGCATAAATCCAGTGCTGGTGATGCATGAAAGAAAAGGAAAGTGATCACAACTGAAAATAAAGTGGAAATAATGAAGTCATCTGAGCAGCAGATGATAGCTTTTGAGAAAGAAAACTGAGATCAAAAACTCCAGAACCTAAAGAGTTAGCTGAAGCCTTTTATTTCACTGAAGCAGGAATGGCAAAGTTATGGAGGAAGATCCTAATACAGAAAGGTTCACCAAAATTTACCATACGGTTACCAAGGGCCTCAAATGCTGCAAGGCCATGTAAAGAAAAAGAAATTCTCTGTATAAATCTCCCTTGATGCCTGCTATGAACTAATATTTGATTGACACTAGATAAGAACATATGTACCTGTTCTGACTTACCTAAAAATTTGACTTAAAGACAGACTTAAAAATGGATCTCATTCATTATCTGTGAATTGCTTGTTCACATCCACTTAAAACAATGCCCTATTTATTTTCATTGAATTTAGTCTTCAGTTAGGATAAGACTGCAGTGTTAATTGTCTCTAAAATCCTTAGTATTTTTCTTCCTTCCCAATACATATATAATTTTAATGCTTTCATATCTTCTTTTTTCAGTATATATATTATCTTCAACACTTTTATATCATTTTCATCATATATATATATATATATATATATATATATAAAATGTGGGTAAAAATTTGACTCCTGGGTATATTCATATTGTAAAGCAAATAAATAACGGTCACCAAGAGAATAAATGAGAAAAACATTTAATAAAACCTAACTGGCAATCAAGAGGGGCGAGCAATACTCGCAGGTCTGGACACATATGGCTAAACACGACCATCAGTTTGACTTTAGCAATGTACAAATTTTGTCCAGTGACGCCACGAAAGGGGGCCAACTGTTGAAGGAAGCCTGGTTCTCGGGGAAAGACTCAGTTAATCGCCACATAGACCTCTATTCGGCACAACAAGTTTTGAGAACATGGAATATAAATCGTCATCCCAACCATTGGAGAGAACTGAATCATAAGCCGTGTGATCGAGGAAAGAGTATTGCGCCCAACTCCTCACAAGATCGAACCAATAGAACTCCAACTAACTCCCCGTGAACCATGAATGCCCTCCTAATGCCCGACCAACAACAGAATAGTCCCGACCAACAGCTGATAGACTCAGTACAGAATAGTAAGGATCCAGGAAGGATCGAGAGACCAGTGAGGGACGAAGGGAGGAGGAAGGGCAAAATAGGTGATTTGCAGGGCTCCCCGTCATACCTTGGAGGAATGTCACCCATGGAATGGAAGGATGATACCCAGAATAATGGAGTGAGACCTGGGAGGTCGGGTGACAGAGCAGTAGAGGTGGAGGTTAGAGATAATGGCAAAGACAGACTACCCACAAGAAGAACTGGCAGACATGCGATGATAACCTGATCGAGTCAGAAAGGGGAGAGAGACACTTTACCAACTGATTTGATGCGAAAGCACAAAATCATGAATAAAGAACATCCACAGCCACGGTAGAAGGATCCTCCCATGAAAAATAAGTACAAGGGATCTGTGCTGAACGGAAATGACAATCATCAACAGTGGATTGGATGGCAAAGCACCATTGACATGGCGGTGATAAAGAACGCCCCAAGTGAAGATAAGGAAAGAGATGTTAAGTCGAACAATAGGCAAACAAGGACTGCTCACGTAAAAAGGGACAGGAGGTTGGAAAACATGGAACAAAGGGAAATGCCCGAGCCACAATCCCAAGGGGTGAGGAGGATTGGCCGGAGATTAATTGGAGCGTGCGGTGAGATTAGGAGAGAACTGAATGGCCCACACCTCAGGACCCTTAGCAAGGAGAACTGGGCTCAAGGGGATGGGGGAATAGAAACAACTACCCCCAGAAGGGATGGGAGAGGACCCCACTCAGCCCCAGAATTAGCGATGGAGGAGTGAACAATAGCGCACAGAACAGAAACAGGAAAGGGCTGGGTGCTGATGCAAAGGGTATGCTTAGAATGCAATTTGATCAGCTGGGACCGGTGATGCAGTCCAGAAGCCAGATGCAGGCGCCTAGTGACCATATATAAGCTTCTTCCCAACAACTGCTTTTAACCCTGACGATGTTGGAGCTTCCAACGAAAGCTAGGTTTTATTAAATGTTTTTCTCATTTATTCTCATGGTGATCATTATTTATTTGCTTTAATATATATATATATATATATATATATATGTTTTCTGAGGTTTTCGCGGGTATATGTATATAGGTCTTTGGTTGTTCGGGTTTTCTCCCGCGTAAAATTGGAAGTGTCTTGGCAACGTTTCGACGAAGTCACATTCGTCATCTTCAGGCTGGTGTTTTTAGCTTCTTGCTTTGAGCTAAAAACACCAGCCTGAAGATGACGAATGTGACTTCGTCGAAACGTTGCCAAGACACTTCCAATTTTACGCGGGAGAAAACCCGAACAACCAAAGACCTATATAATATATATATATATATATATCTATATATATATATATATATATATATATATTATATATATATATATATATATATTGCTGCTCGAAGCACGAAGCTGAAAACACCAGCATGACGAATGGGACTTCGTCGAAACGTCGCCAAGACACTTCCAATTTTACGCGGGAGAAAACCCGAACAACCAAAGACCTACATATATATATATATATATATATATATATATATATATATATATATATAATGAAAATGATATAAAAGTGTTGAAGATAATAAATAATAATACTATTGCAAATATTCCTGTGTATTTTCCAGTCTTTAATGTTCACTTGTCATAGATCATAAGAACTTAAGGTGGCAACTATTAAATAGAATTTATTCTTGCTATTGTCCAGATTATCTGATTATCAAGTATTGCATAAAACATACATGATAGAAAATTCCTCCTCTTTGGCAACATCTGTCTATGTATTCTGAGGAAGAAGCAAAACAAAGTTTATGTGATTTTTCTTTTTTCTTTTTTGCTGGAAAGTAAATGATGGAAGCTGACAAACTATGGTAAAAACCACAGGCACATGACTATTGGATGCTGCAAATGACTGTAAAGATAAACTGGTTGCCAAGCATCCAAAATGCAATCTTATGACTGCAGAAGATGGAGGATGTGGGTGTTGTAACTTCAACCTTGTTCATAAATAGCTTTGGGGGGGATCTTGCTTAATTTCAAATGGTAACTAAGTAACTGATCTTTAAGCAACAACTACCTGTTAATTAAGTACTCTCACAGATTATCTTAGTTTTAGAACATTTATTTTAAAATATTCTGTAAATATAATTTCAGTGCATTAATGCAAATAAGACCTGAATGTGGACAAGAATATCTGGAACTAAAGTCTGTTTTTAATTTTGTATTTACTACCTTTAATGAAAGATAGATATATGGGGAAACAATATTATATTATTACCTGAAAATATCAGCATTCATGAATTGATGTTTATATTTAAGAAGGGCCAGCATCAGATCATATGAAAACTTTAAAATATAAATTTACCTATCAAGTCTGAAAAAAACATATATATTGAAACTAATCTTTATCAGGCAAAACCCTCGATATATTAGTTTGGTTTGTTTATAATGCATTCATAAAAATATTCAGAATCTTTAAACCTCCAGATGACTTATGTGTCTATTGAATTTGCTGTCAAAGTACTGATGGTTGATGGGCAAGTTCAAAACCTCTGCTCCAGCTTTCATTCTTTATATTAAAACCAAACTTGTCCTTCCAGCAAAAAATATCTTTGTTCAAAGGTCAGTATCCTGAAAGTCCTTCAAATAGACTGATATTTTCTATTAAATAGGACAAATGGCCCACTATAAGGATTATTTTGTTGCTTGAATGTTATCTCGCTGTTGTCTACAACTGACTTTTAAAAATATTTTAGTCCCTTTCTTGTATTTTTATCTTTCTAGCAGCCTCTAACACATTTATTTATGGAACTACAAGAATAACATGCAGGAACGTATATTCAATTGCTCCTTAAAATGTAGTGTGGTCAAAGGGTGCAAAGCTGCAAGATTAATGGGCCTGAGAAAATTAAATGATTGAATATGTATTATTTCATTACACTTTATAAGATATAAACACAAATAAAACAATAGCTTTAGAGTGGGCATGTTTAATGGTACAGTTGTCAATAGTCAGCCATTTTAGCAATGTAACACACAAAAAAGCAGTTCAGAATGTTGTGCTAATTTCTATTCCAAATTATATTAAGATAGAAATTATTTCAAGACCTAGCAAGAACTGCATTGCAAGGATACATGTGGAAAAGTAGCGATAAGATCTGATCGATAAACAAAAAGTATTATTATTTTCTTCCAATATCCTGAGCGGATGGCACTTCCTTGACATTAATGGACAGAAATACAGTAAAGCTTTTGACAACTAAGTTACTATCATCTGTAAATGATGCACAATGAAGTATATGTTTTGCACTACGCAAAATTACTGTCATTTTAAATGTAAAGTTTATAATTTTTCTTTGTTTTTGTTTTGGAAAGTCAAGGTATTTGATACTAACAACGCCTAAAGATTACATCTGTATTCAGTCCATAAAATCCATGTTAATGTTTACTTTGAACTGCTGCAGACCTCATTGCTTAATGATCTGCCTAATTTATGGCCATTTTTTCTTTCCCAGCTATGCATTTTAGACAAAATATAGTCATTCTTTTTCAAACTACTTCCTTTATTGTTATCTCAATAAATCTGTTTTTTCCACTTTAGGAAGGAAGGAAGGAAGGAAGGAAGGAAGGAAGGAAGGAAGGAAGGAAGGAAGGAAGGAAGGAAGGTTGATATGGAGGAAAAAGTGTTAGGGAAATATTTTTTTCAATACTCATTTCTTCCTGGGCCTTGCAGATGTTAAAAATTCCATGGAATGCAGGTTCCTCTATTTCATATCAAGTAATACATAAGCCTGGCATTCATGTCATTAACAAAAACAGGCCTTATTCTTAGAAGACCAGTGTTGGTTTATTTTTTGACTGAAGCAATTTAGATAGTCTTTTGCATGCCTTGCTCCAACATTGTAAAAATTCTTGCTCCATCTTAAAAAAATAGTTACAATTTCATCCATTCTATCCCTCATATTGTTGTTATATTTTTGGTTCTTCCCATTGCTGCTACATTCACTTTCTTCCTGAGGCCTAATTCCTAAAACAATCTAAAACGAGAAAACCTCAAGGGGAATTTTCCTTCTCTGATTTTTGTCTTTTTGTCACTTACGGTATTTGAAGAAGGCAATTGTAGCGTGAGATAGGTTATTCTGAAAGATTAGCAATGGAATCTACTAGGTGATGGATCTCCAAAAATCCATTAATGCCAAACCTCAATATTGCAACCAAGAGGTCCCTATACCTAGATTCTACTCTATCACAATCTTCTCAAATAGACTGATGTGAAACCAAGAAACCAAGGTTTGTAACATGAAGACAATTATTTAAATTTTCTTACTTTCCACAAGCACACTTAGCAACCTCTTTTGAGCTTTAAGACTTGTTATTTCTCTTTCTACTTGAAAGAGGCATTACAAGTAATTTTTTATTTAGTGACTGTTCGGAGTTATGACTGACCCAAAAAAAAGGACTTATGACCCTGACTTGAACTTCTAACAGCAGCATCTCCTGGGTCACATGATCAAACTTTGGGTACTCAGTAATCAGTTACTCAGCAATTTATATTTAAAATTCATCAGTGTTATTGAAATCCTCAAGTGGTGAACAGCCTTGTATGTATATATAGCAATCTGATGAGCATAATGAATATATACATAAATATATGTAAATATTATGTTATTTTAGCAATGTTGTTTTAATTATTCATTGAGAGTTGTCTAAAGATTGATATCAGATGAGCAGCTATATAAATGCTTTAAATAAAATAAATAAAAATGTCAAGAAAATCATGGGGATATCCTTTGTGTGGCATACTAGTAACCATTGTCCCAAAAATGACAGAGGTGGAAGAAAATAGTCGCAGGACAAAACTTAAGACTGATCATATTTAACTGAAATTTCAGTTTAGTTATTAACAAAGAATTACATATTATTCATATGATCATTCCCCATACATCTAATCATTGTTTATCTTCTGCCACATTAAAAATAACAGTTTTAATGAGAGATCGAAAGACAGACAGACAGATGACACACACATGCGCGCACGTGCGCGCGCGCACACACACACACGTATACATTGCCTTAAGGTTGCCACTCTCTCCCCTAAGGCCAAAGTTCAGTTTTCTAATTTTGTTCCTCACATGGCTGTAGGATACTAAACAATGATAATGGCACACCAGACAGCAGTGTCTGGAGGTAGTCTGTTTCACTGTTTTGTTTCTAATCCATCAAGCACTCAAAAAGACATCCTCTTTAAAATATCCTCTCTTGCTGACATGGCTAAATTGACTGCTTATTGCTGACTGGAAGCCTTTATACTATAGACTTTTTGCATGGAATAGGGAAAAAAATGAACTTGATATCTATGTTTCTGATGATTAGACAGCATAGATTATAGAAAGGAGAGAGTTATAGCTACAGACTAAGAGCTAATTTTATAACTGTATTTATAACTGCTATAAAAAAAAGATCAGAAACAATTTCTTTGTTTTGTTCTTCTTTCTTTTCCTTTATTTTCCTCCACACTTTTTTTGCATTTTTTGCATTTTTAGTTTTCCTGTTGATTTCTTTCTTTTTCTTTACTTTTTCTTAGCTTGTATTAGTTTTTTTCCTTCTTTCTAAAAATATAATATTCCCTTCTCAATGTGTGTGTGTGTGTGTGTGTGTGTGCATGCGTGCGTGTGTTTGTGTGTGTCAATATAACAAAAACAAGAAAATCTCTTCAAGAAGATTTCTTTTGGGCTTAAATATTTATAAAAATTATGGTTGCTATTATTCATAACTTCTAAAAGATAAACATGGACAGTGTCTTTGGCACTGAAGGCTATTTTGGAAATATGTCAAGAGCACAAAGGCTCTGGTTAACTTGCATGTAAAATCAGAAATAACAAACATCATTTAGATCACACACCGTGAACATGGCTAAAGATTCCACATAATGAACATGGCTGGAGACACTATTATATCTATTACACATTTAAGAACATTGTAATGAATACAAGAAAAAGTGTATCAGATCTTGAGAACTGACTACCTCAGTTTTGGTGTTTTTAATCACTGGAATCTATGTTGAATCTAGACAATACGGGAGAACTGAACATCAGTTTAGAGATGCTCAGCTATCCTTGAAGGGATTCCTCTGAAGGAGTAGGAAATTGGAAATTTTCTTATCTTTTGGAGAGAGAAGATGTTTTTGACCAGATTTCTATGTTTTTCCAAACATATTAATGTTAACATATTAACTCATTCAATAACATGATAAAGCACAAACAGTATTCTGAACACAAAGGCTATATTAATCAAATGAAAGAATGGGACATTCTGAAACATAGCAGAATGAGTTATATTTCATTAATTTCTTTTAATTTTAATTCATCTTAAGTTTAAATCTAATTGATCTAATTGTTGTCATGGCCCTTTTCTACATTTTATGATAAGAACTCCAGTATGCTACTTAGAAACATGCACACTGAAGGCTATTTCCAAAATAGCCTTCAGTGCCAAAGACACTGTCCATGTTTATCTTTTAGAAGTTATGAATAATAGCTTATACATATACATATACATACATATCTTATACATATAAGATCAAGAAAATTTCCTCCCCATCCAGAAAATTAACAAAAAACAAGAGGAAATAATAAACCTTATACCTTAGGAGTGCACAATCATAACTATAGCTGAAGATATTGCAGATCTCAGCATTTAATCTATCCAAATGAAATTTAGGCTGGCGAATAAATCTATCAGGAAAATAGCCAAATAGAGTTCTTCACTTCTTAATAAGAATGTAATTCATGTAACATAATAGCTACATGCTTCCATGAGTGAGGGGTTTTTTATTTATTTAGTCAACAGCTGCCCAACTAACAGAGGCTTTACTTAACCTTTTCCACAAAGTAGGAACGTTAAATGCATAAACGATAGCCACAATGGTTAATATTATCCTCTCCTGTTTTATGTTCCTTTTTAATAGTTATTTTTAATTGTGATTGTGTTCTTTGTGTATTTATTGTTTTTTAATCATGTTGTACATTACTCATATCACTTTCCTGTGAGATGGGCAGGTACAGTATTATGAGAATAAATAAATTATTTAAACTTTATTTCTTTTTTAGTATCATATATTTTAGAATAACTAAGACTATTTGGTAATCAAGCCCATGGAAATATATTCATTCCATTTTTTTTAGCAATTGTTATTGTAGTCCAAAATCCATTTGATGATAGGTGAGGCCTTTTCTGTGATATTCATCAAGACAGGCCATACAGATAATGAGGCAAAGTCTTGCTCATCTCCACAGCCATGCTCCTTCAGCTGGGGGAATGGTGAAACAACAGAGGTGCTTCATAAAATTTGGCCTCATGCACTCATACATGAACAGCTGCTGTGTTTTCAATGCAGAGATACCCCTTCAAATCCACAACAAACATGGTGTTTGAAAGCCAAGATCTCCCATGTTACTGCTGATAGACTAATGTGACTTTCTGCTGGCAGTCCTGAATCAGATATAATCAGCATTTGTTTGTACACTTTCAAGGCTCTAAATTGGAACCAAACCATATACAATTATAATAATTGTTGACAGGATTTAGAAGATATTTGTTCAAATTCTCTTGCAGAAAAGCTAAGCATTTCCTTCTTCCATGCTATTCAGTGACAAAGATAGAGAACCCATGGCCCACTAGCTGCATAGAGCCCCCAGTTCTGCTTTCTGCTTGCCCTGGAATCCCCCACAATCATATTGTCAAAACACAATAGCAAATCACCAAATTGCAACAGTACTATATTGTTTTTCTCTGCTTTATGGGGCAAAAAACAGAGACAAAATAGTTAATATAATAGATCCAAGTTCTAGTGCTTTTATCCAGTAACATTGTAGTGACATACCACATAGTCCTGAAATCCTCAGCTGCATAAAAAACAAGTGTGATTTAAGTTGGACAAATAGACGCTCTACTGTCAGTGACCTAATCCATTTTCCCCTAGCAGCACTAGTTTTTTGCAATATGTCAGTATGAAACTTTTCCAAATAAAGATAAACTTGATTTATTGGGCTACCAATTTCATGATTTATCTATCTAATTTAATTTTAGTCCACTGAAAGCTGCCCTTTTAAGCTACCCATCTCATAGACTTACTTCCTCATTTCTATTCTAAAAATCCACTGAAATAACTAAACCAAATTTTTACAGTAACACATTTAATTGTTAAATGTACAACCATTACTCCAGCCCATGTATATGCTACAGATCTTTAACAAAGCCATAGTTTCTAAAAAAAAAAAAAAAAACAGTCCTTACCGTTTTATTGCTTCTTCTTGTTTCCGGCGCTTTTCATTCTTTTCTTTCAAATAAGCCAGGTTGGTTTCATTTCTCATGCGATCATTCTCCCGAGCAATGTCAGAAGCATTCTGTATAACCAAACCATCATAGGCCTTCATGCCCATATCTTCAATGTACTGGAGAAAAGTGCCCAAAGTGACCTCCTCTTGATTAGAATTCATCATCTTGTGGGAAATACTTCCTGTGGATTGACAAAAGGAAAAATGTTCATACACATGTATATTATTTCACTGGTTTTCTGCCCATTCTTAAATCAATGAACAATTCAAAATTTGTCAGGATTATCAAATGTAATTTTATTTTAGGCTGAAAACAGTTTGAGTAAGTGTTGGATTTTGTATTTTAAAAAATGAGGAATAACCATTCCATGCTTCTTTGTGTCACTGACCTAATAGAATTTAAAACTTTCTAACTTATTTTTGACCATGCTCCAATTTGGGCTGCTATTAGCTCTGTGAGCTCTGTTTTAAATGAATTGCATCAAATAAAAGCTTTATTGCTATATACCGAATTAGCTTTTTTCCTTCTGGTTTATTCTCTCCCACTTTGCTTGATGGAAAATGCTGGAAATTTCAGAAGTTTGTTCATTGGCTACTGACTTTCTTTTTTATGATCAAACACAAGTGATTTAATTTAGAATTTATATAAGGTGTAAATTTACAACAAGCATTTTCTAATGTTATGACCTGTATCATATAAACACACATACACAGAGATAAATTTCATGGTTTTATTTATTGTTCTATTTATGTATTTATCATATTTCTACCCTGTCCATCTCACCTAAGTGATATATGGATTAATATATGAAGCTTGGCTGTCATCCCAAGGAAGTATTTTCTCCAAATCCATATGTTCCTTTGGTTAAGTTAAATTCCATGCATCTGATTGAAGTTGATTGTGGTCCATGAAAGCTTTGGCAATAGTAGAAACATTTCTAAAGTGCTACCTGATTGGTTTGGGGTTTATTTACTCATTTTTATTTAGAAAAAAAGTTTTAAAAGGAACCCTTAAGGGAATGTATTGATAATGCCCTCATATAAACAGTATTACAGTTCTAATTACATTCAGCCATTATAATCTTATTTAATTTTAAATGCCTGGAGAACACCTCAGTATGAGTTCATTTCTTAGTTTTGACAACAACCAACAATATTGAGGCCTACATGCTTAGTAGGGAAGCAAATATGAAGTTAGAAAGATTGTTTGCCTTTTCACCAATTCTCATGCTGCTGAAGATCAACAAATTATATTCAAAAATATTTCAGAATTTGCAATGGCAAAGATAGAACTGAATCAAAGTTTATGCTACATGAGTAAAAGGCAAATCTTATAATAGTTCCATCCATGCAAAAAAAATTTAAAAGCCCACAATTTCCCCCCTTATGTATTCTCAATCATTTGGTGAAAGAGAAATTTGTTTTTGAACTGCCTGTTGAAGTAGATAATTTCAGTGAAATTCTAACAGGTGGAATACGGTGTAGTTGTCCTTATGAGATAAACCATAGGATGGATGAATATGCTGTATTTCATTCTAAATCATCTCATCACCAATTTGTGGCCTTGCTAGGCTTGTCAGGGTTCAGTTAAGTCCCAAGGCAGTTATGTCTTTGGCTTTTTCAAATTGAAAGGCTTTTTCATTGGCTTTTTCAGATTGAAAGGTTTGGGCAGCAAAAAAAGCCTTAAAGATATGAAAGCCCAAGTAACAGAAAGCAATGGCACCATCTGCACTGCCTGACAATTCCAACATTAAAATAACCTGAAAAACACGACAAAAGAAATATCAAAGAAATGTTCAGGTATACTGACCATAAAGTAAGAAAACTTTGAAATAATTTAAATTCAAGCATGTTAATTTAAATTTAATGGGAACAAAATAAACACCCAATGGGAACAAAATAAACTATAAATTAAGAAGGGTCATTTACTCTAGGCCTAAGAAAGGTCATACATTGGCAACCTTGTTTGTTTTTAATTTCTGCATTAATGATGTGACTCTTTGCTTTAATGATTCTGGATTTCATATACTTAAGATTGCAGATCTAAATTATCATTGATATGAATATGCAATACTTTAGTTTCAAAGAAAATTTTGCTTTGGAGTACATGGAGTATACCTGAAATCTGTTCCAGAGGAGCTGGATCTTTTTCCATACATTCCAAAGCACTTTTTTTACCATTAAAGACTAATATTTCTATTGTAGACTAGTCACTTTCCTTAACTAACATTTTCGTGAAAGTGAGGTGCTCGAATAGCTACACATATGAAGTAAGCCAAAGAAATCTGGGGGGAAAAATTGCTACTTTCACAATTTGAGAAAATGTGCTTTGTACATGTTACTGCTTCAAAAAATCTGTTCTGAATGATTTACACAAACTGTAAATTATACTTTTACTAAAAACAATAGGGAAAAAAAGGTGAAAGGAAGAATGGGAAAAGACTACAGGTATAGAATATTGGATGATGTGTTTGAATCCTAAAGAGACAGCAGCAATTTTACAATGGAAACACAAAACAATGTTGTGTTGTTATTGTTCTTCCATACAATCATACGTGATTCTCAGACATTGCCTGTACAGATCCCTGCAGTTTTCTTGACAAGGTTTTTCAGGAGTGGTTTCCATGGCCTCCTTCTTAGGACTGAATGAAAGTGGATTGTCTCAAGGTTACCCAGCTGGTTCTGTGCCTAAGATCAGACTCCTTAACCTTAAGGCTTAACCACTACATCAAACTGCTGTAGTTTGTACTGTACAAATGTTGTACGTAGCAGTCTAAATCCAAATGTAATTTGCAATACGCATAAAAGAAAGCCATTTTTTCTTCAACATCAATAAAGCTAACATAATGTGGCACTAAATAATACACAATCTTAATACTGAACTCAGTTTTTCCAAGTTTTGATATTGTCTCAGTCATTCTTACATTGTTTAAGGTAAATCAGTATTATAAACACCTTTACATTAAAAATACTAAACTGAACTTGAAGTGAATGGGAACCCCAAGCTAAATCATGTAATCACTTTGCTATATTATAATCCTTTATATCTAGGAAATATTACTGTATTTAGCCTTTAATCATTCGATGTCAAGATTTCATTGCCTGTACATTGCAGATTTGTCACTCAGCTGAGCTGATTGTATGAATAATATTTGACTTTATTAACATTTAAAGTAGGTTATTTATTATTATTGTACTTAGCATCTACACTGTTTTAAATTTATTGTATACAAAGGAAATATACAATACACTGTGAATTCATATTTTCTCTGAAAATAAGTCTTTTAAGGTTCCAGCCAGTCTTTACCTACAAGCAGGGCATTTCTCACTTTTCCTCACAAAATTTCTTATCTCCTAAACTGCATTTCATGACTGTTAAATATGTTCAATCTTGGGATTTTTTAAGAAAATGTCTGTAATTTAGGATTACAGGAAACTTTTTCTCTTCATTGGGGCAGAACATAGGATTGCCCTGTCTTTTCTAATTTCTTGATTAATCCAATTTTCCTACAAATCAAATTGTACTCACCATCTATGCATGCTATTGGATGGATTAATGGTGACCCAGTTATCAATTCAATACTGAATACCAACAATTTAATATCAACGATGTATACAAGGTTGTCATTTGATGACTACAGAAAATATTCAGCTACAAGACAGAAGTTTATGTATGGAGCTCACAGTTTCCTTTAAAACACAGCATGGTTTAAAATTTTTACTACTTTTCCTTCATCTCTTCCTTACAGTCATGATGGAGTGCTGTGAAAGGAGGGAATGCCTTAAAATCATGTGCAAAAGGTTTTCTGCAAAGAAGAAATGAAGTTCTCAGAAGGTGTCTTTTTACCTTTCATTTTCCCTATTGGTTTATTCAGCTTACACAGCAAGGTCATTGCATGATACATTCCCCCCCCCCTTTTTTTTTTTGGCCTGTGAATACTCACATGACTAATTCCTGTAGGATAACAATGCATGTGAAATTTCAGTAAATGAAAATAAATAATTGATTGGGTTTTTCAATCAAGTCTCTGATTTCCTGAAAAGTGATGACTTAATATAATAAAAAAAAAACCTGAAGAACTCAGATGCTAAAATCACTCAGTAAAAAGATGAAGGGAAAACCCATGAATTATGTCAGACTAATTAAAAACAATAATGTTCCAGTGCATCTAAGGCTAATATGATGAAGAAGAACATATATGTACAAGTATGTGCATTATTCCTGACCTCATTTAGCAGCTCTGGTTGTCAGCTTTCCACAATTTAGTAGTTTCTGGATGAATTCCTAATTAATTTCCAATAATTTCTTCCTTAGTAATTCTGTGAATTTACAATTCCAATTTAGAGATTGATAAATTGGAGATACTAATCATAATATTTATAGAATAGGGAATAGTGCCAAGGGGTGGAGTGTAATTATCTGAAAAGATTATGATAGATATAAACAAACAGATTAGGGACTAGTGTGTGACCCATCTCTTCTTTGTGTAGCCTTTCCCTTGTTGAAGGAAATTCTTCATAAACAAAAGGAAGTAAACTTACATTTCTCCTCACTATTAACAGCATTGTGGGGAAAGAGGGATCTTCAAGATGCTATAGAGAAAAAAATATACTGAACATCCTGTATTTTGTCTTGTAATACCTCTGGTATAACTGATGTACAAGTCAAAGTCATCTAATAAGTTTCATGGCTCAGTTAGGAACTGAACCTGAATCTTCCCCAGTATTAATTCAGCATTATAATCTCTACATCCAATTGTCTCTCATGTAAATTTTGCAGAATGCTGCTCATTTGTTAAAAGAGTTCTCTGCATGACTCCTAGCCATTTTCAGCACACTGATGAAAATCCAATCCTCACTTGGAGTTTTTTTCAGATTTGCATGGAAAATTTCCTAGTCATCCTAAGAAGCCTCTTGACCCATATGGTTAGCCACATGAAGTTCCTTGTGTAGAGTTTCAAGTGATTACTGTGATGCAATTTGCATTATGGTTTGAGCTGTGTTGTGCTGGAGGGAAAACAAAATATGGACAAAGGGATAGGACAGGTTGTTAAAAGATAACCTATTCCGGAAATGAGAAATTAATTCCCTATCACTTACATCCCTGTCTTGAATTACAATTGTTGTATTTTTTTTTTCAGCTAAATGGAAGAATGTAAAAGGAATACGTTTTCAAGCTTACACAAGTCAGCATGCAGATTCCCCTGTATCCTCTCTTTGATATGTTCATTTCTCAGCACATGTAAATTCTAATGGAACAATGACATCATCAAATAGCAGATACATTCCATTCCAGTTGTAGCAGTTGGATTCTCTTTGAAAGATTTAAATGCTTACAAGACATTTAAGTGCAATACAGACAGACCACATTCCGTTTATACCAAACTGCTGACTGCAGCACCACTATAGATGTATTGCACTCTGGATTCTCCTCTCTTTCAGAGTTGCTGCCTTTTATGCAATGGCTTTTAGAAGACATATAATTTCTCTGATAGGCACATTGTCAATGAAATTCTCATATTGTGTCTGGCTCCTTCTTCATTTATTTTTAAGTGGACCTAATTTTTCAAAGGAAATGACTTCTGATTTCATATGGTAGACATGCTGGCAAATATTATCTAAGTGTTTTATGTAGTGCTAAAATTACTGATAATGGAAAAAATAGAACAAAGTCTAAACTTTTCTGCAAAGTCTTAAGTTCAACCTACCTAGAAACTTTCTATGCACAGTTGCATTAATTTATTATATATATATATATATGTATGTGTACATGTAAGAGCTTGTGCACTGGTAAGTGAATGGGTATGCTTATATGGTTGTGTTTGCATATGTTCATTTACATATATGTGTATTTTTTCCCAGGGAATGAAGAAAAGCTCCTTTTACACTTGAAAGAAGCCACTTGTGTGAAAGTATTAGGAATAAAGAACTTTACAAACTGCATATATTAAGGATGGGCATAATTTTCACAATAGATTCTCCTTCCTGCAGGCCATAGTCCACAAGGCTTGAAGAATGTAGATCACTGATACTGTTGTTATAGTAGTTTACTTGTCAGTGGTAAGGCATTTATGCCATGATGCCTTTTTCATATGTGTCTTAATCCCAAATGCAATTTCCTAACAGGCAAATAACATAGAGCTAGAGTCTCAACAGCCAGAAACACCCACAACTGGCAAATTAAGCTTATCTATTGATAACTAGCGCTGCATGGTTAGGTTCGAAGAGAAATGTATCATATTTACTTAAGTATATGTCGTTATTTTCTTAGAAGGGTATGTAGAGAAGAGAACAAGGTAAAGTGAAGATATTTTCTCTAAGAGAAAGTAATTTAAAATGTGACATAGTAATGGTATGCTTTATATAAGAAATAATTAATATAGATATAAAAGATATTTGCAATATGTGTTTCAGAAAAATAGGAAAAACATTTTAATAATTTAGCATGGCTTTTACAAATAAACACTCCACCCACCAAATTTTCTTATAAGACAGTCTAATGCACAGAAAAAGAAGGAAAAAAATCCCAATACATTACATTTTAGTTTAGCTGCTGTTTAATTAATATTTTTAAAACACAGAAAGTTTTTCATTAGATACTTCTAGACTGTAAATAAATCAATTTTTGCTGATATACATCTTTTACAGGCATTTCATTTCATTAGCATGCTTGGATTTTGTTTTAAATAAATGGATGGATAGATGGATAGATGGATAGATGTATGGATGAATAACATATGTGCATGCATATATGCATACGTATATATACATACCAAGATTAAAGTCCTTGGGGGACTGCTAAGTGCAATAATTAAAGGTGACTTTTATCTGTAAAAGCCCTTTCCTATGATTTAGCTCAGTGCAGAGTGAAGGGATATTTCAGCACCATTAAAAAAAACAAAAACAGATTTTGCAGACTGGCTCAGTTTTTCTTCAGTTAAAGTGCTTGCGATCTCCTTGGCAAAGATATCCAAATTGTAGCATTCTGCATCTCCAGAAGTCAGTATGTTTAATTCAAAATACAGGTCTTCTCCATACAGGATTTTAAAAAGGCTTTTAAAGTTTGACTTTCAAAAATACAGTATTGGGAAGAGAGAGGATCTGGCATCTTAAATCCACCTTGAAAGAACAGACAGTTAAAGTATCAGGGGGCACCAGTGGTACCCTGCTTTGAAGTCCAAAAGAAATGAAATGGGAGGGTTTTTTGCCCACCACACAGAAGATTACAGCACCAGCATATGTGATGATAGAGAGGGGGTTAAGGTGCCTCATTGGAGTGGATGCTGTGGAGACCAAGAGAAAGAAAAAGCATGGATAGAAAGCATTGTATCCAAATGGCTCCGTGCAGTTGGAAAAGCAGTCCTTGTTGCCATCTAAACACGGAAGGTTGTAAAACAGTCTTTCTTGCGTTCTTCCCCTCTGCCCCCCCCCCCGCCTTCTCGCTGTCTCTCTCTCTCTCCCTTTCTGTTGATGCTGTTGTTGATTAATCAGGGATTCTCAAACAAAGAGAAAGCCTACCTTCGGCTTTGAGCAGTAATCTGAGGCTTCACTTTTCCTGCAATCCGTTTGCATTCAGTAGCCAAGCAGCCAGCATTCTAGCACCTTGGACAGTTCCCTTTTTGCTTTCCTTAGGCCCGTTGGGGGGAAAAAAATTGAGGCAGGGGAAATAGTGAAGAAATGGCAAGAGACTGGAAAGCAGCAGCCTTCGATTCCAGCTTGCAGTCCCAAGGGGCGCAGCTGCTCATTAAAAGCTCCTATATAGACAACAGATTCTCTCTCTTTTCTCTTGGCTACACAGAAGTCTGACCAGCAAAATAATCCAGTATGGGTGTGGGTGTGGGTGTGTGGAATCGGAACAAATCCACCCTCTTTAGGTAGGACAAAATATGAAGCAAGACTGTTCCATTCTTATCCCCCACTCCCCCCAAAACATCCCTCCACGGAGAATGGACAAGTTAACCTTTAGTCCTGGAAAGAGCAGCCACTTAGAGAGAACATTTAAGTCTCGGCTTGAGATCACATATTGATGTATCGTTTGCACTCACCCTCGTTGTAAAAGCCATGCAAAGCTCACAATTACTGCTGACGCAGATTAGGCTGCTGCTTGGGGAATGGTAGGAGGAGCTTTTTAACCTCATCAAAACAACTTCCCACCACCTGCTCCCACTGCATGAAAACATATCTCCCCTACTTGGAATGAGTAACCATGTAATCATATGATTTGTAAGGCATTTGAGACTAGTGCAAGACTTCCTGTAGGTTAGTGGATATGAAGCAAATGAAGCTGTGATATATATGATGTACCACAATATTTTATAACACCACTTTACTTTAACTATTAAAAGATGAAATAGTTTTAGACCAGTATCAAAAGAAAAAATATATATCTTTACTATAGCAGACAAAATTTTAAAATACCTTTAATCAACAATTAACTAAATAAAATAGATATTTTGAGACAAATGTATATTTCATAATGAACATGAATTCACTGATCAATTAAAATCTATGTTGTCTAACTAGCTTTTTCTCAACTTTTGTCACCTTCTAGATGGGTACTTAAGTATAACTCCCAGAATTCTCAGTCATCATGGTTATAGCCATAGTGACTGGTAGTTCCCACACATGTTGTGGGTAGCATTAGGTTAGAAAAGAGAAGTCTGTGTGGAAGATAGGATTCATGTCAATGAGGAGCTTCATGCTGCAGAAACAGCACACTTTGCTTTCTTGAGCACTGGCTTCTGCTTGATACGGGGCTTAGGTCAACCAGTTTGATTTTTATGTTTGCATTTTTTAAAAAAAATCTGATGTTAGCCACTGAAAGTCACCACAGTGACATGTGTGGCCATATAAATCAAACAAATAAATAAGAAGTACTAGTAGACTTTTCTTAGCTGGAAACTGTCTTTGGTTAATGTGCTACTTCTGCCTAGGAACCATTTCCTCCAACAAATTTAAAAAACCATGTAATATATGCTACAACTAAAATGGGGGGAGCTGTCATGATGCTTTATGAAACTGCTTCAAAACATGATGTCCATGAATCTTCCTCAGAGTGAAGCAACTATTTGAAGATATGTACTGTCTAGTTTGATAATGACTGGCTTTGGCCTCCATGGTTTCCCTCAGGAATCTTTCCTAGCTGTAGGACCAGATCAATGCAAAGCATGTATTCTACATTGAGCATCAGCTCCTTTTTATTGGAAATATATGGTCTTAACATCCATTTATTTATAAAAAGATTTTGCATATGTGTGCATGTTCACATATGTGGTGTGTGGCAGGAGTAACTCTGCTAGACCTACTGAAACAAAAATATGTTATGTTTATTATTTTGCTTTGCTTTTGGAATCTGTCTCCTATTTATAGTTCACATACTGACCAAATTATACAGTTTAGTGAAAACAAAAATGATACTCAGATGATAAATTCAGAAAATACATAACAATGGAGATGGTTTGAATGAGGATTATTATAGAATAAGATAGAAGGGGAAAAACCTGTTACCATGTGAAAATGGTACTCCCACAATCTTTAGTCTGTAAGTACAGCATATATGTATTGAAATTCTTATATCTTTCAGTTTCTTGTATTTGCTTTGATAAGTTGATACAGATATAACAGTATCAAGGCACAAACTGTATTATGATAGATTTTATTGTCCATGTTTAACTGCATTCCACTAAATACAATTAGGATAGAGCCAAAGCTTTCAGAAGAGTATAATTCTTCAGTCTCTAATTTAGATGGCCAGTAGGGTTCAATATGGGGTTGAATTATGAATGTATACAATATTGTAAATCTGACCAAATCATCCTGATTTCTTATTCACGTAATATGTTCATCCAATCTAAATTATATATTATACAATGAGGAAGAATCAATCACCTCAGCAACAATTTTGATATGCCCATAGGTTAGCCAAAAATATATATTTATCCTCCACATATATACTCCAGATTTCTTATTTTCCCACATTTTTCTCAAAGAAAGGAGCAAGCAACTTGAATCTTGACCAGAGATGGATCCTAAATTTATTTACCTGGAACCTCAGCCATTGTTTTGAAATTGATGGCATAGTTTCTCACTTTGTACATGAACACAGAGACACACACACGCACAATGTGCATGCTACCCAATTCCAAAATTGCTCTGGGAATCCACAAAAAATAGGCTTAATGTTGTTTTTAAAAACTGTAACTTTTCTGATATATTTGCCCTAAAAATGTTAGCCAAATACAAGACCCCTCTTCCATCATTTGCATTTCATAATCTTGTCTTTTCCACAAAGCTAAAAATTATCTACCAGTGGAACAGTATTCAAAATGTCAAATTAAATAACAGTTATATTTAACTGCTATATTAAATTTTCTTTAAAAATATCATTGTTATATATTTCTTTAGCTGCAGTAAAGTATGAATCACTTAAAATTTGCTCCATGTTTAAAAAACTAAAAGCTTTTGACACAACTGAAATAATATTTTTAAATGCTATATTGAAAGAAACTTCCCAATCTTTCTAAATGCTCCAACACTGGAAGTTTTTAAGAAGAGACTGGACAGCCATTTGTCTGAAATGGTGTAAGGTTTCCTGCCTGAGCAGGGGGTTGGACTAGATGACCTCCAAGGTCCCTTCCAACTTTACTACTATTATTGCTATTATTATCATGGATGCATTATTTCTACCTCTGAAATTAATGGGGTATTCCAAATGCTCTGGATCACCACTGGCCTAGATCATGACTTGGAGTGTCACACATTCAACAGCATTAGGTATTTTTTGGAATTATTTGAAAAGAATAATCTTGGCCCAAGCTTTACTGTAGCAAGTTGTGAATGGTGGATACGATGGAAAGTTGTGAACTGAATTTTGTTGAATAAGCAGCCATTGGTAATAAATTGATATGCTAGCAGTAAAGTGTGAGTAATGTTGTGGATTTGACAGAAATGTTATAAATACTGCATTACATATAGGACAAAGTTGTGATCTCTTGACTTGCGTAGCCAATAAATGGGCGTACCTCTGGTAAAGGCAGTTGTTTCACCAGGAGCAATTACATATGTGTTTAGTTTAGAATGTTGTAAATGACATATATAATGGCAGTAATGGAATACATTTGTACAAAAATGTAACAGTGGTGGAGAACACAATGGAAAACCATTGCACTATATTTTCAGAGGAAATATCAGTGAGCATTGATGGTTACCAACTGCTAGTAGGACATGATACTAACGAGGATCCTTCTCCAGCACCATTTAAGTTTCAAGCGCTAGAAATGTGTGAAAGGTAATATAAAAATAACCAAGCCATTCTTCCTTTATATCATAGTTCAGCAACCTACAGTACAGCTCATGGCCCTGATATAGCCTATCACCTGAAATTACCTAGCATGAACTCTCAAAAAGAAATATATCCACCTTGCCTGCAATGGTCCTAAAAAGAAAAAAATAGGTTTTGATTCTATTCTAGGCCTGTTGTAAAAATAGATTATTTTAATAAATTGTAATCACACAAGCCCATGTAAAAACATAGATAAATGTTTATAGTAAATCTTCAGTTACTGAGGTCTCTTCCTCCTCCATCCATAAGCATTTCTTTCCTCAACCTCAAGAGGAGCCCCAAAACTCTGCTGAACATGCTCTCAGTTTCCCTTCATGCCATGTCTCCTTTTATATCCATAGAAAAAAATTACATTTTCAGTTACTATTTGATTCAATGCAGTTTAGATTTTACATTTAAATTGTACATTTTACAATTTACATTTAGAGTTTTTTTCATGAAAATGTACATTTCATGTATTTTAAAATTAATTAATATTTAACAAATATTTTGAATGACAGATTAAATGCACAAAAATTCAGAAAAGCATAGATTTCAAAATACAATTGAGTTTTTAATCTATGTATTACTTCTAAATACAAGTTCATCTTCAAAATCAAACTAAACATAAATTCCTTGGTAACCAATTCTCAGAAAATCCAACTTTCTATTGAATCAGGTGATCACCCTATAAAGCAATTATAAAGTAACATTACTACTGGTCAAACATATTTCCTTAAATATTAGCTACCATTCCATTTTATACATAGCTTTTAAAATAGCCAATGTACATGTAGAATAATGTTTGACTAAAAATACTGTACAAGTGTTTTTATTCTAACAGGGATATTTGCTTCTTATTCTTTTCTACTAAATTACAAATGATGCTAGCAGATTCTGCTAGACAATGCAAAAATATTTCACCCGTATTTACCATTTTATGTTTTCAGGAAATGTTGTTTGGTTGCTTATTTAAAATAGATTAGATTACAGAATTTTGGCAGCTTCCCAAGTTCTGTAATTATTGAATGGAATATTCCAAATGAAAATGTTCTGATTTAATTAAGCACATTTTTAAACTACCCACATTTTGTAGAAGCAGTGGTTCTCCATAAAATGGTAAAGTGCAACCCTACATAATAATAATACTGTTTCATAAAGTTAACTTTTAGCCAAAGTGGCATCCCTAATTCTTTAGGTGCATTTTATTTGGAAATAAACCCACTTATTTCAAGGGAAACTGCTTTCACATATGTAATGTTTAAAGTTACAATTCTATGCTATAACCCTATACAAGATGAGTTCCTACAGCAGAACTCTATACAACATGGGGTTTGTAGCTTCCCTTCCAATGGTTAATTGGATTTTCAGTGCTCCCCACTGGAAGGGGTCTACAAATACAAATCACAAAGAAATAAAACAACAAGGCTACCTATAGCAGTGCAGGAAATGTAAACCATATCCTATTTGAACCAATTATAACTCTTAATAATTTAAAATTATGGAATTCAGTTTCATTATTGGAACTTATGTCCATGGATTTCTTTATTGCCATTTATGTCAATTTTATATAGTACCACACATTCATATTAAGCATTAGAATAAGTTACAATATGCCAAATAGTAGTGATACAGTCAAAAATGCAGCAATAATTTTTAATAAGAAAGTCGATCAGACTTTTAGATCACATGTTTTGAGGAATGCCCTACTCCGTGTTTGGAAAAAGTATTATTATAGATTAAATTATAAAATACCTATCTGGGGGATTCCCAGACATGCAATTGAGGGAACTTCTAAGGGGATAAATTTTGATAAAATTTCGTATAAAGAATTGTTAATCTGGTCTGGTTTGAATTGGCATTTGAAATCCCTAGATGTATTAAGGCAGGAAAATATTCTACAGTCATGGTTTCAATACTTACAAATAGTGGATAGATGGACTGTAGATAAGAAAGAGGGAATAACATTAGAAGATAAACAATTGGTTATTCAGATTAAACACCAGAGTCCGGCTCATATAAAAAGAATTTACAATGTGTTATTAGAGTTAGATTCGGAAACAGAACTGGTTAAAGATTGTATGATTAAATGGGCTCAGAATATACAGGAACCGATCTCATTGGATTTGTGGGAGACAATTTGGACTAGAAATGTTAAATTTACACAAGCTCAAAATTTGAGAGAAAATTTTTATAAAATGTTTTATAGATGGCATTTAGATCCTAAAAAATTATCTTGTATGTATCCTAATATACAGCCCAAATGTTGGAGATGTGGTAATAATGATGTGACATATTTTCATATTTGGTGGAATTGTAAAAAAGTAAAGGCTTTTTGGATTATGATTTGGTGGAACATTCAAAAGATTTTTAGAAGGAAGATAAAGTTTACTCCTCAACTATTTTTACTGGGTATTTTCGTTGATTGAAATGAAAAAGAAACTATCTTGATGTTGAATTTAGTAACTGCAGCAAGGTTATTAGTAGGTTCATATTAGAAGAAAGATTCTTTGCCTACTTTAGAAGAATGGACATTTAAAGTATCTAGTTTTGCAGAAATGGCAAACATTTCTGCTTATTTAATGGATCATACACAAGAAAGATATATCACTGTATGGAGAAGATGGATAGATTATATTCAGAAAAAGTATGGAATTAAAAAGTTTCACTTATTTTATGAATGAATATTATAACAAATATTATAGAGAATTGTCTTATAGGTTATGGAGTTAAAGGTTAATTATGATATTTTCTTTTTTCTTTTCTTTTTTCTTTTTTTTCCTTTTCTTTTCTTTTTCATTATTATAAATTTTGTTATTATTAACCCTGTATTCTGCTCTGGGAAGTGAGGGAGGGGGGTTGGGGGTGGGAGGGAGGGTAAGAGGGGGGGTAAGTGTAGTATAGATAACGGTTGCTTATAGGAGTGCGGCCCGGGCACTCCCCTTATGCTGCGTTCATGGGTTTGATAGGGATGGGAGGAGAGAAGGCATAGAGAAGAAGTAGGGTATTGAGAGGAGAAGGGGAGAGGAAAGAGTAGGAGGGGAGGAGAGAAAGAGGAGGGAAGTAGGGAATGTTTTAAGAAAGGGTGGACGCAGCCTGGGGGGAATGGGTGGGTCGCACCAATGGTTATGAATTTATCTTATTTTAAAATTGTATTGTATTTTTATAATGTTTAAATGGAAAAAAAATTTCAATATAAAATAAAAAAAAGAAAAATGCAGCAATAAGATAAGATAATCTTTATTGTCATTTTTTACTGTGGGCACAAGGACACACATCAAAAGTGAAATTTAGTTGCCCGCTTTCAAAGTGAACACACATGACATGCACCTAAAGATACTGTATACAACATATACATACTATATACAACATATTATAGACCTACACCCCCACATATACATATGAATATTAAACACTCCTTCTTGAATATATAAAGGGAGGAGGAAGCTTGAGAGTTCACAAGGTCACAATAAATTATTCTGAGATAAAATTAATATAGCAGTACCTCATATCTAAGGTTGAAACAGATATTTATGCAAAGTGCTTTAATTTATATAAACCGAAACACAATATGCATACATATTGAAGAGATTCTTTGTAAATTTGATCAAAATATGGTGTTGAACACCTTAACAAGTGAATTGCCTGGTCAAGGAATGATAGATTATATATAAAAGAATAGTTCATACTGAAATACAGCAAGAAGTGTGACAACTTTAGAAGCTTTTAAATTATGTTCCTTATTCCACAACGATTTTTAAGAAATCTATCTAACTAAATGAAATTAAATGGTGAAAAAAGTAAGGTTCTACATTTAGGCAAGAAAAACCAAATGTACAGGTATAGTATAGGGGGTACCTTGCTCAATAGTAGTAACTGTGAGAGGGATCTCGGAGTACTAATAGACAATCACTTAAACATGAGCCAGCAGTGTGCTGCAGCTGCCAAAAAAGCCAATACAGTGTTGGCCTGCATTAACAAAGAGATAGAATCAAGATCACATGAAATATTAATACCACTTTACAATGCCTTGGTAAGGCCACACTTGGAATATTGCATCCAGTTTTGGTCACCACGATGTAAAAAAGATGCTGAGACTCTAGAAAGAGTACAGAGAAGAGCAACAAAGATGATTAGGGGACTGGAGGCTAAAACATATAAGGAACGGTTGCTAGAATTGGGTATGTCTAGTTTAACGAAGAGAAGGACGAGGGGGGACATGATAGCAGGGTTCCAATATCTCAGGGGCTGCCACAAAGAAGAGGGAGTCAAGCTATTCTCCAAGGCACCTGAAGACAGGATGAGAAGCAACGGATGGAAACTGATCAAGGAGAGAAGCAACTTAGAACTAAGGAGAACTTCTTGACAGTTAGAACAATTAACCAATGGAACAACCTGCCTCAGGAAGTGGTGAATGCTCCAACACTGGAAGTTTTAAGAAGAGACTGGACAGCCATTTGTCTGAAATGGTATAGGGTTTCCTGCCTGAGCAGGGGGTTGGACTCGATGACCTCCAAGGTCCATTCCAACTATTATTATTATTATTATTATTATTATTATTATTATTATTATTATTATTATTATTATTATTATTGATCATCGCACAGTCAGCCAGATGTTCAGACTGGATTTGGCATTTTGTCTACCTATCGAGTCCTTACCCAGGACCTGGGATAGGCAGATGTGGATGTTTGATGGTATTACAGATATCGTCGCAGGATGGAAGCAGTTCCTAATAAGGCCGCCTTTTGCAATTGACTAATAGCGAATTTGTCAATGCCAATGGTGTTCAAGTGGTGCTCCAGTTGTTTTGGGATTGCACCCAAGGAGCCTATTACTATTGGTACTACCCTTGCTTGCTTTTGCCACAGTCTTTCTATTTCTATTTGTAGGTCTTTGTATTTTGTTATCTTCTCCAGTTCTTTCTCTTCTATTCTGCTATCTCCAGGCACTGCCACGTCCACTATCCAGACTTTTTTGTCTTTCTTATCGACAATTGTTAAGTCTGGGGTGTTATGTTGCAGGTGCTTCTCTGTTTGAATTCTGAGCAGTTTAATTTTATCATTTTCTATGACTTTCTCTATTTTATGATCCCACCAGTTTTTGCTTACAGGCAAATGATATTTTTTGCAGATCTTCCAATGCACCATTGTTGCTACTTTGTCATGCGCTGCTTGTAATCAGTCTGTGCAATCTTCTTGCAACAGCTTACCAAGTGGTCCACTGTTTCTTCAGCTTCTTTGCATAGGCGGCACTTACTGTCTGTTGCCGTCTTCTCAATTTTGACTTTGTATGCATTTGTCCTTAAGGCTTGGTCTTGTGCAGCCAGAATTAGTCCCTCGGTCTCTTTTTTCAATTTTCCTGCTCTTAGCCATTGTCAGGTTTTATTATTATCTGCTTTCCCAGCTATTTTTTTCATGTATTGGCCATGTAGTGCTTTGTCTTCCCATGCCTCTATTCTGTTTTTCATTTGGTCTTTCTTGTAGGCCAGTTTGGTCTCTCCAGTAGTTAGTAAGCCTTCCTGATATACTAATTTCAGTGCATCTTCATCATTGTTCTTCAGATATTCTTCCAAAGCCATTTTTTCTTCTTCAACCATCTGATGTACTTGTAGCATTCCACGCCCACCTATTTGCCTTGGTAGATAAAGTCTATCAATGTCACTGCGTGGATGAAGGGCATGATTCATTGTCATTGTTTTTCTGGTCTGCCTATCCATTGCTTTTAGTTCTGCTTGAGTCCAGTCCACTATTCCAGCTGTGTACCTAATGACTGGGATTGCCCAGGTGTTGATTGCCTTTATGGTATTTCCTCCATTGAGTTTGGACTTTAAGATCTTCTTCACTCTCTTGATGTATTCACCTCTAATCTTTTTCTTGACTTCAGTGTGCTTGATGTTGTCAGCTTGAAGGATACCCAAGTATTTGTAGTACTCTTCCTCATCCAGACTCTTAATGTTATTTTCGTGGGGCATCTTGATTCCTTCAGTTTTCACTATTTTTCCTTGTTTGATAGTAAGTGTGGCACATTTGTCCAAGCCAAACTCCATTACAATATCTTGGCTATATATACGGACAGTGTTGAGCAGCGATTCTATTTCAGATGATGTTTTTCCATACAGCTTCAGATCATCCATGTAAAGGAGGTGGGATAGTCTGGCAGATGTTTTTGATGTTTGATAGCCATGTCCTGAGTTATTCAGTATTGTTGACAGAGGAAACAGTGCAATAACAAATAGTAATGGTGATAATGAATCTCCTTGAAATATTCCTCTCTTGATATTAACCTCTCCCAGCTTCTCACCATTGATCTGCAACTGTGTCTTCCATTGTGCCATCGATCTTTGCACAAATTTTCTGATGTTTCTACTTACTCCTGTTATTTCTAGGCACTTTATTATCCAATCATGTGGCAGAGAGTCAAATGCCTTTTTGTAGTCAATCCATGCCACATTCAGGTTGGTCTTCCTTCTCTTGCAGTTTTCCAAGATCATTTTGTCTATTAGGAGTTGATCTTTTGTTCCTCTGCTATTGGGGCGGTTTCCTTTCTGCTCAGGTGGAAAGAGATTGTTTTCAACTAGATGCTGTTGTACTGCATCAGCTACCACACCAGTTAGTAATTTGAAAGTTGTTGGTAAGCAGGTAATTGGCCTGTAGTTACCTGGTGTTGCCCCTTTTGCTGGATTTTTCATTATTAGGTAGGTTTTCCCAGTTGTTAGCCACTTTTCAATTTCTCCTCCTTGTAGTATATTGTTGAACTGCTTGGCAATGAGTGGGTGTATAACAGTTAGATGTTTCAACCAAAACCCATGCAGTTCATCTTCACCTGGTGCTGACCAATTTTTGATTTTCTTTGCTCTTTTTTCTACCATTTTTGTTGTTATTACTAGTTCTTTCATTTCAACTTCTGTTTTATTTGCATCCACCTCTTTTAACCAAGCTGCATCCTTGTTGTATTTCTTTGGGTTATCCCATATCTGCTTCCAGAACTGCACTGTTTCTTCCTTGTCAGGTACTGACTGATTCCTTGCAGTTTCTCCATTGATGGATTGGTAGAAACGTTTCTGATTGGATTGAAATTGGAGGTTCTGCCTATAGTTTGCAATTCGAGCTTCATATCTACTGATTTTCCTGGCTATAGCTGTTATTTGTTGCTTTATTATTTCCAGTGCTTCCTTGATCTTCCTTGTTTCTAAGTGGTATTTCTTGATTAGGTATTCTTTGGTCTTCTTGTTCTTCAGCTTCTTTTCTTTCATCTGTTCTAGCTTGCTTGCATGTGATCTTAACTTGCTGATCTTATTTTCTAGTCTAACCTTCCATTTTTGTGGTGCACTGTTTGTTTGTTTTTCTTTTTTGTTGATTTTGCATCCCAGGTATTCTGTTATAACTGCAGCTGTGCTGTACATTAGTTGGTTTGTTTCTTGCAGTGAATTGGTGCTTATACTTGATATTGCAGTATTTGCATCTTTTAATGCTTGTGCTAGCTGTTTCTTTGGAACAAGCTTCAATGCAGGCAGCCTTATTCTGTTGTTTTTGTGCTGTTTTAGATGCTCAGTTATTCTTTGTTTCATTCTTTTATTTCTTTAGTTAGAGGGTTTTGTTCTTCCTGAGGAAGAGGTGCCTGGTTTCCAAATGAGAACAGTTGTATATCTCTACTGGATTCCTTCACTGCCAACTCCCCCTGGTTTGCCTCTACATTCTGAATTACTTCTGGTAAGGCTTTGATTTCTTTGCCCTGGGTAAACCTTTGCAGTTCGTCCAATTCTGTTTCTGTGAATACTTTATTTCGTATTATAAATCGGCGTTGATCTGCTAGTCTCTGTTCTGTTATTTCTGATTCTGGATGTTGTTCTTTCCAGAACTGGTGCATTCGTTTTAGATATCCTCTTCTTGTTGGACTTGATCTGTAGTAACAGATCATTATTTCTTTGTTTTCCATCACTGTGTATCTGCGACGGGTAAACACCTTTTCTTCCAGTAGTTCTGCAGCTGCTGGCCCTGGTTGCTCAGCCAACAGTCCTGAGTCCTGTAACCCATTTTTCACCAGATATCCAGGAACTCCAATATCTAGCGCGGACCTTGTTAACCCGGGCGACGTCCGAGCCGGTATGGCATTCTGAAATTTACGTCTCACCATATTTTTTATGGGAGAGACACTCTTTGTCTGACTCCTCTGATGAGACCTGTCCAGTATGGTTGAACCTCTGGCATAGCTCTCATCTTCCTCAGAGTACACAAGCCCCACAACCACGTCAAGGTAGTGCCTCACTGGGGGATTATTATTATTATTATTATTATTATTATTATTATTATTATTATTATTATTATTATTATGGATCATCGTACAGTCAGCCAGATGTTCAGACTGGATTTGGCATTTTGTCTACCTATCGAGTCCTTACCCAGGACCTGGGATAGGCAGATGTGGATGTTTGATGGTATTACAGATATCGTCGCAGGATGGAAGCAGTTCCTAGTAAGGCCACCTTTTGCAATTGACTAATAGCGAATTTGTCAATGCCAATGGTGTTCAAGTGGTGCTCCAGTTGTTTTGGGATTGCACCCAAGGAGCCTATTACTATTGGTACTACCCTTGCTTGCTTTTGCCACAGTCTTTCTATTTCTATTTGTAGGTCTTTGTATTTTGTTATCTTCTCCAGTTCTTTCTCTTCTATTCTGCTGTCTCCAGGCACTGCCACATCCACTATCCAGACTTTTTTGTCTTTCTTATCGACAATTGTTAAGTCTGGGGTGTTATGTTGCAGGTGCTTCTCTGTTTGAATTCTGAAGTCCCAGAGCAGTTTAATTTTATCATTTTCTATGACTTTCTCTATTTTATGATCCCACCAGTTTTTGCTTACAGGCAAATGATATTTTTTGCAGATCTTCCAATGCACCATTGTTGCTACTTTGTCATGCCGCTGCTTGTATCAGTCTGTGCAATCTTCTTGCAACAGCTTACCAAGTGGTCCACTGTTTCTTCAGCTTCTTTGCATAGGCGGCACTTACTGTCTGTTGCTGTCTTCTCAATTTTGACTTTATATGCATTTGTCCTTAAGGCTTGGTCTTGTGCAGCCAGAATTAGTCCCTCGGTCTCTTTCTTCAATTTTCCTGCTCTTAGCCATTGCCAGGTCTTGTTATTATGTGCTTTCCCAGCTATTTTTTTAACGTATTGGCCATGTAGTGCTTTGTCTTCCCATGCCTCTATTCTGTTCTTCATTTGGTCTCTCCAGTAGTCAGTAAGCCTTCCTGATATACTAATTTCAGTGCATCTTCATCATTGTTCTTCAGATATTCTTCCAAAGCCATTTTTTCTTCTTCAACCATCTGATGTACTTGTAGCATTCCACGCCCACCTATTTGTCTTGGTAGATAAAGTCTATCAATGTCACTGCGTGGATGAAGGGCATGATTCATTGTCATTATTTTTCTGGTCTGCCTATCCATTGCTTTTAGTTCTGCTTGAGTCCAGTCCACTATTCCAGCTGTGTACCTAATGACTGGGATTGCCCAGGTGTTGATTGCCTTTATGGTATTTCCTCCATTGAGTTTGGATTTTAAGATCTTCTTCACTCTCTTGATGTATTCACCTCTAATCTTTTTCTTGACTTCAGTGTGCTTGATGTTGTCAGCTTGAAGGATACCCAAGTATTTGTAGTACTCTTCCTCATCCAGACTCTTAATGTTATTTTCGTGGGGCATCTTGATTCCTTCAGTTTTCACTATTTTTCCTTGTTTGATAGTAAGTGTGGCACATTTGTCCAAGCCAAACTCCATGTACAATATCTTGGCTATATATATGGACAGTGCTGAGCAGCGATTCTATTTCAGATGATGTTTTTCCATACAGCTTCAGATCATCCATGTAAAGAAGATGGGATAGTCTGGCAGATGTTTTTGATGTTTGATAGCCATGTCCTGAGTTATTCAATATTGTTGACAGAGGAAACAGTGCAATAACAAATAGTAATGGTGATAATGAATCTCCTTGAAATATTCCTCTCTTGATATTAACCTCTCCCAGCCTCTCACCATTGATCTGCAACTGTGTCTTCCATTGTGCCATCGATCTTTGCACAAATTTTCTGATGTTTCTACTGACTCCTGTTATTTCTAGGCACTTGATTATCCAGTCATGTGGCAGAGAGTCAAATGCCTTTTTGTAGTCAATCCAGGCCACATTCAGGTTGGTCTTCCTTTTCTTGCAGTTTTCCAAGATCATTTTGTCTATTAGGAATTGATCTTTTGTCCCTCTGCTATTGGGGCGGTTTCCTTTCTGCTATAGACCATAACAATAAAGTTTCAGTATTTCCCAAGCAGTCTGTTTTCTCACCTTACATGCCTGGTAGGACAGTCAGTTACTGGGTGACTTTGAATTCAAGGTAGGTGGCCTTTGGGGCTGACTTCATAGGGCTCCTCACCCAAAGCATCTCTGTGGCTATGAGGTATCATTAAGTAAATTCTGCTTGTGATGAACAACTGTGGTATTTCATCATCTTCTATCTCAGGGGTGTCAAACTGCTGGCCCATGGCTGGTTGCATCATATAGAGGCTGCGTCCACCCCAGCTCCAGCAATGCAAAAAAGTCGTGATACATCATGATACATCGTGACAGGTCACATGGTGCAGCGAGTTTGACACCCGTGTTCTAGATGAGCTTTTAAAACTGGAAATGCCAAGCAGCAGCTTTGGGTTTGTAATAAGCAAAGCACTGTGGTGAGCTTTCTTTCGTTCTGGTTGCCTCTGCTTGCTCACCAAGGTTTTTCTTACTTATGTATTTCCTGTCCATACATTCTGAGGTAGTCAATCAATTTAGCTAACATGAAGCACTTAATAGGATGCGGAAGACATAGAGAATGGTACTAAAGTACAGTGGACTGATCCATTACCAAGGCAACAATATGACAAATGCAGCCCAAACCTGGCCCAAGAAACAAACATAAGAAAACACCCCGGACCCTCTCTCATTCACATGAAGATAACATGAGGAAGAAGAGGAACACATTCTGATTTGCAAGATTCTTGTTACTGTAGCTCAGTGCTTCTCAATCTTGGCAATTGCCAAGGTTGAGAAACACTGCTATAGCTGTTTTAATAAAAGTAGTTTCAGACTCTGTAACTTTTCATTTCGGGCTTATATGGCTTCATTTGTTTCTTGGTCTGGTCTGTCCTATAGGGCTGACACCGCAAATGATTTCAGAATTGTGTACACTTATTATACTACTGCTTAAAATTTTAGAAGGCAAGATATTGGAACATTGAGTACTAATGCAGTCTACTTGTCAGCTATGGGAAATCTTATAGGAAAATAGGATGTACAGTATATACCTAAGTTTAGTATCTTATTTTCCTTATAAATAAATGTATTACATGTAAAACCATTCAATGTAAATTTAAATTTATTACATGTAAAACTGCTTCTTCTTCCCACTGTTCTTACTTAAACCCCTTAACACTTTTCTTTTCTGCTAGTTTTTCTTTAAGACAAGCTTTTAGACAAATAGATTGAAATAAGATTATTGCTTTTGTAATATTCTGATTTTCATTGGACTGAATGTTAAGACCTTGGATAAATATACAGGTAGTCAAGTTATGACTACAATTGAGCCCAAATTTGTCATTGCTAAATGAGACAGTTGTTAATTGAGTTTTGCCCCCATTTTAGGACCGTTCTTGCCACAATTGTTAAGTGAATCACTGCAGTTGTTAAGTTAGTAATATGGTTGTAAAGTGAATCTGGCGTCTCCATTGGATTTGCTCATCAGAAGATCACAAAATATGGTCACATGACCCCCAGACACTGTAACTGTTATAAATATGAGCCAGTTGCCGAATGTCAAATTCTGATCACATAAACATGAAGATGATACGGTGATAAGTCACTTTTTTTCAGTGCTCTTGTAACTTTGAACAGTTACTAAACAAATGGTTATAAGCCAAGAACTACTGTATAGAAAATACTAAAAAAATATTTCTACAAAAACAAAATCATATGAGAAACTAAATACATTTTCCTACCAATTGTCTTTGTAAAAGCATATCCTTTTGTGGATTAAAAAATATCTTTATTCAAAACCAAGACAGCATTTACTGATAACGATAAAGGAAAACAAAATAAAATAAAACCTGTTCCACTTGCCTGTTTCTGTTTAAATAAGCCAGCTCTCTTCTTGAGGCAGCCCCATTAACAGGCTAATGTTCCTCTTGTTTTGTTTAGGAGAATGTTATGAATCTTTGAATCCTCTTAAGATAATAGCCAACTATATCAATGAATATAGTGAAACTGCCACCATTAAAGGAAAAAAAAACAGAATGCAAATTTTGCAAACCAATTAACCTCCTTACAATTAAAAACATCTCTATCTACTCATGAACCCATTAGTGATATTCCAGTTAATGGTCTGTCAACATTTCTATTAGATCTTTTCTCCCCACTCCTTTATTCCTGCTCCTGTTTTAAAATCTCGACTAATCAGCTTGGAAAAAACATCCCTGTGGATTAACAAGACACCTCATACATGCTTTCAAAGAGCTGAATGTGGAGGCACATAATTACAATTCATTGCCTACATATTTTTGAAGTAATGAATTCAGAAATTTGCTGAGCAATTTGCTGGTTGAATTTATCTCTTGCTTTTCTCCACATTAGAATCGACCATTTAAATGTCTACCTTAAATTAAAATAATCTGTGCATTGTTTATTTATTTACTGCAGTAATAGCAAAGAGTCCATCACCATTTCCTAGCTGCAGCAAACAAGCAAACATACCAGGCTTCAATATGGGATGTATCCAATCACCACTGATTTTCATGGTTGATTAGCCCTCCCTAGCTATATAATACCATTCTCTGTACATTTATGTAAAAGTAAATCTTGTTCAGTTCACTGGATCTACTCCTAAGTAAGGGTAATTAAGATTGTAACCTTACAATTCCAACTCACTGTAGTGCACTATGTTGCTTTTTGAGGCAAGATACCTTTAAGAGCTCAATTGTATTTTCTCAAGCAAAACATGAATAAGAAAGGAAAACACTGAATATAGAATATGCCATTGAAAGATGTAAGTTATTATTTTGGGTTAAAATGCCTGATATAAAGGACAATCTTTCAAAGATAATAGCAGGGGTGGGCAATTCATTTTCCCAAGGGCCAAATGAGAAACTTCGACTGTTGTGGACAGCTGCTATTGCACCACCCCCCTCTGCCACTGCCCTGCTGCCCTGCCATCCACCATCACCCTGCCCTCTCCATTGCTATTATTACCATTATCCTGTGCCCCTTCCACCACCGCCCCATCTCCACTACTAAAATCCCACCTCCTCATTGCCTGGCTGCCCCCCACCACCCTATGCCACCCCACCACTGCCACCACCTCACCTCCCACTGCCGCCACCAGGGGCCAGACTGGAATCACCCACAGGCCAAATGTAGCCCATGAGCTGTAAAATGCACAGGTCTGGTTAATAGTGTGTAGGCACCAAACATATTAATAATAAGACACGCTCTTCATATTATGTTCAAATTCAGTACACAATTACTATGTTATATCTGGTCCCTGGTAATGGCAGCAAGAGGCAAGGTGGGGTAGGCACAGGGTGAGGGTGGTGGCAATGGTGGGGTTGGCACAGGGTGAGGGTGGTGGTGGGAAGGACAGCAGGGCAATGAGCAGATGGGGTTCTAGTGGTGGAGATGGGGCTGTGGTGGAGGCAGTCAGGTTGGTGGTAGTGGCAGGGTGGGAGTAGTGGAGAGGGCAGTAGTGGACAACAGCAGGGCAGCAGGGCAGTGGCAGTGGGTGGGGCAGGGGAGCTCTCCAGAACAGTCTAAGTTTCTCATTTGGCCCCTTGGGGAAATGAATTGCTAGCAACTCTGAAATTCTGTAACTAAACTTAAAAACAGACTAAAATTTTGAGTAACCAAATCTTAAACATGCAAATTGTAAAGAGCCTTTTAAATCTTATGTTCATAGATTAAAACAGAAATATGTGCTTATTGCTTGGTTACTGTTTTTTCCCCCTCATTCATGTTACTTGCTGAGAAGCAGGAAATCCTTTGACATGCCCAAGAGAATTCATTTGGATAGTTTGAGATAATGTAAATCAAAATGTAGCTGGTCCAATATAGCATGCGGCTGAGCTCCATCATGTACTTCCTTCTACTATCAATTTTGTTACTTCTATTTTTGTACTTTTGATTTGTACTATTTATCTTATCCGAGAGAAAATGAAGTCTCATTAGCCTAGATTATTCCATTTAAGTACCAAGAATGTATTTTGATCTGATTAACTGGATTTAAACTATCAGTCAGTTTCCTTAGATATTATCATCAGAATAGCACATGCGTGCACTTCTATAAGCTCCTAAATTGTGTTGTTCCTATTCAGAGAATTCATATTATACAGCAGCATTTTTGAAGTTAAGAGATTTTAACTCATATTTAGCACAAACCATGCAGCTACCCAGGTCAATTGTTCAATGCTGGATCTATTTTTAGGGAATATTTTTCTTAAATTAAAGTCAACTTTTATTTAAGACATATTTTTCTTTCATATTATCATTAGATATTAGTACATCAGCTTCAAGGTAGGACCCATAATTTGTTAGGAGAACTAGGACTTGTAATGTTTATAATATGAATAACCAACTTTATTATTTTTTTCAACACATATTCAGGTGAGAGCATATTTCTTATTGGAACCCATTATAGGCTGATTTGATGGTTTCTACAAACAATTTTGATCATCACTGAGGAAATAACTAATGAGTTCTGAAGATAGATTTAACTTATATGTATTTTAGGGTAACCCATTATTCTATGTTATACAATCCTGACCTTTTTCTATGCCCACACTTTCAGATATTTGAAGCTATTTTATATATTCAACTTTCTAATCATTCTGCTTGCCTTCTGTTCCATTATCTCTGAATCCTTCAAGTGTCCAGAAATTGCACAGTACTCAAGATGGTGTCAAACCAATGCAGAATAGGATGAAACTGAAACTATTTGATGAAATCTGCAAATTCCTCTTCCATTAATACATCCTAAAACTGCATTTGCCCATTTTGCAGATACATCAGATGCTGTTTCTTGTTCAATCTGAACAACAACAACAGCCAATTCAAATATTATTCTCTTTTTCATGAGTAGTATTGCCATGCTAGATATTTGCAATTCTGGATCTAAACATGAGTTTTCTGATTCTTAAGTAGGGAACTTTGCATCAGTAATTTTCAAACCATAATTCTAAACTATCAAGATAAATTTAAATTGTATTTCTGTTTGTTAAGGTATTAACTATTCCACCCAATCTTTCCTCCTCTGTAGATCTCATACAAATTCTCTTCTTCTCTTCATCATCATAAATAAAATGCCGAGAAATACAGAACCTAGGTCTGAACCTTGTGACATCCTTCCTCATACTTCCTTCCAATTGATGAAGAATTGTTGCTAAGCACTCTTTGAATAAAAACTTCAAAGCCAGTTTAATTTCATAGAATCATAAAAACTAAGTGTTGGAACAGTGCAGGATTTTAATATTCAGACTAATTTAACTAATTAAACCAATTTAGTTTTTAAGTCAATTTTTATTTGTCTTTTGATCTCAGAAATTCCATTTCTAAAAATTATTAACAGTTTATTTTTTAATTTTACAGATAGCTAAATGATCTGAGATTTAAGGAATCTTACATTGAACACAGAGCAAAAAAACAATCACTTGAGGAGCATGGGTCTAGAGTTCGTTTAACCTAAGTTTTAATTCAGACTTTAATTTAAGGTCAAAAAATTGAGGCTTCTGAATATTGACAACAGAAGACCTATTTTTCTTTTCAGTTTAATTTTCCTACTGTCACAAGTGTTAGAAACGCTCTTAGCAGCCCCATCCAAATAGCTGGCCTTTTTGTTAGTCCCCCATGTACTCTTTTGATATCATTATCTATGAGCATAATGCCATTGAGAGAGAAAAATATAGATATAAAGAAGATTCTTTTTTTTTTTATTGAAAGTTTTATAAATTTTACAAAAAGACAAAAACAATACAAAACAAAAGACAACATATACAAAAAAAAAACTAAACATTACATATATATATAAAAAAAAAAAAACCCATCCCCCACCCCTCACAAAAACCCTCCCTTCCCCCCCCCTGAGCTAAGTGATTCTAAGAGTCACTTTATTGTGGCAAAGCAGAAAGAAAGCTGAACCTAATAATTATTAATTCTACCAACATTTGTTTGTTTTGCCTCTATGTTCTACCTTTAAGATGAAAGTTCTCCAATCAGCTTACCATTAGCAGGCCCATAGAAATGAAGTGAGGATATAGCTATGAAGCCAAGAATTAAATTTTAAGTAAGCAGCAGATTGTTCATGGATACTTGTTTTTGATCAAGTTGCCATTAAATGTAGAAACAAAAATTAGCTATCCCTAATTTCTATTTGCTACATAAACTTCATTATGCAGCTTAATGTAGCTATTACTTATGTCTGGTCTTATCTGTTGAATCTGAATCTTGGTCACAATGTATGGCAGATTCAAACTCACTCCACAACTGCATTTAAAGTATCAGATAAAGAAAATATGCATAAAACATTAAAACTCATTCAAGTCAGCTTTAACTTACATTGTTATCTATCCTCATGGTTTAGTTGCTGCTTAAAGTCACTGGGACTTAAATAGCTATATGAAGCTATTGAAAACTAATGGAGTTTATTTATTGGCAATAACAGTTAAATGAGTATCTGTTCATTATAGCTATTTTTTCTCCTTTTAGAATGAGTTTTTTCCTTTAATATTCTTTTATCATGTCAAAGATAAAAGTCTACCATATGACCAAAACTAATATACATTCAAGATGTAAATTTAATTTCCTTGCACAGCAAGCAGCTGATATAGTCCAGGATTTAAAAAAAAAACAACTTTCTTATCTAGCACTAAATTAGTTATTTGCTTACCTGCAGTGTTTCCTGGAAGAAATTTCAAATTTCCAGATCAGGCTGATACTCCCCTGTAGAATTATAGCTCTGATCCCAGGAAACTTTTTAACTTCAGGATACCAACTAATTTTTTAATGGTAGTTCTGGTAAGCCACATGATAATCATGATATTTACAACTTAGGTCACATGTTGGGCTGAACAGGTGGAATTCTCAAAAGGAACTTCCCTGTGGTTAGTAAGATCATATAATTTAAGAATGGATGATTGGTTCAGTGATAGTATCAGTTTTGTGTTGCAATAAAATTGAACATTTTTCCCTTTGATTTATACAACGTGTCCATATATCATCTATGTATGAGTGTTTTCTAATACAAATTAAATTAGTGATTATATGACAAATAATAATATAAAGAAAGCTTCTAAAGTTCATCTCATTTATATTAATGATACAAAATATATTGCCCGAAAGTCTTCTCTGTTGCTGGAAAAATACATTTTTTCAACAAATAGCATGTAACAATTTCTTGCTCAAATTAGGCATAGAACTCTCCTTTCAGTGTTGTATAATATTTTTTGCCAATTCTTCAACTGAAAAATCCACAATTATAAGAGAACCTGATAGAATGAGAAGAATATACTCATTGTCAAGATTCCAACTAATGGACCCAAACAAATGAGAACTCTGAGGCTGAAAGCTTCTTCAAAGAACATATTTATTGGATACATAATATCAGCATGGTCAAAAGTGAAACCAACTCTAAAGTTCCCCCCAAGAATTCAGTGTAACTAAATGTAACACTTCCCTCCCCTTTTCAATGCCATTGATCACAATGAGGGCAATTGGCAGGCTCCATGACACTTCTTCTCTCCATCTTCCAGCACCTGTGTGAATGACCTTGGTTCCCACACAACCACTCTATGTTTAGTCCAGCAATCCTTTTGCTTTCTCCCCCCCCCCTTCCTCCCAACCTGTGTGGCAACTCAGAATGACAAAGATAGCTTCAGCCAGGTTTGTTTCAGAAGTTGACACTATCCTTAAAGTATAGTAATTGATCTTGGGTCATATTAACAATCCTGTTAATTGGAACAGCACTTAGACTTATATACCATTTCACAGTGCTTTACAGCCCTCTCTAAGCAGTTTACAGAGTCAGCACATTGCCCCCAACAATCTGGGTTCTCAATTTACTGACCTAGAAAGGATGGAAGGCTGAGTCAATCCTGAGCTGCTCAGAATCAAACTCCTGGAGTGAGCAGTGAGTTAGCCTGCAGTACTGCATTCTAACCACTGTGCCACCAGGGTTCAGTCAACAATATTATTATACAGTCAATAATATTATTCCAATAATGGAATGAAACAATAATTATATATACTTCCTGAATGATTTCTCCCATTCAGGTCTTGTGACATTGTTTCACCATGAAGAGGAGTGAGGTGGTATGCCAGGAGTATGTACTCCCAACAGCATGAAAGCATGAAAGTTATTCCAACTACCCACCTAAAGCAAACAAGTATGTATATTGGACAGCAGAAATATAGGAAAATGCAGAAAGTAGATGATCACTTTAGTGACAATAGCAAAGGAATAATTTCATTCTGCATGTTATAAAACAATCATAAGCCATTCTGGCATTTTACCAAGAAAACCACATGGATAACAATGTAAAGTGATTTATAATAGTGTATGAGATGGTGGGTCGCTGAAGACAGATGGCACTCAATATGCTTCTGAAGAAGAGCTGAGGATCTTTTGGAGTGGTGCTTATGAAATGGTTAGCTTGGAGTAGTTTTTGGAATGTCTAGTTGCTAATGCTGCCAGGCAGAAAAAGAAAATCCAAAGTTGGAAGACAGAATTACAGTAGACACATGGAATATATTGTAAGAAGCATGAACATTAGAAAGCCCAACAGAGTGAACAATGAAATGCATTAACTACACATTGCTGTTTTAGGTATCAGCAAATTGAAATGGACTGGAACTGGACACTTTCAGTCCAGATCATACTATTTAGGAGAAATAAAAAAGATGCAATTGTTCAGAAGGTATAATAAGAATACAATGATTAAATAATATCAATTAGCCTTTTGAATAACTCTTTAATATGACAATTATCCAAGTGATGTAGAAGAAGAGAAGTTGATGAGTTTTATGATCAAATTCAATTTGAAATCAATAGAACATGCAAGCAATACATACTGATCTGACTGGAATGTCAAAGATGGAAACATTAAGGAGAAAATAATGTAGTTGGACTATATGGCTTATGGAACAAAATGAAGCAGGCCTTAGAAATATGACCTATATATTTTGTCAACTATTATTCCTTAATTGATAACATAGTCTTCCAACAACTACAAGGATTTCAATATGCATGTAGAGCACCATATAGAGCACACAGAATCAGATTGACTATATAATTCATTCAGGGAGGTAGAAAGCTCAATCAGAATGGCCATTGGCAGACTATGGAATAGATCATAAACTGCCCATGTGCAAGTTCCAAGTTAAGCTAAAGTGGAATAAGTAATCCAACCAGTTTCTATAATATGACTTCAGCACATACCCATCATTTCTGAGGAGAACATCTGGGATTGTTTCAAAGTTTTGAACTTAATGAAAAGGGAACAACACAAACTGTGGAATGAATTTAAGGAAGTTGTTAAAAAGAAACATGAAAGATCAAGAAACAAACAAAAGCACACTGTTTACCAGAACAAACAGTATAAATTGCCAAAAAAGAGAAGAGGAAGCAAAACTAAATGATAAAGATCTTAGGAAGGAACTTAACAAAGAATTTCAGAGGGTCTATTAAAGGAAACAAAAAGCAATATTACAACCATAAAGACACTGAAAATGGAAATATGGAAAAACAATGCAACTCTTCTCAAAGTTATCCAACTCAGAAGGAGGTTCCAGCAGTGAAGGATCTAGCATTCAAACAGTACACATCAATCCAGCACTTAGTAGAAAACCATGAAAGTCTTAAGAAAGATGTTCAGATGCCCTAAACCCACAAAATTGTGCAAGCAATGGTTTTCATTGTGACACTCTGCTAGTGAAAGTTTAAAGAAACAAAACAGAAAATGTGTTAATGCTTTTGAACTTACAATAGATATTGTGGAGGACTCCTAAAAATACCACCATGGCCAACTCCAAACCCCCCCCCCAAATACATGGAACATCAAACAAATCAATTAAGAGTTATCACTTGAGGCACAAATGATGAAGCTCAAATTATTACCCTTTGGACACATTACGCAAAGAACCAGCTTTGTAAAGGTTTATAATGGTAGGAAATTAGGAGTAAACAGAAGAAAAGAGACAGTCAATAGCAAGGTAAATAGCGGTAATTACAATGGGGATGGTGAAGAAGTACCAACTTGAAGGTCGAGGTTGGGGACAAATTGTCCTGAAAAAATGCATTTATGTCATTTCTAGGAGCTATCAACTTAATGGCATATAATTAATCAATTATTAATGTTAAAATATATTAGCTTACACATTTTAAGGACAATTAAAAACAACGTAGTAGTAATGAAAAATTATAAATAACATATAAACTCTAGCATCTATTTCTTTCTTAGACTCTGCTACTGAATTACTAATGTTCTTTACTCTTTGTTATTTGCACTGGATTCTGTTTGAATTAAGTATGTAAAACACCCTCAGAAGTGTGTATTTTAAATTAACTGATAATGCCAGTCCAAAATATTTCACTGAATGGATCAGACAGGATATGAAATGGGAAAAGTGACAAGCATTTTCTGCTAACATTCAGGATTCCAGAGTGGTAGTAGCATTATTACTTCCTTCTTTATCTCTAGCTTTTCATTATTTATCTATCTCATGCCACTTCAGTGCCAAGATATTCTGTTTTCATTAAAGTACAAATATCTGCATGGCCTTACTGTAGAATACTGGCAGCAAAACAAAACACTTTTGGCAAGAATTTTATCTAATTTTGAAGTAAAGAGATGTGATTAGCATATACTTAATAAAAAATAAAAAAAATATTTAATAAACATGCTTGAGAAAAGGTAGATTCTAAATAGTCATTACTAGTTTCTAGTAATTAATTTATTATAAGAATATGAAGATTTATATTTTGATGAGAGAAATATTCTATCTATACAGAGTCCAAAACAAATATTCTCAAACCTACAACAGTATGCTAGTCTCCAAAGGTTGTAGTAGATCATCACTCCAGATCTCTAGGAAAAGGATTACTGGGTACAACGAATGTGCAGTGGGGACATTACATAATTATTTAATTGTTTAACAATGAACTCTAAAGAGTATTTGACCTTTTTTGCCCAGTTTATTCTAAATTTCATCCAGTTTTACTATATCTCTTCCAACGGTTTAGTAGTCCCTGAAATATCAGTTGGCAATTCTAAACTGAAAAAAACTTTTTAAGACTCCCACTGTGCCTTTGAAAAAAAAAACATGCATGAATAAATAGCAATAACAAGACAATAAAGTCCTATCATGTAGCACTATTGTGATACCTCCATTTAATTATTTACAGTAATGTAATGATTGCTAGTATTAGACAACCTTTATTACATAAAAAATGTTTCCACTAGATTTATCTAACCTAAGCTTTGACAATTGCTCTAAATATTGTTTCCCAATCACAGATGGTTAGAAGAAATGTCAAGATGTTAATATACTAAATGTGCACTTAATAAAATAACAAAGAAAAACCCTTGGGTGAAGCCCAAGAACAGAAGGCTGAAAAGAGGAGAAGGCCAAGAAGAAAGGAATCAGTCAGGCATATAGGGAGAAAATAGCTCACTCAAAGAGAAACTAAAGTGACTTTTCCCCCTCAGTAGATCAATCCATGGGGTAGCTGAGCTTCTTCATGAAGTCAAAATGAGATGGCTTCAAAGCATCACATTCCATTCTTCCCCGAAATGACCTAAATTATTCTAGCCACCAAAATATATAACCAGATTATTTGTATACATTACGTTATGCTCTAGGAATATTTCTGAAGATTTAGAATGGTTAGTCCAGAACCAGGATACTAACTAGAACTGTAAGATAGAAATTATTTTATTCAGACTATCATATCAACTTTCCAGATGTGCTGGGATTGAAAGTCCCCAAATTCCAATTTGATGATTGACCCAATACATCTGGAGGGCTTTAGAATGTAATGGCCAAAACCACAAACATTCACCATCCTTCATTACTTTGCAACAATAAAGAAACCTTGATATCACCCCTTTGAGGTAGACCAGGTCAGTTAAAAAAAGATACTAATATTGTACTGATACATTCTATAATGTTATTAGAGTAGAGTAGAGTAGAGTAGAGTAGAGTAGAGTAGAGTAGAGTAGAGTAGAGTAGAGTAGAGTAGAGTAGAGTAGAGTAGAATTCTTTATTGGCTACGTGTGATCAGACACACAAGGAATTTGTCTCCGGTGCATAAGCTCACAGTGTACATATAAATAGCAAGTAAATTATAATAAGAAAATCTGGAAAGATGACATCATTTCTTCTTCTCTCCTCTTGTCTCAAAGGGAGGCACAGTGGTGCAACATTGAGTTTCTTTCATACACCTTCTTGTTTTTCCAGCTGTTTTCTGAATGGTTGCCACAAGTGAGCAAGCAAGCAAAGCAAATGTGCAGAAACAAAGAATTAAAAAGAAAAAAATAGAAGTTTTGTCTACATTTACAAAATTCTGTCTTATTCTATGATTACAAAAATAAATAAATAATGAAAGAAAGAAAGAAAGAAAGAAAAATACTTTCCCATATTTTCTTCAATATTATCTCTATTCTACTCTAGATCATATTTTTAAGACTCAGTTTTCCATTTAAGGTGACATTTAAAAATATATCTGAAATGTCTCTGGTAGTTTCCATCTCCATTTCCAGTTACCTGATGAAAGAGCTGAAGGATTTCCCTGATATCTGATAGAGTTCATATACAAAAATGCACAATAGCTCCAAACAAGAAAGAAAAGGAAATGCATTAAAATGAAAGAATAGAACTGGGATTGGCAACATGATACTCACATACCATGGTATCTTATACTGTAAACTGTATTAAATCCAGATTATGTCCAGATATGTGTTTGTGTATGTATGTGTCTGTCTGTGTATCCACACACACACATACACTATACATATACACAAACAGGCATTTCATTATTTTACCATGTACAGTAAGCTGAAACCTCAGAGCAGAATATGAAAATGTCATGTGATTGATGATGAGAAATCTCAAGAGATTTTCAGATTTTTTCAGTAGGGTAGGAAATTCATGCTATCATGAAAAATCATATGATAGCTGCCAAGTCTAACAATTCATGTGTAGATAAATCTCTGCTGGAAATAAATCATGCAAAAACCTGGTTTGTACCCTAGCAAAGCATGTTTTGGGACTGAAATGAATGCTTTTGCTTCTTGTTTAATCATTCACTTGTTTCTAATTCTTTGTGACTAGAACATATTTGCTCAATTTATTTGTCAGTAGCTGCTTCTTCGGTACTTATAAACTTATGTTTGTGTCATTAGTATCAAGCCAGCTTTTCTTCTATTGGCATCTTATTCTATTTTTCTTAGAATATAAAGTGTCAGGATCACCCCCTCCCAATCTCCTGCTTTTGTATTATATATGCAAAGTATCAAAGCATTAGCTTCATTATTAATGATCTGGTTGTAGTTCATCTGGTATTGAATTATACTTTCAACAATTTTCTCCAGCAGCACAATTCAAAAGCATCAACTTTTCTTCAGTCTTTCTGATGGTCCAGTTTTCAAAGCCATGTTATCATATTTTTGTTGTTAATGTGCAATTTCTGCACCATAATATTATGATTGGTCATAATATTTTTCCCAGGTAAAGGATATACCTTTATTTCAAGGCTATGGTTATAACCTATGTGATTTTTTCATCATGTTAATGCTTTAACATCTTCTCCATCTAGAATTAACATTAAACATTAGGTTTTAACATCTACCTACATATGCATTAGCTCTGTGACCAAAGACAAAGGGATTGTGTGAACTACAAATAATTGTTTCAAGTCAGATGAGTCTTTTATAATCATATACACTGACAATAGATTATTTTCACTCCCTCTTAATGCTTTTTGAGAATTGTCTGCAGATATACCCTTTATTCATCTTTGGCAGATCTATTGATAAGAACAAACTTGTGGTAACTGAGACTGCAATCATGGTAGGGCCTACAGGTCAAGTGGAGGCCACAGTTCAGCACCAGTATGACCATCTGCCAAAAGGAGACTATATTCATAATATCCTTAGATTTAAAAAAAATGCTAAATATGCTAACTCTACATCATCTAGAATGATTATATTTCAGTAATTGGTTTTACTTGTATGCAGCTATGTACATAACTACACACATAGGCATGCAAGAAAATGTAATATGATCCCAATAAAAATGAACTTAATAGGATTTGAACTATGACTTTTAATCAGCTGAATGGTCTTGGGGGGGGGAACAGAAAAGGCCAAATTAAATATTGGCTGAATTAAGTTACAGAGTTGTTATGAATTCAGAATTATTGTCTATAGAAACATTCCAAGTTACTCATTAACCTAATGGTGATTTTTATTTTCTAAAGCCTTACAGTATTTGAACAACCAGAAATGTGGCTAACAGCCATGCTAAAATGCACATTTTAAACAGGGAAGTACAAATTACATTTCCTTGTCTTAATGGCAACTGACACCATAGAGTACTTAAAGACCCCTGGACTTTCTAGCAATAGTCAGCAAGATTCAGCAACTTCTTGGCAGTAATCCAACTTGAAGGAACCATAGAGGAAGAAAGATTGAAAGAGAGAACAGTATAAAATTTGTATTCATCTAGAACTGACATTCACGAGGAGGAGAGAATAGAACATGGACAAAACTAATACCCATGTTTTATAATAAGTTTTAACAATGCTGAAAAATGCTTCTATCTTTTGACAGTTTGCTGCGTACTTTGCAATGTAATTTAATTTTATTTCCTTCAATTTCCATACTTGGTTACCCTCAATTGATGTTACTACCAAGTCATATTAACTTAGCTGTTATTTTACCTGGTGATGTCATCACCATTGTTATTTGACCCATAACAGAATGAAGTCACCCACAGGACTTACACAGGATGAGAAGAAAGAAAAATGGGCATCTCACTCTCAAATGAAATCTGTGCATGCCTGCCTCTGTATGGCAAATCACTGAAATGCAGATGATAGCTTTCAGGCAAGAAACTCCACTCACCCAGAATGGGCACTGGATCCTTTCCAGACCTGGCCATTTTATGTCCTATGGACCACATCTAGCCTATATAGGCAATCCCAGTCTGGCCCATAGTGTTGGCAGTATTGGGGGAGGGGGGAGGAGGCAGGGAATCAGATCAGCATCAGTTTGGGATGCAGAGGGCGGGATGGTGGCAGCCCTTCGTAAAAGTCCCAGTTTCTCATATGGCCCCTTGGGAAAATTAATTGTCACCCATTCTTGACAGAAAGAAGGACAATTACCTGAACTGTGCATGAATGACATTTCTCTCCCCAATATCCCCTTTCCCCCCATGATATTATCTTGGGTAATATATTTGAAGTGGTTTTGTGTTTCAATTGTTACTAATGGCATATCCAACAAAATACATCACTTCTAAAAATTGGTCCAGGAACTTATGTGTTTCTTAACTTAATTACTTTTCTCATTAAAAAAAGGAAGCTATGATTAAGTGGATTCTCCACAAATCCTGTTACATGGTGTAATGTCAATGACCTCTATTGTGGTATGTATTCATGTCATTAAGCAGAAAAGGGTTTTTGTAGAATAGATGATGTTGTGATTTCTGTCTACCTTATAAAAATATTCAATAAGATCTGGAATAGTTTTTTTAATAAAAAAAATGTCTGGAGTAGCTTTCATATGAGCTGTGGTAGCGCAGTGATTAGAATGCAGTATTGCAGGTTAATTCTGCCCACAGCCAGAAGTTAGATCTTGACTGGCTCAGGGTTGATTCAGCTTCCATCTTTCTAAAGTCAGTATAATGAGAACCCAGATTGGTGTAAATATGCTGACATTTGACATTTGACTTCTCAGATAGTGCTATAAAGCATGGAGAAGTATACAAGTCTAAGTTCTATTGCTATTGCTATTAAATCAAAATTAAAGGCACAGTCTCAAAAATGTTCTATGGATTCAATATTTTGGAATACGAAAAGATGGATGAAAGGAGACCATTAAAGTGAATCATAAAAAAACTCATCTATATGAAGTATAAAAAACCAGATATTTTGCAAATATTGGAATAGCAATAACAATAGTATTTAGACTTAAGGTTATATACCACACCATAGTGTGGATGGTTTACGATGTCAGCATATTGCCCCCAACAATCTGGGTTTTCATTTTATTGACTTCAGAAAGATGGAAGCTGAGTCAACTTTGAGCTGATCAGGATCTAACCATTCTAATCAGAATGCAAATTTAGTGATTAGCCATTATTATTTGTTCCATTCAGAATGCAATGAGCCAACCTAAACACTATTTGCACAAGGTGTAGGCCTTCCAAATCTCACCTATGCAGTGAAAAAGCCTGGTGGACAAGAAAGTTGTAAATCAGTTTTGAAGAGCCAACAATGTAAATTCTTAAAGAGATCCTTACTATTCAACCTCACCAAACATTTACATTTTCCCCAATAATTATAGAAACATTTGAATATAGGTCTCTGCTAAAGTCTGCCTAAAATTTAACTTTGGGCAAAGGTAATTATTAATCTTTCTGAAACCTTATATAAGGCAACAAAAATAAGGATTGAATATTTATGATGATGATGATGATAATAATAATAATAATAATAATAATAATAATGATAATGATAATAGTAATAGTAATAAAGTTGGAAGGGACCTTGGAGGTCATCTGGTCCAAACCCCTACTCAGGCAGGAAACCGTATACCATTTCAGACAAATGGCTGTCCAGTCTCTTCTTAAAAACTTCCAGTGTTGGAGCATTCACCACTTCTGGAAGCAGGTTGTTCCACTGGTTAATTTTTCTAACTGTCAAGAAGTTTCTCCTTAGTTCTAGGTTGCTTCTCCCTTTGGTTAGTTTCCATCCATTGTTTCTTGTCCTGCCTTCAGGCACTTTGGAAAATAGCTTGACTCCCTCTTCTTTGTGGCAGCCCCTGAGATATTGGAACACTGCTATCATGTCCCCCCCTCATCCTTCTCTTAGTTAAACTAGACATACCCAATTCCAGCAGCCTTTCATTACATGTTTTAGCCTCCAGTCCCCTAATCATCTTTGTTGCTCTTCTCTGTACTCTTTCTAGAGTCTCAACATCTTTTTTACATTGTGGTGACCAAAACTGGATGCAATATTCCAACTGTGGCCTTACCAAGGCATTGTAAAATGGTATTAATACTTCACGTGATCTTGATTCTATCCCTCTGTTAATGCAGCCCAGCACTGTGTTGGCCTTTTTGGCAGCTGCAGCACACTGCTGGCTCATATTTAAGTGATTGTCCACTAGGACTCTGAGTTCCCTCTCACAGTTATTACTATTGAGCAAGGTACCCCCTATACTATACCAGTACATTTGGTTTTTCTTGCCTAAATGTAGAGCCTTACTTTTTTCACCATTGAATTTAATTTTGTTAGATAGCACCCAGTGTTCAAGTCTGTCCAGATCCTAAACCCGTCTTCTGGAGTGTAGGCTATTCCTGCCAGCTTGGTGTCGTCTGCAAATTTGATGAGTTCCCCATCTATCCTCTCGTTTAAATGAGAATGTCAGGGCCCATTTCAAAACCTCATCCCAAGAAAGCAGGACTTTTGGAACAGTTTCATTCTAAAAGGAACATTTATTACGAGAAACTGATAGCGGGTATAGAAGGCATTTCCCGCTCAGATTAATAGGTTAAAAGAGTCCCAAGCAAAACCCACCCCAATAGTTCATCTGGTCAGTTCAAATGAGCCAATCTCAGGCGTTAAGTCTGCTGTGGGAACGGAGTTGATACCAGAGTTCGTTCCCATGCCTGTGAAGACTTTGTTGGGTCTTCCCACCTTTCTCTTCCGTAGTGAGAGATAAGCTAGATGTCCGGAGGCACATTCCTTTCTCACCCCAGGTTGACAATAAGGGAGATACAGTTCAAAGAACAAGTATGTAGAAGTAGCAGAGAGGATACATTGTAGCAAAGCAAAAGGCATCCCACAGAACCTTCTCCCCTTCCCCTCAGGAGAATGGCAGAACCCACAGAAAGAAATGAAGAGAAATGAAATAGATCCCCCCTCAGGGAAGAAATGGGTTCTGACAGAGACGTTGTATAATATGGTTGCTGACACAGAGAATATAATTTTGAGAGACAACCTGGACAGGTCCCTGGTTTGCCATTGCCTCCTTCCTAGGTCTGGGAGAAAGTGAATAATCCAAGATAACCCAGGTGGTTTTGTGCCTAAGGCACTAGAACTCCTAGCCTCTTGGTTTTAAGCTGATGCCTTAACCACTGCACCAAACAGTCTCTCAAGTGTGGATTATTGTTTTCCTAATGCTCCATCAATTTATGATTGCTACTGACTGATAAAAATCAATGCTTATTTTGTATCTTAATTACCAATTAAGATATACTGTACACTTGCCAGATTTAAAATCTTATCTCCATCTTTTTTGTCCAACTGATACATTTTCTCAAAGTGGTTTAAAAAGCCTCCATTATAAGAAAGATATATAAATATAAACATACATACATACATACATACATACATACATACATATAGATACACACACACACACACACACACACACACACACACACACACACACACACATATATATATATATATATATATATATATATATATATATATATATATATATATATATAATTGAAAACCTGACCTTCCCAATGGAGTTAACATTCCCAGTTGTCCCTCATCTCATCTCACCTCAAACAAGCAGCTGTGATTAATTTATTTTTTCTTCCATATCTTGGACTCACAGGCTGTTGTTCTAAAGCTGAGTAGCTGTTGCTAGTAGAAACAATAATACTCACAGAATTCCACTTCAGTATATATTTATACAACTGGAACTGTTTATCTGCTTTAACTATATTCTGTTCTAGAGAAGTCTGTTGTCAGTTGTTAGAATCTATTCTTTGTTTTCCAAAACACAATTTTAAATGAAATAATAAAATAAAAATAAGATTCCCATAGTTCAGTAGATTTAAGTTTATCTGAGCTATTGGCATATCTGAGAATATGGACTCATGCTCTTATACAAACTTTCCTATCAATTCCATGAAACTCTTTTAATCTTAAAGTAAGAGGTATAAGTGATCAGTTTTATTGAAGAGAAAATAACCAAGGAGATAGACATTAAGAATGTAGACACAGGAGATGACCAGGTTGAGTCTGAAGGAGGGGTCAGACATGTCATCAGTCATGAGTCCCTTCATGCCCACAAAAATCTAAATCCAGCCCACCTTGAATTCCATTGACTCTTCTCTATCACCAATGGCTTTGACTGTTAGTAATTCAGATTCTTGTAGAGAGCTTTAGCATACAATAAACCTATATACAATGTTCTAAGTCACTGTGTACTTTGCAATGAGAGTTTATAAACATCATCTTCCAAATAACTTCTGCTGACTGAACTTCTAGATCTGGTAGCTTTCTTACATTTCTCCTATAAGCAGAAACAATAGGAAGAATCTAAGACCATCAGATCCCAGAGAGCAAACATGAGTGAGTAAACAGAAAGTATAAATGGGAATTTGTCAGGATACTTTGGCAAGGGAATTTAAGAGGAATCCATCACAGTTTCCTTCTAATTTAAGAACTTGTACATGGCTTGACAAGGAACAAGAGGAAATTAAACTTTTCTGCTGGAGAGGTCTGCAAAACAAAAGTGAAAATGTGTGAATCAGAGTTAGCAATTATGATTTGCAATATTTGTGATATGTTGTTTCCCTTCCTGAAAACAACCTAGTATATATTTGAAGCAGATGCAATCTTGGAGCAGTCCTTGAAGAAACAGGATTAGAACAATGAGTGACCATTCTTCAGATAATGCAATAAAGAAGAATATTGTGAAGAACAACTGGCTGCCAAAATTATGTTGACAGAAGAAATTCCTTATCTATAACCATGGTCTGAGTTGTTTAGATGCTGAACTGCTGGCACTCTACCAAATAAGGACTGGTAAAAAGATATATAGCCAAAGCTTGGCAAATTCGATTAAGAAGTCTTTGAGTTGTATGAACTTTGGAGACAAAACTCTAAACCAAGATCTGAGATAAAGACTTGGACAATAAAAAAGTGAGATAAATCTATTAAGAATTCAGTGAAAAGTTTCTAAAAAGACAGTTATAGAATAATGATATTTACACCTATTCTGAAAAACAGAATAATAGAGTTGGAAGGGATCTTGGAGGCCTAATCCAATCCCCTGCACAAATAGGGAAATCCTACAGTATACCATTCCACATAGAAAAATGTGGGGTAGACAGAATCTCCACCAGATGGATCCGTAGCTGGCTGACTGGCTGTACTCAGCGAGTGGTCCTCAATGGAACTGCATCTATATGGAGGGAAGTGTGTAGTAGGGTGCCCCAGGGCTCTGTTTTGGGCCCAGTGCTCTTCAACATCATCAACGATTTGAACGAAGGGATAGATGGGGAACTCATCAAATTTGCAGACGACACCAAGCTGGCAGGAATAGCCAACACTCCAGAAGACCGGCTTAAGATACAGAAGGATCTGGACAGACTTGAACACTGGGCACTAACCAACAAAATGAAATTCAATGGTGAAAAAAGCAAGGTTCTACATTTAGGCAAGACAAACCAAATGCACAAGTACAGCATAGGTGGCACCATGCTCAATAGTAGTAACTGTGAGAGGGACCTCGGAGTCCTAGTAGACAATCACTTAAATATGAGCCAGCAGTGTGCTGCAGCTGCCAAAAAGGCCAACACAGTGCTAGGCTGCATTAACAGAGGGATAGAATCAAGATCACGTGAAGTATTAATACCACTCTTCAATGCCTTGGTAAGGCCACACTTGGAATACTGCATCCAGTTTTGGTCACCACGATGTAAAAAAGATGTTGAGACTCTAGAAAGAGTACAGAGAAGAGCAACAAAGATGATTAGGGGACTGGAGGCTAAAACATATAAGGAATGGTTGCTGGAATTGGGTATGTCTAGTTTAACAAAGAGAAGGACAAGGGGGGACATGATAGCAGTATTCCAATATCTCAGGGACTGCCATAAAGAAGAGGGAATTAAGCTATTTTCCAAAGCACCTGAAGGCAGGACAAGAAGCAACTGGTGGAAACTAATCAAAGAGAGAAGCAACCTAGAACTAAGGAGAAACTTCCTGACAGTGAGAACAATTAATCAGTGGAACAACCTGCCTCCAGAAGCAGTGAATGCTCCAACACTGGAAGTTTTTAAGAAGAGACTGGAGAGCCATTTGTCCGAAATGGTGTAGGGTTTCCTGCCTGAGCAGGGGGTTGGACTAGATGACCTCCAAGGTCCCTTCCAACTTTACTACTACTACAACTACTACTACTACTACTACTACTACTACTATTATTATTATTATTATTATTATTATTATTATTATTATTATTATTATTATTATTATTATTATTATAAATGGCTGTCCGGTCTCTCCTTGAAAATCATCAGTGATGGAGCACCCACAATTTCTGGAGACAACCCATCATTTCATTGATTAATTGTTCTCCCTGTTAGGAAATTTAGGTCCAGGTTGCTTCTCTCCTTGATTAGTTTCCATCCATTGTTTCTTATTTTGCCTGCTTTGGAAAATATATTGTCCCCTTCTTCTTTGTGGCAGGCCCCTCAAATAGTGAAACACTGATATCATGTCCCCCCTAGTCCTTCTTTTCACTTGTCTAGACTAGGGCTTTTCAACCAGTGGTACAGGTACCACCTGTGCTACATTGGCACCTGGCAGGTGGTATTTGACCATCCTAGAAAAGTGGTAGTGGGGGAAGGGAATGAACTGAACCAGTGACAGCACTGCACAAGCCTGAGCAAAAGATGGCTGGAGCTGCAGGGCTGCCAGGGTTCAGCGGAAGCGCCAGGATCAGTGCTTCTTCAGGGCTGTTAGGGCTCAGTGGAAGTGCCAGGATCAGCGCCAGGCTACAGCTGGAGCTCGGCGCTGATTCTGGTGCTTCTGCTGAGTCCTGAAGAAGTAGAAATCAGCTGGAAAGCAGCACTGATCCTGGTGCTTCTGCTGAGCCCAGAAGAAGCACTGATCAGCTGGAATGTTGCAGCATCTCCAGGGTCTTGTGATTTACATTCAGATGCTTGGCAACTGATTCATATTTATAATGGTCACAGTGTCCCAGGGTCATGTGAAGTGACCAAATCCTGCTGCAACCACCCAGCAGATGGGGGGAATAAAAACCAAACACCCCCACCCCATCCCCGCTGCCAATCCTCAATAGAAATGCTCACAACAATGAAAACCTCGGACAGGAGGAAGAGCGCAGGTGGGCAGGCAGGTGTCTTGCTCGGCTGTGGCTTGGGGGGCACTTTTTTCAGTGCCATTGTAACTTCAAACAGTCACTAAGCAAACTGTTGTAAGTCGAGGACTACCTGTACTTTATCACTTTTTTCCTTTCCTTTGGTTTTTTTTTTTTTTTTGGTCATCAAGTTTTTGACACCTTGCTAGGCGACTGGTGGTACTCAGATATTGCCATATCCTAAAAGTGGTACAATGGGTCAAAAGGTTGAAAAGCCCTGGTCTAGACAAACCCAATTCCTGCAACTCTTCTTCATATGTTTAGCTTCCTGTCCCCTAATCATCTTTGTTGCTGTTTTCTGCACCCTTTCCAAAAATTCAAAAGATGAGGGGCTTGCATTATGACTTTCCATCTACCATCTTGCCAATTTTGATACTATTTGGGTGCACTGCAGTCAAATCAGCCATAAGTCCAGAAAGACACTTCCCTAAATCATATGTTGACACTCCCTAAATCACACATGTCTATTTGTGGCTCACAAAGAAAGATACAGCATCTTTGAAGAGCTGCTTATAGTTGTTACATGAATGTCCCAGCATGTTCAACATCATCTAGTCAGCTTCATGTTTCGATAACTATATAGTCTTTCCAATGATACCTTTTCTTGGGTATGAACAGCCTAAGTATGGTTTCTTAAATCTAGACTATTGTAATATTAGGTAACCCCCAAGTTGAATGTAGGGCAGACTGTGGCAGCAAGGTGACTGAGGGGTCTGCCTGGATATTCAAATATTTGCTTTCATAACAAAGCAATTTCTATAAATATAACTCTTTTGTTAGGTAAAACAATATGAATGCTTAAAAGCTAATTTTTTTGTCAGCAAGAATTATAAATAACATGCCTTTAACCTGCAAGGTTTTAAATATTAAGGCTTTGTATCAAATTATTACTAAGGAAACCTTAATTATCCTTGAATATTTGTTCCAGTTTATGTTTGTGTCAGTAGCCAAGTGACAGGACATTTATAATTAATAACATTTATTGCAAATAATACAATACTTTCAGCTTCTGAATTACTCCAATATGAAAGAAGAATATGTATTGTAGATAATACGTATACACATATATTAGTTTTGTATGTGTGTATTTATTAATTACAAGTATTTCAGAAGATAATATTGGCATAGTAATAATTTAGGTTAAATTGAGTATTCATAGTAGATTTTATTTTAAAAAGGTTCTTCAAGTTCTGAACAATGAGAGTTACCTATGAAATGTTAGTGCTCTATAGCAGGGGTTTCCAGGCCACTGTGAAGAACTCGGCCACACAGCTGGAGGTGAGTGGCAGGCAAGCAAACAAAGCTGAAACCATCCACCCTCCAGTCCATGAAAAAAATTGTCTTCCATGACACTGGTTCCTGGAGCCACAAGATTGGGGACCACTGTTCTATAGCAATCCACAATAAAGCAATATGAAATATTGCTTTACTCAAATTACACTTAAATTAATAAAAAACTGCAAATTACACTTAAATTAATAAACTGATTGCAATCCTAAAAAACTTTTTTCATGTTTGATGCTATTTGATATTGTACAAAGTGTATAAACTGAGGCATCTAGTTTGCAATGTTTAATCTGTTAGAAATCAGAAATTATTTTAAACAATGATAATGCGATCATATTAACTATATTTATACTTAATTAAAATAAAATGTAAATGAAAAATTAAATTCAGTTTTAGTTCTGGTTGTACCGCACACCTTACAGTATGAAATATGGCTATAACACATTACTCAAGGAGAAAGCATAACCTCAAAGTTATGTGCTGTTGAGTTAAATATTACTTCATATTGCTTTATTGTGGATTGCTATAGAACAGCGGTCCCCAATCTTTGTGGCACCAGGGACCAGTGTCATGGAAGACAATTTTTTCATGGACCGAAGGGTGGATGGTTTCAGCTTTGTTTGCTTGCCTGCCACTCACCTCCAGCTGTGTGGCCGAGTTCTTCACAGTGGCCTGGAAACCCCTGCTATAGAGCACTAACATTTCATAGGTAACTGAGCGGAGAGGAAAGGGGAAAATATCTTCAATCAACTTGATTATGATTTCATTTATACCTGGAGAACATGGTTCTCAAAAGCAGGACATTATTTTTTCCTACTAAATTTAGTTGATGCGTGTTCTCTACAGCCCTGCTGTGACTATGATTAAGTTAAGCTAAAATTAGAAATGTGCAAATCAGCCTAAATCAAAGTCTCTTTCATTTCTTTATTTTTCTTTTTTTTCCCTTACTTTAGATTAGTTTGGATTAGTTTTTATCTTCTTTTTAAAAGTTTCAATACAAATCTTATTTAAAGAAGATAATTTGTTTTTTAATCCTAGAACTATTATTCTAATACCTCTTTGATTATAAGAATAGCTGATAATATCAATTTTACCTCAACTTATCGAAAAGGTGCTAAACTGGGAAGGACTGTCCTAGGAAAAATAAATCAACAAAGAATAATATGCAATACTTTACAAAATATAAATATGCTTATCTCTTATTTACCATCCTTATATAGTGCAATCTTATAAACACGAAATGTAATGTATATTGTTGCAAGCGCAAATAATGTATATTGTTGCAGTGCAAAGTCAACCTAAAAACTTCCAATTCAAGTATCACAAAATATCCCAGTCTTTGGAGTATTTGTTAAACAACATTGCCTCAACTACTTGTTAAAAAATGTTCGTCTGATAGCTGCATTTTCTACCAAAACATCTATCACGGCTTTCAATTTTCATATTGAAATAAACAAAGTAATTTTGTAAAGGCTTACATGTATTTTAATATCAAAAGCCAATGATCCATGCAATCAAATAAGTAATAATTTGCTTCTGCCAAAATCTCTTTATTTCTAGTTCATTCCAGTTTTAGTCATGGCTATTTCTTCATTATGTCTGTTTATATTTGTATTAAGCCAAATTGCTTTTCTTCATCCAAGTGCTAGTCATAATGCAGCTAAAGAAGTCAAAGAAGGAAGGGGAAAAAAAAACATTTCCATTTGTGATGTCTTGTATAAATCATATAAACAAACAAAAGAAGAATTTCAAAATTCCTTTCAATAAAATTTCCCCAACATGTTTACTTAGAGAACTAGTAGAGAACCCATACATTGTTTATCAAAAACAGTGTAAGTAACTAGGAATGTTAAAGAAGGAGAACTTTCTAAAGACATTTTAGAATCCTCTTGGGGTTTTAGCTAGAAAGTCTGCATTTTGTTGCTCACATCACTTCTAGACTCTAATTTATATTGAAGTCAGGGGAGTACTAATGATCTGATAATTTCACCAAAGCTTCATGTATGTTGCTGGAATGGCTAGAGCCATTGGATTACCATTGCATGTTACATAGTGAACAATCAATTCAGCTTTAATTATTTCATTCTGAGGTCATCTGCATGCTATAATACATGAAAAGTTAAAAGGAAAAAAGCAGTGTTTCAGGAAAAGAAATTATAAGTATTCTAAAGATAAGTTTGATTTCATTTGGGTCAGGGCTCAAAGCTTCAAAAGGAAAGGTTGACTATGATCATGCTGGCATCCAGAGCAAAATTCTGCAGAGGTTCTCTCCACCTCTCCAAAGCAATAAGCAGTAAAAATTTTCCATCATTTTCTTCTCAAAACCAATTTTTATTGCAGTTCAAATTCTTTGATGTGCACTTCAAATGCACACATAAGAAAGTACTTTTTCATTAATTCCAAGAAGCGATAAAAACATGCTTATCTGGAACTGATAGTACACAATTGGTGTCAGTTTTTCTAAAATTTTCTGAACACCTGGAATTGAAGGGAGAAGAACTGAAAACTTCCTAGATGCTCTAGTTGAAATTTATAATTATTTAGAACTGTTTAAAATCTGACTGGCAAAATGCACTCCACAGATAAGACTTTGAGACCCATTGTTCACGTTCTGTAAGTAAAGAATTTGTATTGCTATAGAAAAACATGGCTTATACAAAGTTTGCTGTAAAATGTTGCTTTGATTATAGGTAATTTACAATTTCTTCTCATCATTTCCCCTTAATCTGTTTAGCACTCACATTACCTTTTCATCACTGTTTTTGAATAAGATTTCCATTGTGTAACCAGAACTTACAAATGCTATTACAATATATTATTATACAAATCTGGATAGTTTAATTTTTATCTCTGATTACCTGATGCTTCATAATTCCTGTATCAATTTGGGGAGTGGTAAAGATAATATTTTATTTTCAAAGAAAGAGTCACAGAATACAGTACCCTACATTTATTCAGATTTCACATTGGCCTTGTGATAATTATTGTTGTCTGTTGGAAGCTAAATCTTAATTGCATAACTTAGGTGATTAATGAAGGAATGAAAAGAGTCTTGTTGTAGCTTGCTACCTGAATCAAATAATTTGTTCTACAAGTATTTGTTGTTCTGTCCACTTAAATTATTTCTGAGGGAAAAATATGTTGCCCAGATGCATTGAATGACTATAGATGTATGTTGCATGTATCTTTGCCAATTAGCATACATGTTTTTGCAATATACAAAAATGAAATACAATAAAATCACCTACAAGTAGTCCTTGATTATCAACCATTTAAAATTCTTCTGGACTTACAATCCATTTTCAAAGTTTTAATATTTCCCATCCCTGAGGTCACTTGACCACATTTTTGGCAGTTGGCAACTGGCTCACATTTACACCTGTTTGCAATGTCCGACAGTCAAGTGAAACAAATTTTTGGCACTTTTCATCCATTAGTGAAAATGGTTCACTTAACAATTGGTCTGTTCATTTAACAACTACTGTGTTTACTTAATGGATACTAGAAAACAGATTTCTAAACTGAGTGCAGTAACCCTCTTAATGAGCATCAGAACCTATTACTGTAATTCTGGGCTGAATTGCAGTTGTACGTCAAGGACTTCCTGTATCCAAAAGGTATATGGAAAAAAGAAAGTGAAATCCAGCTGCCTGTACTGAATATATCCCGATCTCTCTGTTCTGAGTTGCATAAAGATTGTATATTTAGGCATTAGGAATTTATCCCACTGTATAAATATGATGTTTTAACATACATATTGTTCTATCACATGCTGTAAATGTGACTGGCTGGGTTCCTTTATATGTATACTTTTTGATTTTTTAAAATTACAATTTAAATTGAAATTATAATTTTAATTTTAAATAAAAATGTTAACAGTTATGGCAAATGAAGTTCTTTATTACATCTGCTTCCAGTTATACGTGATTCCATTGTATATAAACCCTTGGTGCAAAGTCACACATATTATTATAATATTATTATACATAATATTATATAGTTTGAGTATTGAAATGTCTGCAAGAAAACACCAAGCTCAGAGAGCAACAAGGATTCTTCTCTCTCTCTCTCTCTCTCTCTCTCTCTCTCTCTCTCTCTCTCTCTCACTCTCACACTCTCTCTCTCTCTCTCTCTCTCTCACACACACACACACACACACACACACAGAGAGAGAGAGAGAGAGAGAGAGACTTTTTGCTGGAGTATATATATGCATGAGCATTTTCTGTACATAAAATAATGTGGGGAGCAGAATGAATAAATATTCTAATTAAAATAAATGTTTTTCTCATAAGATTGGATAATATTTCTTTCAGTAAGAATTGAAATATCTGATATCATTTTGTAAATGGCTGACCTGGGTAATTTTTACACCCCTCAAGTGGGCCTTGAAAGTGTGAGAACCCTTTCCCTAAGATATCTGCTTTGCGATTAATAGAAGTTTTGTGCCATCCCACACAAAAAAGTAATAAGAATGTTTGCTGGCCCAAGAGACTCCATTTTCTGCTTATAGATTTTCACCCCTAAGATTTCAATTTCAAACAGAACACTAAGGTGAACAATAGAAAATGTGCTCTCCTTATAAATCTCCAAATGAGAAGTACCATGATGAAGATAGGAAAAGCATATGCAGTTTGTTTCATCCAGTCACTCATGTGCTGGGGGAGTTAGAGCTATTCTCTTCACATTCCTAACAATATAATTGAGCTTCACTTTCATTTGGCTATCAACACCTTCTAGATTCAGAGCAAATACTTTGTTCTAGTAATTCTTGAAGCACAGATTAGACCAACTGACATACTTCAGTCCCTCTAATCAAGAGTTCAATGACATTTTCCCTCACAATATTACTATGGACCGCTGTTTGTTTTATTTTCTGAATCCACCTGCTTTTCTTGTAGTATTCAAAGAAACTGTAGCTCCTTCTTTATTATGTTCTAACTTAGCTTCAACCTCTTGGTTTATCAGAACTGATGAACTTGTGGCTCAAGACTGTTTAGCTGCAGGCAACCATTTGAACTGACTGATGCTTTTATATATACTCTATGTGTTATTTGGTCTATGGAGAAGATTGTGAACAGGTGGTAAACCTCCCAAGAGCCCCTAAAGAACAATTTGAATGTGACAGCTCCCAAGCCATTGACATTGGAAATGACATTGTGTTTTAAAACTTTTATATCTCAAAGGAGTTTTTCTGTGTCATTGCTAGACCACTTCCCAGGATTTTTAGTGAAAAATGCATGGAATCTAGGTAAATTTTCTAAGCATTTTCTTTGTCACTTTTATTTTGTATTGAAAGAGAATATGCTTTGAAATGGCATTTTTTGAAATGCAAAACAACTACCATTTCTTCAAAAAAAAATACCTTAGGGGTTTGGAATGAAAGGATTAATATCATACATTCTAAGTGTTAAAACTATAGTGCAAGCCTACATACTGAAGCTTTGAAAATATAACACAAGTCCCTTCATGACCAGATTATCAGCTTGGAAACTAGGCCTACCTGCTATGGGTACACATAGAAGATAATTCATTCTTGGCTTGATCTTGATTTGTTCCTGAAGATCTAAAACTGAAGATCTATCCTCCCACTTTTAGCATAAAAAATAAAAATTAAATGGCACTTGTGTTTCTAATTTTTATTACAACAGAGCAGCATTTTCAGAAATGTTTGCCAGTGATGATATTTCAACAAATTTCAGCAAAACCAGGCAAAGAATTATCATTATTTTATAATCTGTGATATTATAGTGCTCTCATCCTCATCTTTTCTATTAATAAGCAAGCTAATCCATTATAAGATGATGACAGGCAGGTAGCTACCATTCTCTAGAATGACCCAATATCTAATTTTACAAAATTCTGTATTTAAATAATTGTCAGAAAACCATCCTCAGCTTGAAGAATTGATAGGTGTTAATATAAAAATGAGAAGGAAGGACAGGGGCCTTCAAAAAAAAGAGAGAAGATGATAATAGAATAACAGAGTTGGAAGGGACCTTGGAGGTCATCTAGTCCAACCCCCAGCTCAGGCAGGAAACTAAACAAATGGCTGTCTAATCTCTTCTTAAAAACTTCCAGTGTTGGAGCATTCACAATTTCTGGAGGCAAGTTGCTCCACTGAGTAATTGTTCTAGCTGTCAGAAATTTCTTCTTAGTTCTAGGTTGCTTCTCTCCTTGATTAGTTTCCATCCATTGCTTTTTGTCCTGCCCTCAGGTGCTTTGGAAAATAACTTTTCTTGGCCACTAGCTTTTACCTGCTCCAGGAGTCACTCCAGATTGCAGACCTGCTCTTACACTAAACCATGGTCCAATGTAGACCTAATTGGGTTCCATTCTGGACTTAGTCAGCTTCTGGATCAATAGTTAGTCTGTCTTGCCTGGGTTAAGGTTCAGCCTCTTTTTTCTATCTAGATGAGTGGTTCTCAACCTTTTTAATGCTGCGACCCCCAACCAGTCGTAAGTCGAGGACTACTCAACCGGTCGTAAGTCGAGGACTACTTAACTGGTGCAGCACCGTTTGCAGAATGGGACTTTTGGCAGGCTCAGCAGGGTAGAGACAGCCTGGACAATTCCTATTGGCTTTTGAAAGCCAATAGAATTAGACTCTATTCAAGAGAGTCTATTCTATTGGCTTTCAAAAGCCAATAGACTAAAAGGGAGTAGCACAGCTAAGGAAAAGGGGAAAAAATGGCAGACTGTGTTGTTTGGCGACCCCCGTGAAATGGTCGTTCGACCCCAAATGGGGTCCCACTGATCTAGATCCTCAGAGTTTCCATATACTGAGCCTTGAAGTATACCATATCTACTGTTTGGTCCATGATGGATATATATATATATATATATATAGTTTTGTACTACTGTACTGGGTAACATATCGAAACATCTTCATAAAGTTATTAAATAAAATAGGAGAGAAGGTCAAGTCTGGAGCACCCCATATTGGAGTGTATGAGTGCCCAACTCCTTTTCCCTTACACACATTGACTAGAACCAAACACATAGAAAGGAATGAAACTGCTACGGAATGATGTTTCTCTCACACCTAACCCTTGCATACAGAAGGATCCCATGATCAATCATGTAAAAGAACATTTATTTTTTCATTATTTTTATTATTTATAAATTAAAGCAAACACAGACGGACATTTATACTTACATTTATTCCTAAATATCTTTATGTGCAATTTTGTGAACTTCTGCATAATTAATAAATTATTTTCAATGGTGACACTTTTTTGTTTACTCCAGTTTGTATTTTATAAAGCCATCTCAGCATGATGAGTTGAAAAAGCAGTCTAGATTACTGGAGCTGAATGAGCTATATTTTTAATATAATTTCTACATTCTGTTATTTCCAGTACTTGCTCTGAATTTTTTTTCCAATAACTGGAGCAGAAGAAATTGTACTTTACCATAATGCATCCAAGGGAATACTTTTAAGACACCTTCTGTGTTCAACAAAATAAAGCTGAGGGTAATATAAACCATACTTGTTTCCAGGATAAAAAGCTGGAAATATTACATTGAAATAATTGATATAAATCTTTGACCAGTTTAATATTTAAGGCTTGTATATATTTATTTGACTTAAAGAAATCACATGCTTTGTCTGCCTCATGTATTTTTTAAGATTCCCAACTAGCGTGTACAGAAAATCTGCTTCCGTGCAGCTGTGAATGAAGTGTCAGAGCTTCTCATAAAATACATGACTTACAATGTAAACAATGTGGGTTTTCTGCCATACTCCTCTCTGAAATTAACTAGTGAGGCAAACTTTTTAACTAATTGATTAACATTGTTTTTTTTTACTGTAGGTAAAAACATAGATGTCACTGTACTTCCAGATCCCTGTTCTGCTCTACTCTGTCCTTCATACATTTAATGCAGATACATGCAAGGAATATTTCTCTTGAGATGTACAAATATTTCAGCTAATAAAGAAAGGAAAGGAAAGGAAAGGAATGGGAATGGGAATGGGAATGGTAAAAGCAAGAGTAAAACTGTAAATAATTTTTCTAGAACTGTGCCAGATTAAATAGAAACTAAATAGAACGGTCCAGATCCAATCTGATGTCAATGTTCAAGCATAGAAAATGGGCAAAACCAATATTAGGTTCAAAAATCCTTTCTTTAATCATTTTTGGATAAGGAACAATCTTGTTAAGCAAAAAAAGAGGTTATGTTTATCAAAGTACCACTGACGTCTTCAGCCTAATTTAAAATCCCCTATGTAAAGAGGTTAGTTAAGACTGCTGGTAAGAGCTTCACATCCCCTCATTTTAGTTACAAAGAAGCAAAGGATGTCTGAAAAAGAAAAAAAGGGTTATAGAGCAGGGGTCTTCAAACTTGGCCCTTTTATGATTTGTGGACTTCAACGCCCAGAATTCCTCAGCCAGGCATACTGGCTGAGGAATTCTAGGAATTGAAGCCCACAAGTCATAAAAGAACCAAGTTTGAAGACCCCTGTTATAGAAGGAGGTATTTCCCTTGCTTTTAGTTGGATGCAGTGTTGTGATACATAATCACTGCTTGCAACTCCTATTGCTCACATCTGCATTTTGTAGTTATTAAAGGACAAAGAAAGGCATTACCAAGTGCCTTAATCATTTCCAAACCTGTTTGAGTAATCTGGAACCATATAGTATTTGGACTTTTGAAGTACAGAAATCTGAATTTTGCTGGCATTCAGTAGAAATAAGAAGATGAGATCATTCCAAATCAATAATTCAGTACTATGAGTTGGAGTATTGCAAATGGGTTGCAAAGTAAGAAATGAATATATTACTCAATACTTTTGGTTTGCCTGTCTGTATATTGATGAAGTCAAGTTTAAGAGGACAAAAGATAATTCAATGGAAGAAATTTATTCCAATTCCAATTTTCACAATCCAACCCCCCCCCTAAATTTAGCTTATGAATTAATTATTTATGTTGCCATTCTGCAGTTTTATGCAGAGATTTATGCAGATTTAATATTTATGCAGACTACAAAATGTTCTCAGAATGATTTAATATTGATCAGAAACGGACAAATAAATATCGTCTAATAGGCATAAGACAATGAGAGGAAATAGATTTTGAATGGAAATACTAAGAAGAAATTTGTTGCACCCGAATAGGTGAAAAGGAAGGAAAATGGAATATAAAATTTGGTAATTTTCTCTGTATGGCCACAGAGCAGAAGAGGGAAACAGAGAAAAAAATACCCAGTCTCGATTGGCTTATTGTTACCTAAAATCAGGATATAGGAAGCTTTTGACTATCTGACATTGACAAACAAAATTGAACCAAATAGAAATAAATATTTAAAATGATATCTTTGTGTATCTGTTTAAAGAAACTGAGGTTTTTTATGCAGTCTTTCTCAACCTGTTGCTTTCTAGATGTGCTAAATTTAAATGCCAAATTTTTCAACTGGCATAACTAGTGGTTGGATATTCTGGTAGCTTGATCCAATATATCTGGAGAATACAACATTGGAGAGAACTGTGTTAAAGTATACACACACTTGTACATTTGATTGAAATATAGTCAGATTTACACATGTGAATTATGTTTACTGTTTTAATTCCATTTATTTTAATGCTTGAGGTTATCTGATTCCAGGCTCAATGTACAAATTACAATATTTTGCAGTATGTAAATACTATATTGCCCGCACCACTTTTTTTAAATTGTGCCTTGCAGAAATAAATAATTTGCAAATGGTATCAGGGCATGCCCTAAATCTATATCCAATGACAACAGAGACATTTGCAACTCTACAAAATTAGATCTGACACTAAAAGCATAGGATGATTTAAGGGTAGTGACAAGCACCCATACTTTCAAAGAAAAGAAATACTGTATAGTTTTATGAATGAATGAAAACAGAGGTCAGCAACGTGAATCAAAGTGTTCCTTCAGAAATATTATATATACCAGAAAACAATAAATTACTGATGATTATTATATAAGGAATAGAACACAAGGTGTTTTTATCGCATAGAAACTGATTTCTCTATGCTGATGCAAATACTAATCATATGGGTAAGGAAGAGCAGAGCTGTGCCTTGAGAGCTAAGCTCAAAGTTATCAGTAAGGTGAAACAAATGAAGCTACTGTCATGCTACTGCCCTCTCCTGGGTTATCTGCAATGTAATATTGTCTTTGTTTCTGAAATAATAACAACAACCTATGAAAAAATAGTTCAGCCATTTAGATATTCAAAGATAATATTAAAATACCTAATAATGCTTCTTACTTGATGGCCAAAAGGAGTGAAAAAATAAATTAAAATTACCTAGCAGTGTACAACTTTCAAATGGCTTTGTGTCAAGAGACAGCCATAGGTAGCAAAAGTTTTATTAATGGCCCATTTCTTCAGTCTATGAAGTTTTCACTACACACATCTTAGTCAACAATTGTTTTCCAAGCTTCTGCAAAAAAGAATAAAGAGTGCCATCTTTGTATCATTTTAAGCATTCAGAATTGATTTAAATCATTTGATAGATTAGATATATGTATGTCTGGGTATGGGTGTTTGGGTGTCCGAGTATCTGTATGTGTGCTTTTGCAAATTTGAACATTTGCTTTCTTCTTTAAGAAACAAGGCTTCCATACCCATCGCTGAGTCCAGCTGAAAAATACAAAATTGCTAGCTTTTAACAACATTTTTGTAGCCTCTGTTGCACTATTTGCTGGAATGACTGAATTTACAGGATTTGTTGATGTGCCATCATAGACAAAACTAAGCTTTGGGGCTTCTCTGCATGTTAATGGTCTCAAAAATAAATATTTCCACCTATTAGGAGAATGTTTTGCAAATATCCAAACATACATAGTTTGTGAACCTAAAGTATACAAATACTGACCATGTGGACCATAATGGGTATGGATTAGGTATGTATGTGTATGGAGATGCTAGAAATGGTGAGATATACTAGAAATAGTTTTGTTTCTCTTCTCTGCTTGAAAAAAGGTAGAATTGATGCTTGTTAAGTAATGGATGGCTGGACATTCTAAGGGTCCAGCAGTTTGAAGCCAAAGAGACTTGAGAAAAGATTGGCTGTCCTACAGTAATATCCATCTATATCTGAGGCACAAATGAACAGTCTCAAGTAATTGTGATTATTATATATTTCTGGAATGGCTTTGAACTTTGGTGTTGGAGAATATGCCTGAGAATAACATGAACATCCAAGAAAATAAACTAATTGAACAAATGATCCCAGAATTTTCACTCAAGGCACAAATGATCAGGCTTAAATTATCTTACTCAGAAACATTACATGAAGACCCAGGTTTCTTGAAAGGCTTTAAATGCTGGGAAAGGTGGAAGAAAAGAGAAGAGAAAGGATGTATCAGCTATCATGAGAAACAGCATAGATGCATGCAAATTCCTCCTCTTTCCAAAAAATTTGAAACAAAGTACAGTTCTCAATATATTTCTTTCTCTTCCTAATTATTGCTACACAAGTCTGCTTTTTTAAATAAACCTTGCAAAATCAGGAAACTTCATATATAAAAATAACCATTTGGCAAATCATTTAGCTTCCATGTGACAGGCATGCTTGTATGAAAAGTAGGTAATATTCTTCCAAATTGTTATTTTTATAGCTATATGATATTCCATAATAGTTTATTATGCAAATATGAAATGATGGAAATGGTTGCGCAGTTAAATTCATAAGAATGTTTTGTTATATAAGATATGAGCACTTAGCAGACTGCCTTTACTTCATAAAAAATCCTTCATTATGTGATTTCTTTTGTGTGTAAAACAGCAATTGCAATGATCTTCTCCATTTATGTCAGTATTTTGTTTGAAGATGGATGCCAAATTATTAGGTTATGTATTTTTTCCTCTTTTTCTCCTGGTCTTTTTCTATCCACAAATTTCAATAGAAGAATTTGTTTGCCTTTTTATTCATTTACTTATATGAACAGCACTGCTGGAAGCCATTAAATTGAGGTACAAAAGTGCTGCAAGTAATCTTATATGGGCAAGATTTCCACTTGAAGAGGTTGATTCTACACTCATAAGACATACATAATATGAAGATTATCTCAAAGTCTACCAGGCAGAGAGATCCTTATGAACACAGTCTTGAGCATCTCAAAGGGAAGAGAAGCCAGCATAAAAAAATAGTAAACAAATGAATATGAAATTTGCTGTGTCTCCCAAAGACTCTATCTATAAACAGTATTCCACCTTTATAGAAACTATGTCAAAGACAAGCCCCTTCCCATGGCAGTAAAAAGACTTTCCTTTTTACTAAACCTACTAAATGTACAGGAAACACAAAGTGAATACTGAAATAATATAATCAAAACACTAACAGAATGGCAAGGAAAAAGCATTACATGATCAATTTCTACAAAGGATAGAGAAGAAAGTGGATTAAGATAAAACCTGGCAGTGCCTTACAATTGGAACATTACAAAAAGAAACTGACTGAACTCTTGATTTTGGATGCTCAAGAGCAAGGTTTTTATATTAATGCAGTCAATGCAAGAACTGAAAAATAATCAAATAATTCAAATTGCAGATTGTACAAAGAAGCAGAAGAAATGATAGATCATATATTCATCTAGTATAAGAAAATGGCACAAACTGATCATAAGCAACATAACATAGTTGCCAAAATGATTCACTGGAACATCTGTAAAATTATTATGCATCAATAATGAAAAATGTATGGGAAGATATAGTTAAAAACGGAGTAGAAAAATGAGCCAGTTAAAATATTGTGGGATTTTCAAATACAGATAATGTTTTAGCTCATAATACACCAGATACAACTGTGGTTGAAAAGAAGAAAGTTGATGTGGCAGGGGGATAGTAGAATAGAAGAGAAAGAATTGGAGAAGATCAAGGAGAAGATCAAAATCTGAAAATCAAAACTAAAAGATTATGGCATAAACCAGCCATGGTGATCCCAGTAGTTATCAACACTATATATTGACAAAATTTCTATGTATCAAGTGCAAAAAGCCCCACTGCTTGTATCTGCATAAATACTACACCAATATATTATAATATCCTAGGTTTTTGGAAACAACTTGATGTGAATGAAGATGGATACCACTAATGACTGTCAGCTGTGACATCACATTGAACAGATTATAATATTATATCGATAATGTAGTAATGTAGTAATTCTTAGGTTCTTGTTTAGGACTTCAATATTGGTGTAGTATAGATGCAAATTTTCATCAGTCTTTGACTGTTATTCTAATTGTAAATTACCCATATAATAATAATGTAGTAAATTCATATGTTGCCTGACTCCCATTTACTCTGAATGGTTTGCAAACTGTCTAAAACATGAAAAGCTTGAAGAATAAAATACAGGTAGTCCTCAATTTATAACCATTATTGACTGTTTGAAATGATCATTTAAAAAAGTGACATGACCATTTTCCCTACTTATGACCTTTGCAGCATTCCCATGATCAAAATTCACACATTTAGCAAATGACTCATATTTATGACAATTACAGTGTCCCGGGGTCATGTGATCACCTTTTGTGAACTTCTGGCAAGCCAAGTCAATGGGGAAGTCAATTGTGTGTCTAGCTTAACAACTGCAGTGATTTACTTAGCAACTCTGATGAGAAAGGTCCTAACATGGGGCAAAACTCACTTAACAACTGTCTCACTTAGCAATAGAAATTTTGGGCTCACTTGTGGTTATAATAAGAGACAGAAGTAAAAGATGGCAGGATGACAAAGCCAGATTGGTATAAAGGAAAACAATCCACCTAGTCTAAATGAAGCATCAATTGTCCTTGCCAAAGGCCTGGCTAAAGAGTCAGATCTTCAAGGCCCTTCAAAATGCCAGCAGACCGGTGGCTCTTTGGCTCTCAGGATGAATCTCATTCCAGAGAGCAGATGCTGCTTTTGAGAAGATGCATTTCCAGGGTACCGATGTATGACTGGTTAATCAAAGTAATCCAGACTGTGTCAACCCTGCCTGATCAAATTGGCCTGGAAGTTACTATGGGAAACAGGGAGTCTCCCAAGTGAGCAGGCTACCTGCATAAAGGGCTTTATAGTGATGATCAGCAACTTGAATTAAATTGCCAACCAGTGCAGCTTCCAAAGCAGACGGGTTCCATAGGCATGGCCATCTCTGCCAACAGCACTGCACTCAAAGCTTCTGGGTGGTCTTCAAGGACTTCCCCATATAGAGTTGGTGAGGTGATCAGTGCATGACTGAAAGCCTGAATCCACTCTTAGTATTACTAAGTCATCAATGTGCAATCAAGTTTGGTTGGCAACAAAGTATTCACTCCTACCTAGCAAATCAGAATTTTGGAAAAGTGATTTTCATCTGGAAAATAGCAAGGGATGAAAGGTCTAATTGTATTCCCCCCATATGATTGCTGTGATTCCAAATATAATCAACCTCATCAGAAGTTGCTATTGACATTTTTTTAAACTTGCATATTTAAGTAGTAGTTTTGCATGACCAAAGTGATTTCTACAAAGACTAAGGTGTCTATTGTGCTTTTTTATTCATTTGTATGATTGTTCATATCTTTTTTTGCATAATGCATTTTCCTTTTGTTAATTATAGGGAGAATGTAGGCAATTTTTTTTTTTCAATCTATTAACTTCCAGAAGTGTTGGAAGAAAAAAATCAGCAGAAAATTGAACTACATAGAATTATGATAAGGTTCAGCTGGAAAACCATATGCCTCCATTTTAAACCAGTCAAATACTTCAAACAAGTCATAATTTATAAATAACATAGGACTTTCATGACAATTTACTATCAGCAATTTTTTTATTACGTATAATGAATTCAACAAAAATTACAATTTAGCAGCAATGATGCAATCAAAAAGAAAAGTATCTGTAATAAAGATAAAATGAACTAAAATATGTATGCCTTGAGACCAAAAGGAACCACAACTAAACGTGATCTAATTATAATCAGTCAAAGACCCTTCAAAGTTCTTATAATACCAGTGTGGGAAATCCAGTAAATATGGTACAAAATGAATTAACTTATCCTTATGTCATAAGAACTGTATCTAATAACTTTTAATATCATTTTCAAGATTAGATATTCCAATCCATTATTTCAGATTTCATTGAAGCTGAAAGGATCTGGATCATGTATTTCTAATAATACATGCTTAATTAAAATACTACCAAGCAAGTGATTCAGGTAAATTATATTCAGGTTGAAATCCCTTCTTAAAATACCAATTACTAATCAATTTTTCAAGGTGGTTATCCCTTGTTCACCCCAGAAATTCTAATAAAGATTTTACCCATCTTCAAATTAGGATTATCTAGTGGTTAAGGCACCAGATTAGAAAGCAGGAGTCCTTTAATTCTACTTCCACCTTAGGCATAAAAGACAATAGGATGACTTTGGGCCAGTCACTCTCTCTGAATCCAACCCACTTCGCAGTGTTGTTGTTATGGAAAAATAGGAGGAAGAAAGTGCACAGGGTATGTTCATTGCCTCAAGTTATTTGTAAAAATAATAAAGGCATGAAAGAAAGAAAGAAAGAAAGAAAGAAAGAAAGAAAGAAAGAAAGAAAGAAAGAAAGAAAGAAAGAAAGAAGGAAGGAAAGGAAGGGAGGGAAAGAAAGAAAGAGAAAGAAAGAAAGAAAGAAAGAAAGAAAGAAAGAAAGAAAGAAAGAAGAAAGAAAGAAAGAAAGAAAGAAAGAAAGAAAGAAAGAAAGAAAGAAAGAAGAAAGAAAGAAAGAAAGAAAGAAAGAAAGAAAGAAAGAAAGAAAGAAAGAAGGAAATAGTATATGCCTTATTCATCTAATTCAACAAAGAACAGCAACAGGTTCCCTATATCATAGAAATTTATGATTTATCATAGAATATATGATTAGAAATTTATTTTATATTTGATTCAATATTTCTATGCACTGGTATTTTATTTTAAGTCACAGATTGTAATAAAAGATATTTGATTTGGAAATAAAACCAGAAAAAATTACATAAGAAAGAAAAAGAATGTATATTAACACACTAATATGAGTTTGAGGGATCTTTCAGATGGGAGTTTTGACAAGGGAAAGATAGATGCTATGACGTTCTATTCAGCACTTTTGATGATGCCTTATAAGAGTTTGCATAACAAGTTCATAAACCTTCTCTCATAGCTATTTATGACAGATTTCTTTTACATCCCTAATCATGAATAATAGTATCATAAGAGGTTTATTTTATTGGCAATACTAGATAACTTTTTCACTTCTTGATATAATTCTACAAAAATGATGTTTCTCAGGAAGGTGAATTTGTGTTTTATGTGTGGTTTTTCTTCTCTATTGAAATTTCACCTGTTTTCACTTTTCATCAGTGTCAAGGGAAAATGGCATATTATCATTTTGTATTTGGAAGCTGAAAGAGAACTTCTGTTTGCACAGAAATTTAAAAAAATCTTAATTTGTCTCATTTCTTCACTCATAAACAAAGAAAGGATTGTTCAAAGTGTGTGAGGGAAGAAATAATACAAATTTTTATTATTTTTATTTTAATGTTTGGAATTCTAAAAAATATAGAAAGGATAGACTTACTAAGAATCATTAAATGTTTAAAGTTCAGTTCTATGAATTTCTGTGGAATGGGAGAGAAATAAAAAAAATCTAAGTGATTATATATTTTCCATCTGTTCTGATGTGAACTTTGGGACTTAATGAGAGAATCCCATAGATACTTCTTGGTGATGAATCTGTCAGTTTCCTTTTCTTGTATAAAATGAACAGAAAGTAAAGTTAATTTTTCAAACTGACAGTCATTTGTGAAAAATAATTTGACCATGGGAAAAAAGAAGATTACTCTCATTCTCCAAAGAACATGGAAACCTTTTAAGCATAAAGGTTAATGATGAAAACCATTCTTAAAAATACTTTTGAATATGCCAATGCTTCTTGAACTGTGATTCTAGGATACCTAATAGTCCCCCCAAATGCTCTCAGGGGTCTGCAAAATCAGAATTATTTGCCAACCTATTTTGAAAAATAACGCAATATTAAGATTCCATCAAAAATTCTTGACAAGTGAAAGTAGCAGTAAAGCATCATTTTTAATTTTTAATATGGTAAATGTTGATAAATAAAACCTGTAAAAATGACAGTTATTTTGAGGTGGTCCATACTTGTTAATGTGAAGGCATGGTGAGGAAAAAAAATGGAAACAATTGTCTATGCCACTGCTACTGTATTATTTGCATGGTGGCAGAGTAACAAAAAAAGGGATATGATAGGCAGCTGCAGAAAACCACAATTACTTTATCTCTATTAACTTTAAGTTGCCTAGCATGTGGTTTTCAAAAAGTTCTTTTGTATTCTTTTGATAACATAAGAAGTGTTTTAGCATTCACATTGATACTATGATTGCTGTTATGGATATGCTGTACTGAAAGTTACTCTGCCTGTTTGTATTTATTTAGGGAACATTTTCATTGCTGTTTACCATTTCACATATTTGCCAATAATTCTTCTGGAAGGAAAGATGTGTCATCGTTGTCAGATAAATGAAATGAGAAATTATTACAATATGGGAAATGTGTAATTTGTAGTTGTTGCCCTGTAGATTTTAGAAGCCTTGATTCTATTGCCAGAAGTAAAAGCCTGTAAAAGAGCTAATGGACAAGGGTTAAAATGTTTTAGTCAAGGGCTCCCTTAGATACATTATCTGTAATTTTAGGATAACATTTGGCATAATTTAAATAGATTAGATACTGTAATTACATCTTGCACTTTATTTGAATATCTAAATTGGGGAAAAAAATACTAGCTTTCTCTTATTTTCTGATTTGAAGAGTATTTTTAGCTGGATAATTTTATATCATGGTTCATGATAAAGGATGTATCTGGACACACTACATCGATGACATGTTCGTCATCATCAAAAGCTGCCAAATTGAAGAAACACATCATCTACTCAATAACATATTCCCTGGGATCAAATTCACATGTGAAGAGGAAACAGATAACAGATTCCCATTCCTCAACATCCACATAAGGAGACTGGACAATGGAGAAGTGGAAACCTGTGTCTACTGCAAACCCATGTACAAAGACCAGATCCTCAGCTTCGCAAGCAACCACCCCACTGTGCACAAAATAAGCAGTTTCCAGACCCTCTTCAGAAGGGCCAGGGCACACTGCAACACACAACACTAAGAAAAGCAGAAGAGGAACAGTTGCTCAATGTCTTTCTTTGTAACAGCTATCCCAAAAACTTCATATTCTGACACACAGCACCCAAACCACAACACACCACACAGCCAACCACCACACAAAAACTAACCCTACCGTACACAAAAGGGGTGTTGGAAATGACAGGCAGAATTCTCCAACCCCTAGCAATAGCCCACAAATCCACAGCCATACTCTGCCAGGAATTATCCAGAATCAAAGACAAGATATAGAAGGATGAAAGAAACAATGTCATCTATAAAATCAACTGTAATCATTGCAACCAATTCTACATGGGACAAACATCGTGCCAATTAAAAAACAGTATCCATGAACACCGGCTGGCAATCAAATGCCATGATCCCAAATCCTTAATCTCTACCCACACCAACACCAAACAGCAGCAGTTCAATTGGAGCAATACAAAAATCATTGGCCATGCTACCACCCACCATGCTTGTGAATTCATCAAAGCCTGGCATTCCACAAACAATTTCATCAACAGACACATTGACCTACAATCAGCCCATGAACCACTCAGAATCCAAATCAACTGCACAGCCAACCAGAGACAGCACTAACTCTCAACCAATCCATGCAAGCCCCCCCTCTCCTCCCCAGCAGTTCACCTCTTAATTACCCATTCTGGTGTAAACTCCCCATCACAAGAACCATCAAAATGCTCACTGATGACTCACACCTGACCCATCACAAGACCTATCACAGATCCTCACTTGACACACCCACACCTGAAGCCCTTATAAACAGAAGAACAATGACATTCCCTAAACTCTGCTGAAGATGTTACCTCTCTTCAAGGATATTCTTGCCAACATGTACGTGTAACTAGAAATAGAATTTATTTTTTTGTTCATCCAAACATATCTCTTCTTGAGCATTCTATCTAGGTGTGCTTTCTATCTTTTGAATTATGCCTTAGAGTGATTCATATCCTAGCAACCAAAACTACATTAGAAAAAAATATGATAAAGTAGCATTTTAAAAATACATGGTTCCTTACAAGATGGATTGTCCTAAGTTTCAATAGCTCAAATTGGGCTGGAAGCCCTAGCAAATTTTTAAATTGGTGACTATGTCTCTGAACTGAAATCCTAGTCATGCAGTATACAGAACATTTGCAGTAGTATAATTTAAAAGGATGCTTTCAAGCTTGGATATTGCTAGTTTACTGGGTATTCCTTCCTTCCTTCCTTCCTTCCTTCCTTCCTTCCTTCCTTCCTTCCTTCCTTCCTTCCTTCCTTCCTTCCTTCCTTCCTTCTATATTTAACTGTAATGATGCCAAAATGATGAAATAAACATTATGCTGTCACAAGGCAAACTACACCATTTCTTACTTGTCAGATGCAAGTAAATGGGTAAACTTTATATTATGACATTGTGTCATGTGTTTTGTTACTCCCTGCCCCCACACCACAGGTGTTCATACATGTTCTTCATGCTAATGGATACAGTTTCATATTGCAGTAGGTGATTTAATTGTGCCATTGGAAAAATCACAGATAGCAAAAACTGGATATGAAACATTCACTCACATGACAGATGGCTTATCTACCATCTTGGTTTATTTCATAAAATAAAAAACAGGACTTTATGGCTCTACAAAAGGATAATACAATTGCGGTTACCCAAACCTGGGGGAGGGAGAGAGCTTATTCAAAAGAATAAGCTCAGCAACAAAGAAGGAAAATCTCCTAGGTCCCATTAGGTAGGACCCTCGATGGCGCAATGATTAAAATGCAGCTTGCCCACAGCCTGGAGTTCGATCCTGACTGGACTTAAGGTTGACTCAGCCTTCTATTCTTCCAGGGTTGGTAAAATGAAGGCCCAATTGTTGGGGAAAATATTCTGAGATTGTAAATCACCCAGAGTGTGCTGTAAAGTACTATTGGGTGGTATATAAATGTTATTGCTATTGCTATTAAATAACATTGCTTCAAAGAAGGACCTGGAATAGGCAAACTCAATGCAACTTCATACTGGGATGGCAAAAGTAACATCGAAGTCATTTTGCAACTAACCCAAACCTATGCTATGTAGGGCTTCATAGTTCATAATCAGTATCTTGAATTGGGGGAGCTAGAGCAACTCTCAGAGTAGTAGAGTTACATAGGCATATCAAGGTGTTTCTATGACTTAAAAGGTATTCATCTGAATCCTGGACTACTTGAAGCTTCCAGATGGTCTCCAGTAAAAGCTTCATATGAAGTATAAAGAGAAATCTAACCTGGTGGTGGCTAAGATATGAGTAACCATGAGCAGAGTTTTTAAATAAAGAAAGAAGCACAGTTCTTTCAAACTGAAAAATTATAAAATCAGTTTATTTTTTCTAACTAAAGCACTCAGTCCACATTTTCCACAAGGAAACCATACAAAATTGAACTACTACTACTATATCTTCACCTAAATAAGGATCTACACCCTCAAAAATACAAAAATGCATGAGTGCTCACATGAGGAGAAAGCAACAATGTCTCAAAGGCAAGTGCAATGGGCAATTGAAGCCTTAACTCTTTATATGTATGTGCAGGGCTTTTTTTCTCATAGAACGCCAAGAACGCAGTTCCGGAACCTTTTTTGGACGGAACCTTATAGGGTAGGCAAGGTGGGTTCTATGATGTGTGTGAGTTCCGGCACCTTTTTTTTTCTTTAGAAAAAAAGCACTGTGTATATGTGATGTAGGTTAAAATGGGACAAGGATTCAATCATCTTTTGATGTTGCTAATCCTCATAGCAGACATGCTTACATTTTTTGATGTCCTTTACATTGCTTAACATTCTCTTCCATTTTTATTTGGGTCTATCTGACCCAAACTTGGAAATAGTGGGGAGCTTACTGCTGTTGTTATTTTCTCTCAGACTGGGTGCTACTGCTGTTGTTATTTAACTAAAAAAATGCAAGCAAACATAACTGTTTGCTTGCGTTTTCTAGTTAGCAAAAACCCAATGAGAATAATTTCCTGATGAAATCTTTGCTTGGGATTTAAATAAAGTGCAGCTACAGGACAGGCTGCAAACTTCTGAAAACTAAAATGTATGCTAAGGAGGCCATTCAGACATATTTCTTAGCAACCTCAGAGCAGAGCCAGTGCAATTTTCTCATGAGAATTTCTCTGAAATTTGAAAGAAATTCCAAAACTCTTTCAGCAAAGTGAACAAGGAAATCATTGCAAACCTATAGAATTTATAGATGAAAAATTCTAAACTTAGTAAATTTTGTGAAATACATATTTTGGACCTTGTGTGGCTCATGACTGGAACAAGATGGCAAACAGGTCAAATAATTCATCACAATTAAGTTGATGTCTTTATCAGCCTCAGTTCTCAGTTTAAAAATAAGTCTGAAAAGGAGAAGACTTGATTACCAGATTGCTTGACTACCAGCTGCAGTAACTTACAAATTTCTGATTATTTACTAAAATAGAATCCTTTCAGCTGAATCTTTTTCTTCTTGGCCAAATACGTAATTACAAGGGTAATAATTTAAAATTGTTTCCAAAAGGGAGAGATAAATCTTCTAAATCATTCAAAAGTGGATTTGCCAGGATGGAAAAATCTAAAATAACAACTGAGCTTTATTGATCAATTATTTATTATTCTGAATTCCTTTTCAATCTTTAAAAAGATAGAACTACTAACACTGAGCACATAATAATCATCAAATTAATTCAGTTGCTAGCTGACATTCATTTCTTCTTGCAAAGAGAGTTGTACTATATATAAAGCAGGCCAGTTTTCTTTTCTGGTCTGGAGATACTGTATCATGAAACTTTGTGACTATACCACCATTTTTAAATGACTATTAAAATGCAGCTTCTTCACTAGGCAGCAGTTCCTTATCTGCCTCTTTTCAATGTTAAAATGACAGGAGTTTTCCTTTTAATATGGAACTTATTTTTGTTCAATACTCCCACCCTGTAGGTTTGATAATGAATTTCCCAGTTTAACCCACATACCTTGGTTTTCCTTATCATTTGTCATTGAAATATGGCTGCTCAGAGATGACCTGAATCATGGGATGGACAGGAAATAAATGAGATAAGTGAATGAACGAACAAACAAACAAACAAACAAACAAACAAATATTAACTAGATCCAACCCTTCATAGCTTTTATGATCAATTAAGGTAGAGTTCCATACCTTTCTAGCTTTGCAGATCAGTGGGGGGGGGTGAGGGGTGGTTCGGTGCAAGCAGCTGGCAGGCGCATGTGCACAGCTCTATTTCTGTGAATGGCATGCACATGTGATATGCCCAACACTCATGAAAATGGAGCGCACATGCATGGGCTTGCCTGCTACTCATGCAAGCTCACAGCCATTAGGTGGGCCATGATCCAGAGGTTGGGGACCTCTGAACTAAGGAATACTATACCACCTGCAGCTGATGACTAAAGGAAAGATGTTCTTCTGAGATGTAAGGCATATATAGTATGTGTCTCACTTCCTTAGGTTATCTGGATTCTCTAGAAGAGACGTTAAAATCATAGCTTTGTTTTGGCCTAGTTCAATAAGATTGGTTTTAATAGGCATAAATCTCATGAAATTGAAACAGGATACAAACAGCTTTTAAAACATTTCACCAATCTGTAGACATAGAAACTGAGTGATTGGTTTCTCTGGTTTTCTCCAGAGGAAGGTAAAATTCTCCAACCATTTTTAAGTGCAAGGCTGCCCTTTAATGGTGCAGTGGTGCAACTGAAATAGGCCATAGGAGGAAATTACTAATTAGGAAATTTTCATCAGCCACTATGTAGGACAAACAGACAGAAGACTAGCAGAGCACATCCATGAACACAACTAGCAGTAGAAGACATGATGAAAACTCCTCAATTTCACCAAACTTGGACAGGCTTAAGCATAGTTTCAACTGTAAAATGTATGCCTCCTAAACTAAGCCAAGTCCAAAAACACTAGAGAATTCCTGGAAGCCTGGCACTCAGACAAATCAGTCATCAACAGACATAGAGATAAACAACATCTACCTATCATATAAAACAGACAGTCAAAATGCCAAACAGGAAACAAAAAGTCCAAAACACGTCCTCATCAGCAGTCAACACTAGATGGGCAGAGATTAACACCAAGATTAACATTAAACCAACAATCAAGAAGTAAACAATACTTAGCACTGATGATGCTTTCTAGTTTGGTAATTAAACATCTGCAAGAAACAACCAAGCTCAGAGAGCATCAAGGCCCTCAGAGTTCAACCCTGAGGTACAAATATTCTCATGAATAACAGCTGGTAGGAAAAAGTGAAGGAAATTCTAGTGCTTGGTGTCTATTCTCAATCATGAGAATGATTTTCAGTCACCATTTCCCAAGGTCCTTTTCCAAAGGGCAACTGAATAACTGAAGAAGCTTCTTGGATAAGAAATGAAACGTTCTCAAGGGAAAAAAAAAACCAAGAAAATTCAGTTGCCTTTTGGAAAATCACCTTTGGGTGTCCTGCTTAGTCTGTACTGGGTGAAACAATGCTGACTATAGCTGTGATTAAATGTGATCTGTGAAGGAACACAAACATAATTTGTGGTTTTCTAGTTTATGTCTGACTTGGTCGCCATGCCCATCTCTCATAAATCCTTAAAGGTATAAAAAAAAGAGCAGCTACAAAATAATTGAAAACAATCCAGAATTGCCAAAGAATTGAAGCTTATTTTGATCATCTGCAAGAATGTTTCTGTCTTGCATGAGGAGGATCTGTTTATTAGTTTACCTTTGAAAACAAATATAATATATGTAATATTCAGTATCAATAATTCTTTATTAAAACAGATTTGTTATTTTATTTACTTCACTAACCATTGGTTTTTGTGACAACTCTAGCAATGGTGATTTGGTAAATAAAACGTGTTCTCATTCATCAGAAAAAACTCTGCACTTTTCCAAAGTATGTCTGCATGAAGATCTGTAAATGTTTAAAATGGAAATTTAAACTGTTTTATACATTTGAGGCTTAAAAGGAATAGGATGGAAGAAAGAAAGTGTGTTGTGCTTCACTGAGAAGTGGGCTTTCTTCTTTATATTTTAAAATGCAGCTTTGTGGAACTCTATAGATGCGAGATCCATATGTTGGATAAGTGTTTCTTTTTCTATTCCAGCATTTTCTGTAGTTAGTCTACTGCCATTTAACTGATCCTTTCATAGGTCCATATGGCAATCCAAATGTCCACAGAGGTCAAATGGATATGCAGAAATATTAAACAATAAAACTTTATTTTCTGTATAAACACTTGATTACATTATAGGGCACGGGTCGGCAACCTGCAGCTCTGGAGCCGCAAGTGGCTCTTTGAGCCATTTCCTGCAGCTCTGGAGCCATTTGCAGAGAGAGAGAGACAGAGACAGAGAGGCACTTGCGCTTCCCTTCTCTCTCTCTCTCTCTCTCTCTCTCTCGGAATTGCCCCCTCCTGGGGCTCCTGATTGGCCATGCACTCAGGTGCCCCACCCCCTGGAAGAAGCGCAGCCAGGGAGTCCCTTTCCCATCCAAGGCACACGTGGCACGGGGAGCTGCGCTGGGAGGCCCCGGGATCCCCACTGGGAGCAGCCTGCCAGAGCCACTGCTGAGCGTGCCAGCCTTCCCGCAAGCTGCAGCCCCAAGAGAGAGTAGCCTCTGTGATTCCCAGCCAGCAAGACCATTTGCCCCGCTGGCCGGGAAGGTGCGCTGGAATCCTGGCTGCCAGGAAGGAAGAGGGACTCACAGCAATGGCAGGAGAGGAGAGCCTCCTCTTGGGCCCGGTGCCGGCAGCAGCTTCCTCACTCTCCTCCTTCTCCCCTTCTTCCTCCTGCTACCCTCCGGGTGGCTCGGGCGGGCACCGGGGCAAGAGGGGCACCCAGAGGAGCCAGCCAGGCTGGCAAGGGGGTTGGCAGGGACTGGTCAGGCAGAGCAGCCACAGCATTGCAGCCAGGGCCAGTGGGCGTGCAGCACCAGTCCCTGCCATGGCATACCATGGCTACATTGGATGGGCGGAGAGTGAGCCCGGACAGCATGGAGTCCCGGCTGGGGCAGTGGCAGCTTCCTTGCCCTCCTTCTCCCCTTCTTCCACCTTCTGCCCCCTGGGCTGTAGTCCTGGCAGGGCCAGCAGCCGGCAACGGCATCACTCCCTGGGCTGTCTCTGGGCCGCCCCCTGGGCAGCCAATCCGGCCACGCATCTCCCTGGGCTGGTCCAGGCAGCGGTCCCAGCGGGGGTGGCAGCCAGCAAGGGCATCGCTTCCTGGGCCATCCCTGGGCAGCTGAGCCAGCCACGTGTCTCCCCGAGCCGGTCTGGGTGGCAGTCCTGGCTGAGGCAGTGGCCAGTGGAGACTTCACTCCCTGGGCCATCCCCAGGCCACTTTCTGGGCAGCTGAGCCAGCCCCGCATCTCCCTGGGCTAGTCGTGGTGCCTCAGTGCCTTTCAGTGCATTCTGCTGCCTCCTGGCCCCTCCCCGCCCCTTCGGCAGTGTCTGCCTTTCGTTCTCTCTCTCTCCTCATGTGGAGAGAGGGAGAGGAAAGAGAGAGAGAAAGAGAGAGTGAGAGAGTGAGGAAAGAGAGAAAGAGATAGGGAGAGGAAAGAGAGAGAAAGAGAGTGAGAGAGAGGAAAGAGAGAGGGAGAAAGCAAGGAAAGAGAGAGAGAGAGAGGAAAGAGAGAGGGAGGAAAGAGAAAAAGAAAGGGAAAGAAAAAAGGGGAGGGAGAGGGAGAGGGAGAGGAAAGCGAGAGAGGGAGAGGAAAGAGAGAAAGTGAGGAAAGAGAGAGAGAGAAAGAGAGAGAGAAGAGAAAGAGAGAGTGAGTGAATGGAAAGAGAGAGGGAGAGGGAGAGAAAGGAAAGAGAGAAAGAGAGAGAGGAAAAGGAGAAAGAGAGAGGAAAGAGAGAGGGGGGAAGAGAGAGGGGGGAAGAGAGTGAGGGAGAGGAAAGAGATAGAGGAAAGAGAGGAGAGAGAGAAAGAGGGAGAGGAAAAAGAAAGAGAGGAGAAAGAGAAGAAAGAGAGAGAGGGAGAGGAAAGAGAGAGAGAAAGAGAGAGAGGAAAGAGAGGAGAGAGAGAAAGAGGGAGAGGAAAAAGAGAGGGGAAAGAGAAGAAAGAGAGAGAGGGAGAGGAAAGAAAGAGAGAGGGAGAGAGAAAGAGAGGGAGAGGAAAGAGAGAGAGAAAGAGTGTGAGAGGGAGAGGAAAGAGAGAGAGGGAGAGGAAGAGAGGAGAGAGAGGGAGAGGAAATAGAGAGAGGAAAGAGAAAGAGAGAGAAAGAGAGAGAGGAAAGAGATAGAGGGGAGGAAAGAGGGAGAGGAAAGAGAGAGGAAAGAGAGAAATAGAGAAAAATAGAGAGGATAGAGAGAGAGAGAGAAAGGAAAGAGAGAGCGAGAAAGGAAGCACAAGTGCCTCTCTCTCTCTCTCTCTCTCTCTCTCTCTCTCTCTCTCTCACACACACACACACACACACACACACACACACACACACTGAGTGAGGGAAGAGGACTGGCAGACCAAGGGCAGAAAGAGGGAGAGAGAGAGAGAGAGAGAGAGAAATCCTTTTGATATTTAAAATGAAGATAACACTGCATATATCCTTTTTTACCTTTATATTATACATACACACACAAACACACAAACACAATTACATATATATATGTAGGTCTTTGGTTGTTCGGGTTTTCTCCCGCGTAAAATTGGAAGTGTCTTGGCAACGTTTCGACGAAGTCCCATTCATCATCTTCAGGCTGGTGTTTTCAGCTTCGTGCTTCAAGGAGCAATCATATACATTTCTAAAATTTGGATTGCTAGCAAAGAATTAAGGGAGAACTGGAATAGCTATTTCGAACTCTTTAACTCTTTTCAACCAGACATACCCTTCTGAGATTCGAACCTGGGCTGTCTGCATGTTAGGCAGGTGTGTTAAACCTCTAGGCCACAGGCTACATTTTAGAAATGTATATGATGTCACAGTTGTGACTGCTGCCTGTGGATGGCTCTAGTTTGAGCTGATACAAGGCAAAAGATTTCTCTCTCCCATATTTGGGTCAACAGGATGTAACATACAGCAATATATATATATATATATATATATATATATATATATATATATATGTAGGTCTTTGGTTGTTCGGGTTTTCTCCCGCGTAAAATGGAAGTGTCTTGGCGACGTTTCGATGAAGTTCCATTCATCATCTTCAGGCTGGTGCTGCTCAAAGCACGAAGCTGAAAACACCAGCCTGAAGATGACGAATGGGACTTCGTCGAAACGTCGCCAAGACACTTCCAATTTTACGCGGGAGAAAACCCGAACAACCAAAGACCTACATACAAATACCCGCGAAAACCTCAGAAAACACACACATATATATATATATGTAGGTCTTTGGTTGCTCGGGTTTTCTCCCGCGTAAAATTGGAAGTGCAGAATGCTGTTTTGATGTTGTGTTTATGAAGGATCTTACTGATTCTGTCTGTGGTGCCTTTTATGTATGGGAGGAGGGCTTTGCCGTTTTCTTGTTCTTTGTCTTGGATTTTGGTGGGGGTTTCTTTTTGGATTAGGTTTGTAATCTTATTTCTATGGAATCCATTGGATGTTAGTACATTGGTGAGAGTGTGTAGTTCGGGTTTTAGGTGTTGTTCGTCAGCTAAGCGTTTTGTTCTGGAGATGAGTGTCTTGGCTACAGAGTTGATCTGTGCTGGGTGGTGGTGTGAGAGAGCGTGCAGATAGCGGTTTGTGTGTGTTTTCTTCTGGTAGATGGTGTGTCCTAGGGAGCCATTGGATTTCTTGTAGACTAAGACATCCAGGAAGGGAAGTTGGTTGTTAGCTTCTGTTTCCATGGTGAACTGTATTTTGGGGTGTAGGCTGTTGAGGTGTGTGAGGAAGTTGTCCAGTTTTGGAAACCCGCCCTTATTGACAAACGACTCCCTAATACAAAAAATGATACCAGACCCACACTCACAAAAAACCACACAGGATGTCACCACCACACATCCACGCAAAAAGCAAACCCAAAGCCACACCGATGATGAGGCACGACCACAAACCAGAAGCCAGACCAGAGCTGCATCATTAGCCACTTTAAAGCCCTCCAATCCATACATGAAGCAAACTGACACCCTCCATGAAATGAGGCACGACCACGAACGCGAAGCCAAAAAATAGCAAGGCAGCCCAAAATCTTAAACCCCTCTGCAACTCAGACTAACTTGAGCACAACCAAACAGAACACTCCCCCAGCCAATCAGAGCACAGCCAACCCCCCAGCCAATCAGAGCACAGCCAACCCCCCAGCCAATCAGAGCACAGCCACGCCCCTAACCAATCAGAACACACCTCCACCCAATCAGAACACAGCCAAGCTCCCACCCAATCAGTTCATACCCCCACTGGCAGTTAAAAGGAAGAAACAGCTAAGACCACACATTGCTGCTCGAAGCACGAAGCTGAAAACACCAGCCTGAAGATGACGAATGGGACTTCGTCGAAACGTCGCCAAGACACTTCCAATTTTACGCGGGAGAAAACCCGAACAACCAAAGACCTACATACAAACACCCGCGAAAACCTCAGAAAACAAATATATATATATATATATATATATATATATATATATATATATATATATATATATATAGGTCTTTGGTTGTTCGGGTTTTCTCCCGCGTAAAATTGGAAGTGTCTTGGCAACGTTTCGACGAAGTCACATTCGTCATCTTCAGGCTGGTGTTTTTAGCTTCTTGCTTTGAGCAGCAATGTGTGGTTTTAGCTGTTTCTTCCTTTTAACTGCCAGTGAGGGTATGAACTGATTGGGTGGGAGCTTGGCTGTGTTCTGATTGGGTGGAGGTGTGTTCTGAATGGTTAGGGGCTTGGCTGTGCTCTGATTGGCTGGGGGAGTGTTCTGTTTGGTTGTGCTCAGGTTAGTCTGAGTTGCAGAGGGGTTTAAGATTTTGGGGTTAGGGAGTCGTTTGTCAATAAGGGCAGGTTTCCAAATGGCTGGTAGGCGGGAGGTATCATCTCGCTTGTTCATGCTGTGTGGGCGTTTTTCTATCTCGATGGCTTCTCTGATTATTCTGTTATTAAAATGTTCACTTTTGGCAATGGTTCTGGTATTTTTAAAGTCAATTTCATGTCCTGTGGCTTTAAGGTGTTGGACCAGGGAAGATGTTGGTTCCTCTTTTTTGACTGAGTTCTTATGTTCTTCAATGCGTGCACTTATTCTTCTGTTGGTTTGTCCGATGTATATGGTGGGACAAGTGGTGCATGGGATTTCGTATACTCCTTGATTTTCTAATTCAATTTTATCTTTGGGGTTTCTAAGGATGGTGGATATTTTTCTGTTTGTGCAGAATGCTGTTTTGATGTTGTGTTTATGAGGATCTTACTGATTCTGTCTGTGGTGCCTTTTATGTATGGGAGGAGGGCTTTGCCGTTTTCTTGTTCTTTGTCTTGGATTTTAGTGGGGGTTTCTTTTTGGATTAGGTTTGTAATCTTATTTCTATGGAATCCATTGGATGTTAGTACATTGGTGAGAGTGTGTAGTTCGGGTTTTAGGTGTTGTTCGTCAGCTAAGCGTTTTGTTCTGGAGATGAGTGTCTTGGCTACAGAGTTGATCTGTGCTGGGTGGTGGTGTGAGAGAGCGTGCAGATAGCGGTTTGTGTGTGTTTTCTTCTGGTAGATGGTGTGTCCTAGGGAGCCATTGGATTTCTTGTAGACTAAGACATCCAGGAAGGGAAGTTGGTTGTTAGCTTCTGTTTCCATGGTGAACTGTATTTTGGGGTGTAGGCTGTTGAGGTGTGTGAGGAAGTTGTCCAGTTTTTCTTTCCCATGTGGCCAGATTATGAAGGTGTCGTCTACATATCTGAGCCAGAGTTTGGGTTTGTGATCCGATTTTTCTAGAGCTTGGGTTTCAAAGTGTTCCATGTAGAGGTTGGCAATGACAGGTGAGAGGGGTGATCCCATGGGTGCTCCTTCTGTTTGTTTGTATTTTTGTCCATTATAGATGAAGTATGTGTTGGATAGGCAGTGGTTGGTCAGATCTAAGATGTGTTTGGGGGGGTTATATTTGTTTTGAATAGCTGTCAAGGCTTCTTTGATAGGCACTTGGGTGAAGAGGGATATGACATCGAAGCTCACTAGTAGGTCGCTGGGCTGTAAGCTTTGTTTCTTTATGATCTCTATAAACTGGAATGAGTTTTTTACGTGTGAGGTGATGGATTCTGCATAGGGCTGTAGTTGTTTGGCGAGAAATTTGGCTAGGTTTTGTAGAGGTGAGCCTATGGAGCTGACTATAGGTCTGAGTGGGGTTCCTTCTTTGTGTATCTTGGGGAGACCATAGAGTTTAGGGCATCTGGATGATTTCTCTCTGGGAATGATTCTTTGCTGGATCTCTTCGCTAATGGGGGAGGCTTTTATCTTGGTTCTGGTGGTTTTTTCCAGGTAGGTGGTGGGATCTGTATTTAGGGGTTTGTATGTGGAGTCTTGGAGTAGGTTGGTTAATTTGGTTTGGTAGTCAGATGTGTTCATAACCACCGTGGCGTTGCCCTTGTCTGCTGGTAGGATTATTATGCTGGTGTCTTCTTTCAGGTTACGTAGTGCTGTCTGTTCCTCTTTGGGTAAGTTGCTTTTGGGTGGCTTGCTGGTGCAGAGGATGTTGGTGATTTTGAGTCTGATTTTGTTAGCGTCATCGGGGTTGATTTTGGTCAGGCTGGTTTCAACTCCACATATAATGGTTTCAGTGGGGATGTGTTTGGGAGCGACTGCAAAGTTGAATCCTTTGGAAAGGACATTGGTTTCGGCTTTGGTGAGGATCCTATCTGAGATGTTATGCACTGTTTGTTTCATGTGTGGCTGTGAGGGAGGAGGGGTTTGTTTCTGGCGTTCTTGTAGTCTTCGGAGTTTGTTGGTGTGTGTATCTGTCTTGAGGGTGGTCTGTGTTTCGGCTCTCCAGACGGCGAGTTGTTTGGATTTGTCCCAAAGTGCGGGGTGGATCTTGTTGCTGAGTTTGAGGTGGAGTGTGAGGAGATCTTTGTTAATTCGGTCTAGGAGGAATCTTTTTGTGTGAAGTTCATTTCTGATTAGGGCCAATTCTGTTCTTTTCAGGATCCGTTTGGTGGCTGCAGAGTTGGAGTGGAATTTCAGTTGGAAACATGTGGGGATTAGATTTTGATCTCGGCAGTTACGTAGGAATGCGAGGTCACATAAAATGGAAGCTCTTTGGACTTCAAGTTTTTCATAGGTCCTGGTCAGATGGTGGATTTCCTCCCCGTAGAGGTTCGATATTTGTTTTCTGAGGTTTTCGCGGGTATTTGTATATAGGTCTTTGGTTGTTCGGGTTTTCTCCCGCGTAAAATTGGAAGTGTCTTGGCAACGTTGAATTAGAAAATCAAGGAGTATACGAAATCCCATGCACCACTTGTCCCACCATATACATCGGACAAACCAACAGAAGAATAAGTGCATGCATTGAAGAACATAAGAACTCAGTCAAAAAAGAGGAACCAACCTCTTCCCTGGTCCAACACCTTAAAGCCACAGGACACGAAATTGACTTTAAAAATACCAGAACCATTGCCAAAAGTGAACATTTTAATAACAGAATAATCAGAGAAGCCATCGAGATAGAAAAACGCCCACACAGCATGAACAAGCGAGATGATACCTCCCGCCTACCAGCCATTTGGAAACCTGCCCTTATTGACAAACGACTCCCTAACCCCAAAATCTTAAACCCCTCTGCAACTCAGACTAACCTGAGCACAACCAAACAGAACACTCCCCCAGCCAATCAGAGCACAGCCAAGCCCCTAACCATTCAGAACACACCTCCACCCAATCAGAACACAGCCAAGCTCCCACCCAATCAGTTCATACCCCCACTGGCAGTTAAAAGGAAGAAACAGCTAAGACCACACATTGCTGCTCAAAGCACGAAGCTGAAAACACCAGCCTGAAGATGACGAATGGGACTTCGTCGAAACGTCGCCAAGACACTTCCAATTTTACGCGGGAGAAAACCCGAACAACCAAAGACCTACATACAAATACCCGCGAAAACCTCAGAAAACTATATATATATATATATATATATATATATATATATATATATATATATATATATATATATAAAACTATAATAAAGGTAAAATAGGATATATGCAGTGTTATCTTCATTTTAGATATCAAAAGGGTTTTGCGGCTCCCAGTGGCTCTGATTGTTTTGGGTTGCCTACCCCTGTTATAGGGCCTATTTAATTTTGAAATAAGAAGCAAGGAATTGAAAGTCAGTGAACAGAGATCTAATACTTCATCTCATTTAAAAAAATGAATATCTAGGTCAAGTGGGATTTTCCCTTCTCCTCCGTGCAGCTTTTCCTGTATGATTGTTTCAGAATTGTGGAAAGGTTAATATTGCATCATTTTAGTCAATTATTTTTCAGATATAATACATGAGATTTCCTAAAAATAGTAAGCAAAACTTTAAATTAAGAATATATCCATGAACTGATGGAAGACTCACAGATTATGGTTGCAACACCCCTAACAAAATTAACAGAATAAACTCATTTTCTAGATTTACATAATACAATTAACCATAAACTAATCACACTATCCTAACCAAAAACCTTAATCAAGGTAAATATTAATCAACCTTAGCATGTTATATGAATGCAACTGCTAGATCTTTACCAAATGTGATTAAATATATTGTGTGAATATAAACTTTAGACTGTGGGAGACAGACAAACAGGCAGACAGATTAGATAGATAGATAGATAGATAGATAGATAGATAGATAGATAGATAGATAGATAGATAGATAGATAAGAAATGTCTTATAAAATTAGAGAAACGTAAAGAATTAGAAAAAATAAGAAAAGATAACCAATGAAAAGCAGTAATATCAAGAGAAATAAACAAGAAGAGAAATATCTAAAGATATTTCTGGAGACAGCAGAATAGACGAGAAAGAACTGGAGAAGATAACAAAATACAAAGACCTACAAATAGAAATAGAAAGACTGTGGCAAAAGCAAGCAAGGGTAGTACCAATAGTGATAGGCTCCTTGGGTGCAATCCGAAAACAACTGGAGCACCACTTGAACACCATTGGCATTGACAAATTCACTATTAGTCAATTGCAAAAGGCGGCCTTATTAGGAACTGCTTCCATCCTGCGACGATACCTGTAATACCATCAAACATCCACATCTGCCTATCCCAGGTCCTGGGTAAAGACTCGATAGGTAGACAAAATGCCAAATCCAGTCTGAACATCTGGCTGACTGTGCGATGATCAATAATAATAATAATAATAAAGTTGGAAGGGCAAATTTGTCAATGCCAATGGTGTTCAAGTGGTGTTCCAGTTGTTTTGGGATTGCACCCAAGGTGCCTAGTAGCAATAGGGTTGTTTTTTATTTATTTATTTAGCAAGACCACTCTGTGTTTCAGTTGTGTAATTTGCTTATTATTTTAATATAGTTATATTAACTTCAGCTTACTTAATACTTTTTGTGCTTGGTATTTCAGTTCATAGTTGCTACAGTCTTTCCAATCTATTTTCATTTTTACTTCAGATCACAGGTATCAATTTTTTTTAAAAAAAACCCTTGATGGTGCAATGAAAATTGTGTTGCAGCATGTGTGCAACACATGTAAAATAACCAGGCAGAGATTTAATTTCACTGTCATCGTCACTATCTGGTTTTTATTATCAAAACCTGTGGGCATCCTTGCTGCAAACACTATGATTAAATTTATTGGAGCCCTTGGTTATTTGCTAACCTTCTTCATTTCTTAGGGAAACACATCTAATTTTGATGACTGAACCTGGGAAATGTATAGTTAATTTCGTTGACTGTATAATGTTATTATTTATTGAAATAATATAATCTCAGACCTTGATATGAACCTGACCTATTTTTATAACATAGCATATTTAAATATCTGCTCTCTTTCCTTTGGCTGTGCCAAAACAGGAGAGAGAAAGAACAAGCATTTAAATCAAGACATTCACAAGCCTATTCTTGTACTAATTCAAATGTAGTAAGTACTGTATGCGTTAAATATACAAATCAAATTCATTCAATTTTGAAGGCTGTGGATTAATATCAGCTATAATATATAGCTAATATAGCTATCTGATTTACACAAATTCTAACTCTTTTTACATATTCCCCCAAATTTATATACCTCATTTATATTTTCATGATGAAGGCTTCTATAGAGAAAAGCCAGAAGATCAGGTATACTTCATTTTTAAAAATAGCCAACATTTTTGAGATATGAATGGAATTCCAAGTTCAGTATAATAATTTTGAAGATACAATCTAGGTCATTTGTTGGTATTTTAAAAAAAATCTAATTATCCAAATATATGTTATTATTAATTGATTCTATTAACCTTGATTTATTTAAAGTGACTTTTTAATAAATGAGATTGAAATGAATAAAGCTAAATGCAACTATTTAAGCAAGCCATTAAATACTTGATTTTTCTTATGCACATACTTAATAAGGCCCTAATACTACAGACACCCCATTTTTTCTTGTTCATTTCTGCCAGTGAAATTTAAGTTAAATTGCCATTTGATTGTTTGATTCAGAAAAATCTTAAACAAAGTCAATATTGTCTACATTTATTTATCTGATTGAATTATTAATGTAAATTTGACTGTGGTTTATATTTTCTCATTAATTGGCTTTTCTATAGCTGTAAACAAACAAACAAACTGACATATTTGCTCGTGCTATAGTACTGTTTTTATTAAATATAACAGCATCTAGCTACATACATTATTGCAATTAGGTAAGTATAATAATTAAAACTGTAATGTATGCATGAATATCTATATAAACATGTAATATATAAACATGTATCAGTGCAGATGAGTTTTTATGTAAACACTATTTACTTTCTGATTGTAACAATATGAAATATTGAAGGGTTATATTATGTTTTTGTATAATCAAACTGAAGACTGAAGGCATTTATTTGATTTTTATAGCCATCCATATCAACAAGTGATATTAAGAACTTTAATATATATAACTGTTTTCCCCAACCTGATTACTTTTCTGGTATATTTGCTTCACAATTGTGATAAATCTGAGCAAGAATGTCCTTTGGAGTTATGTCTGTGAAATTAGGGATTTAAAATTTGAGCATATCTGAAAAGCATATGATTGAAAATAGATGGGAGAAGGAAAGTATACTTGCCAAATAGTTTCATTCTGGCAAAGAGCACAATAGTGGAAGTGAGATAAGGGCTGAAAGACAATAAATAATGCTGGAGATTGTTTGCATAGACCAATGTAAATTGGAAGGAATGGCAAAGAAATATCTTTGGGGTAAAAGAATAAAACATTCAGAAGCCAAAAATAAGATAACAAGCTAAACTAATATTGGAATCATAGCAATTTAGCTTTGAAATATACTTTCTAGATTTTTAAATGTATAGATTTTGGACATTCATCTGGAAAAGAGCTCATTGTATATTTATTCTGGTTTTCTATGTAACATACTCTTGAAAGCAGCTTCCAACAGAATTAAAACAAACTATTTTAAAATAAATGTTGTATGCAATGTAAAATATACACTATACAAGTAAACCTTAGGCAACAGCATCTAGAACATCTCAGTTCACATCACAAAACTCAAAGACAGAATAATAACAGTTTTCTTTTATCTAGTAATTACTAATTACAACAAATGTTCTTTAAGGTTCAGTTTAAAAAAACAAAACATTTCTAAAATACATCATTCTGAAGTAAAGTCCACAAATATATGGTCTGTCTTGAAAAAAATTGTTTGTTTTCATGCTTGAATAATCAAATATAATCTTTTGGTGTATGTCTCTGTCAGGTTCTGTAATGGAAGGCATGAATGTCCTTGGGGGATGAGAGAAAGAGATGCTGTCTAGGGAACAATCAAGCAAGGGAGGGAGGAGTCCACAGTCACTTAACAGTTAGAGAAAGAAACTTAAGAAAGACTGGATCCAGTGGTGGGATTCAGCCAGTTTGCACCGCTTCGGTAGAACCAATAGCTAATTTCTTTTCAGTTCGGCAAACAGGTTGATGCATGGCAGAAATGCCCCCTTCCCAGCCCCGATCAGACCCATGCAACAACTTATTTCCAGCTCTGCTGAGGTCCTCCATCACTTCCTCTGCTGCCATGTGTAGTCCCACAAACAAAAGAAGTTTGTGGAACTAAAAAAAAAAAGTTCAATCAATCAATTCCAACTTCTCACGAAAAAAGATCTCGCGAAGTTGGAATTGATTGATTGAACTTTTTTTTTAGTCCCACAAACTTATTTTGTTTGTGGGACTGCACATGGCAGCGGAGGAAGTGACGGAGGAGCTGGAAAGAAGGTTAGGAAAAAAAATGGTTTGGGAAGTGAGGCTATCTGGGCGGTGGTGGGTGGGGCAACATCTCCAGCTCTGTGGTGGCAGAGAAATGCTTTCCAGCTCCAGCACTCCACCTGCCACTCTGGTGGCTGTGTGGGCAAAGCTGAGAAGAGGGCTTGGAAGGGGAGTGAAAGGGAAGAGGGTGGGTAGGCAGGTGACGGGGGATATGCCAAAACTGTCTGGAGGAGAAGTCAAAAAGCAGCCCCCACCTCACCCCCCACTAGCAATTCAGAGAAGCCATCTCTGAGCTGGACAGACACCGACAGCTGAGGAGGAGCCATAGTGGGTCGTTCCTGGGGGGGGGGAGGGAAACCAGCCATGCTGGGATGCATCCGGCCAAGTGGGACCTTGGCGAGTTAGCAGGTAGCTGGTTGAAGAGAAATAAAATAGGGTTTTTTTTAATGAAATGGAGCAGGTTGCCTGTTAATAGTTTGGCCTGTACTCTCTTCATCTACCTGCCTACTAACTTTGGTTCCATAGGAAGAAGGCAGGTATCAAGTGGTGACTTATTATTTTTTCTCTGACCACCTATGTCTGGTGTTAGAACTGATAGTTTTCAGGGAGACTATGTGATCAAGGAAGGTACCACCTGTAATCAAAAACATGAGGTGCTATCCTGCATCATTGCAAACTGGCCATGGAGCCCCACTGGTCTGGGCAGAGATGGCCCCGAGACAGCCAGAAGGGAGCCCTTGCTCAGGGGTGGCGGCAGCTGCTGCTCCTGCTGCTGTGAGCCCCTCAACTGGCCAGCCATGCAGGGAAGCAGGAGGAGGTGGAGGGGTGGCCAGCCATTCCAGGGCTGTCTCTGCCTGCACCAATGTGGCTGTGATGTGGAAGGGAGATGGTGGTGGCTCTGATCTCCTCCCTGCCAGCTGGCCAGCATGCCTTCTATGCAATCCTATGTGACCATGGTGTGGATGAAAGGCTTGGCTGGCAGGGTGGCAGCTTTCCTCTGCAGAGGTGTCCCAGCCCTCCTGCCCCCCTATCCAGACCTCCTCACCTTCCCCCAGCTGGGACTTGCTGACCCCCACATCCACCCCCAGTCTGAGACTCCTGCAGCCCCCCGACCATAGTCTTCTGTCCCCCCAGCTGAGACCTCCAGCAATTTCACAACTGGAAGCTCTTGCCCCCTCCTGCTGGGACCTCCTGCCCCCACCCAAGCTGACCCCAGAGCAGCCCACCCTGATCAAGGCGGAGGGAAGGGCAGGCAGAGAACTGATTGTTAAATTATTTGAATCCTACCACTGACTGGACCTAACTGATTAGGTAGTCAAAAGTGCCAGTGAACTTCAGATTTGCAAGGTTCTGTTAATGTAGCCTTACAATAAAGTAGATTTTATGTAATATCTGATGTAATTGTGTTTCCTATCTGGTTTAGCCAGGAGGGTTGACAACTCTATATTTAGGAGCACACAAAGCAATTTTTTGTAGACGATAATATCATCAAAATAAACAATTATAAAAAAAGGAACAGTGTGCTATATTATGTGGGAATATAATGGTTTGTGCGAATAGTCTTAGGACAGATTGATAGTCTGTGAGAAAAAGTCACAGATTGATAGTCTGTGAGAAAAAGTCACAGACTATCAATCTGTATGTAAAAGATATCTCACTCACAGAAAAAGGAGGGATAAGAAGCATTTCAGAAGATATAGCCCCCCCCCCTACTTTTCTGGAAAGTAAAAGGAGAGGAGAAGAGAAATATTCAAAGGGCTAAATCAAACACAGCTCAGACTTTCTCCATTTTCAAAGGCTGCTTGTAACTTGATAACATACAGGTGGAAAATGGTATTGGCGATAATAGGAACAGAGTTAGAAAAGATATTGTTTGAGTGAAAAAAATATATAACATTCCCATTTTTGATGGGAAGAGTTAGTGATAAAAGCCAGGCCACCAAAGAACATGATAGATGGACACCATCAAAGCTGACACCAGCCAGAGTATAGAAAAACTCAAAGAAGCAGTACAAGATGGGAAGATGTGGAGAGTCCTGAACCTCTGAATTGCCAAGAATCAGACAGAACAGATATCATCATCAGAATTGAATGAATGGAAAAAGCAGCATGGTCCCCTCTGTTTAAACATTATTTATTTTCAAAAATTGTCCACTTGGAAAATAAAGAACTCAGGTAAGAAGATTGAATGAACAGCAGATGGAAAAGGAATAGCATCTCTACCTTTCTTGTTATGGTGAGATGATTCTTAAATAGTTATTCTTGTAAATCATTATTTCTTTCTTAGTTTTATTTAATATTATTAATAATATTTGTAAACATTACTTAATAATGTTACTTAATATTTACTTAAGTTTTATATCTTTTTTGGCTTTTGGTATTAAATTTCTACTCCTTTTATTTCTTTTGTAATGATAAATAGCCTTTCTGTTGATTACTGATTATGACGAGCCTTCGAATAACCAAAAGTAATAGAAACGTATATCTTAATGATAAATTCTATAGTTCTTTTAAATTTCAAATTATTTTTCAGGGAGTTTCCTGCTGAGCATTTCTGAACATTCAGTGTAAGCGAGCTCAGTGTAGAGCTCTAGAAATGAGCATCAGTTTTCCTCTCTCGTCTTCTTTGTCACCGCTACATTTTATTTTAATGTCTCCTTTTATTACCTGATGTCTAAATCTACCATTTACCCTATCTCAATCATATTTGAAGCAAATCTTCTTGAATAACTTCTGACAGCATATCCAAACAATCTCTTAGAATAACAATGCTAAATAAATAGCATCATACACAGTCATTCTTCTACTCTCTGCTCTACCCATATCTCTGCTCTGTCTAATCACATCAACAAGCTCTGTTTTATGAAAAATCAAACTAAAAGATCTAGAATGGCAAAGTAAATACAGATATCCAGGGTTTTATATATGCTTGCCCAGGTGACTGAACTGAATGGTCAGATCTAGTGATTTGTGAATAAAGATGCTGGGCCATTTTATATGTCGGTTTGTTGATCTTTCAAATCCATATTCATAACACCACTCCAAAATCTTTGACAGTCTAATGACCAAGGAGTGTCTTGGTTCTTACATTGGTAGAAGCTAGTCATCTTGGAAAAGTAAGCAGGACTGAACTTGGATTTACCAAGGAATACAAGAATAAACTGGGAAAAGGCAATGCTAAACTCAATAGCAGCTATAGACTAGCTATAGTCTATAGAATTTGAAACCTTGTCAAACTATTAAATACATTGTATTGTGTTTTATTTGATTTTTCCCTTGAAATTTCTTGACATGGAAAAGCAAATTTCCAGGTATTCCTGGTGATTTGTACAATGCAATGGTTATTGTTAAACATAAGCAACAGACAAGTACACAGTTTTACAACTCTTCTAGAAGAATCTAGAAGAGTTTTGCTAAATATGTTCTTAAAATTTGTCAGTAATGCCAAGAGAAGAATGCCTGTGCAAACTGTGAGTGTTCTGGTAACAATTAATCATGCTTTTGTTATATTTATTTCATTTTGTCCATTTTGTCATCTGATTTGTCCAATGATAAATATTTCCTGTGTGGATGACATAAAAAGGGGAAACAATTTAAAGCAAACTACTTTGATGTAGTGGTTAAGGCACTGGACTAGAAACCGGGAAATCATTTCTAGGCTTGAAGCAAGCTACGTGACTTTGGACCAGTCATTCTCTCAATCCTAGGAAGAAGAATAAGACAATAGCAGACTATTTCTGAAAATGCTGCCAAGAAAACATCAGGTGGGGAAAATAAATCTAAAAATATAATAAATTGCAGCAACAACATATTACAGTAATCAAAATATATCTATTACATCTGAGATATATATCATAAAATGATTTGGGAAAGAAGACTATCATAGCTGGCACAAACAGAATAAAACTATGAGCATCACTCCTTGGGTGGGCCATTCCATAGATTAGGTGTTACAAGTAAGAAGTTATTTCCTCCACCTTCAGAGGTGTGAAATACTTGTCATAAGAAAAAGAATAGCCTTTAACGATGTCAAAATCTTTCAGCTGGTGTAAAACTTAACAGATAAATTGCTAAACAGTATATTGCATCACATACATATCACCCCTCTTTAAAATAGTTCCACCAATTTGTCTTCTACATTCAGTTTAACATGTTACTTTCCATAGTAAGTCTCCAGGAAGTAGCATTCCATAGGTGAATTGACTGATCTCAAAAAAGGTAAGTAGGGATAAAACTAGTTAATGGGAGATCATCAGGAAATCCAGGGCTTTAGGGTAAATTGGGATAGCAAACACACCCACAAAGAAGACAAACTGTATTCATATTTCCATGACAAAACTACCTAAATTGATGGTCACCAAGAATCAAACTTAATTCAAAATATTTACTTTTGTAGATTTATTTGTAGATTTTGTAAAAAAAAAATTGTTTACCATGGTCATTTTGTTGTTTATGTATTTATTGTTTATATGCATAAATGACTGTAATAAATTTCTGCTTGTAAACTAACATGAATGGGGTTGATTATATTTACAGTAAATACAATAATATATAAATACAATAAATACTCTGGAAATTATACAATTGGAAAATTGCTTTAAAGTTATGAATAGCTAGTTTTCAAAATTTGAAGAACCATCTGAATATTACAAATTTGCCCATTAATTAAAATATGCTGAATAGATTCTTCTGTAAAGTGTAGAAGAATGGAGAGACAGCTTAATCTGACTTTTAAGATTCTGGCATTATACTTTATAGCAATAAGTGGAATTCAAGTACCAATAGAGGAGAAGCTCTATAGATCAGTGCTGAACTATGGAGTCCTTGATCTCTTTAAGTCTGGTTGTTTTCCTGCAGCTATTTTGTTACTCCATTAGGTCTAAAAGGGAGATTTATATTTATATACACACTTAAATGTGTTCCTATTTATATATGTATAAATATATATGTATATGTATATAAACAAAATGTATACATATACATGTGTATATAAACAGAAAACAAATCCCACTCCCTTGTAGGATTGAAGATATTATCTAGTTGGCTAATGAAATTTCTGCAGGAAAATTACCAAACTTTGAATTCTAGTGTTTTTCTGTTGTCTATCTATCTGACCTGGGCTACTTTAAAAGGTTGATAGTTGGCACATTGGTCAGTTTTTTTTCCCCTGTGTCATTCCCAAACTGTGCAATCCATGTACTTCTGGAATATACAGTTTCTCTCTTTCTCTCTACTTTGATGTCATAGCTGTTACTTTTTGAATTCTTGTATATCATAGGTAGAACAGTTTTCATGATGCAGAAGTAATCCATTGCACTGCATACATACATACACATACAATATATACAATACAATAGAAGAGGGAAAATAGAATGCTTTATTTAGTTCTGCAGAAAAAAAATTAAATATCCTATACATAATAAATAGTTCTGAAAGAATTTTAAGTCGTTCATATTTTCCCTGTTTTCTTTTCTTTTTTCTTTTCTTTTAAAGGTAATTTTATTTACTTCTAGCAGTTTTTAATAATGTATATAGCAGTTACTACAGAAGAATTCTCCTTCCCAAAAATTGCATTTGATGCAATCTGTCTCTGGTTCTGTATCAAAAGAGGAAGAGAGATTAGAGGAGACTATAGATGAAATGATCATAATGACAACTACCATTCTTTGGAGCGCCCAGGAGTATGGAAGAGAGTGTCACTGGAACTGACTGAGAAGACAGACACCTAGATTGAAGAATGCTTTGGGGTTGAAACTTCCCATCTCATCATTGATGCCTCAAGACGTAGTGGAAACACCAAGCATCTTCAAGCATCTTCTTATATTCTTTTGATGCTTGCCATCCATCTTTCCATTGTTGTCCTGATTACCATGATCATTTAGTAACTTTTTTCAAGGAAATCATTCTAGATTGGTGCCACCTGGGATAACTGCCTTCTTTGATCCTTCACACACTTCTGCCACTAGGCACCAGGACTGCTCCTGACAAACGAAATCCTATCTAACCTATTTCATTAATAGCATTCCTTTATAATTCTGAAAATAACAGTGATGAGGCCTGTATAACAGCTGCCACACATTTCTTTTAAAAACAAAACAGAACTGATTTCCCAAAATCAACCAGCTAATTCTGCTACACAGTAAGCTTCACCTAAAGTCTTTATGTAGAACAATAAAACAGAAAAAAGGGAAGAGAGAGAAGGAGCACGCATCTTTTAAAGAATCTGTTTGGAAACAAAGCATTCTTCTTTTCTTAAGAACTGTGTTACTAAAATACAGTTATGTGTATATTTCATAAGCTTTTTTACATATTAATACTTAAGTAATTCTGGGTAGCCATGCCTGGCATTTTATTTCCTCTCACCTCCTCTTGCAGTCAAATTGACTTGTATCATTGCATTAAATTCTACTCTGAAGGGGGGAAAATGTAATACAGGGAACCTCATCATATAATGCTGCTCACTCAATACAAATTTTAAAAAAGCAATTTCTTAATATAATAACCAGGCAACTGACTATGTCCATTTTCTCTGTATGTGTGATTTTTAAGACATAACTAAATACAAAGTAAACTACTGTATGCTCAGATGTAAAACCTATTGAATTAAGTGGATTCCTATTCAATATAACAGAATAACAGAGTTGGAAGGAACCTTGGAGTTCTTCTAGCCCAACCCCATGCTCAAGCCTATATCATTTCAGACAAGTGGCTGTCCAGTCTCTTCTTAAAAGCCTCCAGTGATGGAGAGCCAACAATTTCTGAAGGCAAGCCATTCCACCAATTAATTGTTTTCACAGTAAGGAAATTACTCCTTAATTCTAAGTTGCTTCTCTCCTTGATTAGTTTCCATCCATTGTTTCTTGTCTTGCCGTCTGGTGCTTTGGAAAATAAGTTGATTCTCCTCTTCTTTGTCGCAACCTCACATATATTGGAACACTGCTATCATGTCAGCCCTAGCCTTGTTTTCATTAGACTAGCCATACACAATTCCTGAAACTGTTCTTCATATATTTTAGCCTCCAAACTTCTAATCATTTTTATTACTCTTCTCTGCACTTTTTCCAGAGTCTCAACATCTTTTTTATCATGGGGTAACTAAAACTAGATTCAGCATTCCAGGTGTGGTCTTAATAAGGTTTTATAAAGTGGCACTAATACTTCATGTGATCATGATTCTATCCCTCTGTTATTGCAACGTAGGATTGCATTGGCTTTTTGGCTGCTACCACACACTGCTGGCTCATATTTAAATGATTGTCCACTAGGACTCCAAAATACCTCTCGCAGTTACTGCTGTTGAACCAGGTTTCACCTAATCTGTACCTGTACATTTGTTTTTTCCTGGCTAAGTGTAAACTTTATTTTTCTCTACATTGAATTTCATTTTGTTTGATAGAGCTCAGTATTCAGGTCTGTCAAGATCTATCTGGATCTTGAGCCTACGTTCTGGAGTGTTTAATGTCATCTGCAAATTTGATGAGTTTCCTTCTATTCCCTTATCTAAATTGTTTCTGAACATATTGAAGAGTACTAGGCCTAAAATGGAAACTTGGGGTACTCTACTGCTTACTTACTTACCTCACTGCTTATTTTGTGTCAGAAGACACATAAACAACAGAATTGCGGCTTAATTTAAGTGAAATATTTTATACTAATGTGTTAATGAGTATAAAGAGGTCACTGATTGAAAATTATAATTTATTACAGGAAGCAAACATCATGAAATTTTAGAATTTCATAAAAACCTAGAAAAAATTAAAGTAATAATTTAACATGCATTTATTATGATTGTCGTCTGCTGATAATTTTCTACAGTGTGACTCACAAGATAAATCTGTTCTAAATATTGTTCTCCAAAACATCAGTAGCATTAGAAAAACTATTTTGAAACCTGATAATAACATTTTTGGTAAAATATACAATATACTTCTGTTTACAGTATTCACTTCATTTGTCTGAGATAGAGTTAACCCCATATCAAAGATCAAATTCTACATAATTTTGATTTCATAAAAGAAAAATTGAATGATATATTGATACATTCAATATCAAAATGTATATAATCATCTCCAACCGATATGATATATAGCAATTCCTCCCTTTCATAAAACAATTCTAACATTTATTTTTGAACAATGCTTATATCTCTAAGATCTGGGTCAAACCAAATGTTAAACCATATTAAATCACAGAGAACTCTGATTGGTATAAAAAAGATTCTGCCAGCTTCAGTGACCTCACATGTTGCATGGAAATCAACAGAGCATTGGTTGTCTGGTGCAGCTGTGTTGCCATGGTGATGCAATCATATGAGTATTCCATCTATGGAGGTAGGGGTAGCTCAGAAACCCCCTTGCAGGTCTGAAAATAGGAATGCAGTAAACAAATGACTCATCTGATTATGAAGGCAGAGTTTGAGGTGCAGTCCTTTGACAGATGCAGTCACGCTGGTAATAACAAAGAAAAGATCCTTGTTTTGATACATGGAATTAGTTCATAGGGGGTTTTTTATGTAAAAAGGAATTCAAGATATCAGGTTTAGACAAAGGCTGAATGGCTGCATGCAAGTGCCCCTTAGTGCACCCTGCAACATTTCACATTTCATTGGCCAAATTCCCAGCTGTGGGATTTTGATGATAAAGGATATTAAGCTCAAAACATGCTCAGTTCTACTGCTAGCAAATCAGTCAGAGGAAAAAGATAGCAAGTCTTAGGTCCTTAGATTAAAGTATTAATTCTTGCTTACCTCTTTATGCTCAGTGCTGTTTGTAACGCTGTTTGTTTATAGTACATATTTCACTTTCCTAGTTCTAAGGCATGAGGATCAAAACAGCATTGTTTTATGTGACTGAAAAACCAATATATCAATGATGACAAAGTTGCATGAAATTCATCTCACTTCTTTAAACCTGAAATGCTATCCTTTGCTGTTCTGGATGATGATGATGGTGATGATGATGACAATGATGATGATAATGATGATGATGATAATGATGTACAGAATAAGTTATAAACTAGGAGGAAAAAGGAAGTGAATTGCAGAATTCCAGCCAATGTCAATCATATTCACAATAGCCTTCCAACTTTTTTATGTGTTTATTTATTGAGCTTTCTATTTTACTAGCAAGAGTTTTCTGGGTAATGTGCAAATGTTTTAGTGCTGTCTGAGCATAATAGAAAACTTCACTACCATGAAGTTGGCCACATCAGTGAAGAAAGTTAAACTTCCTTTGGAGGAGGAGGAGGAGGAGGAGAAGGAGGAGGAGGAGGAGGAGGTGCAGTTGAAGATAAAGGTGATAGCACTTACCCATTTGGCAGCAATGAAGAAGAGAGCAGAGCAGTATGAAGAGAAATAGAAGAAACTCAATATGATTGCCCGGGCACATCTTTTTGCACGTCGACAGATTTGACTAAGATAGAGGAATGTGTCTGAGCTATTCAGATGGATATTCCTTGTAGGGAGCATCAAAACTGGTCCTGGTGAATTACAACCTCAAGAAAATCCAGATGCAGTGTGTGAGGAAGGATGGACAATTTTGGAGAGTTATCATAGAAGAGGAAATTAACAAATTTTAAACTTTATGCATAGACACACAGTTGATTCTTAAAGAGCTAGTAGCAATCTTCACACTTTCTAAATACAATAAATAAATAAAAGAATTGGAGAGGAATGGTGTATATTGTTGCTCTTGTTTAAAATCATTGCTTCAACTCTTAATTGGGAAACTCTTTAAGAGATGGAATGTTCATCATTAGATGTATCCCACAGTACTGGTGCTGATTAAAGGATTCCAGCGTAATGCTTTCTCAAATCTGGCCCCATGTTTGGGTGCCCCACATGCAAAGACTGCCGCCGTGGCTGCGTTCACACCTGCAGTGCTTGGCTAGTTTTCTGTCACAGTGCAAACTCAGCCGAGTCGGCCTCCTGGATGCCAGCACCAGGAAGCTGCACTCGATTTCCCTGGAGCTGTTGCAGGGCGCAGCCAAGAGCGAGCCTCACAGCCACCTCACTTGTCCCGTCTCACCAGCAGCGCCCCCACGAAGTCTTTGCCATGAAGCCATCTCCCCCTTCTCCCCCCAGATCCCCAAGCAGCATCCAACCAAACAGCTAACATGAGGCAGCCTCGTCACTCAATATATAGGTTTCTTTTAATATAAAAAGTGTCTAATAAAAATTCCTTCCCAAATACACAAAAAGACCAATTGGGGTGCAGGACAGGGAGCAGTAAAAAAAAGAGTGGTGGTGGGGGATTTGGGGGCCAGACGAAGACGATTGTTTTGGCCAGGGAGAGGAATCAAGCAAGCAGCAGTGGCTTAGGTGGTGCCAATCTGGAGGATTGGAGTACGAAAGTTTCCAAAACAGGAAAAGGAAGGAATAGAGAGCAGGACAAAAGGTGGGCGGGGGGAGCAGGGAGTCACACACATGCGTACACGTGCACTCACTCACCCTGAGCTCAGCACTGGCATAAAGGGACGCACGCGGAGGAGGGAATACTGTACTCATTTGGGCTTACAGGTAGTCAATGAGAACTCAGAAAACTTTGCTCCCTTTTCCCCCCTCCCTCACCCCTTCTTCAGCGAAAGGGTTATTAGCTTGTCTATTTTTCCCCTAGGTTTTTTAAAAATATAAACTTGGGTCTTTGGCTGTGTCCTGCCAAAAAAAAAACCCAAACAAACCCAAAACATTTTTTTAAACTCCCCCAAACAATAGAAAAGCAACTGAAAACCTCAATGAAATCCATGCTGAAATTTGCACATCACAAAACCACAACAGATGTACAGATGCAATATACAATTCACGATTTATAATAAAACATTATATACAATAAATAGGTTCTTGTTACTTTTTTGTCAATCTGCAAATAGATTTCTCAGTGCATATCCGACACAATTAGAGAGAGGAAAGAGAAAGAGAGGGAGAGAAAAGAGAGAGAGAGAGAGAGAGAGAGAGGAAAGAGAAAGAAGAAAGAGAGAGAGGAAAGAGAGAAAGAGAGGGGAGAGGAAAGAGAGAGGGAGCGAAAAGAGAAAGAGTAAGAGGAAAGAGAGGAAAGAGAAAGAGAGGGAAAGGAAAGAGAGAGAGAGAAAGAGAAAAGAGGGAGAGGAAAGAGAGAGAGAGGAAAGAAAGGAAAGAGAGAAAGAGGGAGGAAAGAGAAAGGGAGAGGAAAGGGAGAGAGGAAAGAAAGAAAGAGAGGAAAGAGAAAGAGGAAAGAGAGGGAGGGAGGGAGAGAAAGACCCTTTTGATATCTAAAATGAAGATAACACTGCATATATCCTTTTTTACCTTTATTATAGGGGTATGTGTGTGTACACACACACACACACACACACACACATACACACACACACACAAACACACACCCCTATAATAAAGGTAAAAAAGGATACATGCAGTGTTATCTTCATTTTAGTTTTGCGGCTCCCAGTGTTTTGTTTTCGGTAGGAAACGGGTCCAGTGGCTCTTTGAGTGTTTTGGGTTGCCTACCCCTGTTCTAGAGTATAGAAATTACTTTAACTAATATTGATTCAATAACTTATTATATCTCCAACTAATCTTTATTAATGTACGTAATAATGGAAACAAAGGAGATGTTTTAGCTAATGTTCAGTTTTTGAAAATTTTAGAAAATGAATTAAACAATTATACTCTATAACACAAGCCAATGGAAACCAAATAAATTTCTAATAATTACAGTATGTTGCACTTTTCTTACCTGGGTCTCTGAAATTATTTTGTAGTTGTTTTAATAATAATTTAATAATAATGTAACCAGCAAATTGCTCCAGTTGCCAAAAGTGCCAAAGTAATCCTAGGCTGCATTAACAGAGGTATAGAATCAATATTATAAGTGATGCCACCGTTTTATAATGCCTTAGTAAGATCACATTTTGAATACTGCATCCAGTTTTGATCACCACAATATAAAAAAGATGTTGAGACCCTGGAAAGAGTACAGAAAAGAGCAACAAAGATGATTAGAGGCATGGAGACTAAAACATATAAAGAATGGTTACAGGAATTGGGTATGTCTTGTCTAGTGAAAAGAAGTGGGGGTGACATGATAGCAATGTTCCAATATTTGGGGGGCTGACAGAAAGAAGATGGGATCCACCTATTTTTCTAAAGAACCATAAAACAAGACAAGAAACAATGGATGGAAACTGAACAAAGAAGAAGCAACATAGAACTAAGGAGAAATTTCTTGACAGTAAGAACAATCAACCAATGGATCAGCTTGCCTTCAGAAGTTGTAGGTGCTCCAAGATTGGAGGCTTTTAAGAAGAGATTGGACAGCCATTTGTCTATGGATAGGGTCTGCTGCTTTACTAGAAGACCTCCAAGATCCCTTCCAACTCTGTTATTCTGTTATTCTGTATTATTTTTAATTAAATAAGTAGCTTAGCAAACACTAAATAAGATAAAATGGATCTGAGTGAAGCTCGGGAGTACATGTATTATCTTCTGAGGTCTGGAGTTTAGATGTTGGCTCATAAACTCATAATGAATTTTTCAGCTGCACAAGAACACTAGAAGAAATCCTTCTCCTCCCTATTGAGATAAGTTTAATTGACAGCCTAACAAAAACAAGCTATATATGTACAACATATCTTTGCAAAGAATGACATTTACTTATAGCATTTTATATATACAAGCTCAATAAAAATTATTATAAGTGATTGGTTTAGTCTCAGTGATTTAAAAGTCATTCGGGGAAGCTCCCTAACCATCAGTTTACTTAACTGGGATTACCATTCCCTCATTGTGACAATTGTTATGAATAATTTAATAATTTAAATCATTTAAACAGTTTTGCTTCCAGGAAAAAAATATCAAAGGAAAGTAGGAGCTGAATTCTGCTTTTTCTCCATTATCTTCTACTGTAGTATTAGCTACTATCATATATAAAAGAGCTCCCTCTAGCCTGCATGCCATCACAGAGTTTGCATTAAGCTTAGGAATTGAACAAAGAAAGGAACATATTACAAATGTACTTATTCCACATATCATGAATGTGCAGCAAGATACAGTACATGTTAGTGTATATATGACAATTGAATTTACATGACAAGATTAAAAGTTTCTTTATCACCAATTTACAGTTTTCTTCAAGCAGGCTAGTAGGCATAGTTTGTTCTTCCAAAGAAAGAGTATTCAGGAGCTATATTAACAAACTACTTATGTTTATGGCCTGAGTCATGTTGCAATGGGACAGTGATCATTTATTAACTAACATCCTGAGAATAAATTACTTGTGCCAAAAAATGTTTAGAAGGCTCTGTTTTATATAGCCTCATTTTTATAATACAATAACACTGATATTTGGGAGATTTTTATATTTAGAGATTTTTGCTAAGCATCTGATTTTGGGGAAAGGATAATAATTACAAATAATAAAATACTGGTGGGGCAAATATATCTAGCCACTATTATTATTATTTTTATTTACTTCCTTCACTACTGAACTAAAACTTTTCATTAGAGCAGTTTTACAATGAACAATAAAACTGCCAGTTATTTTTGTGTACGTTCCATTATAGATAGCTCTCCTGGGTAAATTAACTACATTAATCTACAGAATTAGTGCTTTCAGGGATCTTTCTTTGGTAGCTTTAATTAAAACAATAGAGTATGCAATCTCTATACTTTTCACAGTAAAATTCAGATTTTTATTTGAATGCAAAAATAGTTTTTCATTAAGGCCTTAATGAGAACACAGAATTTTCTAGTCTGCTTAATAGGTAGATTAGCTGGAAGCAGAAATATAATTAAATGTTTTTAAAAATCTATTTACAAACATTTTTATTATTTTTGTAGCTCCAGCAGAGAATAATCATATTATATAAGATCCATTTGATATTTATTTATTTATAAAAATAAACAAATTTGTTTGCCCCCTCTGGAACACTTGCAAACATTAATATAACATAACATAACATAACATAACTCACTTCCTAAATGAACAAGAGGTTTGTTTGTTTGTTTGTTTAGTTGGTTGGTTGGTTGGGTGGTTGGTTGGTTGGTTGGTTGGTTAGTTAGTTAGTTAGTTAGTTAGATAGTTAGATAGTTAAGTAAATTCATATGCTGGCCATCTTGCTGACCAAAGTGACTCTGGGAGGCTTACAATGTAATTAAAAATAGACACATAAAAACAATTATAAATATTAATAGCATAGCTATTACAGCATTGAATGAGATTCAAATACATACATGTAAGATCTGTTTTGAGCCATAGAAGGTCATCAGGTGATTAGGGCCAACTGTTCTCTCTTAGTTCAACTTACCTTACAAGGGGAAAAAAATAAAGGAGATGTACCCTGATCGCCTGACCAAAAAATTGGAAAGCCTTTCCACACAAAAAAAGTGCTATAGCTCATGATTATTTTTTTCAATTTCCATTTCCATGATTAAAATCAATAACCAGGAAAAGAATTTGTGAAAAATTATAAAATATATAAAAATATATATTCCTATATTCAAGGTGTTTGTTTTTTTAAAAGAGAAACTGAAAGAAAGAAAAAAGAATATTTTGTTGGCATTGGTGGAAGGTATTAATGGAAGTTTGGAGAGCAAGACAATTGGAATACAGAATACAGAAACAAATATAGATGTAGGAATCTGGTTAGAAACAATAAGATAGTAGCAGCTGTTAATTGTTTTACAGTTTTTTTGTGAGAAGTGTAACAATCACGTAAATACACCCCATCCCATCTCACTCCTTGATTCTCATTAATATTCTCATCTTAAGCAGATGGGACATCAGTGCGTATTCCTTGTGCATTTATTTACTTATTCTACAGTACCTTTTAGCAGCAAAACATTATGTAAAGTTTCAATATTTTGTACAGTATCTTGTTTTTAACATCTCATAATAAGTGGCATGAGAGGAAATAAAATTTATGTACTCTTTTATTTAAAAAGAAACTTTAGGATTAATATTTCCAGAATTCTAGCCAGCAGAACCATCATGCTGGCTGTTGCTCTGCTATATATGAAGTGCATTAGTGAAAACTGATTGTTGATTTCCTCACTAAACTGTGTATTAAACTGCAAAAGAATGGGAGAAGGGAAGGAAATGTATTTGAACTTTTGCATTAATTTGTCTATCTAGAAAATCCTCTATCTAGAAATTCTACTTCAATCAAAGGATGGTCACTCCTTCTTCCTGTAACTCAATTCTCCTTTTAATGTACATATTAGAGGCATAGCATCTGCAGCAAGGATTTTCTGTACAGGCATCCCCTGTGATTAAGAACCCTATATTTTTTCCAGTTGTAATGCATGTAGTATGGTAATACATCTGGAGATAGCTCTTCATTCCAGACCAAAAGGTACGAACAGTTGCAGAGACAGATGATCAGAATCTATTGGAGTGAAAATGGTCAAAAGCCCTGTGCTCCTTTATATGATGTTGATTACAAGAGCATTGAAGGGCATCACTTGTATCAGATTTATTGGTTACATCACAAATTGCTACCAAAGATATTAGTCTTCTTTTCTAATACCAGTAAAACTTCTTTTGAATTTCAACTTGTTCCATCTGAGTGCTTGGCGTAGATGGAAACATTTGAAGAGTCACATGAAGAGAAAAATGAACCTCAGGAATAATCATACATTATAAGCTTAAATTATTTTTATTAATCACTCCTCTATAGAATATTTAATATTTACAGAAAACACTGGGACCAGAAATCAGATGTATCTTACCAGCTATGACACAGTCCTTGAGGTTTCTGGGACTGGTTGACTTAATCACAACAGGGTTCAGCAAAGAAATGCAACTTTGTGGAAGGATTGGCTGCAAGCCAATAATAATCACTGCAATGGAGTCAGAATTCATGTAGAAACCCAGTACAAAAGAAGAGATGGGGACAACATGTGATCAGTCCAAAATGCTTTAAAGATAAAAGCATTTGCATCTGTCTTTGCCAATGAACATAGTATAGTAGAGTGGGAAAAGTCACTCTTGGCAGCTTATAAATATTGTGAAAGATTATAAGCAAGGTTGGCACATAGTTTGTAGACAAAGTCTGGGTCAGACCTAAATGAATGAGTTAGGATACCAGATACTCAGGCTTCAATTTTTTGGGTGGTGATGGGATAGGACTACAATGTAACCCATCAGTCTCTGCTACTGTCAGAGAATGTAAGTTCTACAGCTATGCTGAACTTCAGTTTTGAAGAGAAAAACTTCTGCATGGGAAATGTGGGTGTATGTGTCAGCAACTCTGTAACATACTTATTTCTGAGATTTTTAAGCATTTGCAGTAGGATATAGTGGTTAGGATGCTGGACTGATACCATGGAAATCCAGGTTGTAGTCCATCAATGAAGCTTACTAGATGATTGAGAGACAGTCACTCTCTCAGTCCAACTAACCTCATTGTTGTTATGATGAGAAAAACGGAAGGAGAAAATGCTATTACAGGTAGTGCTCACTTACCAACTGCAACTGGGACTATCCTAAAGTGAAACATCATGTAATCATGCCCAATGTACAACATCAGTTCCATTTGTGGTCATGAAGCAAATCACTGTGGATTGTTAAACATGATATCATGTGACTGCAATTTGCAACATACTTCCACCTTCTCCAATGACTTTGCTTGTTGGAAGTGGGCTGTGAAACTCATGAATAGCAGTCATGTGACTGTGAAATGCTGTGTTTGTTTATATGTCCACTGGTTATCAAGTTCCTGAATCACTATCATTCAACTGAATGGGCACTGAAAAAAGAGATATAAGACTGATCCTTGAAAGAAGAAGAAGAAGAAGAAGAAGAAGAAGAAGAAGAAGGAGGAGGAGGAGGAGGAGGAGGAGGAGGAGGAGGAGGAGGAGGAGGAGGAGGAGAAGGAGAAGGAGGAGAAGAAGAAAAGAAGGAAGAAGAAAGAAAGAAAAAGAAAGAAAGGAGAGAAGGGAGGGAGGGAGGGAGGGAGGAAAGAAGGAAGGAAGGAAGGAAGGAAGGAAGGAAGGAAGGAAGGAAGGAAGGAAGGAAGGAAGGAAGGAAGGAAGGAAGGAAGGAAGGAAGGAAGGAAGGAAGGGTCTGAGGGAAGTCCTGCTTTAGCACTTGGCCACCAGCAGCCCTGTTGCCCTTTTGCCAATCCCTGGTGGTCTCCCATCCTATTGCTGAGGATGCTTTGGTTACAAAGCCAGGTTTCCTCGCATGGAGAGGGAGTGGGCCTCCCTCTGACACATGCACTTTGTCCTCCTGCACCCAGCATGAGCAACCTGGCCAAGGAGAGTGAGCATAGCAGCAGCAGCATTGAGGAGGAGGTAAATGCAGCTGGGCGCCCCCTCAGGGAAGTGTGGCTAGGCTGTGGGGTCCTGATGCCGTGGGAGCTCAAGGGCCAGGCTGGGCACTTGACCTCTGCTGCCCAGGACTCTGGGGAGTCCATGCCACCGTCCAGGGCCCCATGCACAGCCTGAGGCTCAGTGAGGCTCCTCCAGTGGACCATGCCCTGGAGCTCGGCCCCTGTTCCACCCACCCTTCCCTACCGTCCGATGAGCCTCATTCCTGCACAGGCCTGCACAGGTGCCCCTGACATGAGTGACATGGAGCTAGCCTGCCCACCCAGTAGGCCACGCCCATGCCAGCCACACCCACTCAGCCCCCCAATGGCAACCACGATGCTGATGCAGCCCTCAATGAAATTGAGTTTGATATATTGGCAATATATCCTGCCAATTAATCTGAGATAAAGTTTGGGTGTCTTGCTTGTTTTTTATTTTTTGTTTTTTTTTAAGGCAAGGAAAATCAACCACTTCTGTTACAGAGAAATTAGTATGTCATGGCTCAGAAGATAGCATCCAGTCACTTTTGTTTTGCAAAAGTCTCTCCCAAAGAAGATAAGAAAAGTTCCTAGGAGGACTATTTCATCAAAAATGCACATGTGAAATATTGACCCCCCCAAAATTCCATCAATTAAAATATGAATAGAGAAAACATTTGCACTGTATGGATGTTTAAAAATATCCCCAGGAATGCAGGTAAGAACTGTTCTTACAGTCATAATTATACCGATACCTGAGAAATAAAGAAAAACAAAACAAAATCCCCAAACAAAAAAAAATATATGAGGATGAAGCAGACACTATAGATAGTGAATGTTGAGAGATACAACCTGGGTTGGATGAGCAGGCAGATATGTAAATAAAATGCTATAACATTTTGTTGCAGATCCCAAAATATTAACTAATTTATAAAGTGACACTAAATAAAGCAAATTATTGTGGGGTTGTAACACTTAAATTTTGGCTTTTAATAATCAATTTCCTTTGCCTTTTTAATAATATGCTTGATTTATGTATTTTGTTCTACTTGGAAAGAGAAACTTAAGTGGCCAATCTTATCTATTGGAAGGCAGCAGAGATAAGCACCATACGTCCACTGTGGAAGAAGAAATAATTTTCTTTGGAGTTTCTCTTTAACAATCAGGGTCCCTGTTGTGGAATACCAATGAAGTTGTACAGCTGGTCACTCTGCAAAGCCTATTAGAGGAGCTTCATTAGCTCTTTTGTTTGATTTCACTAGGGATTAAGCAGCACTCATTCTGTCTTTGTCACTATTAATGCTCGTCTATACAATCTAAATATAGGGTCGTATAGATATAGAGTTTATTGCACAGCTGTGAAGTTACTGCTTACAAGCAAATGAAAGAAAAAGAACAATTGAAAGGATCAGATATCCTGATAAAAGCTGTTAGAGACTTAGACTGAATGAGATACAGTTTTCTCTCTCCTTCTTTTTAATTTCCCACATGCCAATATATCATCAATGGATAAAACAACACTGAATGTGAGCTTTATTATCAAAGTAATAATTAGTTTTTACTGCCAAATTTGTTTCTCTTTTTATTACAAATATGGGAAACCTTTGCAAGAATACTCTCTTGTAAAAGGACTATTTCCCTTTTTTATCCATTCTGCCACCCTTTTTCCAAAATTGGCTGAATTCAGCCATTACAGTTGGGAGGATACACCATGAAATCTGTGTTAGTCAAGCAAACCTATTCCAATCTGCATGTCATTTTACAGTTATTTAGATCATACAAATTATTTTAAATGTAATTCTGTGGTCTTTCACATTTACTATTAAATCTTGAAATATATAGGTATGTTTACTAATACTGAATCTGCATTTCAGAATGTATTATTTATAGCTTTAAAACTCATATTGCACAATTTAGAATGATATACAGTATTATATATTTCTTCTGGGTAGACTTATGTCAAAACATATCACATGTTGCTCATATATTTTTTAATATTTTTTAAATTTTTTAACATAATCACATTAATATTTGATAAACAGTGTGTTGTCTGGGTTTATATTTACAAACAATCAATAGAATTAATTTCTATAATTCCATAATGCACATAATAGCTTTCCTTGATTTTTTCTTCTTCCAATAATATTCTTTTTTATCAACCTTAAATTAGTACATTTATTGGTATTTTGATAGATAACAATTGAATATAAACATTTTTCTAGTATTTCTACAAGTAAAAACCACATCAATATGAAGTTTCTTTTCTAATTGATCATCTTAATCACCTTGTCACAGATCCTGTTTTCAAAGTTCTCATTTAAATTTGTTTTCCCCACAATGTTTAAAAATATTCTTACCTGTTAAGATTTTCTTAGAGTTAATTACACTTAAGTTTTTAAATCTTTTTCCTCCTACAAGCCGTCCCAACAATTTTACATTTCCATATCTTAAAAACAAAAAAGAGAAGAAAAAAAAGAAATAGTATATTACTTGAAAAGTGTCTCTTTTAAGCTAGAATACATTTATGTCCAAAATTTTTCTATTCTTTTTAACCATATTCAAACAAATGTTCAATCTTTAAATATTCCATCTAATAAATCCAATCAGATAATCTTTTAAAACTATTCAAAGCATTTTTATCAATTGAATTTTTCTCAAAATCAAATGCACTTAAATACTTAAAACATTTCTCTCATATAAATTATCCCAACATTTTTATATTTCTCATATCATTAAAAAAATACTATGTTACTTGAGCGACCCATCCCTCTTAAACTAAAATTCATTTATATCCACAATTTTATTTCTTTAACCATATTCAAGCAAGTGTTTAATATTCCCTCTGATAAATGCCATCATCTAATTTCTTAATTCTAACTTTAGCCTTTTTTTTTTGCCAAACATCTTTCCTAATCAGTATGCTCCACTGGACCAAAAGGTCTTCCCATATCTTGTACATATTGTTGTAGGTACAAGAGACAAGTCAAGTAAGATGTTTTTGTGGGAATGTTTCGCCCTTTCGTATTCACTGAGAATCTTTTTCTTTCTCTCTCAGTTTCTCTTATTATTTTTTGTCTTTCAAGTTCTCATAGTTCTCCTGACAGCTCTGTAATCCATTTTGTCAAATCTTTTTTCTTGTCCTTAGACTTATTTTGCAATCTTGAAATATAGATTGTCTTTTCCATGTCCAATATTTCCTGCAAATTTTTCTTTGCCTGCATTAAGTCATAGTTCCTTCCATTGTTGGATTCCATCTTTAAATCTCTTTCCTCTGCTTTATGTTCAGTTATCTGCTCTATTTGATCATTCTCTTTTTTATTTTCGGAGAGTTTTTTGTTGTGAGGTTAAATTGAAGATGTGTTCATTTATATTTTCAAAGTTGTTTTTAATTTCCTCGTGGTTTGAAGTCATTGTCATTTGTATTAGTTGCAACTTAGCAGACATTGCCTCCTGGAAACTATTTGTTTTTTCTTGATATGTTCTTTCTGCAAATCTCTGATGTTCCATGATAGCCAAAAATCAAAGTTTTCCTTTCTCTGCAAACAGCTTTAGAGTCACAGTTCAATAAGTATTTATAATCCAGGAAGGTCAATTTTTTTCTAAGTTTCATCTTTTTCTCTTTGTAGATAGCCCAAAATGTTTTCTTTTCTTTCTTTACACCTGTTCTTTGTTTAGTTAAAGCATTGATGGTCACAAAAACAGGTTATCTTTTCCTGGGCTTTCTGCCAGTTCCTGTATTAAAGCAACTATAATTGTATATTTTCATCCACCACTAGATGTCAGCAACAGTTCATTTTTTGGTTTTCAAAACAGGCAATTGCTTTCTTCTGTTTTCACCAATAATCTTTTGCCAAGAAAAACTTTATTAATTCCACCAATTTCATACTTATCCAGATTTAAATCTTATATTCATTTCATTTTAGTATATTTCTGTCCCCCATAAAAGTTTCATTCACCACCTCTGTCTGTGAGAGGGTGGAGCAAAGATCCCCCTCCTCTCACTTTCAGAGGATTTTTGCTTCTTTGGTTTTTTTTCCAGGAAATCAATTATCAAGTAGAAGCGAGAGAATTAATATTTCTTACCCAGTTCCAAACACGTTGTTTACAATCAGACTTAAATTGGTGCTTTTTGGCTTCAGCTGCTTGCAGCTTGGGCTAGACTCTGGAGTGAAGCTAGCCTCTCTTCTGCTGGTTTCTGGAGGGCTTTCCCCAGGAAACCAGATCGACCGCCATCTCTCTACAGTCAGCGGGGCACCCCTCCTTCTCTGTCGCCTGTCCAGGGCAAATTTGGGCCCATTTAGGGTCCCCAAACAGAAAAAAAATTGCCCTAGGCTGCAGAGCTCCATGATTCCTCGACTGCTGTACTACTGTGCAAAACTGGAAGCCTCACATGTTGCTCATATTTTTATAGTGGCAAATTATTTCACTTTGACTTTAGCTCTCTATTGCAATCTATTGATGAATCAGAGAATTACACATTTCAAATTTAAATTCTATGTCAATAATTAAAGGGCCTTAAGACTGCATTGGATCTAAATTGAACTTAAATTCAATTAAAAGAAGTCTTAAATCTCATTGATTTAATAATTTAATGATCAATGATGTGTAGATTTAGAAATAAATGATGGATTACATGTTGTGCTTTCTCTCGCAATGTGAAAAAAAATTATTGGTGCCATTTGTTTATGTTTAAGAAGCTCTATACAGATGTTCCAATAACAAATCAAAACTAATTTCACCATAGATTTTTATGTAACCATATTTCCAACATTTCCCCAAATAAGAGTATTTATAGAGTCCAATAGAGTCTGTCTCCTATCAAAGACTTGTACAATAAACCATTTCTTTGTGAAAATACGTTGCAAAAGAACATACATTATTGATTTCTAGGACAGGTTGGGTAACAAAAAAAAAATCTTCATTGTTGGTTCCACAATCATGGATTAACATTATGTTTTCTTTCTGCTTATAAACTGTTTTTCTATTGATGTGAGCAATATTGTTCCTTGTGATCAGTATTTAATTAAGTTAAACAATATTAGGTTAAATAATTTCCTACATGAAAAATAATATATTTTTGTTATTTCCTTTTTTTCTTTATCTGATTATGTTTCCACTTCATTTCTTTTCTTTTCCCCTACTTTTCTCTGTTTTCTAGTAGCTAGAAGCAATAAAAAGTGCCAGTTCAAGGATAGGCATTAACCCCCTTCAGATATTATTATACCCAGAATGACTGTTCCAGTAACACATGAGTACTCCCATAAGTCCTATCCTCCATGGAAATCATGCAAATGATGTTGGTTCCCTGCAGACATTTTTCATTTAGTGTAACTTCAAGAAAAAACAAAACATCAGCACATGTTGCTTCATGTGAGTCTTGCCTTTATAAGAATAAAACTGGTGAGGAGATACAGATAAATATCTGGAATATTCATGTGTTGGATATTACTGTATAATAGCAATAGCAATAGCACTTTATACAGTTTCATAGTGCTTTACAGCTCTCTCTAAGCAGTTTACAGAGTCAGCATATTGCCCCCAACAATCTGGCTCCTCATTTTACCGACCTCAGAGGGATGGAAGGCTAAGTCAACCTTGAGCTGGTCAGGATCGACAACATCCTAACTATATTTTTTTTTCCTTTCAAGTAAGCATGCTCCTTGAACAAATATCACAAGATAGGTTTTGCATAATGCCCAATCCCAATCTATAAAGTATAGCTACCTAGATTATGTTGAAATAATCTTCTTGATATTTTCAAGGGAACAAAACAAAGAACTAAAACTAAAAAACAATCTGCATAAATGGATTGTTTAGGCTATTTCCCCCAATTTAGGGTTTCTAAATAGAATTAATTTCAAATCACATAACTCATAGGCAATATGCATCTGAAATTGCCAGACAAGATTATTTAGACTGAAAGCCGAAAAAAGAAGCAGTTCTCCCCTAAGAATTTTCCATTTTCACCTTTCAGTAAACAAATCTACTTTAAAAAACAAAACATTGAACATGAACAAATCTACTATAATTACAGTTCTCAAATTATGACCATAACTAGACTAGAATTTCAGTTGCTAAGTAATGCAGTTGTTAAGTGAGTCATTCTTGACTTTATGACTTTTTTGCCATAGTTATTAAGCAAATCACTGCAATTGTTAAGTGAATCACATGGTTATCAAACAAATTCGACTCTCCCCATTGTTGGAAGCTGCCTGAGAATGACAAACTTGTGACCCTGGGATATTGCGACCATCATAAATATATGCCAGTTTCTAAGCGCCCAAATTTTGATCCTGTAATTGTGGAGTTGCTGCAACAGTCATAAATTCAAGGATTGGTTTTAAGTCACTTTTTTCAGTGCTGTTGTAACTTTGGATGGTCGCTAAATGAATGATTGTAAGTCAAGGACTATCTATTGTTGAAAGAAAAATCATCAGGTCCAGTTCCAAGCTGGGAGCAAATAAAATGGAGGCTAAAATGTTGGAAATAAAATGGAGGCTGTTTAGGAAAGAAGGTTCTTGTTTACTTATGAGCAGAACCAGCAACAACATGCAGTTCTGGGATAGCAGACCAAATGGCTGAGTGAATGGTTGAATCTTTATGGGGCTCTGGGACTTTGAAGTGGAAATGTTTCTGGGTTGTGCAATGAGGCGGACTTTTGTGTCTTTTGCTAGTCTGATGTTGGATTAATGCTATTATATCCTAAAGGTCATGTGGAGGAGGCTGAAGGCATTTTCCTTATGAATAGTTGGCCCAATCTTTCTGAATGGATTATAAAATCTCCATATTTAAAGACTGGCCTCCTCAGGTTTCTGTCTGAGGAAAGGGAGACTGGGGGCTTTTTTCTGCCTAAGATTTTATCTCCATTTCTCCTTCAGGGGAAATAGTCTATCCTGCCTTTTTAATATCCCCCCAAATATTTCATTCTCGGGTGTGTGTGTGTGTGACTTCTTACACCAGTGTTTCCCAAACTTGACAATTTTAAGGCATGAGGACTTCAACTCCCAGAATTCCACAGCCAGCAACGCTGGCTGTGGAATTCTGGAAGTTGAAGTCCACATGCCTTAAAATTGTCAAGTTTGGGAAACACTGTCTTACACTATGCAGTTAGCAATGACCAAACTTTTACACAGATAGTCAGAAATAATAGTATCATTCTAACCTCAGCTATGCAGGAAACTCCAAGGATGTATACCAAAGGATACATCCTTGGAGTTTCCTGCATAGCTGAGGTTAGAATGATACTATTATCAATACTATATTGATATGCAGTCAAATTTGCTTCACATTTGGTCCCACTAAAATTCATCAGCTTAAATTAACATTACTTAATTAAATGAAACAACATGGAGGAGGAAAGGGCATTTTATAGGCATTAGTTGATGAACAGCAGAATTTAATTCATAAAATAGTGACATACATATAGGGGCCCAAGAAACAGCTGTTTTCAATTTCCAATTAGGATTTTTAATTCTCCAAAGTATGGAAATAGTTTTTTCCCTTTTTGTTTAACCTGTCTAATTCCCACAAGATGTTAATCTATAATATGTTTATATTCTATTTTATATATATGGTTGTCTGATCTCCCTCACTGTATTTTATTCAGCCAACTTGTTAAATAAACTATTATTTAAACATATCTTTTTTGGTCCTTTTACATCATTATATTAATTGTATATTTTAAATACAATTTCTTCATCAAGAATGACTTTAAAAAATCCGTGACAAGAGTGTGAGCATTGGGGCATATACTGTTCTATTATTGCTAACAAAACATCTTGAATTCTCTCCATGAACCTAAGTCTCTATGGTGATAGTACTCTTGGTCTCTTTTATGTCAGCAGCATATAAAAACTGTACAAAAATGATAATAGCAACCTGGAAGTAATAGTGGCATATAGAGCACTCACAATATAACCATTTTAACTAATCAGCATATTTCTCCTCTCAAGAGTCATATTCATATTTAAACCTGTCAAAAGAAAATGACCAAGGAGGAGACTATATCAAATGACACCTTAAGGGCTATCCATCACCTGCTCTTGCTGAATTAAAGTGGGAACAATTCACTAATTTCACAGAGTGTGTTGGTTCCTCAAACACTTATAAAGATTAGTACCACGAGGAAGAAATGTATACAGCAGAAACATATTGAGAAAGGCACCGTGTACAAATACTTTGGCACTACTCTGATACAGAGATTTATTTAAGAATACAGCATTTAATCATTAATATCATCAATGGATGTGCCTGTGCCAGTGTCTACTGCTATAATATTTTATTTCCCCATCAGGGAATGATTTTACATTGGAAAGTAATGCTTTGAAAATAAATGACATTGAGTAGTAGTTTGTGGTAAGTATACAAGCTGACATAGTAAACATGGCTGCCTAGGTTAAAAAAATGAAATTTAGATTAGAATTAAGATTAAAGATTACAATTGTATTAAAGAAATGCATCTCCATCGAGCCAGGCCTGTATGATTTCATAAACATGGCCATACGGGTTTTTTGGGCAATAGTGCAGAAGTAGTTGGCCTTGCCTCCTTCTAGCATCATTTTTAATTTCCCCCTCGAGATACAATCTTTATATTTCCATACAAGTACTAACTAATCCATGACAAGTTAGGTGGTCAGCATTAATATGATTTCCTCAGGAGAGAATTAGATTGAAAAAAGGAAAATATAGTGGAATCCACACTTAGCAAAAATGTATAAAACATTTTAAAATATTCAAAATATTAACAGATGACTTCAGATTCAGAAGCAATTACATACCTGGTTAAAATCATTGAATAATTAACCAATACAATTCAGTTCCCTTAAATATACACACACACACACAAATGAGGAGTCCTTGGTGCATTCTGAGCTTGCTTGTTTTCTTGCAGAACTAGGTAACATCATTAGTGACTAGCATTGATGATGTTATCTAATTAGGATAATGAAATGTCTGCAAGAAAACAAGCAAGCTCAGAGAGCACCAAGGACTCTATATTACTGAGTCAAAAAGTATATAGAAACTGCAAAAACTTCTATGAACTTAATGAGAACCAACAAAGAAGAGCTTCACCACTATTTTGCTTCAAAATATGCCTGCCTTGGTTTATTGCAATGAACTCCCACCAAAAAAGATATAGTCTTTGTTCAGATGCATATACCTAAGTGAAAGGAATAGCATTATAAGAAGACAAATTTATTTAGGAAACAGAACTCTGGCTTTGCAAAACAGCAGATCCTATGCCAAAATAATGCAGCAACTACTGGGCGAATTGCCAAGTAGACAGATGCTTATGTTTCTGTTCCCACAATCAAATGTCTGCCTACACAGTATCCTCTCACCCCTCTCCATCTTGACTGACTGTATTATAGAAGATATATAGAATTAATGCCAATTCTATAGCATTATAGAACATCAGCTTTCATCCTTGGCATTTTGGTTTTCATTTTTCCTCTGAACAACTGCTGTACATGAGTATAAGACTCATTTCACAGAAACATGATTTGGATCAAAAAGAAAATATCTCTAAGAGCAAGAGATTGTGCTCACAGATTAATTATTGAAATTATAAATTATAAAAAAAATTGGGGCTGTGCATGTTTTAAAAAAGTATTAGTAATGCTTTGGATGCTGTGTGAACAGTGCACCTTTGTGCGACTCATTAAAAACCACTTTTTTCAGGCTTCTGGGTAAGTCTGAAAAAAAGATGCCACTACTTTAAATAATGCAAGTGATTCTTTAAGACACAATACTTTAATGTTAGGTTATTAAAATAGCACCATATTATTTCAAACTTGCATAGAACACTGAAAAAAAGATGGGCATGCTTTGATTAACTGCAGAGAGATGCTGCATTCATTAGATATCCAAAGCACTTCAAAGCATACATAGCCGTAACAAATCAGTAACAAATAATAAGCCTTATACAAGTATTAGATTTACTGAGAAAATTTGAATTTGCACAAAAAATAATAGAATTTGGGTTGCAAAGAGCACTTTACTACTTGCAAAATATTTACCTTTCTTGGGCTGAGTCAATATTTTTTTTTCAAACCAAGAGCAATATTTTGCCCTCTGCATTTTGCAACAGTTTTTTAAAAACTCTCAATTTCTGCCTATACCAGACAGTGCAAAATCAGGAAAGGAAACAGTTCATCATGAGCCTCTATATTACAATTTTTTAGGGATATTTGTAATCATTATATATTATCCCTGCTGTATTAATATTCTGAAAAATGAATAATTGTTATGTGAACCTCATTCTATTACATATAAAACTCTATTACATATAAAGTCACCCATATGGAAACTAAATTTTGTATTCTGAAAACAAATCAACAATTTATGCAACTGTTGTTTTCCTTTTTAATTATATTTTTATGTTGTTTACTGATCATTGATTGAAATATAATGATTTTTCCTATGAAGGTTAGTTCATATGAGAACTAACTTATAATTAAATCAAAATTATAATTACAGAATTTCCAGATAAAAATCAACAGCAAATATCTTGGGTGCCTGCTTTTTCAAACTTTTATTTTACCAGGTTATTATCACCTAGATACAACAACCTTGTTTAGAATTATTTCTCAATCAAGCAATTGTTCTACACTTGATGACAAAAATAAGGACTTTTTTTCTTTTGGGAAATTATGCATGTAATTTAAAACAAGATTGTAATGTGATTAATATATATACTGTTCTGTCCTAGTTGAATCATTAATGAAATTAGCCACCAGAGGGAGTCAGGAGTACATTCAATCAAAAATTAATATTTTAAAAAAATATTTGTATTTGATACATTTTAATCACTGGAAAATGTTCATGAAAAACAATTAAGAATATTAATATTGTGATAGCTTTTTTAGATAGTAGTATTTGTCTGTAATAACTTCTGATAAGATTTCTTTAGAAACATTTTAAACAATAAGTGAGTTATAAAATGAAGGAAGTGACTAAGTTCACTATTAATAAATTTTAAAAAAGAAACACTCTATACCTTCTCTCTGAAGAGTCCATTACTATGGCTGCTTAGGCCTTAAATAGTAAGATTTTCAAGGCTATGGAAGATATGAAACAGAAATATATTGTTTGTAGCTTGTGTTTATTTCCTCTGGAAAAGGAAGGAAGGAAGGAAGGAAGGAAGGAAGGAAGGAAGGAAGGAAGGAAGGAAGGAAGGAAGGAAGGAAGGAAGGAAGGAAGGAAGGAAGGAAGGAAGGAAGGAAGGAAGGGCAAATTTTATTTCAGTGTTCTGTGATATTCTGGTCTTCTACATTAAAAAGATTTGTTTCCACCTCTTGATTTTAAATCCTATATTGTCATTTATATATTAAAATAAAGTAATTTTGTTTCCCTAATTTAACACTATTCCCAGACCACTTCAGTGTGTGTAAAATGTTATCATCTATCATCTTACATACAAAGGCAAATGACCTTGGTTTATTTAAAAACCTTTGTAGATATAATTTTACGACTGGTAGCCGGTTACCCATATATTTCTTCTTTATGTATTATTTTTAGCTAGCAAGATACATTATTGGCATTTTATTTCTTTATGCATTTATTGATTTATTTGTTTGTTGTTAAATTTATAGTTAAATTTATTTGTTGCCTATCTTGCCAAGGAGCTACTCTCAGCAGCTTACAACAATAAAAAAGAAGAAATGGAAGGCATGTCAACAGAAGTAAAATAATGGAACAATAAACTAAACAATGACAAAGGAACACAATGGGAATAAATACATCAGTAAGATAACAAAAAGATGGATGAGTGGAGAGCAGAGAACAAGGGGGAGAAATAGAGTTTGCTGTCAATCAGCAGCCACTTCCAGCATGCAACTCCCCATTTGGTCGCCAGGTCAACCAATGGAGACTTCAGGCTTTTGTGGAAGAGTAGGAGAATGGGGGAAGATCTTACTTAGAGGATAAGATGTTCCAAAGGCTGAGTGCTGCAGCAGAGATGGCTCTTCTGGATCCCAATAGTCGGAGTTCTTTGACCTCTTCTGGATCCATTGTAGGCCCTGGACTAATGCCATTAACACCTTGAACTGCACTCAGAAGCAGACTGATAACCAGTGAAGTTTCCACAGCAGAGGTGTAATATGGGCCATCCTAGGGGCCCCAAAGACTTTCTTGCTGCTACACCAGCTGAACCTTGCACATGGATGTCAAGGGAGAGCACATTGTAGAGCACATTGTAGAAGTCCATTTGGGAGATGACTGAGTCTTGAGTGACTCAGCGCAAGCAGTCATGATCCAGAAAAACTCGCAGCTGATGCACGAACCAGAGCGGTCCAAAAGTTCCCATAATCACACCTGTCTCTGCTCAACTAGGAGAACAGCTAGGTTATAAACCAGCTTGGAACAGGGTAGCGCAACCCCATCCAGAATTAAGAATGATATATATGGGTAAAGGGAAATCAAGGAAGTCTACGTAGAGTCCTGAAATCCTACTGCAATGTTTTCAGATCCAGCCTTTCCTACCTGCATTTCTTCAACTGGTTTGTTTTCCTCTGGTGATGTGTCAAAGGGGGAGAAAAGCCGTATGATAAAAATCAGCCAGGATACCTTGCTAATCAGAACAACGTTAATGATATGTGTGAATTACCTTGAGAGACTAGAAGATCCAAGACATTCAAATAAGTGACGGATAGTCTGCAGCTAAATATTGGGCTGGGCAAGAGACTCAGAAGAATCTCTCCCTAATTTCTCTGCAGGGGGAGAACTGTACTTTCCAACTTGGAAGATTCTGTTAATGTAGCCATATATTATATCCCCTAAAATTTAAAATCATTTATGCCTAAACCAATAATTAATCAAATTCAAAATATCACTTGCGTCATATTGTTATAGCAATATGGTTGCCATGATAGAAGTATTATTCATGTACTATTGGTCTTCCTGATCCTTTTGGTCAACCAGAGCATCAGAGGAAGCAAGAAAGACAGTGCAACAACAGAACATTCCATCTAGCTTTGATTGTCAATATAAATGACAGGGAATAGAAACTGATAATTGTCTGATACATGGAACGAGAACACATTGTTCTGTTAGCTTAAACTGGAGGAAAAGAGTACAGTCTTTCCTAGGAAAAAGCATACCAAATGGTCTGATCACAGATGGCACTATCTGAACATTATGAACCAACATGTTCTACATTGTGGTTATTTTTTTTTTATCATTGCTATTATTCACAGAAGGCTCTTGCAGAAAAAGAAAAACTAGCAGATTTGTTAGAAGGATCAAGAGAAGGAAAGATTTTTGTAGAATTTTATTTTATTCATTAACTTATTTTAAGAATGCTGCATTTTTATGGGAGGGATCCTTCTCCACCAAGAGATGTATAGTTGAAAGGAAAAACTAACAATTATAACAATATGCATAACCAACATGCATTTGGGAAAAAATGACATTTATATATTAAGTGCAGGAACTTTGTCCTAGATGGGATGATATAATAAATAATAACAATAAATGTAGCCACTTCTGAAAAGCAGCTACAGTCATAATCCAAAGTCATTTTATGTAAGGTATATGGCCATATAAAACATCATAATAATATATTGACAAAATCACCAACAATCAATTGTAAAAAGTAGCTTTATTTGGAACAGCTTACATCCTGTAACAATACCTCTAACACCATTAAAACAAAAGCATCTGTATCTCAGGTCCTTGGGAACATGGGTGGATAAAAATGCCAAATCCAGTCTAGCCACATCTGGCTGACAACAACCACAATTGTCAAACACTGTAAGAATATTTAGCACAGATATTGCAGTGGAATTTGGCCTGAAGAAATATGCTATAGGAGGGTAAAATTACAAGTAGTAATGGAATTGAAATGCTGAATGGCCAACTCATCAGGACTCCTCAGGATGAACCCCTACAACTACCTGGGCATTTTACATGTAGGTTTACCATTAAGCATGGACAAATTAAGCATATTTAGTACATAATATATCCAAACAGTAAAAGAACTGCTGAAGACAAAATTTAATAATCGGAACATCATTAAGTTATCAATACCTGCAATACAAAACACTGCTGGAATTATTAACTGGACACAAGCTGAACTGGACAATTTGGACCAAAAAACAAGAAAATTGATGACAATTCACTATGCATTATATCCCCATAGTGATATTGATAGATTATACTTGCCCCACAGATGGAGGTTTACTTCAGGTCAAATAAACTTATGAAGAAAAAAAAAGCATGCATTGGCTGATTATCTAAAAGTCAGCCAAGAACAAGCATTGATGCAAATTAAATGTTGGAAGTTAGTGAATGTGCAGGAAACAAAATATGAGTATCAAAATAATGTAATGAAACCACAAACAGAATGCTGGCAATGAAGAGCACTACATGGTCTATTTCTACAAAAGATCAGGGAAAAGTGGATAAAGATAACCTAGCACTGGAACATTAAAAAAAAAAGAACCTAACTGCTTGATTTTGGCCATGCAAGAGCAAGCTATTTGAGCTAATGCAATCAAGGCCAGAACTGGAAAAAAAAAATCATCAAATGATTCAGAGTGCAGATTGTGCAAAGAAGCAGAAACAAGAGATCATAAATTCAACTCGTGCAAGATTGCCTAAACTGATTATAAACAATGAGAGTCACTAACACAGTTGCCAAAGTGTGAATAATTGATGTGGAAATACTGGAGAATAGTAGAATAAAAGACAAAGAATTTGAGAAAAACAGAAAATATCTGAAAATCAAATCAAATTGAAAAATTGTAACATGGTGGTTATTGGCACACTTGGTGGCATACCAAAAACCGTGGATGGCACTTAGGAAATCTACAGATTGACAAAATTTCCATCTGACAACTGCAAAAAGCCACACTACTTTGATCTGCAAATATACTAGGCCAATACGTTAGAACAGACATGTCAAACACAAGGCCCGGGGGCCGGATGCGGCCCACAAAGTGGTTTCATGTGGCCTGCGAAGCCATCCTGGAAATAGTGAGAGAACGGCCCCTGCTGCCTTGCCCCTGGCCCAGGCCAGCCGGGAGCCAATGTACAATTTTATGTGGCCATCTATGCTGAAACATATTCAGTCTTAGCTCCATAAGCCCCCCCCCCCCGCATGGCCTGAGAGGAACAGTGAAGCTCCTCCAGTGGACCATGCCTTGGCATTTGCCATGGTCCCACCCCTTTCTGCCAGAGACCCTCAGATCTATCCCACTCCTGCCCAGGCCCCCACAGGCACCCTTGATGCGAACTATGTAGAGCTGGCCACACCCACCCAGTAGGCCACACCCACTTCATCCCCACCCACCCAGTAGGCCGCACCCTCTGGTCACACCTACCCGGCCCCCAAGGGCAACCACAATGCTGATGCGGTCCTCAATCAAATTGAGTTTGACACCCCTGCATTAGAAAATTCTTGATGCATACAAGAACTTGATGCATACAAAAGTTTATACCACCTAAAGAACTAGCAACTGTTATTTCATATTGTTGCATATATAATAATAATATAATGGAAGAGGCTATTTAGAGCATTGAGTCAATCCGCTACTCAGTGCAGGTCTTCATCCTCATTCAGAGTCCATGGCAGATGGCTGCCCAGGCTCTGCTTACATGCATCCAATGCAGCTCACTACCTCTGTAATTGGTTCAATTATCAATTATTTTTTATAAAAACCCAAACCAAAAATCTAACACAAGCTAACATACTGGTTTATTTGTTTTGCTTTCTTCTTTTACGTTCCCTATATTTCCTCTTTTTTCCTAAGAAACTTTTTTATATAATTTCATTGATTTTACATGGTAATGCCTTGTCCAGGTGCATGAATGCAGTTATATAGCTACTCCTTATGTTTCAGAATAAGCACAAAGCTTCTTAAGTTCTGTCTGAACTTTGCCCCTTCCCTATTGTTTAATATTAACTAAATAATATTTCCACCACTACTCTAAAGATACAAATCTCCAGAGTATTTGTAGGAGAAAAAAGGAGTTAGTTTGGTGTACTTTAACCATTATACCAAACTAACTCTCTCTTTTTCCTCCTATAAATACTCTGGAGATTTGTACTTTAGGGTAGTGGTAGAAATATTATTTAGCTAATATTAAACAATAGGGTCCCCATTAATATACTACCAGTAATTATTTATTATGGAGCTGTGCAAGAAAATACCTAATCTACTTCACCAACATTTCATCACTCCAAGGATTAAGTGTCAACAGTACTTCCTTCTAATGTTTATGGAGATTTGATTCAGTAATGGAATCAAGATTCAGTAATAGGAACAAATGGGACCATGATTCACTAATGGAAACAAATGGTGAGTTGCTAGTTGGTATAAGTGCCAAGCATCTTGATTAACACTACATTTATGGGTTCATACATCTCCATTGCTTTGAGCAAAAACCATGGTGGTGCAGTGGTTAGAATGGAGTATTGCAGGGTAATTCTGCCGACTGCCAGCAGTTCAGTTCTCACCAGCTCAAGATTAAGCCATCCATCCTTCTGAGATCAGTAAAATCAGGAGTCAGCTTTTGGGGGGCAATATGCGGACTATGTAAAACACTTAGAGAGATTGTAAAGCAACTGTGAAGCAATATATAAGTCTAAGTGCTCTTGCTACTCTTGCTAGTGCTTTGTATCCCATATTGATAGAATTCAAGCACAATAGGTACTATCTATTTCTTGGTTTTGGCATATAGAGAAAATATTCTAGGAAATAATAATGGGATCCCAGGGAAAGACTGCTCTGTCAATTAAAGTACAATGGACTTTCCCTCTTTAACTTTATTCTTGAGTATTATTACTGAACAGAAAAGTCTGTTTGGTTAAGGCATCAGGCTAGAAACTGGGGGACAGCGAGTTCTAGTCAGAGTTCTAGTCAGGACCCAAAGCCAGCTGGATGACCTTGGGCCAGTCACTCCCTCTGAGCCTTAGAAAGGTGGCAATGGCAAATCATTTCCAAAAATCTTGTCAAAAGAACTGCAGCAGCTTGTCCAGGCAGTTATCTCAAGTCAATACTGATTGAAATGTACAGATGATGATGATGTTTAACCATTCAGTTGTGTCCTACTCTTGGTAATTTTATATAGGCCAGGACTCTCCACATCTTCCATTTATGCACTACTTTGGAAGGCACACATACATGCTATGAAGGGGAGGGGGAAAGATTGAGAAAATAGCGAGAAAACAGGGTTGATGCCAGCAGAGATTCCCATTTTTTGCCAACATTTTACAAACTGGGAAAATAAAAGCTTCATCTGGAAACACTCTGAAGAATGCTTTGACATTGAAGCTGAGCCCTTAGCTCAGACCATAGCAGATTACATCCTGGGTAGGCGCCATCTGTCCCCTGTGGCACACTGGAAATGCTGAAATGAGGTAGGAGGAGGAGGGTGAGCAAAGGATGGTGTTGAAAGAACAGCTTATTTACTCGCTTGATATGTGGCAGTTACGAAAATGCATTTTGAAAAGGCGAGGGCTCCCGGTTCCTCTGCCCGCGATTTGGCGCACAGCCCCGTTGACTTTGACGAACGCCCCCCCCCCCTCTGATCGCTTGAGATGGCGATGGTAACGGAGTTCAGCCTCTTTGCAGCCCCAAACCCAGCCTTCTGCAAGAACTGCAGGAAGGCTCCGGATGTCGTTCAGCCAAAGCCGCTCTCCCGCTCTTCGGGCTCTCTCCGGAGTGGCTCGCCGCCTGTTGCTGCTGCTGCTGCTGCTCCCGTCGCGGTCGGGACTTCTGGAACGGCTTCTCGCTCCCCCCACCACCCCTTTGACAGCCCCATCCGTCCCTTTGCGGGGGTGGTGGGCTATCATGCTGGGCTGGGGAAAAAAGTGAAAGTCCTAGGTTCCGCTTCCTGACAGCGTCTCGCCTTAGTCACCCGTTAAGGAAAGGCTCTCCCGCCCGCCTCAGGCGCAGATGGCCGGGGAGAAGACGCGGAGGTTCACTCGGAGCTTGCTGAGACCGAGCATGGCAACTGAGCTTCGCCAAAGCGCCGTTGCTACTGCCACCTCGAGCAGCGCCAATTGTAGCCGCTTCCACAAGAGGGTGAGTTCAGTTCTTCTCTTCCGGGGAGCGCGGAAAAGGCGCGAAGAAGCGTCCAAACGTAGTCAGGGAGAGGGAGGTTAAGGTCCCTCGAGCAATTGCCCTCTCTTGGGGCGCGGTCGCAAGGTTGGGCACGGAGGCGGTTGTGGGATGGTCGGGGAGGATTGCAGGTAGTAGAGAGGAACGGTGACAGAAGACCGCTCTCTCCAGTACTGTCCAGAAAGATGGGCAGCAACTGATAGACAGTTTTTTTCCCCCGGCTCTCGCTGGACACCAGCAAAGAATTGAGCTTAGAGGGTTTGTGTAGAAAACCAATCTCTCACTATTGTGCTATGCCTGTAATCCAGAGGGTGTGAGGCACATCCCTCTGTTGGTTAGTGGGAAGGCATTTTCCTTCACTCATCCTCCTGTTCTTTTCAACAACGCCAACAACTCAGCATTTGTATGGATTATTGAATATATTTTAATTTTGCATGCATGGCCAACACACACACACACATAAACACATATGGGGGGGAGGGGGCACAGAATTAGCCAGTATGTTTTTAACAGCAGGAAGAATGAGGAAGGTGCCATTCTGTGGTCAACAGTCTTGAGTTGCTCAAAATGAGGCACATTGCAATGCAATCTAGGTATGTTTTCACAGAAATTGCGTAGAAGGAACTTCCTAGTTGCCAGTTGAGTGGTGAATTCCCCTTGGCTGCATGTTTGCATTTAAGACCAGAGCCATCTATTGGAGAACCTTTAATATGGGATCATGCTTTGGACTGGAAGTTGCCAAAAAATGACCCTTCCAAGACTGTCCTTCCTACACACACTCGCGCACACACAAACACATAAGCAGGCCCATAGTCATTGTTCTTTCTGTTTTGCTTTTATAACATTATACTTCTTTTCAGCAGCAACTTCTGCATATTTTGGAGCAAAAATAAACAAAAATAAACTTGATGCAATTTAATTATATTACATTTACTATGACATAATAAATATATGCCATCAATTTTGTATGGTTCATTTCATCATTAAGTGGGCAATATCACAAAAATATTTGTGATAATATTTTTTTTTGCATTAAGATGCAGCAAGAGTCACCATATGAATCCAATGCCATTTATCTTATTTATCTCAAATGCCTCCCTGTATCACTGCTTTCTAGGATAAGGCTCCATTCTGGTTTTCCCCAGTTTTCATCATTCATTTCTTTCTTCCTTGTAGTAGGATCTTAAAATGGTAAGCAATATGCTGAATGATAATTTTTTGTACATTGTAAAATGAAGAATAAGCAATTAACAGTACAAAGACAAAACTACTGTTATTTGCTAAGCATTCCAGAATTCACTGGTGGTAACCAATGGCTTTGAAATTGAACAAATTAAGATATATAAATATCTTGGAATTGCCTTTCAGGCCTCCAATGAGAGAACTGCTCATTTATGTAGTTCAGATTGTCTCAAAATCAGCTTTGGCAATTAGAATATTAACTTAGAGTGACTTATTTATCCCTGCTGCCTTTAAACTATTTTCTGCCAAAGCATGCTCTCTGCTTTTGTACAATGTACAGTCAACATTTTAAAGAATTATCTTCCAAATTCCAGCTCAGTGCTTCAAAGAGTTTCCTCTACTATAAGCCTGGAGTAATTAAGCTTGAATCCAATATTGGTTTGTTTGCTTGGTTGTTCTCCTTATTGGTTAAAATTAATATTTTTATCCATCATTTTGACTCTTCTGACAATAGAAGATAATTTCAATGCCAAATGGAAAGTTATATTCTTATGGATTCTCTTGGAAAATCTCCCTGGGTTACAAGCAGGCCAAAAATGTTTCTGGTTGTGGAAAAATAATTAGAACAGTCTCACATGCCCAGAAACATATTCCTAAGAAGCGATTTTTTTTCTGTTTAAACCTGTAAGATTTTGAAATCTGACAGCCTTGCCATCAGCTGTTTTAGAAGGCAGACATAAGAAAACACCCTCTAGCTGCCTGAATGTGCCATGTGGCACAGGAGCTGTAGATACATTGCCTGTATTCTAAATAACGGATTTATTGAGAGTTTAAATCTCATTGTGTTTATCCTTATATAATAAAATATTCAAGGTATACTAATCTCTTTTATATGCAAATTCTTTTCTTCGACCAATCACGTGTGATCTCACTGTAAGGTCACTAGGTTTTGCTAGACTGTCTTAAAAATAGTGGGAATCAACATCCAATTATTGTCACTTACTGTATGAGATAAAAAATATCAGCTGATGGACAGAAAATATTCTGTTGAAGTACACATACTGCCAAGGAGGTTTATGTTTCTCCCTTGACTTTATGCAGCAGTTTTTCATTTAGAGTGTCAGTGTTACCAATTTCATCCTCTTTATAGTTTAACATTGATTGTTTAGTTTTAAGGTAGTTTTAATTTTAAATTAAATCGTAAGATTTGTGACTCTTTTAGGTTCATAGCTTTAGGTTAATAGTGCTTTGTCACAATATTTTATATTTATAAGTAGGAAATCAATTGAAATGTTGCTTTCTCATCTGCATTTATTTCATTAGTTTGACTGTTTCTGTTTTATGCTACTCACTGATCAAAAAAAGACTGAACGACTTTTGAAAACAGTTTTCAGGAGAGTAAAGAGATACAATGAACGTTTTCAGTTCTTGCATGGCTTTAAACATTCATTTTTAAAGTTGTTCAAAGTACAAATATTTGGCTTTACCCAATTCTGGGATTATTAGCAAGTTGTTTGCAGCCCGGATCTCATCTTTTACAGTCCTGCCTTATGGAAATACTTTCCATCTCCATAAGAGAACACATTTGCCTTTCACTGCTGAAATGGACTCAGCTTATAAACATAAAGAGAACTGCTATTATATTCTTACAGGTATCTTCAAAGCAATGTTATCCTCTTACAAAGATCTCTAGCTAGTTTTGGAATATTCTCAACCCAACTCCTTCTAAACAACAAGTTGATTGAAACAGTGAAAGGCGTTTGGAGCAGGAAATTTCTTATTACTTTCAAAACAGAAAAAGTTTATCAGCCATCCTAAGATAATTGATGCTTTTGCATTTGAGACCTAATTTTCAGTGAACAGCTGAATAACCACACAACCTTCATATTTCAAAAGCTGCATTTTTGTGTAGTTGCAAATTTATAGGATGTTAAATGTTTAAAAAGAAGAAACATAAAGTTGTGAGTGTGAGAATCTTTTAGCTATAGTTTTATATACAGGTAGCTCTCAACTTACGATCACAATTCAACCCAAAATTTTTGTTGTTAAGTAAAACAACAGTAAAACAGTTATTAAGTGAATCACTGCAGTTGTTAAATTAGTAACACAGTTGTTGGGTGAATCTGGCTTCCCTGTTGACTTTGCTTGTCAGAAGGTGATCACATGAACCCTGGACCCTGCAACCGACATAAGTATGAACCAGCTGCCAAACATCTGAATTTTGATCATTGACCATAGGGATGCTGAACAAGTTGTAAGTGTGAAAAACGGTCATAAGTCTCTTTTTTCAGTGCCGTTGTAACTTTGAATGGTGACTAAATGAACTGTTGTAAGTCGAGGACCATCTGTACACAACTTTCCTTCTACATCTAATAAGGATAGACTGTTACAAACTGGGAAGCTAGCAACTGCAAACTGATGAAAGAAGAAAAGGATTCAATAAAACATGGTTTACCTTCTGTATTGTATGGCAAAGTGAACTTAGAGTTAGATAGCTAATATATTTAAATGAATGAAAGAATGAATGAATGAATGAATGAATGAGCAAGCAAGCAAGCAAGCAAATATAAAGAATCTGGCAGACCACCAGATGGCACTGATCTCCTTCTAATGAGAGAAAAGTTGCTTTAAAGACAGAAAGATTTATTCCAAAATGTTAGCAAAATACACTGCCTTAAAATGTGCAGGGGAAAAAAAATGACACATAGAACAGAGATCATCAGCTTAGTGTGGTTTCGAATTTACTTGTTTCTTCCTAATGAACAGATCTGTGAATCAGACTTTCCCTTTGATTCAATTTATCTGAATTCTTTTCTCTTTTTCTAGAAATTTAAACTGTGCTGAAAGGATAATGATCTTCACTCTTTCCTCTCCACATTAGTTTCTTGCCTGATTTCACAGTTCTGCCCTTCATTTTTGGAGGAAACAGTAGAGGGAGAGGCTGGTGTAAATCGGTCTTTCTCTACATGCCACAGCGAGCATCTTTTTCACATAGAATGTGAATTCAAAGATTGTGAAATCTGAGTCTGACTGAGCATGAGAAACTGTTGTAATTGGATCTGTTAAAGACAAGTGCTGTGTTGATGCTACTACATGTTGCAAAGCACTGTTTGGAATCAAATCAGAAATATTACATTAGCCAAACTGTTTATTATCTCCTGAATCACAACTGGTTGTTGGAAGGTGGTGGAAGTCTGGTCCAAGCTTTTGAGCTTCTCAAATGCTTGCAGTAGACCTCTATGCAATACATAATATTGTATTGTATATTTCTCTCATCTCCTGGGTCACAAGCAGAGTACTTTATCCTCCATGTTGTGAATGTAGATGCAATCCTATCTGGCTTGAGGGGAAAATATTTTAAATTTTTGGCAAACAAAATTTTATTTATTTTGCTGCTTTCCATCTTCAGAAGCCATTAATTGCATGGTGCGATTAATGTATTTGCCATCTATGCAAGTGTTCTATCTCAGTGAACTATAGCTGACAAGAAAGGGATCTGACACAGTAAAGGGTAGGTGGTAACGTCTTCCTATATATGACTTACAGGTTCTGAAATAAAGAGCAGACTCATCTAGGCTGGGTCTGCAATTTCCTCTGAAAAGTCCATTATTGTGAGCTACACTAGACCCCTTTCTTAGGATTCAAAGACTAAAGCTGCCCAAAATAAAATAGCTTTTACTAGAAAGATCTTATGTGCAATTAGAATCAATCATTCTTCTAATGCTAGAGTTACAGCTCCTGCAGGATCCGAAACTGAACCAGGCAGATTTTAGAAAGTATGATATCTTCATTTCTCTCTGTTGTTGTTGTTGTTAATTGCGAAGTCGTGCCTGACCCATCGCGACCCCATGGACAACGTTCCTCCAGGTCTTCCTGTCCTCTACCATCTTCTGGAGTCCATTTAAATTCACACCTACTGCTTCAGTGACTCCATCCAGCCATCTCATTCTCTGTCGTCCCCTTCTTCTATTGCCCTCAATCTTTCCCAGCATTAGGCTCTTCTCCAGTGAATCCTTCCTTCTCATTAGGTGGCCAAAGTACTTGAGTTTCAACTTCAGGATCTGGCCTTCTAAAGAGCAGTCGGGGTTGATCTCTTCTAGGACTGACCGGTTTGAACGCCTTGCAGTCCAAGGGACTCGCAGGAGTCTTCTCCAGCACCATAGTTCAAAGGCCTCAATTTTTTGCGCTCAGCCTTTCTTATGGTCCAACTTTCACAGCCATACATTGCAACTGGGAAAACCATGGCCTGGACTATACGCACTTTTGTTGGCAGGGTGATGTCTCTGCTTTTTAGAATGCTGTCTAGATTTGCCATAGCTTTCCTCCCCAGGAGCAAGCGTCTTTTAATTTCTTGGCTGCAGTCCCCATCTGAGGTGATCTTGGAGCCCAGAAAAATAAAATCTGTCACTACCTCCATTTCTTCCCCATCTATTTGCCAGGAATTGAGAGGGCCGGATGCCATGATTTTGGTTTTCTTAATGTTGAGTTTCAAGCCAACTTTTGCACTCTCCTTCTTCACCCGCATCAAGAGGCTCTTTAGTTCCTCTTCACTTTCTGCCATTAGAGTGGTATCATCTGCATATCTTAGGTTGTTGATATTTCTCCCGGCAATCTTAATTCCAACTTTTGATTCATCTAGCCCTGCCTTTCTCATGATGTGCTCTGCATATAAGTTAAATAGGCAGGGCGACAGTATACAGCCTTGCCGGACTCCTTTTCCAATTTTGAACCAATCAGTGGTTCCGTGTTCGGTTCTCACTGTTGCTTCTTGACCCGCATATAGGTTTCTCAAGAGACAAATGAGATGGTCTGGTACTCCCATCTCTTTAAGAACTTGCCACAATTTGTTGTGATCCACACAATCAAAGGCTTTTGCATAGTCAATGAAGCAGAAGTAGATGTTTTTCTGGAACTCCCTAGCTTTCTCCATGATCCAGCGTATGTTGGCAATTTGATCTCTAGTTCCTCTGCCTCTTCGAAATCCTGCCTGTACTTCTGGTAGTTCTCGATCCACATACTGCTGGAGTCTAGCTTGTAGGATTTTAAGCATAACTTTACTAGCATGTGAAATGAGTGCAATGGTGCGATAGTTTGAACATTCTTTGGCATTGCCTTTCTTTGGAATTGGAATGTAAACTGACCTTTTCCAATCCTGTGGCCACTGTTGAGTTTTCCAAATTTGCTGGCAAATTGAGTGTAGCACTTTTACTGCATCGTCTTTTAAGATTTTGAATAGCTCAGCTGGAATACTGTCACCTCCACTAGCTTTGTTGTTGCTCAGATTTTCTAAGGCCCATTTCACTTCACATTCTAGGATGTCTGGTTCGAGGTCAATGACCATCTCATTGTGGTTATCTGGGATGTTAAGCTCATTCTTGTATAGTTCTTCTGTGTAGTTTTGCCATCTCTTCTTAATCTCTTCTGCCTCTGTTAGGTCTCTGCCATTTTGGTCCTTTATCATGCCCATCTTTGCATGAAACGTTCCCTTCATATCTCCAATTTTCTTGAAGAGATCTCTGGTCCTCCCTATTCTGTTGTTTTCTTCTATTTCTTTGCACTGTTCATTTAAGAAGGCATTCTTATCTCTTCTAGCTACTCTCTGGAATTCTGCATTCAATTGGGTGTATCTTTCTCTTTCTCCTTTGCCTTTCGCTTCCCTTCTTTTCTCAGCTATTTGCAAAGCTTTCTCAGATAGCCATTTGCTTTCTTGCATTTCTTTTTCTTTGGGATGGTTTTAGTTGCTATCTCTTGTACAATGTTGCGAACTTCCATTTATAGTTCTTCAGGCACTCTGTCTATCAGATCCAGTTCCTTAAATCTATTTGTCACCTCTACTGTATATTCATCAGGAATATGATTTAGTTCATACCTGAGTGGCCTAGTGCTTTTCCCTACTTTTTTCAATTTAAGCCTAAATTTTGCAACGAGAAGCTCATGATCTGAACCACAGTCAGCTCCTGGTCTTGTTTTTACTGACTGTATAGAGCTTCTCCATCTTTGGCTGCAGAGCACATAGTCAATCTGATTTCTATGTTGACCGTCTGGTGATGTCCATGTGTAGAGCCGTCTCTTGGGTTGTTGGAAAAGAGTGTTTGTTATGACCATCGTATTCTCTTGACAAAATTCTATTAGCCTGTGCCCTGCTTCATTTTGTACTCCAAGGCCAAACTTGCCTGTTATTCCGGTTATCTTTTGGCTTCCTACCTTAGCATTCCAATCCCCCATGATGATAAGGACATCATTTTTTGTTGTTAATTCTATAAGGTGCTGTAGGGCTTCATAGAACCGGTCAATTTCATCCTCTTCAGCACCAGTGGTTGGGGCATAGATTTGGACTACTGTGATATTGAATGGTTTGCCTTGGATTCGAATAGAGATCATTCTGTCATTTTGAGGATTGTATCCCAGTATTGCTTTTCCTATTCTTTTATTGACTATGAAGGCTACTCCATTTCTTCTGAGGGATTCTTGCCCACAGTAGTATACCTGATGGTCATCTGAGTTAAATTCACCCATTCCTGTCCATTTTAGTTCGCTGATTCCTAAGATGTCGATGTTCAGTCTTGTCATCTCTTTTTTGACTACGTCTAGCTTGCCTTGATTCATGGATCTTACATTCCAGGTTCCTATGGAGAAAAAATCTTTACAGCATCGGACTTTCCTTTCACCACCAGATATATCCACAGCTGAGCGTCCTTTCGGCTTTGGCCCAGTCGCTTCATTCTTTCTGGCGCTACTAGTACTAGCCCTCTGCTCTTCCCCAGTAGCATATTGGACACCTTCTGACCTGAGGGGCTCATCTTCCAGCGTCATATCTTTTTTCCTTTTAGTACTGTCCATGGGGTTTTCATGGCAAAGATACTGGAGTGGTTTGCCATTTCCTCTAGCCAGGTCTATATAGTATCTGCTATGTCTATTCTATTATCAGTTGCTAGGTTATCTGTTGACTGATCTTACTGTAAAGAGCTGTGGTGTTTACCAAGTGCAGACCAAAAATTTAAGAACTTGGGCCTACATCGGGGAAACTAGCTTAGAAAAAGGGAGCTGTATCAATATTCAGATTTTTCTCCAATCAGACTTCCTTCTGTCTATTATAGTTCTGTTTCAGCCCAGATTACTATACCCTTGGAGGATCACAAAGTCTACAGTCTTTCTCTGTTTGAACTGTCCCAGTTTATTTTAATATGATTCTCAACATATTAAGTAATTGTGGCCTGATTTTTGATATCACAGAATAACCTGTAACCATAATAGACCAAAATCAGCAAAGATCCCATTGTCTTGAAATAAGAATCAATTAGCATTTACGCTAAAATTACTAACACAGGTTTAACATAGTGTTGAAATAAAAATCTTCATCAGGGTCCAGTCCAAGCTGGAAATAATCAAAATGGAGACTGCTTTAGAAAGAAGGTTGTAGTTTATTGAAGAGGAGAACCAGACAGAAAGATGGCTCTGGAAAAACTGACCACATGTAGAAGGGAGTGGGTTTTTATACCTTCTTGGGCTTTTGTTTGAAGTTCTTCCTGTGGCATGAACTTAGACCTGAGTCTGAATGTACCTTTCTGGTATTTTGATGGTGGTGGGTTAATCGTATTATGTCCCAAAGGTCATATCAGGCTTTCCTGTGGCTGTGGCTGATGAGTTGGATTTTTTTGTTGTGAGGGATTGTTGATTCTAGGGATCTTTGTTTTTATAATCCCAGTTTCCTGGCTCAAATCTTTCTGACAAGATTATCACATCTGCATTTCTACAGAGCTGGTTTCTGCTTGGGGGAAGGAGACTTGGGGCTATTAAAAAAAACTGGGCATGCTTTTCTGCCTTTTTAAGATCCTTTGAGGAAATGTAATATTCTGCCTGATATGACCTTGAACTGCTTTGAATTAAGGCCTCATTCATTGAATCCTTTTCCCTACCTAATGTTAAGTGTAGTCCCCCACTTGCCCCAATATATCTACTTCTTTATTAAGGCAAATAATTTCTTGAACTAAACTGTTTCTCTGCATTCAATTAGACTTATTCATACTTAAATTTGTATAGTATTACATACAGAGCATTAATTGTAGATGATCTTTTATTTTTATTTAATCAGTTAACACAATGTATTATAGATGGTCCTCGACTTACAAACTAGTTCTGAAGGTACAATGGCCTGGGCATCCTCTGTGGTCATGTGATCACATTTTGGATGCTTGGCAACCAGGCTGTATTAATGGCCATTTGTAGCATCCTGTGGTCATGTAACCACATTTTATGATTATTTTGCTAAAATCCAGCATTGACTTCTGGTTTGGGACAAAACAGGGCTCTAGTGAACCATTTATTTGTTTAATGACTGCAGTATTTGCTTAACGACTATCGCAAAATGACTGTAAAATCAGGTTGGTCACATTACCACTCTTTTTTATAACCATCATATCTTATGACTGTGATGGCAAACTCTATTACAGTCATAAGTCAAGGACTACCTATACTACATATGTGTCTGCAGGAGGTTGCATTCAGAGCATGTAGAATTAAGCACTGTGGAATATAATGCCCAATCGGCTCTTGTCCACATGTTTCTAATAGCAGGTTGTTATCTCTTTCATTAAACCCTGTGGCAGAACAATATTGAACACTCAACTCAACAGTCTGTTTGTAATGAACAAGAAAAGTAGCTTTGCCAGTGAATTATAACATATCTGCACAATCTTAGCAATGTAATGAATCACTAGCTTGAATAGTATTGCTTATATCAGATATATTTTGTATGTTTTGTTTTGCAGTCTTGAATCATAATCAGAATTTTTCTGTATAAAACATGCGATTCTCAGCCCATGCAATACAGATTAATGCTTAAGTAATTGTTAAGGAAGTTATAGATATAGCTTTTGAAAATTGCAGTTACATGTGCTTTCCCTTTTTTGAGTCAAATATTCTTTCTGCAGTTTGGTTTTAACTATTTTCTGGTTTAGCAGGTTACATTATCAAAATAATTTTTAAGAAGCCTCTGTCATTTTCAGATTATGTTACTTTCTCAAAAATATATCCAGTATATATAAAATTGTTTTCTTTTAAAATAAAATAGTTTTATTTTAATATATTTTCTCATCAATATATGCACATATACATAACTTCTGGATTTCTGAATTTGGAGCCAAACAGCAAAACTACCAAATAGAAGCAAGAATGTACTTTCTGTAAATTACTTAGCTGTTCAGCTCAGTCAGTTAGTTCCCTCTGGGAACTTCTTATTCTAGAGATAAATTTACTTTTCAAAGAAATAAAAAACATGAACGAGGAAACAAGACAATTCAGTCTAAATATTAAAACACAAATATGGGGAGAAAGAGAAAGAGAAATTATTACAGGAAAGAAAACAAAAAGATGACATGGAACAGGAAGAAACAATAGAAAAAGATCTCAGTGTGGTGTGAGTGAGTGGATAGATGACTAATGTCTGAACCTCTAAGTTATTCTAGGCTCCAAAATTCCTTTTACACTTTGTTTTGGGTAGTTTCTATATATTGCTTTACAAATGTGTGACATTTTAAATAGATATGCTTTGCCCTTTGATTTATACCCATTTAGAAGCGTTTCAGCCTGTTTAAATGTCAGAAAATCATCAAAATTATCTTTGTGCTATCCTTCAGTTTTTTATTTTACTGCTAGAAAAGCAAAATCTGAAAAAAAGAAAAAGAATGGCTTGCAGTGGGAAGAGACGAGATGGACAAATTATCCCATGCAATAATCTAAAATAGCTTAAATTTAATTTTGTTCTAAGAACTGTTGAAGGAGAGGATGCTATCCCAAACCGTGGCAGAATATAACAAGCTATTATGGCGCTGTATTCATAAAATGTTATGGTTCAGAGGAATTATCAACACAAGTAATGAGAAGGAATCACTTAACATTTTGATCTTCATGTAGTGTATAATACTGCTGATTATACCAGAGATGCTCTTTCATCTACACTGGCAGCCAGTAAATTTCAATCCTGCTTCAACCTAAACAGGCCATTTAGAATATGAGTTGGGGATCAGGATGACTATCTAGTCTTCCACTGTCTTCCAGTCGAGACATACAAATTGCAGGAGTGCATAGCATTGTTTCAACAAAACTGCTAAAATTTCTAGACCAATTGGCTATTTTTCACCATCCTAGTTCTCCTGCTCCATCAGGGTAAATAAACTCGCTAGGGATTTTGTATCATAGCCAAATTTCCACTTTGTCTGAAGAGATACTATAAGCATAGCAATTTTTTTTAACAGAGTCAGTTTTCTTGAGGCAAGTTAGCAGCATTTTCATTGTACCATAGATAGACTATTTATTATTTATTTGGATTTATATGCTGCAGACCTAGAATTATGCAGACAATTTAGTCAAGTTATATTGTCCTGTTCTTAATCAACTATGTTGTAAGACAATAGCAAACAGTCTTTCTGTTACAGTTATTTTATTTATATATGTAAGCTGTGTGAAGGGTGACATCAGCAGTTCAGCGGAAAGGATGTGCTGGAATATTTAGTTCCTTTTGTCCATTTAAAAAAACAGGTAAAATGGATATATTTTGAAGGTATATTATACCTGTTTGGTTCTTATCACCCATTTTGACTTTACATCAGCAATCCTACTATTGGTTTGTACTGAATTTCAGCTCTGCAGTTTGACCATAAATTTCCTGCACTTGAGTTAATGCAAAGTTTAGTTTCAAAAGATATGGGAAAGGAGATTACAGAATTAGTTTATCAGCAATCAGCATTGCTTTACTCAACAAGTTATCATGAGAAAGAACTCAAAAGAGAATCATTTCCAAAAAAGTGAGGATGAACATGAGTGAATTGAAAGTATAAAATATGGTATAATGATGCTCAGTTGGACAACAGCAGAAAAAACTGCTTTGAAGTAAATGTTCTTGGATGTGAACTTTTGAACTCCTTGTGGTAATAATCCATTAGGAGAATGGATTGTCCTTTCCTGTCATCAGTCCTTGAAATAGAGGGGATATTTAAGTTTATATGAGTGGATTTGCAAATTCTCCCATGGTTTATATGGTCATTTAAATAGTATAAAGTAAATAGATATTTGTTCACTTATTTAATAGCACAAGTGTCTTTTTCTATGTTTTAAATATTTAAATAATTTAATATTTGATAGGAATAAGGGAATAATTTCTGATACTACATTTTATAGTAATCTTGATAGCAATTCCCAGGATTTCATTTTTACTGAAATATGATTGTATTCAACTGTCCATAACATAAGGGAACATGCTGTTTTCATAAACCCAACATTTAAAAAATAATTAATGGCAAAGTTTGTCCTCACAAGAAGTTATGGACCTCCAGTCAATTGTTACATTAATTTGTTTTTATTAATATTCCTGTCAAATTATTTGTAAGCTCTAACTCATTGAAATATTGAAAGTATATTGTCTGTTTTTTTGATACATATAAATTTCTCAGACAGGATATTAAAATATAAGTTACTGATAAGCACCAACCTGAAGAGTAGGTAATTAACTAGGTTGAATTCAGATTGTATGCCACATAGACTGAAATATAATTGTGTTTTATCTTACAGTTGGAATCTAGTTGGCTTTTCTCAGTAGCATAATTTATAACTTTATTCACTGGTGGGTATTCTCCTTAGAAACTTCAGTTAAGCTTTCTTTTTATAACTATAGCCTAATAGAATTTTAGAATTCATTGTTAGCCCTTCAGGAGAAATCCAGACAAGAAGCATAATAATGAATACTAGCTCTGTCTTTATTATAAGGTTACACCAACAGAATCTTACAAGTGTGAAAGTATTTTTCTTCTCCCTTTATTCTTTGAAAATTAGGAAGAATCCCTTCTGAAAATGTTCTCACCCATCCCCTTCCTTCTGTGTATAGCTTTTACCTGACAGCAGTCCAATCTGCAGCTCTTCCTCTTATCTCGAACTAGTGGTTCTCAACCTGTGGGTCGGTACCCCATTTGGGGTCGAACGACCATTTCATGGGGGTCACCAAACAACGCAGTCCGCCATTTTTTCCCCTTTTCCTTAGCTATACTACTCCCTTTTATTCTATTGGCTTTTGAAAGCCAATAGAATAGACTCTCTTGAATAGAGTCTAATTCTATTGGCTTTCAAAAGCCAATAGGAATTGTTCAGGCTGTCTCTGCCCTGCTGAGCCTGCCAAAAGTCCCATTCTGCAAACGGTGCTGCACCAGTTGAATAGTCCTCAACTTACAACCGGTTGAATAGTCCTTGACTTACGACCAGTTGGAGGTCGCGGCATTAAAAAGGTTGAGAACAACTGGTATATACCATTACATTAATAGCTGGGTTTACATATTTACACTAAGCCATCACTTGTAACTTGATTCATACATTATAGTAAGCTGTAACTTGACATTATATGACATGTTTAGCTGAAGCTAAATAAATTGCGAAATAAATAAATCCAATCATAATCTGATTTATATCTCCTCATATTCAAGCCTTAATGTTCAAATTACCATACAACTGTGCTCATTTCACATGCTCAAAATCCTGCAGGCAGGCGTCAGCAATATGTGAATAGAGAACAACCAGAAGTACAAGCTGGGTTTTGAAGAGGCAGAGGAATAGAGATTGAAGTGCCTTCATTCACTGGATTATGGAGAAAGTGAGTTCCAGAAAAACATCTACTTCTACCAAATTGACAATGCTAAAGCTTTTGATTATGTAGATCACAACAAGCTGTGGCAAGTTTTTCAAGAGATGGGAGTACCAGACCACCTTTCCCGTCTCCTGAGAAACCTGTAGGTGGGTCAAAAAGTAGCAGTTCGAACTGACACGGAACAACTGATTGGTTCAAAACAGGGAAAGGAGTTAAATAAGCTTATTTAACTTATATGCAGAGTACATCATGCAAAATGTCGGTCTTGAAAAAGGAAAGTGAAAAAAAGGGCTTGAAACTCAATATTAAAAAAACTGAATTATGGCATCCAGTCCCATCACTTCCTGACAAATAGAAGGGGAAGACATGGAAGCAGCGAAAGATTTTATTTTCTTGTGCTCCCAGATTACTGCAGATGGTGACTGTAGCCTGAAATTAAAATACATTTGCTCCTTGGTAGGAAAGCTATTGCACAGCCAGACAGCATATTAAAAAGCAGAGATATTACCTTGCTGACAAAGGTTCCTATAGTCAAAGCTCTGGTTTTCCCAGTAGTAATGTATGGCTGTGAGAATATTAAGGAGGGTTGAGCGCTGAAGCATTGATGCTTTCAAATTGTGGCGTTGGAAAAGACTCTTGAGAGTCCTTTGGACAACAAGGAAATCAAATCAGTCAATCATAAAGAAAATCAATCCTACTGTTCTTTGGAAGGATATATACTGAAACTGAAGTTCAAATTCTTTGGCCACCAAATGAGAAGAGAACTCATTGGAAAAAAAACTGATGTTGGGAAAGATTGAAGGCAAAAGGAGAAAGAGATAGAAGAGGATGAAATGGTTACACAATGTCATCGATGCAGAGGACATGAGTTTGGCAGACTCCAGGAGATAATGAAGGATGGGGAAGGTGGCATGCTATGGTCCATGAGATTGCAACTTAGTGAACAGCAACAACAGCAACAATATTCAAGTCTTAGATGGTATTATTTAACATATTATATCTAACATAGGGTCATATTTAAGATGGTGGAATAAGAAAACAAAATCACAGCACAAAGATAAACTGATTTGCCATTGTTTATTAATTCTAAGTGGTTGATTTGGTTGAGTAATATTGGCAATAATGTACTAAATAAATAGTTTGAATTCCCCCTTCACCATTTGATTTAAAGGGAATCATACAATAGTGCCTACAGTATATTGTTACAATGGCTGGACATTGTACAAACTTATAAGTTGGCTCGCTTGATTGTAATTTAACATGACTGTTGAATCTAATAATTGTAATTTGTAAGCCTTGATTTTGGACTTATTTGATTGTATCAATTCAACATAGTTCTCACTCAGCAATTGGTTGGTTTCACACAAATAAACAAACAAGTCATACAAATACAGTCAGAGAATAATTATGACCTTGTTCTCACAAAAATACCACTACAATTTTATTCTGAACTAGCTGTACTCAGCCACGCGTTGCTGTGGCTCAGTCTGGTTAAATGGAAAAGAAAGAAAAGAGAAAGTGCATGTTTGTAATGTGTTTAATTTCACAATGCTTGTGGGTTTACAATATTTTTTGTTGTTCCATTGTCTATGCAGATATAGAGATTGTCTGAAATCGTAGCGTGTGTTGCTTTTACGTCCAACAGATGGTGCTATTTTTCAAAAAAGCATGTTTTACCTGTCACAGGTATTACATCTATATAATATAGGTATATACAAACATGCGCGTATTTGAATGCAACGTTGTGTTAAAATTTCAAAGCAATCAGTGAAGAACTTTCGGAGATTTAAGATTTTGAACAAATGAACATTTACATTTTTATTTATATAGATTGTATCATTTCAGATTTCTGATAAGCGTTCAGATGTAGACAGTTTCCAGCTTATGTGGAGGGCAACATTTGCAGCTCACCTTTAAAGCTGAGAATTTTATTGCCTTGCTTTTGTAGAAGTAAATCTATACTTCTCTTCCCTAATATTTAAATATGAATAAGAAATGGCTTAGTCAGATAGCACTATCAATTGAAGAAATAAGGCAATACAATGTCATGGCAAACTAGAAAATAAATAATAATCAGGGTGGCCTTTAACAAGGCTATTAGCCACACAAGAAAATGGATGATAATGGTGATAAATCTGTTAATCACAAATTTATTGATATATTAATTATGGTTGTTTTTTTAGAAAAAAGGTTTATTTAGTGATAATAATTTTATCTCTGTCACTTTTAAAATTATGCAACTTTTATTATTTGTTATCATGGGCCACCTATTAGATGTGAAATTAATTTCATGCAAAAGTGAAAAAATACCCTAAATGCCGGCGTATAAGGCGACTTCCGCGAGCGCTGAAATCGGCGCCAAAGACAGAGGTCGTCTTATACACCGAGTCATCTTATACGCCGGAAATACTGGTAGTTTCCTGCGCATAAGATGACGTTCTAGGAATGCGGCCCGGCTATAAAGACGGGGGTCGTCTTATACGCCGGGTTGCCTTGTACGCCGGAATTTATGGTATGTAAGTTTGAATTGTGGACTTCAATTCCTGTGATCTTGCTCTTTAAACTTATGTTTTTATAATTTATTTATCTAATTTATATAGCTGCCTATTTGACAAGCGACTTTGGAGAGTCTACAATAAGACTAAAACAATAAATATCTAAAATCATTATCAATGACAAAAATTAAAATATTAAAAGCTATATAAAGAGCTAAAAAAAATAATAGGCAATAGATGTTAATAGTAATTAAACTATTTCACAAGATCACCTATCCCTAATATCTCCAGGCCTGTAAGCATAATCAGGTCTTACGGGACCTTCATAAGCTTAGATGTGATGAGCACATCCTCACCTCAGTGGGTGGGAGAGAAGATTACCTAGCATGGGGGCCATAGCAGAAAAGCCCCACCGCCTAGGTTCTGCCAAATGTGGCTCCCTAAATGACAGGACCTGTGACATAACCATTCTGCTCAATGTGGTGGGGCAGATGGATGAAATTGAGGAAAGGTGGTCCTTCAAATAACCTAGTGCCATACCATGTAGGGCTTTAAGGATTTAGCATCTTGAACGGGACCCAAAACCAAACTGGTAACCAGTGCAGCTCATGTAGCAGAGATGTAACATGTGCTTTATAGGGCACCATGTTGGTAATATTCTCCAGCTTCCCTAATTAGAAAAATAGAGTCAAACATCAATGTGGAATTTGCTTCTATAATAGTGAAAATGCTATTTCTGGATGAAGTGTGTGTCAGATGCTATTCTCCCCGGTTTATAATTTATAGACTGTTTTTTTTCAAATTATTATTTATGTATTGCAATTAAATGTTACCATATCATTTAATTTTTTAACATTTATGTTCATCTTTGGAAATTGCAACTCCATGCAGTTAGAAGACAGTACATGCCACTTGTAATTTTCTTATCGTTTATAATTTTTGCATATGAATTACATTATATACTTCTATGGCTCAGTCCAGTAGTGTTAAGTCCTTGAGTTAATGGCGAAAGAAGAGCATGCATTCTGTAGCCAACAACTGTTTATTCTTCTTCTGCTCACTCCAACACAACTCAGAGGCTCGCAGGCCTCTCTCACATTAAATAGAATCCCTGGGCAAAAAGGTTACAATAGAAAATGGCGCACTTTCGTGCCTTGTGCATGCGCGCAGGCTGGCGCAGCTTAGTCTGGTCCCGGGCAGCTTGCAACAGCCCAGGACCATAGCAACGTTCCGAGCCTGCTTTTGCAGGTTCAGGACACAACACCCCTTCCCCCCAGATAAAACTTATTCTATATCTCTATGTCTCTCTCTCTCTCTCTTTCTCTCTCTCTCTCTCTATCTATCTATCTATGCGACCTCCCTGAAGGGATGTGGTATTCTTATTCAACATTGAAATGCATGGACTGTGGATGTTATTCAAAGATCACACTCTTGTATGGTATTGTGCTATCATTTTGGAATTATGTGCCTGACACTCACAATTCCAACTACACCATTCAGTATGGTATACCTGCTTTATTTTTCCCTTAGCCTGACAGCAACATCACAAACTCTTTAAGATATTTGGGTGGGTGTTTAGCCCGTTGCGACCTCCTGGGACTTTGGGAACACCCTTGGCTTCCCTATGCAATTACCTGAGTTGGGTTGCCCCCTCTTTGTTGCCCTGGTGATCCCCATGACTTGGGTCCTGGTGCCTGGTCTGCTTGCTCGCCCACCGGACTTGGCAGACCAGGTCTTTGCTCCTCCCCGTACCTGGTTGATCTGCCTGAGTGTAGGCTGTCTGGACCCTCTAAGTCCCACCCAGTATTTTGTGGGGTTGTGGTATTCTCCGGGTCCACAATAGACCCATCTTGGGAACACAGTCCCTCACTCCCAAGCCCAGTAGAAGGGTTGTCTGGGGCCTCTGTGGTGCCCCAATACCCTATTGCCCCCCATTCAGTGCTGGAGGTACCAGAATCAGGATTTGCCTCTCTGACTACCCCCTTTTTCTGATTTCCTTCTGGGAGCAATTGCAGCATTTGGCCAGTTTCTTTGAGTGTATGCCAGTTCTCTTGTAGGGTTTGGATTGTTTGGATGCTCCCGGTTATTCTCCCTGTCTGGAGTGCTGTATTGAGTTTGTGAATAGTGCGGGTACTCCCTGGGTGACTCCCTGGCTGGAGTACGTAGTGGTGTGTGTATTGTTCCTTGTCCCCATGAATTCCTGTTGGGCACACTTGCGAACCTTGGGAGGGGCCTTCCCCTACCTCTTCATTTGCCCTTGACTGCTGGCAGCGACCTTCCCCCTGCACATTATAACCCTCCTATCCCCCCAGAGAAGACCCAGGAGTGGAAGAGGAAGAGTCCAGTCTCGTACACAGCTGATCTACGTGCCGCCGGAGAACGCGGCCGTCGTAGGACACCTCGTAGGATAAGGGACCAGTGACCTTGCAGATCACAGCTGGAATCCACAGATGACCGGGCCTGTAGTTCCGGGTCCAAACTGGGGCGCCCACTTGCAAACACCTTGGTGCCCTCGGCTGTGAAACCAGAGGCGCCACCCTGTCAGGGTGCAATCTGTCAAGTTTACTTATCAGTCTGTGACCCCAGTGGAGTTCTGCTGGGCTCTTCCCAGTGGAAGTACAAGGTGTGGTGCGGTGTGCAAGAAGAAAATCTGCCAACCTGTGATGCCAGTCCCCATAAGTCAGTTTCTTGAAGGCGTCCTTGGTACTGCTCACCATTCGTTCAGCCATACTGTTGGTGGAAGGGTGGAAAGGGGCCGAAGTTGCATGATGGATCATGTTGGCCTGCAGGAAAGCCTGGAACTCAGAAGAAGTGAATTGAGGACTGTTATCTGAAACCAGAACATCTAGAAGGCCGTGTGTTGCAAAAATTCCTCTCAACACCTGGATGGTCCTAGCAGTAGTAATAGAGGAAACAGGAACAATCTCTAGCTACTTTGAATGGCTATCAACAAGGACCAAGAAGAATTGCCCCTGAAAGGGCCCAGCATAATCTATATGCACTCTGGACCAAGGTGATTGTGTTTCCTCCCACCTATGCACAGGAGTCTGAGGCATTTCTGGCCATGAGTGTTGGCACAAGTGACACCCGTGCACCTGGGCCTCTATAGCCTTGTCTAACCCAGGCCACCATAGGTGGCTGCGCGCAAGTGCTTTCATCCTGACAATGCCAGGATGACCCTCATTGAGAGAGGCCAAGATTCTCGGTCTCAATGAGGCAGGAATAACTACCCTGCTGCCCCACAAAAGGCAACCCTTAAAAGTGGATAACTCATGCTTCTTGAGCCAGAAGCTTTTGAACTCAGTACCTGGACTTCTGTCAGGCCATCCAGACAAAATCCATGAGAGCACACGTGTAAGTGTGAGATCTATGGCTGTTTCTGCAGCCATATCCCTGGCATTGAGGGGAGATTCAGGCAACTCCTGAATGGAGAGAATATTGATGGCAGGAGCAGGGTCTCCTTCTACCAGCTTCAGAGGTAGTCTGCTTAGGCCATCAGTGTGGCCCATTTCCTTTCCAGGTTTGTGAATTAGTGAATAATCATATGCTGACAGAAAAATAGACCACCTCAGCATTCTAGGGGAGATAATCTGAGGTGTTTGTTTGTTGGTTGTAAACAACCCCAGCAGAGGCTTATGGTCTGTGTAGCCCGTGAAATGCCGGCCGTATAAAAAATCATGAAATTTCTTAACTCCCGCTACTATAGCCAATGCTTCCCTGTCTATTTGAGTGTAATTACGCTCAGCAGAAGATAGAGTCCTGGAGTAATATGCTACAGGAACCTGAGTTCCATCAGCCCTCAAGTGGCTAAGTACATCTCCCACCCCATAAGGGGATGCATCACAGGCAATACAGATAGGTAATTTTTCACTGAAATGAGCAAGTACATCATTGGATGTTAGCAAGGCCTTGACCTCATTGAAGCTCTTTTCGTGGACTTTGGTCCACTGCCAAGCTGCCTGCTTGTCTAAAAAACTATGTAGTTTTCCTACCTCACAGCAGCCTTGTGAGGTAGGAAAACGTTGTAAAAGTTCAAGAGAGCTAAGAAGGCCTGCAGTTCACTCTTAGACTTAGGGCTAGGTGCCTGTTGTATAGCCTTCAATTTAGATTCAGCAGGGTGAATACCTTGGGCATCTATTCTGAATCCCAAGAAATCTGTAGAAGTGATTCCTATCTTATACTTATCTTTTTTTAGTTTTAGGCCTGCTCTTCGGAAGAGAAACAAAACAGCCCTTAATCTCTCTGCTAAGTTCTGAGTAAATTCTCCAGCAATAAGGACATCATCGAAATAGGGGCAAACTCCAGGGATACCCCTAAGTGTACTCTCCATGACACTTTGGAATATGCCAGGGGCTACATTTACCCCAAATTGCAGTCTCTTGACCTTGAATGCACCCCTATGCGTTACAATGGTCTGTGCTTCAGCAGCTGCTTCATCAACAGGCAACTGTTGATATGCCTGTGCCAGATCGAGCTTTGCAAAAATCGCCCCCTTTGAGGGAGGCCAAAATATGGCTGACTACAGGTATGGGGTACGCGTGCTATTGCAGTGCCTTGTTTATTGTGCACTTGTAGTCTGCACATATGCGTATGTCCCCATTAGCCTTGAGAGGCGTGACTATGGTGGTTTCCCATGGACCTGAATCTACAGGCTCTAAAATACCTTGCTGGATCAATTTATCCAGCTCAGCATCAATTTTACCTTTTAGTGCAAAAGGTACTCTTCTAGCTTTAACCCTAATGGGTGTGATGGTAGGGTCAAGCCTTAATGAAACTGGAGGCCCCTTGTAGGACCCAAGCTGTGGACTAAACACATCTGCAAACTCCTTGCAGACTTCTGCTAGACCCAGCGTTTGCAAATATTGCAGCCCAGTAACCTGGATTCCCAAGGCCTCAAACCAATCGAGTCCTATAAGGCTCGTTCGATCACCCCCAACAACCAACACATCCAATGGACCTTCAAAATCCTAGTGCTGCACTGTAAGGGTGGCCTCCCCCTTTACACACACCTTGGAATTTTGAAAGTCTGTTAAGATTATGTTGGGTGGCCTAAGTTTGGCCTGGAACCCACTGCTATTGCAAATCTTCCTAAATGTATGAATGGAAATGATTGAAAGGGCAGACCCAGCGTCCATCTCCATAACCAAAGGGACACCTTGCAACCTCACCTTAAATGACAACTTCTTTTTAAGTGGTTTGAGTGTGCCTGTTCTGCAAATACTTCTGCGCGATGCGCAGAAACCCATCCTATTTTGGCTGGGGACCCTGGTACCTTTCAGACGCAATTCTTCTCGAGGTTGTACCTTCTGGCAACCCACACAAATGGATGCTATATGGCCTTGCCTGCCACACGCTCTGCAGATGGCGGAACGGAACCTGCAGTCGGCTCTCTTATGGCGACTTCCACACCCGAAGCATTTGGACGCAGCTGGAGCTTTTTCTTTGCTTTTCTTCTGTTTTCTTTCCATGGACGGGTAAAGACGGTCCATCTCTTCTTCAAGATCTTCCTCCGAGCCTTCTTGGACTCCCTCATGGTGCACGGAAACTGTTTCTGGTTGTTCCTGATGGGCCACATGTTCTTGACTGCCCCATCTGCTGCCTCCTCAGCCATTACCTCTCTCAAAGCAGGCTCAGGACACAACAAATAGCATGCTTATACTTTTTTCATATTTTAAGAGACTGGAAGAAAATATGAGCATGAATGATTTTGACATGTTGACCTATATAAATGATGCAGATGAAATCATGTAAGTAGCTTATCAGCATCTTTGGGGAAAAAACAAACAAACCAAACAAACCTTTCTTCTAACTTGGAGCAACCAGTGTCACGATATTCCTTGAACAGTAAGAAAACATTTTTGTGTTTCGTTTTATGGGGTTTTTCCACCACTTTGATCCTTTATTGTTCTGTTTAAGAGTGAACAATTAATCTGGCTTATATGAATGAGTAAAATTGGGATTTTCTATCACAAGCATACATGCAAATGGGCAGTTTCTTAAAACACTAACTAGTTGGAGGTAATCTATGACTGTTACAAGCTTTAGCTCAAAAGTACTTTTTTAATGACATAGAAATAGGTACATTAAAAAAGCCTTTCATTATTGGGTGATTTATTAAAATAAATTCTTAGGGAAAAAAAACACATTTCAGTTCTTCTGAAGAGCAACATCTTACTGAGCAACCCAGCTTAGGCACAGTTGTTTTAATCACCTACTTGATATCATCTTATCTTATCTAAGAGCAATATAGAAAGGAGAAGGAGGCTTCGCTAAGAATGAAATTAGGCAGGTTGCCCTTTTAGTAAAACCATTCCTAAATCATTCTCATTAGAGTTCACCTGTTGTGGGATTCTCTTCACGCTTCTGCTTCACTTCCAACTGTATAGGTAGATGTGAATGTTTGATTGCATTATTGTTCTTCTGAATATCAGCTATTCTTGTTTTTTAAGATTCAGTTTTATGAAGGTAGAATGTCCTAAACTAGATTGTTTCTTCTGTAATTTTTTTCTGTTATTAACACGTCATATTTAATGGCATTTACGTATATTTGCTAGTCAGCAAGCTCAGCATAAAAACATCCTAACTAGTCACTTTTTAAACTTTGCTGCTTACTGCTTTCTAAATGAAAGCATCTGTGCAGTGTGCTCAATTTACTAAGGAAAAATATTATTTCTTTCAGTTTCTAAATTGGAAGAATATACAGTATTATTTGCAGATTAGCAGTCTGAAACAACATACTGCTTCACACAGCCCATGCAATCAAGATCTTTCTATCTATGTTATAGCTTATTTAAAAAATAATGCATTTGACTTTGCATTGTACATTATCATATAATCCTATTACACCGTTCTAACTTGCTAACTATGTGTAATTAATTTTTAAAGGAGAAGCTGAAAGTAAATGTACAAATGGATAAAGTACTCATTTCCTGTGAACAAATTCATAGAAGCCTGCAATATATGTTTAAATCTGGCATACCGAAACAAATTTCTTGCAATGTTTTTTCCTCATCAACTACACAGAAAATACAATACAGAAAATACAATAAAAGCTTATTCCCAGCTTATTCACAATGAAGCTCTAGCTGCACAATGTGATTTGCTACTGATTAAAGCAGCACTCTTGCATTATGTAAACTTTCAGAGCAGAGAGATACAGATGTTACATTCTGTCATTGCTCCTGTCTACAGGTTTGCTTTTCATGTTTTTTTAATAGCTCATAGGTCTCCAGTCACATGATCTGGTTAGTCTCCAGAGGAAAAACATAAATTGTTTATGTGGCCAGAAATATTTTGATATATTTTGTGCAATGTTAATTTTAAGTTTTGACAAGATCCTCAATGCCTTGTTGCAATAATAAGAAATAGTTGGCTTAGTATACACACATTTATGAATATAAAATGGGTTAGTGCATATTTTATATAATAAACCAAAACTGACAATTTTGTACATCTGTATGAAAATTCTGAACCTGCAAAGACTAAGTTTCAGATACTGCAGACAAGTTAATGGTCATCGGAAACCTATTAGATTAGTATGATAGTCTTGGCAGATGAAAATGAAAGTTTATACCAATGTACATTAAAAAACCAAAACAACCCATAACAATAAAGCAATTTCTATTTATGTGCAATGAGACAGACAATTCTCCAAAAGGACCCCATTCCAGAGGGATGGCTCCATTATTAAAAAAAATATGCTTCCAGCTTCAGTCATTCAAAAACTGGAGGACAACCAGCTGCCTCTCCTGGCATGATTTAAATGCAGCGAGGTGATAAGTACACCTGCAGGTAAATAAGTATGCTTATCTCCTCGCTGCACTTCAATCATGCAAGGTAAATAAGTGGCAATTTTGGTGTTCTGAGGTATTACAAATGGAGTACTATGGGCAAAGTGTTGTTAACCCCAGCTATAGTTTGATTTGTCAAATAAATCACACTTGGCTGAATTTGTTCAATATTCTAAGTCACATAAATCAACACTGATGATTGATATACGGATTTGTTGAGAGGGACACATTGAATGCCTTTTCAGTCAAAAGATCAAGTCCCTTGATCAATCACTTAAATCTTCCTAAAAAAGCTTCCTAAAATACTACACTGCTTTATCTACAAAGCAAAATGAGCAATGAAATGGCTTTTACAAAATACTTATTTGCTATTAATTTGTCATTTATGTATTGTATTATTTAACAATAGGAAGAGCAAGTTTGGTTGGAGTGTTGTACAAATGTGCAGCTCATATAAAACAGGAAGGGAACAAGAAGAAGTGGCAGCATAAAGTATAGCTGCGCACAGCTGACGAACAAGTGAATTTACTTGTTGACTTTTAGTTATGCCTATCAGTGCTTTTTTTGCAAAAAAAAAAAAAAAAGGTGCCGGAACTCACACATGTCATACAACCCGCCTTGCCTACCCTAGAAGGTTCCATCCCAAAAAGGTGCCAGAACTCCGTTCTGGGCGTTCTATGACAAAAAAAAGCCCTGATGCTTATGCAGCTCTGTGGACATATACATAGGTAAATGTTTACATCTTATAGCTATCCTCCTGCCATCTAGCAAGCAGTCATAGTCCATAGCCCAATTCTCTCTATAGAGAGCCTCACTTTCCTAGGCTCAATTCATATATGGCAACCCCATTAAAGTCTACCTAATAAGGAGTAAGAAGAGAGATGGACACTGATAGCAGTTACTGTAATAGAGAGAGCCAGATAGAGTGCCAAGAATACTACTATTTGGAGTTTTGTAGTTATAACAGCTGCATTTTATACATTCATAGTGTATATTACAAAGAAGAAATGTAAATATTGAGCCTCTTTATTATATACATATGTGTCTGTTGGTTGGGAATTTTTAAGTATCAGTACAAAGGAAACAATCCAACAAATATTTGGATACACTCCCATCCCATATGTTTCTGTAGAAGCAAGTTGCATTAATTCAGTAAGGATTATATTAGGACTATATATATAAGACTGCCTTAAAATCCACTGAATACAATTGAATAGGATTGTTTTCTTCTTAACTCTCATAACAATTAAACCTATTGCAAGTGAATAAATCTTGTGAGTAGAAATGTGTGAATAAAAGTTGTGTAATTATTTGCATCACAAATTCTTTGAACAATTTGGCAGTTCAAAAGATATAAAAGAAAAGGAGGAAAGAAATAATTGGTGTAGAACCCAATTGCTTATAGAGAAATAAAATAAATTCAAGTAAAATCAATAGAGTGAAAGGAGCTAAACCAAATCTCACTTGCACAATGTTTCTTTACTTACCCAATATCTATTGATACACAGACATTGCAGTCTTAAAAGCCACTGGTAATTTCCTGCTAGACTTTTATTTCCTTTGATGATGTCTAATGACTGTAGAGTTCCATATCAAAGCCATATCAAATTTATGGGTTTGGATGTTAGGTTTGAGAATTATCATTATTTTAATATTGACTCCATTTGCATTATTTGTGCCAATTGTTTATCTTAATGTCTTAAAGTTTTGATTCTATATTTTACTAGTGCTGTGAAGTCTTTTGAGAATCTGTCTTGTAAAGTGAGACAGATACTGCATTTTCATTTTATTGTTAAAGTTGAAAGGTTTGTATGTACAGAGACTACTACAACAAAACTGAAAAAAATAGTCTTGCTTCAATTTTTTTTTAACAAATGGCCACTGTTTTTCACATAGATCAAGAAGTTTGTAAGTAGGATCTTCAAAAAACTGAATATGTCACAATTGTGTTTGAACCTGAATGCATTCTCTTTCTTTCTAAATCAATCCTTATGAAAATGTTCAGAAAGACTGGCTTTGATCCAATACTATTAACTTCTATAGATTTTAAGGGATTTGGGGGAAAAATAATCTGCATTGAACTGCATAGCAGAACTAGATATTGTAACCATAGAAACTAAACATCTTAAAAGCATTTTATGAGCATCTCTGTATAGATGTATAAAGTAAGAGCAGTGCTGACATGCAAGACATATTAATATCAGCAAGACCATACAGCAGTCACTGTAACAAGAAAAGACATAAGCCATAAAAGGAGTTGCAGGGACAGACTGATAATATTATGATTAGCCATGACAAGGCCTTTGGTCTCAGACGCTGCCAAGAATATGCCAAAAAAAGTCTGCTTTCTCCCAATGTGCAGATAGATGGGGATATAATGGGAATCCAAATAAAGCAGATGAGAAGCAGTGGAATCTCTTTATTTGAAACAGAAGTGATAACAGTTTTGTGATTATGCTGCTGAAACTGCATTTGAGAAAATGAAATTATGAACTAGAAAAGGCATGCCTTGAACTACTTTAGTGCATAACTGTCAGAGTTGAAGGATATGGTGCAATAATGTGAATTACCTTGATACAGAAAAAGAAAATTAGCAACGAATGTGTTTTTCAAAAAGTCATTTCATTCATTTCATAAGTATTTCCCCTAAAATCCTTCCTTATTGTGACAGTTTCCAGAGCAATTAAAGCCTTGATCATCCCCTGTGCAAAATTGGTTTGAAAGAACTGTGTTAGCACCATGCACTTTCTTGTTTTCTTAAGCAATTGGTTTCATCAAAGAGCTCTTCCAAAGATTACATCAGCAGGAATTACAGGCTTGCTCACATCCCCATGAAACTCAATGGCTGAACTCCCACTGCCACCCAAAACAGCAAGCTCCTTTGTACGTGAGTGACTATAAACATTTTTTTAAGTGACAGCAGATACAATTGCAGATCTACCAAGAAGTCCTTGTTTCAGAAAAAGCCACTGATTGATATTTCCTATTGAGGAAAAGAACATTTGCAACAAATTCAGATTATTTGGAAGGAGAAAATAATAATGAAGGGCAAATTTTCTTTGAGTTCCCTTGCTTATATAACTATAACATTTAGATCCTGATCTCTGTTCAAAATGGTTCACATGATTTGTCAATATTTTAGCTGTTTTCTGCCAGACTCAGTATACTAAGTTGTAAGAATAGCAAAAAAAAAAAAAAAAATGAAAGGTTGCCTTTCTGATTTTTTTCTAAAAACCAAATCTGCAGTGAACTGCAGCTCATAAAAACTTCTGACTTTTCATAAAATGTGTTGGTTAAAAAAATTCTACCAGGCTTCTTTTAATTTTGTACTCACTGATAACTGATAAACAAACTGCCTCTTTTTACTTAATGATTATTACATGCTTTTAATTGGCTTTGTAATAATGTGGAATTGATATTTAATAATTCGATTTAACATGAGCTGTTCTTAGATTTGCCACATATATGCTACGTCTGTTTTGTCTTTCTTTCTTTCTATTATCCTTCCCTCCCCCCTACCTATCTATCTATCTATCTATCTATCTATCTATCTATCTATCTATCTATCTATCTATCTATCTATCTATCTATCTTCATCATCACCATCCTCATGTCCAATTCTGGAAAATAGCTAGACTACATGTGTTGGGATCACCCACAAAAATAATTAGAAAACATGTTAGAACTAAACAGAGATGTTTGTCATTCACCTATGGTGTTGCAGTTTTTTACTATTATTTTCTTTTAATGTGACAATTTGCCTTAACATGCCAGCATGCTCATTATACCCTGACTATGAAGCAGAAGCTAGAGAAAAGATTTCTGCTTTTTAATAAATCAGTGTGAAGATTTTGTGTTTTATTATCATTCATCCATAACCATTCTCTTAGCTTCTTTATAACTGCAGTTCCTGTATATGATTGTTAGCAGGCACTTATACATGCTTTCCCACCTTTTATTAAACAGCTAGTTTAAGCCTCTCAGTGCTGTGATTAGAAGATCACAGAGAGATTATTGTCTAAAACAAGCAGAATAGTTCTCCCGTATTTTCAGATACAGTCACCATAAAAAAAACCTGTTTTAATTGTTTCTGTGTGCAAGTGTGTGTGTTTCACAATGGATCAAATCTTTCCTATATCTGCATCCAAGCTATCTGGTTGTGATCAGATGATTACAGCCCAAGGAAATGATTGGAGAGAGCTGACTGGCTGCAGCTGCACTGTAGGCTGTTTGCAGGGACAACGAGCTACTGTTTTTTAAGCATAGCATCAACATAGAAGTTATTTTGTGGGTTTCAGGATGCAGCTATGGGCTGTGCTGCCAGCATTGTTCTGCTCCAAGCCTTTCGTTCAGTGGTACAAAGGAATTGTGTGCATATTTGTAGACGACGGCAAGAGGAATTGTCACATGAAATCCTGCCTCTGGAAAGTGATGATGAAATGAGCAGACCCAGAACTCTCAACATTATGGTATAGTATACTTTTATCAAGTGGGTACAATTGCAAGGGTAATTAGGACAGAAGCTCTATGTTTTCTGGACTTGCAGTAGGGAAAGAGAATAATAGAACATCTGCTAACACTCTTGAAACTGTCAAGACCTCTAATTGAAATTCTGTTACCTACAGTAAACAGCTGATTTTCACTTTCTTCTAGCATGAAGGTAAGGAAGGCTTGTATGCAGTAGAGAAGATGACATTTTGCTATTTCATTTGTTCTGTGTTTCATTTTCAGTATAATGAAATGTAGTGGCTTGCAATCTAATAATCATGCATAGCATCTCCATTCTTGAATCCTAGTATGTAGTCAATATGTAGAAACTATGCATCTACTACAAATGTCTCTCCCAGGCTATCAACACCGCTACATTCTTGAGCAAGGGGTTTGTATTGCTTGCTATAATAGAAAATAGTTCTTGATACTTTGAGATTGATATTGTTATTGGATCTGTTTTACTTTTGATTAAAAGAATCATCTTGATACAAGCAGAAAGATATACATACCTTTTTTTGGACCCAGGCCTTTTGTTGCCTTTGGATTTCGTTAAGCACATTTAAGAGTAGAAGTTTGATGCATTGAAAGTTCATCCCACTTTCAGATTTTGAAAGCATGTACTTTAACTTAATTACTTAGTTACTTAATATTTTGCTGGCCTGGTTATAATATAATAGATATTACAAACCTGGTTCTTTGTGTTTTCCCAAATTACCATGATCCGTTTACTGCATTAATATATTGTCCAAGTTTTCACAAATTTCAAGGTAAGTATAATATTCCCTGATGCTGCTATTAATATTCAGACCTATGTGCAGTTCTTTATTGGACATATAGAAATAAAGTATCACTGAATATAACCAGGGTTCCTCCTGCACTTTATATCTTAGCCTACAAATCTGTTTATAATTCAGACACACTTTGATACCTGAATGATTATTTGTAGTCCAAGCTCATATCTAATGTTACAACCATATAGTTCATGTTATTAAAACTTTCTGTCTCTCTTTATGCAAGGTGCATCATCATTCATTTGTATTATATTAAATAAAATTGTGGTCCAGATTGTTCCCCAGTTTTAGCAAATGATATTTCCAGTATTCAAAGTAATTGGCTGCTTAGGGACAAATGGTTGCTATGGAAATGATCCTGATTTTTAATATATTTCTAACACTCTTGAGCCAAAATTGCTAGGATAGTATATATATTACTAATCTCAATAAATATAATAACTATAAGAATCCAAACAGTACAACAGTCAGATTAAAAACTAATGCTTTTTAGTAACACAGTATAGGGGAAATGTAGAACAAGATATACAGTAGGCCTAAATCATATCATTACTACTTCATATGTACCATTCCCTGCTAAGCACACCTCATTATGGGTCACATTTATGCCAATATGCCAAATATAAATAAAGCCCTTTTTTACTCCAGGCGCCCTCCCAAACTAAAATTTCTAATCTAGAAATTATCTTGTAAAACAAGATACAACGGCCTACATCCTACGAACGTACCTGTAAATCTCCTAGAGTCCAACCCCAGTAATGCAGTGAATAAATTCCACAAATAAAAAATAGTCAAACAAATTATGATATATATGTAATGTGCTGATCCAGGAGATGACTGACCAAAACCATCATGGGGAGTCTAAATGAGAGAGAGAGAAAAAAAACCCAAAGCTGTAATCTATATAAATGTGGTCTTATTTTGTGGATTAGCCTGGATAAATATATTCAGTATTGGTTTAATTATGGAAGGGCTAAAATATACGGTATGTCACAAAGTATGAACTGATCTCATCAAGGTTTCTGTTTGGGTATATAAAACTAGGAATCCACCCACCCAGAACTGATGATTACTGCATGATACGCTCCTGTGAAAGATGAACATCAGAGAGCCAGAAATGAGTTTGGGAAAAAATATACATTGTTCTGAGTGTGACCAGTAGAAAAAATATTGTCATAGGTGACATAAATGGATGTCTGGGAATGAGTTGAGAAAATGCATAAAAAGTGACTGAATCATTTGGAAACTTAAGAATAAATAAGAATGATAACTAGTTCAATGACTAATTTGCTTATAAGGCAAGATTAAAGATTAGCAAGGATATAAGGGTGAGAAAGATTCTAAATATTATCACAGTACTTTTAGGTAGTGTCAAAACTGGATCTCAGAATTGGTGGGAATAAAAAATAAGTGAAAGAAACAAGAGTGAAACAAGCAATTATAGGAAGAGATAGTACATTTACGTGAAAAAGTCTTGGAAGATAATGCATTAAAAGAAGCATGAGGAAAGAGAATGTGGAAGCTGCTTCAAACAGGGTACAAATGATGACTATGTTTCAGAGAGGCATAGAAGTGTGAAGAATCACAGTAATGAAGAAAGTTACTTGGACTAATACAGTGAAGATGGATATGAATGAGAAAAATGCACATAATAGAATAATTGCTGCAAAAAAAGATGAGAGAAAGATATTATATACAATAAATGAAAGATGATTGATAGACAGAAGAGAGAGCGAATGAGAGAGTTGCAATAAAGTATTTAAAGAGAGCAAGCAATGCTTAAAATTAAAAGAGAAATGCAGAATCATATGAATGTAAATTAATGTTCTGAAAGAGAATAAAGATGTTTAAAACATCTTTAAAAGCAAAGAGTAATATAATTACAGATAAAAGTGATGATATTATTTGGCTTGAATCTAAGATAATAAAATGTTGGAAGGAATATTTTGGAGATCTGTATGAAGATAGTGATGTTATTTCTAAGAATAGAATTGAAACTGATGCTGTTAATATTAACTTCCAAGAAAAGAAAAATCAAGGCATACAGTATATAACCACATATACTGGAGTTGTTGTGAGGAAAATAAGAGGGAAGGTCTGTTGGATATGTTCGCTACCTTGAATTATTTGTAAAAATAATAAAGGAGGAATACAAATAAATGAATAAATATCCTGATTCAATCCAATTAATTTTGAGTGATTTGAATTACATGGAGGTGAAACATATGTAACAAAATATAATGAATTGTTTCATGTATTACATAATGTTAATATATTATAAAAATATATGATGTTCCCTTGGTTATTTAATTGACTTACATTTGTACAACAAATTTTTATAACAATGTGCAGGTATATGGCTTAAGAAATGTGAATCTACTTTTTCTATGCAGCTTGTGTTGTTGGCTGAGAACCAAAATGATTTCCAGTAAATGTTAGGTAGATTGTGTAATTCACCTGAGTATGGATCTTAAAACTGTTATATCAAAGAGTAAGTATCTTTCATAGGAAAGATATAATTGCATGTACTTTGTGGAAACTTTCCTGTCATCTGGTGACTGTCCAGATTTTTGTAGTCCATTTAATGGGAGCTGTATACTTAGAACTGCTTTCAAATTGGAATTTGACCCTAAGATTTTAGACTGGAGCCTTGTTAAATAGAGCTAAATCTTACTTTGCTGGCTGGTTGTTTTATAGGTCACTCAAAAAGTTTGTTGCTGGATCATATTTATTAATTATTAAAGTTGATGTATTTTTGATTGATTTATAATGCATCCATCACTTAGCTTTTCTAAATAGATGTACCTAATAAACAATATGGTGTACCTTCAATAACACATACTTAGTTATATAGATATTCTGATGCAAAACTAAAATATTGTTTATTGATTTCTCAGACATTTCTTGATTTTGTATAGAAGGCATATACTATTGGGTGACTAATAAAGCTGATTAGCAGTTTGGTCAACTAAACTGATATTATGATCCATGATTTTTTATATTGAGAACTTAGAGCAGTGTTTCTCAACCTTGACAATTTTAAGGCATGTGGACTTTAACTCCCAGAATTCCACAGCCAGCAATGCTGGCTGTAGAATTCTGGGAGTTGAAGTCCACATGCCTTAAAATTGTCAAGGTTGAGAAACACTGACTTAGAGGAAACTATCATTGAGACATAGTAGCAAATATACACAAGCAGCTTCTTTTTGGATAGCATAGTGATGAACAATCAGCATGGTATATTTAAGTTCAAACAAAAATAGAGTCATGAATGGATGCCAAAAGGAACATGAACTAAATAACAAAATTGACTAGTTTGAAAGAAGCATTTTGATGAGGTTTCAATCATACAGAGAGCATGAATGAGGATCAAATTACAAAACAAATATATAAAGGAAAAAAATTGGCTTAGAAAAAAAAACAGACTGAAAAAAGTTTGGTTGGATAAAGTTCACCAGTTCCTAGAAAAAAGTGAGGTAAGAAGTTTAAAAAGCTAAACACAATATATGATTTGTTGTATGACATGTTGGAATCAATGACATTGGTTAAGGTTGGAATCAATGACATTGGTTAAGGGTAGAAAGGTGTTATGCATAGTGTTGATGTAAACTAGATTTTTATCTCACACAATTATTATTTCTTTTGTGTTTTCTTTGCTCTGTATAATATTGCTGCTTACTGTGAAAATTTTTGGGATAGTATGCACACATTAGACAAAAATAAAAATAATAAATGGACCATTGGGTACGTCCATGTAATTCATAAGCCATATCATAGAGAATCCTGTCTTCTGCCTCAGGTTCCATAAAGTTAAACAAATCCCAAATAACTCTGCAGAATATTAATCAAGCCATCATATTGGATCCTATCCATGTGACATATTACTCTGAGCAAAGATGAGCAATTTTGTCCACAGGGGATCTAGCAGCCATATCACTTCAATGTGCCATACAACTGATTCCTCACTCACTCCCACTCTTTCCTAAGATATCATGAACAGAGCCATTTGATGAGAATCTATTCATATAATAGGCATGAAGAAGTGTATTTTACCACAGTAATTATCACAAGCTGGATTTGACTTCGTACCTGTGAATAGTCATATTCATTATTTATCACCACTGTCACTCTAGACATCTCTTCACTTGCTACATTTCACAGAGTTCCTCAGTAAATCAAGAAGCACATGGGATTGCTGACTGAAGAAAGGCTGCACTGGATTCCAATGTCCTGGTCATCTCCTGTTTCCACCAGACAATTGATGGAACTGCCCAGTTCCCACATTTTCTATGAAAATCCCCAAGCATTGCAGAACTTCTTAATTGATACACTGCCCTAAAGTTCAGCTTTGGACTCCTCTTACAGAAATACTTGTTTTTATTAAGCACAACTATTGTGAGGGGAGCTCCTACACATCTGTTCTCTCATTGCAGAGGGCAAATCTCCGACCATGTACCCAGTCTCTTACCTAGAACCAGATTAGCTTTCTTTACTATCAACCCACTTTTATCAAGGCTAACACATAATTCAGCTATGGCCAGAGCTATAAAATACATGTCTCAACTCCCTTTTTCCTATATACTACTAGATTTGATTAATGCCAGTATGCAAACCACACTTAGGTCCTCATGCTCCTCTAAGTACCAGTGCAGCTTTATATCTTTGGCTCATACACTGCCTCATCTCGAGCTGTTTAGATCTGGGCCCAAGTTCTCCTTTCTTGACTATCCAGTGAAAATGGTGACCAACATATTTCTTGCTCATCCCCAAACATGTAGTAGTGGAAGAAAGTGTATCTACAATGTCTTCTTTGTCGGTCCCACTTATTCTATAACATATACATTTATTATTAAGTCTTTGATATAGTTTGATTACATATATGATTGTTTAGAAGTATGAAGTTTATTTTGTATTATAATGTATCACTGATTCTTTGTTTAAAATTGACTATCTTAATATCAATTATTAAGAAATACTGAAGCTTGTGTCAAGTCCCTGGGCTTGCCATGGGCCAGGAGATGGGGAGCATGCAGCCAGACACTGCGGGTGCTGTCCTCAGAGGAGACAGAAGCCAGGAACACTCTTCCTACCAGCTGGACAAGGGACTAGATAAGCAGGACGAGGGAGGGATTGTGCCTTACCTTGGCTGCGTCTCCTTTCCTCCAGCTGCCTCGTTATCAGAACAAATGGCTGGGATGGCAGAGGCTCCGTGGGTGTGTCTGGAGGGGGGGAAAGGGTGGTGCACTATGCCTATTATCCATACAGACCAGATGCTGGCTTGCTAAGTGGGGTGAGGTTGGTGGGTGGAGCACAACTATGTAAAGCACTGGGAGCAATTCACTCCCAGTGCTGACTTTCCTTTTGCATTAAAGTTTGCTGGTCACCTGTTCCTTCTGTGTTTGGAGTTTATCAGCAGCTGGCAGAGGGCAGCTGACAGTAAGTCAGCACTCTTGAACCTGTGGTGGCTTCTTCACTTGAGTGGACTTGATCTCATGACACCTGCGGGATTCAAACTTGGAACCTGAACCTTTGACGTCAGTTTCTTCCCAATCTCATTTGGTTCCGATATGCAAGGAACAGTTTTTCTGTCTTCGTCAGCATGCTTTGGTCATTTTTGATATGAGACAGTCATTCAGCTTTGACCATAAACACTAGAACTGGCCTTTCAGGACTCCCAAGCTCCATAAACGACTTCCTGAGCAAACAGGATTTTGTTCCGATCTCTGAGTGGCCCCAGGGGGTCCCCTTGCCGTGTACACCCCACATTGGATGGCATGAGTGGTTGGTCTATATTGATGCAAAATATATGTCTCCTTTTTAGGCACCAACTTTAAAGTATACTTTATGTCATATCACAAGATTAACAGGTGTATGAACCATTAATGTTCTAAGTGATAATCACTAGGTATCATAATAATGTTACCACTGCAGAGTATATATGAGAAGATTTGTATCAGGAGCCAGGTTCAATTGGCTTTTATGGTTATATCTCTCTTCTATGCTTTCTTTTTTGCTAATAAATAGTTATTTAAACTGAACAGCTATTTGTAACCCTATTATCCTACCAATATTATGAGAGGAAATTATGCTCCCATTAAATTAGAGTTGTCCAGAAAATAAGTATGGTGCATGGACAGTGCAAAATCTGGTGGTTAATAGAGTGAAGTTGAAGCCTATGTATATAAAGATTTCACCAATATATCCCAGATAGAAACATCTGGGAAAGAGGAAGTAAAGCACTGAGGATATTGGAATCTACAACACTGTGTGAATACAAAAAGGTAGAATATGATATTGAAGAAAACTATATTTCAACATCCATTAGAACTAGGACATTTTTCTGGGTCATTGTTAATAGACTGCTGTTTTCTTTGGAAGTTGGTATGTAATTTTAGGTACTGATGTCATAAATGTGAATAGGTATGAATATTCCAGAAAAAAACAGTATTTGAAAAAGAGACCAATAAAGGGAAAGATACTAGATGACATTGCGAACTGACTTAAAGATAATGCTAGAAAGAAAAGCTAATGTTACAGCTGATGCTAGAAAGAAGAGCTATTAAGAGGAACTGCAGACAAATAAAACAGAAAGATGAAAAAAGGATATTAGAAGTGAAATTAGAAGCTTGATTAAAAAAAGCAGCCAAACATAAAATGCTGTAATTAAATTGGCACTGAGCTGTTGTTATTAGAATTTGCTGTTTAAGTACAGTATCACATTGACTTGTCTTGATGCTCTTCTAATATTCTGTTATTAGTTTAGAAAGCCCTCCCCCCTTCCCTGTACAGAAGAAAAGAAGTGACCAGCTTGCTTTGCATTTGAGACCCATGAATGCTTTTTTGATATTCCTGGCTCAGGAGCTGAAGCTTTTCTTCATACAAGCAATCAGCATTCATTTTATTTTATAATGTATGCTAAGTGCCCCATGTAAATAGGTAGGCAAATATTACTGGATCCACTCAGTGAGTTCTGACACACTCAAACACAGAAATTGTGCCTCAATCAACAACTCTGAGCCCCACCAAATGGCTTTTAAGTTCTGTAGAAAAGTTGTTCCAACTGGGCCAAAATTTGTCTTTTTGTTTCCCAAAGGGATTGCTTCCTGCTAAAGAAGTTTCATTCGCCACCCGATGTTATTTATAGAATTTGTTTTATGCATGATTTTGATTCTACTTTATTGTTGCACTATAATAGAAGCCACTGTGGTCGTTTTCTTACATGCTTTTCATTGTTCTACATCAGTGATTTTCAAATTTGGCAATTTAAAATGTGTGGATTTCAACTTCCAGAATTCTCCAGCCAGCATGACGTTCATACATCTTAAAGTTGCCAAGTTTGAAAAACACTGCTGTACAGACTTCCAGAGCTTCTAGATCTGAAAAAGCTCCCTCAGCTTTTGTGCTTCCTTGGGATTGCATTACAGTGTATATGAAGCCAAGAAGACTACAGATCACCAGAGAAATGTTTATATAGTGAAAGGATAGCGCCAATAAGGAATCAAAGCAATATCATAGATTGAAAAGTCACCAACTCTTATTGTTATTAGTTTATTACATTTCCATCAGGTTAGTGCTGCAATTAGTCTAATATCGCATGTACCATGCATGTACTAGCTGAGGCTATATGCTAATGCATTGACAGTCACCAGTTTGAGAAAAACTGACTTAGTTATAATCAGTGTTTTTTTTCTAAAAAAAAAAAAAAAAGGTGCCGGAACATTCTGGGCGTTCTATGAGAAAAAAAAGCCCTGGTTATAATGAATTTTATATTCTCAGCCACAGGTCTTATTAGCACTTTTGAAGTAATTTGTCCCAGATTGAACATGGGATCCTCAAAGACTCTTAAATTAACTAAACTATAGGCATAAATTCCAGCAGTCATTGCCAAAACAGTGGCCAACTGGTTGCTTTTAGGAAGCTTGGAGTAAAAAATAATAGCCTCTTTCTACTGTTGCTTCCCTGCAATTAATATTAAGCCATTCTGCCTAGTGTTCAGAAGTTAGTTTTATCAATATTGATAGCCTCATCCTGGAAGGATCTGTCCGGTCCCCTTTTAAAGCCATGCAAATTAGCTGCCCTTACCGCAACAGCTGGCAGTGAATCTTTCAAATTATCCAAGTCCTAAAGAATTCAGTTTTTGATATGCACTGCAGACATCTGAATGCTAGATGGATTTTTGGTTTTCAGTATATACGTTTTAAGGAATGCTAATTTGGGAAAATAAAAACTAACTTGTCTTGTTTGCATCCTTTTCACATATAGTTGGAGAAGGACAGGGACATTATGAAGATGTATCCTGATAATTGTTACAGACAAAACAGCTTTTCAAAAACTAGTGAATAAAAAGCATTCTTTTTTTAAAACTACTTGAGAAAAGATATTAGATGATCTTCTATGTTGCTTAACAACAGTTTTTAATATTTTCCTAAACAGGATACTGCTTTTTAACTTCTATTTGTAATCATGATAAATATGTCTTTTCTGTAAGTGAACCCAACAAAATCTGGAGGGCATAGAAGGAGATTCTGGTTCCTGAGTTCCACTGTTAACAATTGACTCTTATCTTCCTGCTTGTCTTTGCTGAAGGAGAGGAGAAAGATTGGAATTCTCTTCACTTCTCTGTCTTCTTGCAGAGGTTGGCTGTCTTCTCCACAACACTCTTGTCTTTTCTGGATTCATTTCAATGCAGCACTTCATGCTTTCTCAATGAAGAAAAGAAAGGACTATCCTACATTTGAAGCAGTTATAGTTGGCTCCTTTTAAGAGCAGACAAACATTGTACACATTTTGCAGGTCATGGTGATGCCTACCTTGCTCTCCATGTTTTTGGACCTTTCCTTGCTACATTTCTTAGCAAAAGCATCTGTGGCAATCTTTCTGTTTCTTTACTGTGCCTGTGTTCTTTCACAAGCTGTTTCCCTGGTTGAGGAATAAATTGGACTGAAAGAAAGGGGAGCAAAAAGAAAAGGGAAATATATGTCTCCCATTCACTTCCCTTGTCAATCTCTACTTTGCTGTCACTGTTGACATCTTCATCCTCACAATATTCTCTTTTCCATAAGCAACATTACACAAAATAATGTGTAGAAAAATAATGTGCAGAAAAGAAGTCAGAAATAGAAAGCAAAACAAATTAAAGGCATGAAATAAAAGAAAAGAGTGAATCTTTTGGGAATGTCTATGTGGAATAGTACAAGTATTCCAGCTTTTTGTATTAAATTCTATGAGTATTTAGTTGATAAATTTTATTTAAGTCTTTAATTTCCATGAAAATTACATTCATTTTTGCCTCTTTCTCTAGCATTGCACCACCAAAAGGATACCTACTGTATATTTATGCCAAAATCTGGTGTGTGATGGGTGTGTGGGTAGATTATATTAAAACAATCTATAAATATTATTTTAATTTTATTTGGGAGTCTTGGTAGGTATTTGAAGTTGTACAGAAATGCCTGGTGGTGCCTGGAAGTATCCCAGTGCTGACCCTGCATATGTGGTCATTCTTAAAAGCCTTTGATAATTATATAGTGGTTTGAAGAAAGGGAATGTTTGCAAGCCTCTAATATAATGTAATAAAATGATGCCTATCTCAATGATAGATATATAGAAACCTGCATTAATCACGAATATTGAAGTTGCTGTAAAGATGGATCTAGGGGTGTCTGCAGTATCTGATTAAAAAAAAAATGAAGATAGTGGCCATGACTGTGTAATGTCAGGTCTGCCTGTTTTTTTATGCATGCAAGGTATGTAAAAACAAGTATAATTTAAGTCACATAATCATAGCAATTTTATATTGTTTTTTTTAATGTATCTGGTTCCACCCTGCCCCCAGATGAAGTACTAAAAATGCAAGGCCTTAATTCCACATTATATTTAACACAATTGCCCCAGGAATAAATAACATCTAGGAGTACCAAAACTAATCAGGAAAATATTCTCCGAGTTCAGTTCTGGTTCCATGGACTCTAATTAACCCATGAATATGGTTGACACCACCCTTCTGATACTGAGCAAGAAACTCTAAGTTAGGGTTATCTCCAAGCAAAATAAATGTTTTTCACTTGGAGCAAGGGGGGAAAAAGTATCAGGGATACCTGAAAAGCTTAAGAGCAGTAGAGGGAGAAATTATGAGAAATGTGAATAGGGAAGACATGAATAGATTGCACAATTCTGAAGGAGTTCTGGAGCTGTACACTGGCATTGTTCTCAGGAGCACTGGAGCTAGTAATACTGATGATAAATGATATGCCTCCAGATGTGCTGTTTTGGTCACTTGTCAATCTGCCTTGGAAAATTGCAGGAAGTTTTAACAGCTTCTGTAACCACTGATGATTTGTTGCTGTATCTGAAAGGAAAATGCAAAAATATTTTCATTTTAAGCAGATGCTCAGTCTGGCTACCTTTCTACTCACTGTTAAAATGCATTGATTCAGAGCCAGAATCTCTCATGTCTACAGAATTCTTCTTTCTTTTAAGAATCATTCATTTTTATCTATGAGTAAGGACAATATTTTGATGAAATATAAAAAAAATTAATATCAGGAAGTTAATCTTTTTCCATTCTTCATATTTGCAAAAAACAAATAGTGAATAGATTTATAATTAAACTGAAACATCTGGTTTTAGGAGCATCAAAAAGAAACCCTTTAAACAATGTGGTATAGACTGTAGTTGTTGGTAGAGTTCTCTAATATTTCTATTTTTATATTTTTAAAACTTAATGTGTAGGTGTTGTAGTCCTAAGATGATATTAAGTTGAAAAAGAATGTTTCTATATATGGCAGTTAAGCTAGTGCATTTTTAACTATATGAAAACCTCTGTTTTTCATTACATGCATTTCATTTCCACATATCCTGTTGTGCTACAGCTTCCAAAAAGAAGAGTAAGAGAGAGAGAGACAGAAAAAATTTCCAGACTTTGCAATCTTCATGTTGTCCATACATTTAACAAATCTGTCTGTCATAGTCATGCCTGAAAATGGATTAATGATTTGTGAAGACTAAAATGGGGATTTCCAGCTTAAAGACTTTCTCAGGCACAAATTCACACTTATAACTTCAATGTTTGTCTTCTCTTACTAGTACTCTAATTTTTATCTGTTTTGTTGTCAACAGCACATAAAACCACTTACTATAGAACTATAGAATATTAATATAATCCAAATCATAAGTGCCATAAATAGCTTAAACCAGTGGTTCTCAACCTTTCTAATGCCGTGACCCCATAATATAGTTCCCCATGTTGTGGTGACCCCAAGTGGGTGTGGCCACCAATAAGAGGGAGTAGGACAGCTAGGGAAAAGGGAAAAAAATGGCAGACAGCGTGGTTTGGTGACCCCCGTGAAATGGTCATTCGACCCCAAATGGGGTCCCGACCCACAGGTTGAGAACCACTGGCTTAAACGAATGAAATCAGCAATGGAATGACAAAAAAAGAATCAACATAGGTGAAAAAAGAACTTCCTTCTGAAAAACCAGACAGCCTCATTACTTCAGCTGGACTGTCAACTGAAGGTGATATTTCTTGGTAAAAGGCTGTACCTGCACATTTGTTCCCATTGAATAGAAGCCATCAGTTGAGCTACCATCAACTGTTGGCTCACTACAGTCTTATCATGACATGATAAAACAAAGTCAAATAGCCATCCTCCAGTGCTGCATCTACTTTTTCCCATCTAAGGGAGTCAGTCAGCAGCAAGACTATCAGAAAGAATAAATCTTCTTTTGCTGGGATATGGGAATATACTTTAAAAACTTATACAAACAGAACCATAAACCAAGTTATGCAGGATCTTACATGAGATGGTTTCTATCCAGAGTTCTCTGACTGATCTTCAGTAACTGGTGAAGAGATCACTCACCTAATATGACAAAGGACCTGGCTCCCTGAAGAATTATTTTTCTTCTGTAATTCTGTTATGTGGGCAAAGTAGGCCTGTTTCTGACACCCTCAAGTAAACAGCGTCATCTTTGGGAATCCAAGAAGGGTGACTTTTCTGTTGCAGCAGCAGAAATGGGGTTCTCCCCTGAGATCTATACAATTCCCACCCTGAGGACATTTCAAAAAGCCTTGAAAGCCTGACTATTTGCCTTAGATTTAGGTTTGTATTTCTTTTCTCTGCCTTTTTTGTTACCATCCACCATCACTAGAATGAAGGGAACTTAATGTAGATAGATTAACTTGACACTTGATCAGGAGAATGAACAAAAAAAAGTCCTTTGATGAAGTTGCTGAATCTGACTACTTAGTGTAAAATAAATAAAGCTATCCTGATCACTCAAGGTATACATTGCTGTATTTAAAACTCAAGCTTCATTTTGAAAGTGATATTTAGTAACAGACTATTAATGAATGAAAAGGCTTGTGTAAATGGAATATTAATATGATGTGGTTCTCCATGACACATTTAAAATATTAATTTTAGATGATACTAGAAAGAATATATTTTTTCTGCTTTTTCATAATTTTTCCCATTGTCATTATTAAAGACATTTGATGAGTTCGGTTTACTATTCTCTTAGCTACTGTTTTATTCAGTTTTACTTTGTGCATCTTCTAACCCATCCTGTTATTTGTTTTCATTGTGTTGTCTTCTACTGATAACATAGGACACTAGTAATAATGAAGAGGCTCAATGTGTTAATTATTTTTAACCCTTGAATGGCTTGTGGTTAGGTTTGGAATCTGCTGATATTTTTTCCCCGATTGGTTCAGCCAAGATGTTTATAAGAGAAAGCCCCAAATATCCTACAAAGTCATAATGTGAAATTCAGCTGGCATTGAAGCTGGTTGTAATTTGATATATTGTGCAGAATGTGCAGATTAAGCCTATTCCTGCAGTCTGGCGAATCCCTGCTATTGAGGATCTTTCTTGTTTGAGCTCATGTATCCATTGCAAACAGAAATGTATGCTCCTTGAGATACATATCTTAATGTGTAATATCAATAAAAGCAATGCAGATGCTTTGCAATAGTTTTATAAAATTGGTAACAAAAGTGGCTATTCTATTAATCTCTGTGAAAGGTAGATAGAAAAAAACAATATGCTTATAGCAAGATTTCTAATTGGACCAGATAGACAGGATGAAGCTTACTTAATTTTAATCAAGATGTTCCTGAAAATACAATCCAGCACATTCTCCTCCCCATTTGACTCTTAAACCTCTCTTAGCAGGATCTGCCATCCTTATGGAAAAGCAGGATTGTAGCAGTTCCCAGAATTCCAGCAACCAGAAGAAACATGAAAATCCCGTCCAATTCCTATCTCTTAACAATTAAGCATTAGACAGTGGGGCTGTTAAAATCATGATTCTTCATAAGTTATGCTGACTCTTATGGTTTGTATGCTTTGTGGAACCTCCCTACCCTATTAAATAAATAGTTCAATAACTACTGCATAAGTAAGATTGTATACTTTGCTTCTAACACACCATGTAAACATGCTTCAGTTAGACTCACAATAAATTAATTAGTATTGATCAAGCACCAGACATCAAGAAGAAATGATTGTCATAGATTGAAACAAATCAGATAAGAATCTAACTATCTATTATACGTAATGTAAGATTTCCTTCGCCCATTTCAAGCTCTAAGAACAGAATCAAAATACCATTTGAGGCATTATGAGGCTTAAAAGGGTCCAACATTCCTTAGTATGTTTTGAGGCATTTGTTGGATTAATCTGTTTTATGCTTTCCTGAGGGAAAAAGTCAGTGATCAAAATGTGAATGGCATGTGAGAAATAAATTACTATACTTTCTCTGGAAATGCATGCATCAAGAAGCATTTGGGTTCAACTACTGCTTGGTAAGCTTCTAGGCTGTGAATCTCCTTTCAAAGGAAAAGAGAGCTATTATTATCTTATCCATAAAGAACTGCTCCAAATGACTGATTGTTGGCAACCATTAAGTATCTGGTTGTTAGCTAGACTCTAGAAGCAAAACTTGACTTTTTTCGTTTCTAACTGTATATGATAAAAGAACCCAAATGAAGAGGGGAAAGTGGGTTAAAGTAGTAGAAAATTACACTTTGATTCATGGAAGAATGGAAGAGTGGTTCATGGAAGAGTAGTTAAAATCCTAGATATTAAGATCTGATTTTTCAGTCTTTATCTCCTTAGAAGTGAACTGAGTCCTGGACCATATTAGAATCTCTACAGCTGTGTTTAGGAAAGTCAAATCTATTACCATGTTGGCTCACAGAATGACATTTATTTTCACCCAGGATATGAAGGTTCTGAAAACAGATTCTGAAAAGTTAATGCATAAACTATCCTTAAACAAAAATCCTGCAAGAAGTGGAAGCTATCCAAGTTTACCAAAAGGTCATTTGAACAACAGTTATCTGTTGTACATTTGAAAGTATCAAGAGGATGTTTTAATTCACATGACTTGGTCCTGTCCAGCAATGTAGCCCTTACACAAAAGCATGCAAATGTTTAGATGCTGCTCTATTTGTCTTTGAAATCATTATCAATCTTATGAAGAAGCCATTTGGTGATATTATCCTATTAGAGTGTGTTTCTTGATTACAAATTAGTTCTTGTTACAAACTTGAAAAGATACATTTTCTCTTGGATTTGTGAGCATTTCAGTCTTTGTTCTTGGAAAGAAGCCTGCAGTGAATGCAGTGTTTGTGATTAGTGCCAGATTTGGAGCTACTATATTTCCTATTTCAAGGATTTCTGAATTACCATTTTAAAAAAATGTATAGTAGAGCAATGTCTTAATTAGGCCCTACCTTTTTTTAAAAAAAATTAGGCAGTACCATTTTGGAATTTGTTTTGAAGTGCCTTCTGGATTTTAAACATGAATTTCGAAGCACATGTAACACAAGATTGGCCATTTATTCAATAGTCCTGGGGCTAAGCTGGTGGAAATACAGGAGATGGTGATATGGTTAGTTAATGGTCCTAATAATCTTAGGGAACCCAACTCTAAAAACAATGGTTCTATGTATCAAAGAAGAACTTTTGGACTTTAATGTGACATACTTTACTTCAAACTGTACTAAGCTAAATTTGCTCCATTTGGAAGGTCCTCTTGCTCATCCTGCTATCTAATTCCCATACAGAACCTTGACTGAATACTGCTTTGTATAAGAATCTGTGTGCCACAACAATGAAATATTTGTATATTTACAGTCCTCTCACACCAGTTCTTTTTCTGATACACGATTTAATTCCTGTTCTTTTAGCTTCATATTGTAGTATTCAGAAGTTATACAGCAGCAGATATCAAAAAACATTTATACATAACACTATTCTTACAAACAATTCAGTCATTGTAGGGTCAATCAATATCTCCCTATTAGTTAATCCAGACCTGTTAAGTTCACTGGAAATTTTGTCATGGATTTTATTGTGATGTTACTGGAATTCAAATCTTTTCTCACGTAACATTTTAACAATAGCTTTTAGCTTTTGATTTAGATACTTTTATCATGTCTTTGTTATTTTTATAAACAACTCAAGGCTGTGATCATACTTAATATTCCTTCTTCCTTCTATTTTCCCCACAACAACCCTGTGAGGTGAGTTGGAGTGAGAGAGCAACTGGCCCAAAGTCTTCCGACCGACTTTCATGTTTAAAGTGGAACTAAGACTCACGGTTCCCTGGTTTCTAACCCAGTGCCTTAACCGGTAGACAAAATGGGTGTGAAGAAACAGTATTTTGGTTATGTTCTTTGCTAATGGATGCACTTGCAGATTTATACATACAGAGGATAAAGTGTAAACTTGCAAAAATATCAGCTTTGTTTCCAACCTAAATAAATTTGAAATATTTTGAAATATGTTCATATTTTGCAAATTCAATAATTATTTGAATGAAATCCATATCTTCTATATGATGATCTATCAACAAATCATTTTTTTTTACTTCTACCAACCACCTAGCTTAGTTAACTTTATTCCACTTCTAAGTAGGGGACTAATCTTCCAATATTTTCTCTTTAAAGACAAAACAATCATTTACTTTTTGTTATGATACCTAACTTTCCATTTTCCAGTTTGCTATTTTCTTTGTGGCTTTCAGGCTATTTGTCACAATTGTAGCCTTCATTAACGTGCCTTTTGAACTGTTTTCCCATGTATTTACACTACAAAGGCATTTGAGGGAAAAATAAATATTATAATGCCTTTGTGAAATTAGAATGTTAGAGATATACTTTCAAATCCTGAGAAATAATAGTTTACAAAGCACAGCTAGGGTGATGGATCCTGTGGTAAGTTTCAATGCTGCCAGGGACATTTAACATTGCCAGTTCTCTTTGCATTGTCATATGAGAAGGTTTTAGGCATCTTTCAGTGTTGGTGGTATGAGAGAAATGGGTACTTTATTTACACTGTGGTTCTTTTGTGGTTATTGGGTCTGTCTGGGAATTGATTTTGAGATGTTCATCTTTTGTTATGGGCTTTAAAATTTTATATTCTGCAAGCAGAAGCATAATCAGGCCTCCTCTCTGTGAGCTTTCCAAAACAACCATCTAGCTAAATAAAATATAATTTGATTGCCCTCTGTTGAAGGCAGGAAACTTTTTGAGCTGATGAGTCTGAATGGAATTTAAAATCTGAGATTCTCATGTGTGCTGGTTGCCGTAATGGTTGTGTTATAAATAAAGCATCATTTAGATTTATGTATGCATGCATGAGACAGAGTGGAATACCACTTCTTTATTTGATTTCAAAGGGTTGATTTCATCAAAGTTCCAATGAATCAAAGAAGGGAACTGGAGGGGGTTACTCTCCTACTTTGTATATTTCAGAATATTCCATTCCATCCCAGTAAAGAACTGGGCAACAGCCACTTATCTGTTCTATTTCCTAAATTTTCCAGTGGAACTCCTATAGTCATGGAAACTAGTGCTTTGTTCCATGACTGACTGTGACATCAAATCATTGCCAGTTCTTAGTGACCACACAAGTAGATTTTCTCCATGATGATTTTTTCCTAAACTATTGTTTCGGTCTTCTAATGGTGGACCCCTTCTCTTTTCTTCCATGTTCCCAGCATTAGAGCTTTAATAAGAAATCTAGGTCTTCACATAATATATCTGAAGTAGGATAATTTAAGCCTGGTCATGAGTAATACCTCTGGATTGATTTGCTCAATGATCCATCTGTATGTTTTCTTTGCTATCTGTAGTATACTTAAGTGTATACTATACTCTGTGAGTATGTACTCTTTGAGGAGTATCTCAAGCTTCTGTCTTGGGCCCGGTGCTTTTCAGCATCTTCATAAATTACCTAGACGAAGGAATAAAAGGGAACTCATTAAATTTGCAGGCAATACCAAGCTCTGGAGAATTTTGGAAGATAGACTTGTGATTCATAAGGTTCTTGACAGATTTGAGCACTGGGCCCTATCCAACCAGATGTAATTCAGTGCTAAGAGAAGCATGGTTCTGCACTTAGACATGAAAAACTAAATACACAGGTATAAAATAGGCAGTACCTGGCTCAATAATAGTTACTGTGAAAGGGATCTTGGTATCCTAGTGGGACATCAATTAAGTATCAGCAAGCAATGTGCTACAGCTGCCAAAAAGCCAATGCAGTCCTAGGCTGCATCAACAGAAGGCTAAGTGATTGTATTGCTCTATACTGTGTAGTGAGGCCACACTTGGAATAATGCATCCAATTCTGGTTATCATGATACAAAAAAGATGCTGCGATCCTAGAAAGAGTGCAGAGAAGGGCAACAAAGATGATAAGGGTCTAGAGGATAAATCCAATAATATACAGTTAATGGAACAAGGTATATAGAAGGATTCAGGATGATATGATAGCTGTCTTCTGATATATGAAGGGCTGTCAACAGGGCAGAAAGCATTGATTTATTCTTCATAGCACCTGAGGCGAAGACAAGAAGTAATGGGTGGAAGCTTCTTAGAGAGAAATCCAATTTCCTGATAGTAAGAATAATTAATCAATGGACCATCTTGCCTCCAAGAGCTGTGAGTGCTCCATCCTTGGAGGTCTTCAATAAAAGATTGGACATTTGTCTGGGATGTAATAAGGTCTGCCATGGGCAGGGAATTGGTCTAGAAGATCTTCAAGGTCCCTTCCAGCCATATGGTTCTATGAGTTTTCACCAACACTTAGCATAATGCCAGTTGCTTATTTAGTTGTTTGTTTGCTTATTTAAAAATAATCTTTTAAAATGCAGGCCGAACAGGCAAGGAATTTGGTAGGGATCATGAGACAATCCTTGCACATGTGTATGTCCAGATGCATCATACTGATTATTCTTTGTTCTAAAATATGCAAGAAAGAGTCCTTTTGATAGGTTAATTTAATGTTTCTAATATGCTGCATTTCAGGGAAGTAGATATGCAGTCTCCATTTAAAGCACATTCAATGAAGGAGTGGTATTTATTCCACGACCAAACTTCTTTTTCTTTTAGAAAGTTTGTTTAACATTAATTTTAGTAAATATGTGATTAAATGCATCATTTTAGATTCTGCACTCTAGAATGAGAGAAGACATGACTTTCTATGTGACATTTTTTCTACCGGTTGTAATTGAATGCTATCATATTCCCATTTAGCCATCTTCTCCTAATGCTAAACATGCTCTCCTGGTCGTAAACTCTCAATAATCCTTATTGTGTTTTTGGAATATGATACAATTTATTTGAATCTATGCCTTCCTGATGTATAGTGCTTGAAACTCAGTGAAGTACTTAGGAGGGATTTGATTAAAGTAGATTAAGTGGAACATTTGCTTGTTGTGATTTAAAAATTGCACTTCTATTAATGCAATATATTACTGTTTGTTTTTCGGCTCTCTGTTGTCATCCCAACCCACAAGGGATAGGACCTTAGAGTTCCCACAGCAGGTGACCGTACAATCATGTTGGGTTCCAGAGGAAGTATTGGGGGGGGGGTTGAGGGTCTGGTAGGCTGTTCGGCTGAGACTGAAGTTGTTCATCTGGTTACAGTCGGGATTAGCATGAGGCCAGAGCTTTAGACCAGAATACCTTGATCAGCCTCTCTGATTGTAAGATTCACTTCAGTTTTCTGAGGAGCTCTGAGAAATGTAGTATGTGAACAAATTCCTGGAAAAAGACAATGTGAACAAATTCCTGGAAGAAGACAAGAGGATCCAACCAAGCACAAGCAACAACCCACATTAGGGATTACATTTTGGTGATAAAATCAGAAATTCACTCTTATTGTGTCTGCTGGTAGCCATCTGGAAACCTTGTTTAGGGCAATTCAGTCTTAAAGTGGAGGAGAGATAGGCCTTAGGATCATCTCCAGGAACAATATTTTGCTAGTTGTTAGTATTCACTGCTGAATCTCAGTGGGTTTGCATCTTCCCATTCAATCTATGTACAATCTGGGGATCCTGCTGGAATCTCAGGTACATATACAGATAGAAGCTGTGGCCAGGAAGGCACCTAATGTCCCAGTTGTACTCTTTCTTATATTGGGAGGCCCTTCATGCATTCATCTGGGTCTTAGCCACCTCACAATGTAACACTCTCTAATTGGGGCCAATCTAGAAGCTGCAGGTGGTTCAAAAAGCAACAGTATGGGTAGTGATGGGCATCATGCATGCTCCATCCCATTGCTTTTCAAGCAACATTGGTTATTAGTTGGCTTCTGGGTACAAATTCAAGTTACTAGTAACCATGTTTAAAGCTATCCAAGGTATAATAATAATAATAATAATAATAATAATAATAATAATAATAATAATAATAATAATAAAGTTGGAAGGGACCTTGAAGGTCATCTAGTCCAACCCCCTGCTCAGGCAGGAAACCCTACACCATTTCAGACAAATGGCTGTCCAGTCTCTTCTTAAAAACTTCCAGTGTTGGAGCATTCACCATTCTGGAGGCAGGTTGTTCCACTGGTTAATTGTTCTAACTGCCAGGAAGTTTCTCTTTAGTTCTAGTTGCTTCTCTCCTTGATTAGTTTCCATCCGTTGCTTCTTGTCCTGCCTTCAGGCGCCTTGGAAAATAGCTTGACTCCCTCTTCTTTGTGGCAGCCCCTGAGATATTGGAACACTGCTATCATGTCCCCCCTCATCCTTCTCTTCATTAAACTAGACATAAGTATGGCTATCTGCAGGACCACTTATCTCTAGTCATCTGTATCCATGTAGCACAATATTCATCTTAGAGATTCATGTTGTTTTCACCATTACATTGTAAGGAATCTATTGAAGACCTGGTTGTTTCTCTTAGGCCTTGGGGAATAGGGTGATTGTGGGATCTCCCCTTTTTTTGCTTTTGCCTGTTTTGTTTTGGTTGCATTTTTAATAATTTCCCATTCCAATTGTATATATGTATGTGTGTGTGTGTGTGTGCGTACACATGTGCGAACATGCACAAACACATTATGAATATCTGTGTGTGGGGGGTGTCTAAATTATAAATTAATTAAACTCTACTTGGCTGAGGTTTGCTTTACAATCAGCTAATTTTCACGTCAAATTAGCAAGTGAGATGCCCACACAGTAAAGAAGATGACCTTGATAGAGATAAGCAGGAATAATTATCTAGGCAAAACAAACAGAAGCATTTTTAAAATCTAGTACAAAAACTTATGGAAGCAGTTCAAACAGATGCCTCTCTAAGTCACTGGAATATAAGAAAAAGAAAGATGTCCAGCACAATCAGACTTTCAAGATTACTTATTGTAAGATACATGTTATTATAACCACTCTCAATAAAATTAATTTTTTTCCTTCCTGTGGAGTTGATTTCCTGTTCTGGTCTACCTCATGGCTGACACCCACATCCTATCTGTGTGCATTTGACTTTTGTATCAAAAGTAAATAACTTGGCACTTATCTCTCTTGAATTTCATTCTGCTATTTTCAAGCCATTTCTATGAGCTCTCAAGTCTGTTTGGGATTTCATTTCTAAGTACTATCTGTCTTACCCAAAGTTGCTTCATTTACAAATCTGATCAATGTTCCTTCCATCTCTTCATTCAAGGTGTTAATTAAAACCTGAAGAATAAAAGACCCAGAACTGCTCCTCAAGGCACCCAATTTGCTATTGTATATATTTGTAATGTGAAACAAGTTATGAGAATGTAATTTTAAAATTAGGCTTCAGTCTGTTAATAATTGTAGGCTGAAAGGAGTTATGGTTGTTGCTTGGCTTGATTACTACTGGATTAAAGCAGAGTTTGCTTGTTTCTGTTTTTATACTGCCTCCTATACATACCAGCATTCCAACATTCTTCGAGGTGCAATTCAAGGTGTTGACAATGACTTATTAAACCCTACATGCCACAGGACAGGTATATTTAAGGGACTTCTTCTTCCCATTTACATGTATCTATCTCCTCAGATTTGGCAGATTCTTTCTACTAAATGTCATCATCTGATGAGACCCAGGAAAAGACCTTTGTTTGCCATGGTGTCAATTCTCATTCTCCTGGCTTTGTATTGAAATCATCTCATACATTGCATTCAGAATATCTAATAATTAGTAATGAGGAAGCAAAAAAAAAGTTGTGACATGAACCAGGAACAAGGCTTCATCTCCTCTATTGAATTCTGCTTGTATATTAATTGGTTGCATCAGGTCACTTTGAAAAATTTGTTGTGGGCCAGCCAATTCCCTGGGAATCTTAGCAAAAATACTTGATTTTCTTTTTGTCCTGGAACCTAAGAAAATCCCAGACTTAAATCATGTAGTTCTAACTGCCTGATCTCTTAGTACATCAACTTGATACACTAAGGTTCAAGTTGTATGTTGAACCTTGATATATTATATAAATAATTATTTGAAGAAAATTATATAAGATTGATGATAAATCATTTATATATCTAAAGCTTTTTGGGGAAAGGTTGCCTTCAACTCAGTATTAATTCTGGCAACTGTTCAGACAAATTTCTGCAGTTTTCTTGGCAAGATTTCAGAAGTGGTTTGCCATTGCCTGTTTCCTAGAACTGTGAAAGAGCAACTGACCCAAAGTCACCTGACATTTATGAAGGCTTGGATAGTACATATTGCTTTGCACTGAAAGAACTGATATGTCAGGCATTTACGCATTATAAGTCAAGATCAAGACCATTCAGAATGTACCAAATCCAAAACATAAAGTAGATTTTTTAAAAAGATTGCTTGGCTTTTAGATTTGTAATGCATCGTTCTGAAAATTCAAGGCAAGCTTAGCAGAACTTTGCAGCACTTACTGGATGAAGAAGTCATATGTCATTGGACTCATCAGCATGATGTAGCTTTCCATGCTATCAAGAAGTTAGTCATCTTCTATTTGGTCCTTATAATGAATCAAAGACTTCAGTTATTACCTATGATACCTCAACATACAGAGTTCATGTTGTTCTCAGCTAAACAGTGCCTGATGATAGAGATGTGTAAGTAAATATTAATTTTGAGCAATGACTTTAGCAAAGTTAGACAGAAAAAAATTGGCTATAATCTTAGGGCCGTGGTGGCAAACCTATGGCACATGTGCCACAGGTGGCACGCAGAGCCCTCTCTGTGTCCTAGGGATTCAGAAAATCCATAACTATGCATATGCTTATACTTTTGAAATTTGGGTAGATCAGAGCCCATTCTGACTTTTTTTTTTCTCGCAATAAAGCAACTCTTCTCATTCTGTCAACCCTATGCAATGCTGGATCATCTGCTACTTATAACTGTAAAATTAATATATATTATGTCTGCAGTATTCCCACAATATATTAAGGAAGTTATCCAATCAGAAAATGTTTCAAGATTTCTGCTCAATAAATCCATGCTAATAATTACTGCATTATTTTGAAGGTGCTCACAAATATTACAATCTGCTCCAGAATCTGGAGTGGCTGGATGTTCCACTTTTCCTTTTTTGAAGATAGGGATAACACTTATATTCTTCCAGGCATCTAGCATTTCATCAGGATTTCTCAGAGCTAATACATAGAAATTTAGCCAGACCATCATTTAGTTTCTTCATATTCATAAGATGCAATTAATATAGTCATTAAACTCATTCAATGCTAAGAGATATTCTTTTACCTTGTTTTTAATCTGTTTCATTTTGTCCCAATTTCCTGGTAGAATACTTATATTATGTTCAAGAAGATTGAGTCAATATAAGTATCAGGAAGTTCTGCCTTTTCACTATTATTTGTTAGTACTTCGTCTTCTTCATTTTAAAGCTGATCTGTCATTTTTTTCTTTTCTTTTAGCAAACTGTGTCTAAAAGAAACTTTTATTTTTAGCACTCTTTGTTGACCTCAGCTCACTTTGGGGTTTCAGTTTTTTGACAACATTTCTAAAGGTCTGAGCCACATGACTAGACTCTTAAGATCTGGTCTTTTTCCATTTCCTGTCAGCTCCACCTCTTTTGCTAATGTTTCAATATCTTTAAAAAACAAAGCATGTGTTTATTAATTTTATGTCATGTTTTATTTCTATATTAATACAACAGAAAGACTCTTGGCAATTTCAAAGCATAAAAAGTTAGGTGTTTAAAAACACAGTAAAAACATAATAAAAATAAATTAGAATTTAGAGTTATTAGAAGCTAGATGTCATGGATCCGACTAATGAAACACTTCAAAGAACTTCCAAGCATTATTTATCCTAAAAAGTCTTTAATCATGTTACAAAGCTAAGGATGCCAAGATCTGAAATCTCCACCCCAGAGCAGTTATTTTGCTAGCATTTTCCCTCCCTTATTTTGCTGTCATAATTCACGTTCTCCAATTAGCCTGGGGGGCAAAGGTTCACTTCCGTTCTGAAGCCCATGTAATTACTCTCTCTACACATTCTTTCTCCTCCCCACCCAAAGTCATCTGAATTAACTCTAAAAATACCAGACAGTTCTGCATATTTTGTCAAAGCAAAAATATTCAATATTAGCTGCATTGACATCCACCCGCCCCCCCCCCCTTACAAAAAGGATAAGTCCTTAACAAAAGCATATGTCAGGGATTATCTCTTGGTTTGTTGGGTTTCTCTCATGAAACTTTTTGATGAGTCGGTCAGCCTTCACATCGCTGGATTTCACCCAAGTAGCTTCGTACAGCGAGTACCCCTTCCATTGTACTAGGTACTGCAATTTCCCTTTAAAAATTCTAGAGTCAAGAATATGTTTCACTTCATAGTGAGTCTGACCTGCTACTACAAGGGGCCCAGGTGCTTTCTTAGAGGGAGGCCTTAACGTGGAGCCCCTACAAGGTTTTAACAAGCTGCAATGGAAGACAGGGTGAATCCTCCCTAAAAGCCTAGGGAGTTTCAATTCTACTGTGACGGGGTTGATGATCCTTACGATGGGGAAAGGCCCCAAGTCCTAACTTCTTACTGGGTAATTTGAGGTCAGTTGTTGGGAAGATGGGAGTCCTTTGCAGGCAATGAAATGAGCCTGCTTCGAGAACAGGTCTATCACAGTCCATATGACAGTATTTCCTCTACTTTCAGGTAGGTCTATATAAAGTCCATAGCTATTTCTTACCATGGTTGAAAAGGGTCTGCTACCGGCTGCAGTAACCCAGGGGTTTTCCCTGGGATTCTTTTCATTGTGGCATATACAGTACAACTTTTTACATAGTTTTCCACATCCCGTTTCAGCCCCGGCCACCAAAATTGCTGGTGGGTGAGATGTAGAGTTTTTAGATATCCAAAGTGCCCAGCCTGTTTTACATCATGGCTGTGTTTGAGAGCATTAAGACGGAGGGCTTCAGGCAAATATAGTTTTCCCCCTTTGTAAGCCAAGCCATCCCTGCATGTTAGGGAGGTTTGATTATCTTTGAACCATTGATCAGTGAGGAGCTCTTGTTTTATTTTGTGGATTTGTTCTTTTGCCTTGAGGTCAAGAGATGAGTCCTCAAATCTTTCTCTTAGTCCTAGGAGGAAGAGGTGGGAGTCCTCCAATTCTGGGGCTTGCTCATTATATAAATTGTTCAGCCATTCGGATGCTTCTCCCTGTAGGCCGGACACAATCACATCGACCATGGCCCCTGGGTCCGGGTAGAGATAGGCCCAGCAATTCAAATAAGAGCGTACTTGGTTGAGGAAAAAAATCATCTTCTCTGGGTCCCCATCGAAGGTTGCTCTGAAAAGTGGTGCAATTATAGGCTGTTGGGGTCCCCACTGTGGCTGTTGCTGCTGGCCCCATCCTGGCTGCAGATTTATGCTCGGGGGTTGCACTTTTGGGGGCTGTGGCCAATCTCCTTGCTGTGGTTGTTCTCCCACCAGCTGCTGATCTCCTGGCTTCTGCACCACCCCAAGCTGTTGCAAGGCTTCTGGCAAGCACAGAGGTTGCTGATCATCTACCTGCTGGGGAAGCCAATCTCCCCCATCGCTGCAGAGGCCTCAGACTGGGATTCCCTCTCTCTTCAGGGGAAGACAGGATCTGAAAGGCTGTCTGATCTGCAATGGAAGGGCTGCAGGCTCTTCTGTGCAGGAATTGATTTCTGCTTCTCACCTCTGGGTTTTGAAATCTTTCCAGTGACTCACCCAACACTTGAGTGGCAGGCAATTCGTTAGCTCTCCACCATTCTGCTTTTGAAGTCTTTGAAGGTGGCAAGGCTGTTTTGAAGTCTCCGCTGGACTTATCCCAGTCTGACGACCAAATCAGCTCTCCTAATTGCTTTGGTCTTGCTTCCAGCTGGGAGATCTGCCAGAGTTCCTTCTCCTCTGGCCTGCTGGCTGTCACTCCCCCCTCTTCTTCTTCCATAATGAGATCTTCCCCAAATCTTTGTCAGCTTATTCCTTTAATTTAGGAACAGCGACTAGGGCTCGGGACCCCATAAATGGTTTGAAAAGTTTGTTGATCTTGGCATGATGTAATGTTCTAACTAATGAAACACTTCAAAGAACTTCCAGGTATTGTTTATCCTTGTTGTTGTTAATTGCGAAGTCGTGTCCGACCCATCGCAACCCCATGGACAACGTTCCTCCAGGTCTTCCTGTCCTTTACCATCTTCTGGAGTCCATTTAAGTTCACACTTACTGCTTCAGTGACTCCATCCAGCCATCTCATTCTCTGTCGTCCCCTTCTTCTATTGCTCTCAATCTTTCCCAGCATTAGGCCCTTTTCCAGTGAGTCCTTCCTTTTCATTAGGTGGCCAAAGTATTTGAGTTTCAACTTCAGGATCTGGCCTTCTAAAGAGCAGCCTTTCTTATGGTCCAACTTTCATAGCCATACATTGCAACTGGGAAAACCATGGCCTGGACTATACGCACTTTTGTTGGCAGGGTGATGTCTCTGCTTTTTAGAATGCTGTCTAAATTTGCCATAGCTTTCCTCCCCAGGAGCAAGCGTCTTTTAATTTCTTGGCTGCAGTCCCCATCTGAGGTAATCTTGGAGCCCAGAAAAATAAAATCTGTCACTACCTCCATTTCTCCCCCATCTATTTGCCAGGAATTGAGAGGGCTGGATGCCATGATTTTGGTTTTCTTAATGTTGAGTTTCAAGCCAACTTTTGCACTCTCCTTCTTCACCCGCATCAAGAGGCTCTTTAGTTCCTCTTCACTTTCTGCCATTAGAGTGTATCATCTGCATATCTTAGGTTGTTGATATTTCTCCCGGCAATCTTAATTCCAACTTTTGATTCATCTAGCCCTGCCTTTCTCATGATGTGCTCTGCAAATAAGTTAAATAGGCAGGGCGACAGTATACAGCCTTGCCGGACTCCTTTTCCAATTTTGAACCAATCAGTGGTTCCGTGTCCGGTTCTCACTGTTGCTTCTTGACCCGCGTATAGGTTTCTCAAGAGACAAATAAGATGGTCTGGTATTCCCATCTCTTTAAGAACTTGCCACAATTTGTTGTGATCCATACAATCAAAGGCTTTAGCATAGTCAATGAAGCAGAAGTAGATGTTTTTCTGGAGCTCCCTAGCTTTCTCCATGATCCAGCGTATGTTGGCAATTTGATCTCTAGTTCCTCTGCCTCTTCGAAATCCTGCCTGTACTTCTGGTAGTTCTCGTACATACATTCTCCTACATACTGCTGGAGTCTAGCTTGTAGGATTTTAAGCATAACTTTACTAGCATGTGAGATGAGTGCAATGGTGCGATAGTTTGAACAGTCTTTGGCATTGCCTTTCTTTGGAATTGGAATGTAAACTGACCTTTTCCAATCCTGTGGCCACTGTTGAGTTTTCCAAATTTGCTGGCAAATTGAGTGTAGCACTTTTACTGCATCGTCTTTTAAGATTTTGAATAGCTCAGCTGGAATACGGTCACCTCCACTAGCTTTGTTGTTGCTCAGATTTTCTAAGGCTCATTTCACTTCACATTCTAAGATGTCTGGTTCGAGGTCAGTGACCATCTCATTGTGGTTATCTGGGATGTTAAGCTCATTCTTGTATAGTTCTTCTGTGTAGTTTTGCCATCTCTTCTTAATCTCTTCTGCCTCTGTTAGGTCTCTGCCATTTTGGTCCTTTATCATGCCCATTTTTGCATGAAATGTTCCCTTCATATCTCCAATTTTCTTGAAGAGATCTCTGGTCCTCCCTATTCTGTTGTTTTCTTTTATTTCTTTGCACTGTTCATTTAAGAAGGCATTCTTATCTCTTCTAGCTACTCTCTGGAATTCTGCATTCAATTGGGTGTATCTTTCTCCCTTGCCTTTCGCTTCCCTTCTTTCCCCAGCTATTTGCAAAGCTTCCTCAGACAGCCATTTTGCTTTCTTGCATTTCTTTTTCTTTGGGATGGTTTTAGTTGCTACCTCTTGTACAATGTTGCGAACTTCCATCCATATTTCTTCAGGCACTCTGTCTATCAGATCCAGTTCCTTAAATCTATTTGTCACCTCTACTGTATATTCATCAGGAATATGATTTAGTTCATACCTGAGTGGCCTATTGCTTTTCCCTACTTTTTTCAATTTAAGCCTAAATTTTGCAATGAGAAGCTCATGATCTGAGCCACAGTCAGCTCCTGGTCTTGTTTTTACTGATTGTATACAGCTTCTCCATCTTTGGCTGCAGAGCACATAGTCAATCTGATTTCTATGTTGACCATCTGGTGATGTCCATGTGTAGAGCCGTCTCTTGGGTTGTTGGAAAAGAGTGTTTGTTATGACCATCGTATTCTCTTGACAAAATTCTATTAGCCTGTGCTCTGCTTCATTTTGTACTCCAAGGCCAAACTTGCCTGTTATTCCGGTTATCTTTTGGCTTCCTACCTTAGCCTTCCAATCCCCCATGATGATAAGGACATCATTTTTTGTTGTTAGTTCTATAAGGTGCTGTAGGGCTTCATAAAACTGGTCAATTTCATCCTCTTCAGCACCAGTGGTTGGGGCATAGATTTGGACTATTGTGATATTGAATGGTTTGCCTTGGATTGTTTATCCTAAAAAGTCTTTAATCATGTTACAAAATGTCAGCAGGGCAAGCTAAGGATGCCAAGATCTGAAATCTCCACTCCAGAGCAGTTATTTTGCTAGCATTTTCCCTCCCTTATTTTGCTGTCATAATTCACGTTCTCCAATTAGCCTGGGGGGCAAAGGTTCACTTCCATTCTGAAGCCCACATAATTACTCTCTCTACACATTCTTTTTCCTCCCCACCCAATGTCATCTGAATTAACTCTAAAAATACCAGACAGTTCTGCATATTTTGTCAAAGCAAGAATATTCAATATTAGCAGCGTTGACATCAAAACTATTTTGTGGAGATACAGATCAGCTATTATTGTCTGGGCTAAATAGATTCTCTTTTGAGTCAGATTAATTTTTGTGTAGTAGTTTATGGAATGGCATCTTCTTCACAAGTCAGAAGATCCCTAGACAATTTTAAAGCCCTCCCCTTTTAAAATAATAATAATTAAGTATTCGTTGTAAAGAAGGATGAAAAATAAATGTAATTTTAATTGAATTCTTTCTTCTTTGTATCTCTTTGATTCACACTGATAGATTCTGAGTCAGAACTGCACAGGTAACCTTTGGGAATATTTAAGAGCAGCTTTCCCAAACTCAGCAACTTTGAGATGCGTGGACTTCAACTCTTGAGAAATTCTGAGAGTTGAAATCTACACATCTTAAAGCTGACAAGATTGAAAAACACTTTTTTAAAGTGGAGGATTTTGCTGGGAGTTCTGCGCATCCCAAGGTGCAATCTGAGAAATGAGACTTACTCTCATTGTCCTCAATTCTTTTTCAATCACTAAAGAAGTAACCAATAAGTTGTTGAGAATAAAAGTTGATCTTTCTTTGGCATATTTTTGGCCTCGTAAGCACTATTCTATACATGCAAAACTGCTGAAACAAAATATCCCTGTTTAACAGCTACTCATTTTGTTTATCGGAAAGGCATATCATTGAAATCTGTCATTCTCCAGAGCTTTTGTAATTGCTTCTTTGTGTTTCAGGTGTCTTTCTGGAACCACTCGGCCAACTAATATTTTAATGAAGAAAATGGAAGAAAGCTTACTTCCAATTGTGGCTATTAAGGGAAAAATATCAAAAGCAAATTTATTCTGAATTTAAAAATGGTTAATGTATCTGCCCTTTCAATTGTTTTTAATTCTTTCATTATGAATCCACCATCAAAGGAAAATAAATATGTTTTAAAGCTTGATTCTTTTTCTGAACTCCACCCTTTCAATATTGCTTTCTCTCAGTATACAAAATATCAACCCTACCCTAATCTAATAAACAAAAAAAAAACCAACCTCAATTTACAACTAAAAGAACGGCTTCTGAGCTGCTCTATAATTTAACAACTTTCTTTCCCCACTTTCCTGGAAACTAGGCATTATAGGCAATAGCCTATAGCCACAGATGAAGTTTCATTATACAAGACAGAGCTGACAGTGGTGGTTAAGGTGGAGAAAGGCAGAGAGCAGACTATCCCACACTTTCTCTAGGTGCAGTGTTAGAGGATCACAGTCAGACAAAAAAGCACAGTACAGAAAATACTGGTACAAAACGAAACCAGCCATAATTAGACTTGACCAAATGGTTGTTGGTTGCATTGAAGCCAATTCTTGGTGGAAACTCTGCTCTATTTCATATTGGATCATTACTGAACCTCAATTTGAGACACTCAGAAGTTTATAGGGAGAAATTATTATCCTCCCTGTTGTACTTCTATTTCTTCAGACTAAATTTACAGATGCTCTTCAGTTTATCAAAAGACTGTGTACTGTATTTTATTGCTATAAGAATATCTAAACTATTGGGGATAGAAACTGCAGTTTATGAAGATTTCTAATTAAATAGGTGTATTCAACATACATATCTGTATCAAATACAAAATTTGTTCGTTATATATGAACACCTAAAACCTGTTAGTAATGGAGCAAGAAATGATTAGCCAAGAATCTGTGGTTAAATGAAATTTCTCATATTGAACACGAAAGGGGCTACAGGTAGTCATCGACCAACAATAGTTCATTTAGACCATTCAAAGTTATAACGGCACTGGAAAAAAAATGACTTATGACCATTTTTCACACTTATGACAGTTGCAGCATCCCCATGATCATGTGATTTACATCCGGCTGCTTGACAGCTGGCTCTTATTTATGACGAATGCAGTGTCGTGGGGTCATGTGATCCCTTTTTGAAATCTTCTGATAAGCAAAATCAATGAGAAAGCCAGATTCATTTAATAATAGTGTTATTGATTTAACAACTGCAGCAATTCATTTAACAAATGTAGCAAGAAAAGTTTTAAAATGGGACAAATTTCTCACTTAGCAACATCAATTTTGGGCTTAATTGTGGTCATAAGTTGAGGACTACCTGTATTTTCAGCATTCTAGAAATGTTCTAAGCTTTATTCAAACTCTTCATGTCATGCTTGGAATTGAGTTGTTCCAGAGCATGAAATCAATTTACATTGTGCCTATTTTGTCCTCAATATAGCAATTTTGCAAACTAGATAGGAAAAAGTTCACATTCAGAATACTGGGGGGAAAAACTTTTCCACACTGTCAGACTGGCTGTCAAGGACTACAAGCCCAGAAATGTCTTCTAAGCACTGTCTCTAATGCTGAAGCCAACCTTATCTGCCTAGGCAAGAGATAAAAAGGCTAGCCTATCCGGTTATGACTTCATGCAGTATCCTATGGAAAATTAGAAATAATTGGGGCTAGTGGGTATTGCAATTTGGTATTCCTTGGAATGGTGACATGTAAGTGGGTCGCTCTCCTGTAAAAACTTTTAAATAATTTCAAACTGGCCAACTCTAAGTGGTTTATAAGTCTTAAATGTTCACAATATCAGTTTTTTCACATTATCATTTTTTTTTAAAAAAATAGTCAATTGTTGAACATCCAAAATAGATAGAACACTGTTAGTCTTAAATTGGAAAACAGGAGAATATTTTAGTAAGTTAATTGGGTCACTGAGACTTGGTAAAGCAAAAAAGCAGTAGTAAGGGAGACAATTTACTAAAACTGTTCAGAGTTAGAGTCACATAACTTATAACTTTGCAGTCTCATAAAATTCATAAAGTTATCTTAGTCGATATCATTGACTAATCAGGGAAGATTTTCAATCACTTTAAGAAATTGTTTTAATTTTCTTTGTTGAAGCAGAGGAGGTTTTTGTTCTACACTTACCCAGGCTGGAGTTCCTTATTCAAAACAGCTAAAGTTTACATAGTATAATAATGTTCTTTCAATCTTAGGTTGGTGGGTAGAAATGAAACAGGTAATAGCAAACATTGTGACTGAGGCTTCAGTCTTATTTGTCATTGAAGAAGCACAACATTACTCAGGCAGGAAGTAATGATTTATTACTGAATTTCAGGTTCTTCTTTTTCTTTTTTTTTTTTAATGCAATTTCTAGAGATAGCATACTGGTCCATATACTTCCTCTTCTCACAGCATAGACATAATCATCAGTGAATGAGGATTGTGTTTTTATAATATGTATTTCTTTGCTGCTTGAGGTTCTACTAACACAATGAGTTTCCGGGCAAAAGTATTTAAAAAGGACTACAGTGAACGGAGAAAAAAGAGGACAATTAGACGAACTAATCACGGAGAAATCCACAGTATGAATTGTGTATGTATATAAATATATATGCTTGTACTTTTTTTCTTGTATTTTTTTTTAGTGTAGCTTCTCTTTGGGGTGTTGGGCTTGTGAACAGAATATATTATAGTATTCCTATTTTATCTCAGTGACTAGAGCAAATTCTCTAGTGAAATCATAGCAATACTATTTGTGGAGACCACTGCTGCAGTTTGTTGCCATCTTGGTTAGGAATTGTAGGAATGGAATCTAACATATCTGGAAGGTAATAAATTGGAAGACTCTGTAAGACATACAGTTAAAAGTAATAGGACAAAATCAGTATATCTATGAGATAAGACATCCTAATATGTTTGTGATTTCAATATGAATGGGGAAAAAATGAAAGAACTAAGTAATAAGCAGTTTGCAATTTATGATGTATGAGTAATAATTATTTATTCAGACCACTGTCCTGAATATATGAAAAAAGCTGTCACGTTGAAGTTAAACCTTATGTGTTTATAGATGGTAGCTCCTATACATGTGATAAATAAATAAAATGCTTTTTCATCATCATTTTCATCATCTGTAATTTATATTTTTATCTTCATAGAAATTCATCGAGTTTCTGTTTATATTATTATTATATATTATTATATTATATTATATTATATTATATTATATTATATTATATTATTATATAAGTCTAATTTGTTAGAATCGAAGAAGCTTGAAAAAGACAAAGAGCCTCAAACAGGCCAGACTTTAAAGATAAACATGATTTAATTATTCTATATGAGTCTATTAAAGTGTGTGTGAAGCAGGCTTTCAATGATTCCTAAAGTGAAAGCTATAAGATTAAACACTATTGGTTAAATGATGTAGTAAAGCATAGTTACAGATTTACTATTTCTGTTTCAGGGAAGAGTTTTATATTTTTTAAAATGATAAAGATGGAAATGTAAAAAAATTGGAAATTTTGTTTCTAAAGATACAGAGTTTTAATGGGAGTGATCATGTACTAGCAGTAGAGTACATGAGTTTCCAATCTAAGTTCAGTTTTGAATCCTAATTATAAATATTAAGATAAAACAAAAAGACTTAACAAAGACTCTAGAAAGGGCATTCCTATACTGTCACAAGTTTTACTTCCTAAGAACTTAATGACCACTTAACCTCTCCGTGATGATACAGAAAGTCTTTGATTTATGATCATTCAATCTCAGTTGTTAAATGAGATGGCTATTAAGTGAGTTGTGTCCAATTTTACAATCTTTTTTTTTTTTTTAAGATTGGTTAAGTGAATCTTCCTGGTTATTAAATGAACTATGTGGTTCTTAAGCAAATCTGCCTTCCCTCAGTGATGTTACTTGTGGGAATTCTGGTCATGTATCCGTGGGGATGCTACAATGGTCATAAGTGTGACAACCGGTCGTAAGTCACTTTTTCAGTGCTGTGATAACTTAAAACAGTTGATCAACATATGGTTGTAAGTTAAGGACTACTTGAATGCAAGTGTACACTCCCCACTACTGTATAATTTTCATTCATGCACTAGAGCCAGGGAAAAATAAAAAAACAATTATTGGTAGTCCCATTCATTCTTCCTTTACCACATTTGGGAGGAAAGGGAGGGCAGAGACAGGGAGGGAGGGAGGGAGGGAGGAAGGAAAGAAGGAAGAAATGAAATGAAATGAAATGAAAGGGAAGGAAGGAAGGAAGGAAGGAAGGAAGGAAGGAAGGAAGGAAGGAAGGAAGGAAGGAAGGAAGGAAGGAAGGAAGGAAGGACCAGACAGCCATTCTGGGTACAGAGAGGCAAATAATCTCTTAGCAACTTAAGGAAGATATCTTGGTTCTAAGGAGAATAGAAGTGGATGTTCCCATACTTGAAAAGCTTCCCCTTCTGCTACAAATACAGGAGAAATGCTGCAAAATTCTCTGTGCCAGGTTTTCCCGGAGCAGCTAATCCAGTCAGGCTGGAAATTTTAAATCAGATAATCAGAATGCTGAAAATAATGATTTTATGAGAAAATAAATTCTATATGAAACAGAATCCCAATATGGTTATAAAAAGGGATCTTTATAGGGAAATATTACAAAAGCTGTTGTGAGACTTTAGCTACAATATTCATCAGGCTCTTGTTATACTGCCTGAGAAAATGTGTGTCTCCTGCAGGATTCATTTAATTGCACAGATATGGAGCAAAACATATCTATGTAGGCTTCTCCTTTTTTAAAAGCCACATCCTGTTTTAAAAACACGACCTTTAAAGTATTTGCATGAAGCATATTGTTTTTAGCCTTAGCATTACTTGAACAGTGGATTTTTAAAAATGATGCTGTTTAAACAGGAACTATATTCTGAATCTTCTTCCTCTTAGGTTAAGATTAAAGAATTAGTCATTGTGATGTTCTGTTTTCTTGGTGTGTTTCTCGGTGGCATGTTTAATTTCCAAGGCAATTTCCAAGTCAAGGCAATTTCCCTTGACTTCACTTTTGCAGTTAATAACCCATCCCTTCCTAATGTACTTCACAACTGGAGCATACTAAATACTATCTTCAAGTTTGTCATTGTGGTTAAAGCATCAGGCTAGAAAACAGCAGACTGAATTCTCCTTTTCCTTTAGGCACAAAGTTGAGTGACCTTGAGCTAGTCACACTCTTAATCTTGGGAAACAGGCAATGGCAAACCACTACCAAAATAGTATCAAAAAAACTAGGGATTTGTCCAGGCAGTCACTAGGAATCAACACTGACTCAACAGCACGCGCACGCACGCACGCACACACACACACAAACACATTTGTCAGTATAGAGGTAGTCATCCTCACCCATCTCCAAACAGCTAGAGATAACTTCACTATGTTCTTCAAAGACATAATGCACATGAACCAAGACATGACAAAAACTTAACATAATTTTTTGGTTTTATTTAAAATACTTTCATAGTGTAAGTATAGTGTTGGGCCACAACATTTTGGAATGATTTTTTTAAAATTTATGTCAGTTTATCAGCTAAATAAGATCTATTTTGGTGAACAAAAAGAATTCACTTTACAAAGCACGTTGCATGGCAATGAAGCGATGCTGGGTGAGAGGTCTTCTACTGATATGGTCCAGCTGCAGCCACAGCTGTGCCCATGCCAGAGGGACTGTGCCTGTAGCAGCCTTGTACGAGCTCCATTGCCATGCAGCTGCCATCTGTCTTTTCACCTGGCAAGCATTCTCATTGGATGATTTTGTTTTTCAATTTTCTTGCCAGTTAACTCAGGTTTTAGAGTTTTAGATCAGTTTGGCGGCCTTGGCAATACAGTAGGGTGAAGTAATGATGAATTTGGACAGAGAAGTTCTGTTTGATTAATATTTTATATTATGCCAGGCAATGGAGTTTGTGAATATAAGCTTTAGCACTCTTTGGAAGTTGAAGAAACAATGCAACTTGTCAAGTGAAGAAGAAAATATGCCGTAAGTGTAAGAAATTAACATTCAGTCTTATTTATATATTCATATATGCAGGCTTCACGTATTTTTATAGCAAATCCAATTTCTGAGAATAAATACTTTTTAGTTTTGTAAACCTATAATGTGATCTTTGAATACTCATAAGTCAATATGCTTGCAATGTTGCAGTCTTTTATTAACACAGAGTCCCAATTTTCTTCTTTTATAATTCTGCTTATTATAAAAAAATATTGAGCAGAAGCTAGAGAAAGAAAGTGAGATGATCTTAATTAAATCCCATCTACCCATGCCATGGCATCATGATGATATATTTTCTACCTGTAGGAGCAGCAAATGTGTGTGTGTGTGTGTGTGTGTGTGTGTGTGTGTGTGTGTGTTTTGAAGAGATGCTCCTTTTGTGCTCCTACACATTGCAAAAGACCTTTTCTAAGTGCTATGCACAATCCTAGTATTACATACTGTATTTTCTCAAGCCCTTTTAAGACAAACAGCTATGAAGTGTAATGTAAGTTATGTCTCCCTGTTCACAGAACAATCTTCCCATATAATTTTTTATCTTTGAGGGCTTAAATTACAGTTCATTCACTTTCAGTCTGATAACACTTCAGTACTTCCACATGTTACTTGTATTTAGATTTCCTGGTTTTTGTCTACTTCAACCTTAGCAAAACATTACTTGTTTCAGGTTGCTGTCTCTGTAAACATGTTACACACAAATCGGCACAGATACTCTCTGTGTCTGTGTGTCTAATCAGTTCTGTCTGAATGGAAAATATGTACAGCTGTCAGCCAATTATTCATTGCTACAAGGGCTTTTAATTATTCATAATTATAAAGTACTTCCTCTGATACTAAATTTCAGTGCTAGAGGCCAAATTTTTTCATTCATCAGAGTTCTCCACTGAGATTAGTCTATTTTGCATTCTGTTTATAATGTATAACTACACATTTGCAGATTCCCAGTGTTTCATTATTTAACAATAGCTTATAGAGCCAACATTGCAGTAACCTCACAAAACATCTGAATGACATTGATATACATCAGGTGCTTTCTTTTCCAAATTTGGCAATCTATATTAGTGTGGATTTCAACTCCCAACATTTTCCAGCCAGTTCTGGTAGTTAAAGTCCATAAAAAATTGAAAAACATTAACATACATGATTCTAAATTACAGAAAATGTGTAGGTTGCAAAAGAGAATTTGGGAGTTCTGGGTTAAGGATGTAATTTAACCAAAACTGAACATTCACAAAAAGGGCCTACTCGGCATCACAACAGAAGCAAATCTGTGATATTAAATACATCCTAAAGCAGAACTTCAGTAAACCACATTTTATTTTTCTTATATTTTAAAGTTTTTGTGTTGACCTTGGTCACCTCTTCATTTTTTTTCTCCCATGGGTATTAGGTAGATAGCATTTGGAATGGTGCCATTGGAAGTTCTATTTCATGCTGTGCCATTTGCTTCCTCAGTTTAATTTCTGAATGGACAGCTCATTTATTTGCAGATACACACATTTTTGCATACTTGTTTTAGGTGAATTGATTCTAATCCCAAGTCTTAGCTGCTGCTGAAGTCCAGTTTCATGAATTTGATAATCAGCTACAGATGATGAAAGTATACCAGAACTTGGTATACATGGAATGTATACTTCAACCATTAGATTACATCCAGACCTGGTTGAAGTATTAAGAACTTCTTTTAATTTACATCATTGATTTATGTAAGCTTTAAGTCAGTGAGATTTCTTAAGGCAAAGAAACAAGGAGCTAAGTTTAATTCTTAAACTAAATATGTTTTTTTATTTAATTTGCTCTGTGAATATAACAATTGAGGGTTATGTAATAAACCCTGGTTAGCTAAATCATGGCTTAGAAAATTGTGTCAACCAGTCTCTGACTCAGACCCTTGATACAAGAAACATAATGACCGTCACTATTGACTGACACTATTTATAATTTCAGGAACAGTTCCTCCATGCTAAATCATAGCATTTGAATCTGGATCTCCTGTTTATGAAAATGTATTCCTTTATGAGGAATCCCCACCAGCTAGTATCTCCTTCTTCCCAAATATTCTGCTTTTGATTAATATGCTAGGATGTCCTAAAGACAAGTAATAACAAAGCAATCAATATTAAGATTTGTTGAAGCTCCCAGCACATTGTGATTTTACTTACATCATTGCCCAGCCAATTTATATCCTGGGGAAAATATCTTTGTATAATATTGACACAGAACCATAGAATCTCCAGTCAAGGAGAAAAAGTTCTCTCTGCTACCCATTAGTTGCTGAAAATATTTCTAGGAGGTCATCACTTTCTGAACCATAAAAACAAAAATCTTGAAAAGAAAATATCCATGGTCAGTGTCACTACACTGCAATATAAAACAGCAATGAGCTACTGGGATATGCTTGCATTATTTTTCTCATAGTCTGCTGTGCTGTTCTTAAATTTCAACAAATTGTCTAATTTACTGTAGTTTCAAAAACCTTTCTGAGGGCTCAACACCAAAAGTATAGAATAAGAGTGTGATAAGTGAGAGAAAAAAAGATCTAGTTTGCACTCTTCAGCATTGTGTGTTGAAGCCATCAAGAACTGTTACCAACTTAAAATCTGATAGTGCTTTAGATGCTGAACTCTGCTATTCTTCTCTTGTCTGCAGTCAGATACCGAAACCTCAGGCTCTGTGTCTGTTCTGTGAAATCAATTATGAGGGTATTTTTAGTCATTGCTGGAAGAAACAAGGTTACTACCAAAAGAAACAAGATAGGTTTTTAGGAGGTGACGTTATTTGCTAATCAACACGCTACACACTGGCAATGGTTAAGGCACTAGGCTAGAAACTGGGAGACTGTGAGTTCAAATCCTGCCTTAGCCAGCTGGATGACTTTGGGCCAGTCACTGTCCCTCCAGCCAACCACCATACAGGGTTGTTGTTATGGGGAAAATAAAAGAAGGAAGGAGTATTTAGGGGTGTTCGCTACCCTAAAGTTATTTGTAAAAATAATAAAGTTGGGGTACAAACACCCAAAGAGTGAAAACTGAAAACTGATGACATTTTGTGTCATGATATCACTCAAGTAACAAAAATTACATGCCACATTTTGTTGTTGAGTTATGACACATGGTACATCACTGAATGTTATTACCAGATACAGGATTTAAATATTTTTTTAGATATTTTATAGCTGTAAATTCTAAGTATTTCCAGCTCTGGCACTAATTCTTGCCTGGTGTATGTTATGTACAGCCTATCTAATGAAAATGAATTAGAATTTTTCCATGTTGTACTCTCATGAAAAAAATAAATGGTCTGAAAAAAAGGAAGTTAACAGAAGAAATATTAAGTATCTCTTTTTTATAATCCCATCTTTATTTGTACCTAGCTAACATAATTTATTAGGCTTTAAAAAAATAGCATACATCTTTTTAAAAAAATTAGAATAACCCAGTCCTGCACTATTGAGTCCTGCTGCATAGATTGCTTAGTAGGTTCATTTCCAGAATTATTATATTTGGGAAAGATAATTCTGTGACTATTTATCCTAAAATGTTATAAATCTCCCAGCAAGCCTTGTAAGGGAGAATGGACTAACTCAATCTTTGTCACATTTCTGTCAGATTTTTTGAGAAAACTCTTGGAGTAAAAATGAAACTCTCCACTAAAAATAATAACAAAAAAATTCTAACCGTATATTTGAGGAAAGTCCCTCTACAAATATAAAATGAAATTCATTTCAAGGCTGGGGTTGTCAGATCTGAAACCATTGCTCATGCAAAGAAATAGTACTGAACCTTGAATGTTAAGAATGATAAACTCTTAGTAATTAGAATACTGTGACTAGGACAGCAGGAAACAATTCAGATATCCCCTTTTCCCTCATAAAATACAAACATGATAATTTAAGAAAGAAATCTATGTTTTTTTTTAAATTACAGAATATGTTTCTGAAACTCCATATGAAGCCTGGATGATCAAACTGGAGTGGGTGTATATAATTTACCTTTTAAGGAGCAATGTTCTTTCTCACTTTGTTGTATCAAAGCAATTCAAGAAGTGGAAGTAGTTTAATAATTTGATTTACTTTGATTTAAAAATAAAATACTTTCATTTCCCTTTACTACTTAAAAGTAATTAAATGTGTTTATTGTTGTTCAGATGTGTGGCAATAACACATATTATTCAAATGAAATTTCAAAACCTGATTTATTTAATATATTTTGTCACCGACTACATTATATTTCCTCTTGTCTAAGAGGAAATATTCCAAACCCTGGGACATCATGGTGAATAACATTGGGTCTGGTCCACTCAGGAAACAAGAGCTACCGGTACTTGCATTTCTGGAAAGATGTTTATTGTTAATAGAGTAATTGCATTTGAAATCCTGATAAAACAACTCTCCAGATTAGTTTGTGCCTAACATAATTAAAGCAGAGTTACCCGCATCTCTTTTTCTTATTTTCTTCTTCCCCTGGACTTAGAAGTTTCTTGCAGCAGTCTTGTTTTCCTGCCTGCCAGACATTCCATCCCAGGGCCAGGCACTGATGTTGAACAGATATTCAAACACTACCTTTTCAATAAAGGCCTGTAGAAATTAGAGAAAAAGAGATTTCAAGAAGATATTGTGGCAGTGACTGGATGTGATATATTTGTATATTTGTTTGCAGATAGATCTTTCTTTTTTTCTCTTTTTTGCTTTTTCTTTCTCTCTTTTTCTTTCTCTCTTTCTCTTTTTCTTTCTCTTTCTCTTTCTATCTATCTCTATACTGTATTTCTAGCTTTCTGAAAAAAATATTTAGAAAAAAACTTTGCTTATACATTCTTATTATCTAATAATAATTCATAAAGGTGAATACTTTATATCCTTCTTTTCACCTTGCAGGAAGGCATTGGTATTTCCATTCTACACATCTACATTCAGCTTTAGCCTTTGTTTCTTTTTCTCCACCCAAGTTAATATCAAAATTCCTTTTGTCTTCCTGAAGATATACATAGTCAGTGAGCAAGACAGTCTCCCTTTTCATGTAGCATATCAAAGAATGTGCAATTTTACCTTTTCTTTGGCTATTTCTTCTGAGTGCTTTTAAAGGGTTCATAATGCCTTTCAGCAATAATAGTATTTTCCTGATGCTTGAAAAAGGTATAATCCAGCTCTTTACTGGGGAAAGTATGGGGTTGACTGCCAAATAGTTTATCCTGACAGAGACAAGGATGAATGCCAAGTTAAACAGAGCAATAGTACTTTTGTTTCTAGCAAACGACTTGAATTTAAAATGTGGCTAAGAATAAGAGAGTAATGGGGATGAATCAGCACATAGCTCATGGAAACAACTGAAATTAAAGCACACCATTTGGCACCAAATTCATTTAGAAGATAATTGCAAATAGTTATTTAGTACTGTTAAAAGAAATGTGGATATGTTTCTCAGCATAAAGAGTAGGTTAATGCAGCAATGTAATATGATTTGTATTACCTGCATATTACTTATCAGGTCCCCTCATCAGGAAATAATCAAATTGATAATGAACATTTTGAGCAGCCAAATCCATCTGATTATATTTTCAGCTTCACCATACCAACCTGTACTTAGCAGCTGTTGCATGAAGGGATAATGGAAATGGAGCCCCATCTCCAGAAAGTAATACAAAGGAATAATAGAAGTTGATTCTTTTTTTGTGTACTTTGTTGTCTCAGCAGGAGAGACCCAAACTTCTGGAACCTTTGGATTATGAAACAGTAATTGCAGATATTGAGAAGAATGTTGAAAATGATCATCTGAAAGACCTCTTTTTGTTCCCTGAAGATGACTTTTCAGTGAGTGATTGGTGTTTACTAATGAAGCTAAATGGCATCTATAACTTTGTCAAGATGTTTTTACACCTTGCACCATATGAGATAGTATTGTGATCAGCTTGGTTTCATTTTTTTAAAATTCAAGACACCCGGCTTGATGTAAAAATAGGATTGGCCTCTTTTTGGCCAAATAAAACACAATAGTTTCTTGCCCTGTACTTTTGACCTTTAGATTCAAGATTACTGAGGTAGGCATGAAACTTAGAATACCAAGAAGCTTTCAAGGTTGATGTTAGTTCATCAGGGTAGGTCAAATCATGAAACAGATTTTAAAGTTTGGCTGGAATCCACTGTATTGCCATAGGCTATAGTAACATATTCTAGAAAGAATATGTTCATTCTGTTTCCTGGTCTTAAAGCATAGTGTTGAAACCCTTGTCTCTGCCTCATGTCTCCAAGGCTATCTCCTTGAGTCTCTAGACGAGAAACCAAGCTAGTGAAAGACATCACATTCTTTCCCTTGGTAACTTAGGGGCACTATTTCTTGATTATACTAGGCTTATTAGGCTTATTTCTCACAAAGAAAATAACCCCTAAAATTAATGGGTAGTAATGGTTCATAGATGTTTTAACATTCATTCTTCACCTCTCTTTTATTCCAATGGAGATTATGAATGATAAAATTTCATTCATAAACCAAGTATTCTTTCTAAATGTATGAATTGTACACTGATACAGGATATATGCAGATCTCTCTGTTCATAATACAACAGCTAGAGATTATTTTTTTAAAAAAATGTACTATTGACATCTCATTTTGACTGCATTGTGTTTATTACAAGAAAAGCTCATAACAATTACACATTGTTCTGAAGTAAAGGACACATAAGATAGGAGACTATGTTTTTCAGTCATACTGTAGCTCCATTATTATGGAATAGTGTCCTGTTAGATATCAGATTAGCCCTGATCAAAACAGTACAAATGGATTAAAATATTAGATTAAATATTAAAGCATATTTAATATTTATTGGTTATTGGTTGTTTTAATATTATGGTACTTTTTGTAGATGTTATGGAATACCATTATGGATTTTCAGTTATTTTATATTTTAGTTTTTATTGTGGTATTTATGTTAAATATTATTTTGTATATCTTTAACTATGATTCTGTAAGCGACCATGCATCTGTTTGGATTTGACAACGTATATATCTCATAAAAATAAATAAATAAAATTCTTGCACCAACTCATTTCAGGTGTCCTCTCCAAAGTAGCTTAAAATAACATTATTTTATGAACAGGAAACAGTTCTTTATGTTGAGAATACTTCTGCTAAATTCTCAGAAGAAAAGCTTGTTTAAGAGAAGCTTCACAGAAATTTTCATATTTTAGGGTTTTTTGCAACATTTGAGATTTGCACTTAATATTTGCACATTTTGAGTAATATGGCATAGATCAGAATATTGGAATCTCTTGATATTTGAAAAATAGCATTTGTTTTCATGTACTTTTGTGGATTATGAGTTATTTAAGCAAGGACTGAATAATTGCCATATCTAATATTTTTATTAAAAATTAGACCTTAGCCTCTGTTGATTTTTTTTCACTGTGATGCTGCAAGCTTGACAAATTGTTTGCAGCTGGCTTCTCTAACACTTGTGGTTAACACTTTTCCCTATTTCCAATATTCATTTTGGCATTGGCATTGATAAGAATAATTATGTAAGAAAAGGAACAAGAGAAAACTTTTTCATTGGCTCCTAGGTGGCTTCCAGATTTTGCCCCATGTAACCACAGCTTTGCTCCAAAGCACCTTTGCAGTGCATACCTAATTATAATGATTCCCAAATATAAGTAATACCAATAAAAGAATTTTTCCATTAAATACAGTGTTACAAGCTTTTCTCTTTATTGATAATATCATTATGGGAGCAAAGTAACTTAGTCATTACTTTGACAATTATCCCCATGATTTTATTTCAGCAGTTTTTCATTAGTAAAAAATAATCTCCATATGAGCAAAGAAGTCTTTTAGCAATTGGGGAGCTAAACTGATGGTATCAGCTATGTCTCCACCAGCCCATTTTCATATTGGCAAAGGAGGAAAATTTTAAAATGAGCACAGGAATCTTCTGCCTTTTCATATTTTGTTACCCTCGAGGAAGTTATTTCTTCTAAGACACATGTTTCCATTTCTGGATTATGTTTGGCATCAGAGCTATGAAAAGGGAAAATATGTGTAATAAGCTTTGCATTCAATGAGTTGGACAAAGCTTGTTTGCAACAATCTCTTGCTTTAATATAAATACATCAACCATTGGTCTTGCAAAACAAAAATGAAATTATAGTGATGTATGAGGGAACACATATGACAGAGAGCAAACTGTGTAATTCACTATATTATAATAGATTACACAACACTTTGAAATTCTAAAGGTTTTCCAATTTCCTCCCCAAATTTTTCAATCAAAGGTAGCATTTTTCTTGGCAGATCCAAACGTTTAAAATAAATAGAATATCCATCTTGCTTTCCTGAAGATTATAATAATCTCTTTCAAATTGTATGAGTAGAAAAGAGGGGATATTTACACGTTAACATAGGTATATAAATCTCAATTTTATAGAATTATGTAAATGGTTTGTCATTATGAAACTGGTTTGCAGTTCTGCCTCTTAATTGTATCCATTTTGCTGTTAACAATATTTTACTGTTACGAATAAATAGTAAGTGCTTCTGTATCACAACTTGAAATGTATGTGTAAAGAAATGTATTTATAGTAATTCCATTACAGATTCAATTTCAGCAGGAAGTAAAAAAAAACAGCAGTTGCTTCCAGGGTTATTGAATTTAGTTTTCTATAAAATTTATGTTAAAGTGGCAAAACAACCCTTGCATTGACAGTTAAAAAGAAAGCTTCATTTTCCAGCTAAGCTAATTTGAGGTTGGAGGGCTATTAACCCATCCAATTTACTCTGATGAAAATTGAAGCAAAAATTCAGCCTGGTTGTGTTGCTTTTGATAAAAGTTATGAATCTCTGAAAGGTATCTTTTCAGAAGCATAATAACAGTCCTGGATGTTCAAGTAGGTTTATGAGCAGGAATAAAAAGGAATCAATATTACCAAAACCCTCTTATATACAACTGATAATACTGAAATTTTCTTAAAAAGTCTCTCAAATATTAATATTCTTAAAATATTTATATCTTGCCATTTTTCAGTTTAAAGGAATTTTACTATAGTAATGTGGATACTATATATTTCATTAAGGTAATATAAATTAGAAAAGGTCAGATTTTCCTATACTATTTTTAAAAAGGCTTTTCTATCAGTGGAAAAAATCTCTGCCCATGAAATTAGGGTTTGCTCACATAGATATCCATGCATTACTGTGGTTCTTATTCCTTGACTACTCAGGATTTATTTGAGGTAGTACACTTCCGAAAGCTGGATGCACAATATTCTATCTTTCAGGTACATTTTTCCACGTTTTTTCTTATCAGGAAAAGGCACGTTGTGAGTGTTGCAAAAGTCATTCATGGGTTCAAATAATAGCCCCCCCCCCAAAAAAAACAAATACAGAATTATCTCTTTTGTATTGTTCCAATATAGATCTTACCTTTCTGCCCATAGAATATTCATGAAAATGAGATGAAAATTGATGCATGATTGATCTGTGATGATTGAAAATATACTTTGCATGCAAATTCTTATGTAAGCTATCTAATGATGCTGTAATCATTAAGATGTACTGAGCCCTTAATTACCCTATTTGACTACCTATGTTATTTATCATTCTTTTATGTGCTCAGATGTGAACTTTTATTCTCTTTTTGTTGATTTCCCATTAGATAGCCACAATTCCCTGGGAAATAAAAACACTGTACTCATCAGTTCCTGAAGAGGCCGAACAAAAGGCAGAATATTTATTTGTTAAAGAGGTAAAGTTATCATTCTTTGCTCTACTTAACCTAGCATATACAATTTTTTTCATGAGATTTATTTTTTAAAAAAAATAATGCTGTGCTGCAACTTTCAACACCATGACCATTTTTTTTCTTTTCTGGGTATTGCTTTTCAGCCTGCAGATATTCACACTATGTTGTATCTGTTACTTGGCAATTGTTCTGTAGTTCTTCCTAGATGTATATTTGTGTCAGCACCTTGCTGTTCTTGATTGATCTCAGAAATATAAGCAAAATCAGACTTGCTTGTGTCTTTAGTGTTTGGTTTGTCTTTGAATAAAAAATTATCTCAGATGATGATAATTATTTTTTGAAACATTTAATTGCGTATAATGAATCAATTTCTAAGATTTTTTCCCACAATATTTAATTCTTAATTGGGATTGGACTTTAATTATTTGAAGAAAGGGATTAGGAGGAATTTGTGGTGGAGTGTACTGATCTCGATTCACAGGAGGGAGAAGGTGCATTCCGGAAGAATAAGGGACAACTCAGTTCAAATAGTTTGTCTGAGAGAAAGAGGGTTAAGACAGGCCCTCCCTAACAGTTCTCTGAATATAGGCTTATGAAGATAGCAGGGTTCTTTAGTTTGGCAAGATTCTGTCTGTAGGTGTAGAACAATAAAGAGTTTGGAACAATCATCACATGTTTTTCTTGGTTTTTGGTGCCTGAAAGATTTTGCTTAAATGGAAATGAAGATATAAATATTTAGGTTCTTATATCTCTTAACTTTAACTGGGTTTTTGCTGATTAATAGGGAGAATTGCAGATTTAGATATGGTTTATTCAAAAAATATGAGATTTAGAATGAAGAAGTATTTAGATGTATTTTAAGAGACAACAATAAAATGCTGATGTTGCTAGAGATAAAGGCGAAAGTTTCTTCTAATTTATGGGGTGTTTTCTCTGCACTAATATATATTATATTTTATTATTTATATTTCATATTGCTTAACAGCTCATCCCTTCCAGATATACAGTACATATCGTGTGTATGAGTGTATCTATCGGTCTCTGTGTGTAAAATTAATAAAATTATTGGGGAAAAAAGAATTCTCAGAGTTGTAAGTTTAAGTTATTGTCTAGAAATATATGTATGTGACCAGGAAGTCATTAGAAGTACACTCATTTTTGTGCTTTATTTTTTAAACTAATGTTTTCTTTTTAATCTACAAATCACTACATGATTTGTTATAAAAAGTAGTGCATAAGTTTAATAAATACATACAGTATAGATTGACATTATCATCACTGGGAAGTATTGTTGTGTCCTGAGCCTGCAAAAGCAGACTCGGGACATTGCTATGGTCCTGGGCATTTGCAAGCTGCCCGGGACCAGACTGAGTGGCGCCAGCCTTGCACACATGCACAAGGTGCGAAAGCACACCTTTCCTTGTAACTGTTTTGCCGGGGGATCCGGTCATAGATAAGAGGCCTGCGAGTCTCTGAGTTCGTTGTTGGAGTGAGTAGAAGAGAAAGAGCTGTTGGTTACAGAATGAGTACTCTTCATTCGCCATTAAACCAAGGACTTAACACTGGCGACGAAGGTGAGATGACTTGCAAGCTTAAAGAAGAAAAGCTGTAAGACTTACCCAAGGAGTCCTTGAGGAAGGGAAGACAGCGTTAAATTCAGCATCTGGCCTGCCAGTACAGCGTTGCTGCAGGTAAGCTCAGATGATAGACTCCTTCCCAGGCCTAGAAGTAAGGATGGCGAAGATAGGTCATTTGTCTGAATTCGATGTTGCCCACCCAGAGAGATGGGAGTCTTATGTTGCTAGAGTAGAAAATTACTTTAGGGTGAACCAAGTCAGAGAAGATGGCTTGAAGGCTGCAACCCTGTTGTGTGTCTGTGGTCAGGACGCATTTGAAATTGCGGAAAATTTGGTGGCCCCTGCTCCTCTAGAGTCTGTAACGTACACAGACTTAAAGAAGTTATTGAAAGAACATTTCCAGCCCAAGATGTCTGTCATTGTGTGGAGACACACGTTTGAACAGAGGGACCAGAGGGCAGGTGAATCAGCCAAGGAATTCATTGCAGCCTTGAGAAGAGCAGCCAAACCCTGCGAATTCAAAGATTTGGAAGAAAGGCTGAGAGACCATTTTGTATGCGGTTTAAGGAACAGAGACTTACAGCAGAGACTCTTTGCAAAAGAAGATATTTCATTCCAAGAAGCTTTGAGAGAGGTGACGGCTGAAGAAGCAGCAGGTGGGGCATAAAAAAAAATTTTGGCCTATCAGGAACAACCCAGAGGAAGTCACCATGCACCATGAGGGTGCCCAAGAAGGATTGGAGGAAGATCCTGAAGAAGAGGTGGATCGCCTTTACCAGTCCGCAGAAAGGAAGCAGAAGGAAGCCAAAGAAAAAGCTCCAGCTGCATCCAAATGCTTCGGGTGTGGAGGTCGCCATAAGAGAGCCAACTGCAGGTTCCATTCCGCCATCTGCAGAGGATGTGGGAGGCAAGGCCACATAGCATCCATCTGTTTGGGTTGCCAGAAGGTACAGCCTTGAGAAGAATTGCGTCTGAAAGGTACAAGCCAAAATAGGATGGGTTTCTGCGCATCGCGCAGAAGTATTTTCAGAACAGGCACACACAAACCCCTTAAAAAGAAGCTGTCACTTAAGGTAAGGTTGCAAGGGGTTCCTTTAGTCATGGAGTTGGACACTAGGTCCGTTCTTTCAATCATATCCATTCACACATTTAGAAAGATTTGCAACAGCAGTGGGTTCCAGGCCAAATTTAGGCCATCCAACATCATCCTAATGGATTTTCAAAATTCCAAGGTCTGTGTAAAGGGGGAGGCCACCCTTACAGTGCAACACAAGGATTTTGAAGGTCCATTGGATGTGTTGGTTATTGGGGGTGAATGAACGAGCCTTATAGGACTCGATTGGTTTGAGGCCTTGGGAATCCAGGTTACTGGGTTACAACATTTGCAAATGCTGGGCCTGGCAGAAGTCTGCGAGGATTTTGCAGATGTATTTAGTCCACAGCTTGGGTCTTACAAGGGGCCTCCAGTTTCATTGAGGCTTGACCCTACCATCACACCCATTAGGGTTAAAACTAGGAGAGTACCTTTTGCACTAAAGGGTAAAATTGATGCTGAGCTGGATAAATTGATCCAGCAAGGCATTTTAGAGCCTATAGATTCAAGTCCATGGGAAACTCCCATAGTCAAGCCTCTCAAGGCTAATGGGGACATACGCATATGTGCAGACTACAAGTGCACACGAAACAAGGCGCTGCAACAGCATGCGTACATAGTACCAGTTGTCAGCCATATTTTGGTCTCCCTCAAAGGGGGGTGAGTTTTTGCAAAGCTAGATCTGGCACAGGCATATCAACAATTATCTGTTGATGAAGCAGCTGCTGAAGCACAGACCATTGTAACGCATAGGGGTGCATTCAAGGTCAAGAGACTGTAATTTGGGGTAAATGTAGCCCCTGGCATATTCCAAAGTGTCATGGAGAGTACACTGAGGGGTATCCCGGGAGTTTGCCCTATTTTGATGGTGTCCTTATTGCTGGAGAATCTACTCAGACTTTACTAGAGAGGTTAAGGGCTAAAACTAAAAAAAGACAAGCGTAAGATAGGAGTCACTTCTACTGACTTCTTAGGATTCAGGATAGATGCTCAAGGTATTCATCCTGCTGAATCTAAATTGAAGGCTATACAGCAGGCTCCTAGCCCCAAGTCTAAAAGTGAGCTGCATTCTTTTCTGGGTCTCTTGAATTTTTACAAAGCATTTCTCCCCCACAAAGCTGCAGTAGCTGAACCTTTACATAGGCTTTTAGACAAGCACGCATCTTGGCAGTGGACAAAGGTCCACGAAAAGAGCTTCAATGAGGTCAAGGCTTTGCTCACGTCTAATGCTGTGCTTGCACATTTCAATGAGCAGTTGCCTGTCTGCATTGCCTGTGATGCATCCCCTTATGGGGTGGGAGCTGTACTCAGCCATTTGAGGGCTGATGGGACCCAGGTTCCTGTTGCATATTACTCCAGGACTCTATCTTCTGCTGAGCGTAATTACGCTCAAATAGACAGGGAAGCATTGGCCATAGTAGCTGGAATTAAGAAATTCCATGATTTTTTATATGGCCCACATTTCACGGTCTACATAGACCATAAGCCTCTGCTGGGGTTGTTTACAACCAACAAACAAGTCATGATATAATGCCTGGCCTGTGAATAATATATGAATTTAATTGTTTAGTAAACAAAGTTTTCACTTCAGCTGTTTTTAATTAAAATGTTTGAATCTTTGCAAGCTTATGCATTTTTTTTAGTTTTCATCCTATACTGCATGGGAAAAGGAACTTGAAAACTACAAGACAAATTAAAAGAAGCCCAAATTCTGAATCATTGTCTTATTCTAGTTCTGATTATTGGGACTGGGTATATTTTGCAGATTATGATAATCACCCTTACAATCATCAGGTTTTTTAATACTGCTAATTCTTATAGAGTAATAAAAAATAAGAAATAAATAATTAACAACAGACAGTAGATTGAGTATTCTTAGAAAATTAATATCATGCATCCTTGATATGTGGACTCCCAATTCAAGCTTCCACAATGCAGTCTTTTATGTTTGGTTATATATATGATAACTCTATATTTAAGATTGTGGAGCAGATTTCGTTGAGCACTTCCTATCTTCAAGAACTTATTTTGATAACAGTATAAATATAGTCTCCCAGGAACAGAGCAGGTGTTCTTTGTAAGTGTGCACTAACAAAGGACAATCATATTTATGTTTGGATGATAAGATCAGTTTAAATTAATCAAAGATTATTCATAAAGCTAAGAGTTAAATTCATGATTTTAACATCAAGTGAAAATAAAGAATGGCCATCAGTGAGAGTATTTTACTGTTCATTTTATAGAACTAAAAAAATGGTCTCCAGCAGCACTAAAAAAAAAAGTGGCTTACATCTGGTCATTGCCCTCATGACCATTGCAGCATTCTCATGGTCACACGATCAAAATGTGGGCACTTGACAATCTATATGCACTATGAATAATACTAACAACAATCATAGTAAATATATTGACCCGGGGGGAAGAATCAATAATGACCACTATGGAGAGCTCTAAGCTAGACTATTACCATTCATATATTATTCACAGGCCAGGCATTATATCATGACTTTTGTACATTTGTACATTCCTGGTTTAGCTGAATTCCTGATTTAGCAAGGGCTGCCTTTGACAAAGTATCCTATTTCTAGCTGTGATCTTCAGAGAAATGAGCAGGACCTTGAAAACTTCAAAAACTGATGCTCAGCATAATAACAAGGCCAGTTTTGGCTTCATTGTCTTTCTTGGAATAGAGATTCATTTCAGAGTAGAACTTGACACATTTTTTTTAATCTGAAAAATATTGCAAACTGGCAAGGTTACAGCTCAACTGAACCTTCCCATGGAGCCAAAAGAGGTGTGAGAGTTATGATGCAATTGGAAATGCTGGAAAAAGGAATTATGATTTCAGTGGGAATTTGGTTAATGGAATTATGCCAGGATATAGTATTTAAATTTTCTTCTTAAACTTAAACACACATTCCACGTATCATCTCCAAGTGTGTATCTATTTAGCCAGTACAAAGCGATGCCTCAGCACAAAATATTAGTTGTACTAGGGTTTTCTTCTGTTTTATATGGTGGGCATAATTGCCAAGATTCAAAATGAGGATATTCTGAGTTCCATCTCTATTATGTTCTTCTAATATTAAAATATTCCATTATTTTAATTATTCCACATATCTTATTCCGTATATCTGGAGCTACTGTATGTGTGTCATGTGGCATTTCCTAGGTAAGCTATATTTCCTTATTTTATTTTATTTTATTTTATTCTGTCTACTTTGATTTTCCTTCTTCTATTTCTGAAACAAAATCCCTCTCCCATTTATAACAGAAATAGTCTAAATATTTCTTGTCAAACATTCCGCACTAAGTAGGGCCTTGCAATCTCAGAAAGAAAAGAATGAGTAAGATCTTGTATGTTTGGTATTGAGGCTGTAGTCCTTTCTCTCAGATTCCAAAAAGTAAGGAGATACCTAAGCAAGAAACAGAAGAAATGCTCTAAAATATCCTGATTATGCAAGCCATGCAAATTAAAACTGCAATTAAATTAAAATAAAATATTTAAATCAAATGGCATTGCACAAACAGCATATGTTGTTTCCTAATGAAAAAGACTAATTTTGTTAGTGAAGTCTTAGAAAAGCTAGAAGTCAGAGAGTAATAAACTCTGTGTGATATTTAGTGCTTACTTTTAAATTGATTTTAAAATATATTATTTTTAATGTAGAGAAGTATTCTTTCTGCCTTGGTTCATCACAACATCACAGCAGTTTGGAGGCTGTTGTGCTGCCAATCCCTCATCCCTTCTCTTTCTGACTTAACTGAGTTATGGGGAAGATACTTGAAATGTTATTGTAATGAATTTTAATCCTTGAGGTTAACCAGTTGAAAGAGTTAGTGCTATTTACAGTTCATTATTCATTCTCATTATTTCCACCAAATTTGCCAAAGATGAAGAAGCAACAGTTTTCTGATGTTTCCCCACAACAGCCAATGGTTGAATCTTTTATTAAACTGAATGTGTTGAGTCCTTGACGAAAAGCAGACACGAGAAGCAGTTGTAGTTCTCAGTTTTCTTTATTCTGTGTTCAGCTCACAAGTAGATGGCTTCAGCAGCTCCCAAAACCTCCCAGCTTCTTATATAGACATTTCCCGGGTAAATGCGATACTTTTCCCGCGCCAGCACCCGCGCATGCGCACGGCGCTGGCGACAGCCTGTCTGGTCCCGGGCAGCTTTGCACCTGCCTGGGACTGCCTGCAAACGCCCCGAGCCGTTTGCAAGGCTCGGGACATAACACCCCTTTCCCCCGGGCTAAAACTACTACCAACATATAATCATTTATTTTATGCAGTGTTCTGCTTCTCAGTGCTCCTATCGTTGCCTGGCTTTTGTTTAACAAGCAATGTTATGTAATCTTCTAAGTATTTAGGAAATTTCCTTGCTCTCTGTGACCTTCTCAGCTCTGGGTTTCTGACAGGTGTTCCCTGACTGAGGGGTGACAAGAGCCTGTTCCCCTTATCATGCCTTGGTGCCTTCCAAGGACTTTGCCCCAATGCCTGGCCTGCTTGCTTGCCCACCGGGCTCGTCAGGCCAGGGCTTCTGTCACCTTGTGACCTGGTTGACCTGCCTAGCTGTAGGCCCTCGGGCCCCTTGAACTGATAGCCACTGCTGGGCATCTCTATAGAACCTCCTAGGTCCGTCCGAGACCTGTCAGGAGGCTGTCCAATCCCTAAGCCCCGTTCTGTGTCCGGGCTCGTGTGGGTCTCTGTACCTTCCCAAAACTCAGTTACTCCCTGATTTGAGCTAGAGGTGTTGCGGTCGGGACTTGGTTCCTCGACCACCTCCCTGTAAGTTTGACCCCCTGTAGGATTAGGGGTAAGGTCAGGCCAACTTTGGGGATTGTGTGCCAGCTCTGTTGCGGGGAATGATTTGTTGGGATGCTCCCGGGTATCCTCCGTGACTGGAGTGTTGTGTGATGTGTGTGGAAAGTGAGTATGCCCCCGGGGCGACTCCCTGGCTGGAGTAGGCGTGAGTGCCTGTTGTGTGGGTAAGCTCCATGAATTCCTTTTCGGAGCACTTGCGGAAGCTTGAAATGGGCCGTCAGTGGCTCCATCAGTGGAGATGGGCAGCAACTCGTGCCCTTCCCTTTGCTCCAAAGGGTCCCCCTCCCCCCCTGGAAAAGACCCAGGAGTCTCATCTGAAAAGTCCCGCCTAGGGCGGAGTTGGTCGATGTGCCGACGCAGGACACGACCGTTGTCCAGGGCTACCTCGTAGGAGAGAGGACCTGTGACCCTGGAAATAGAAGCGGGGACCCACGTATGACCAGGCCCGTAATTGCGAGCCCAAACCGGGGCACCCACAAGTAGTTGTCTAGGTGCCCTAGTATGTGAGGTAGATGAGGGCAGTCTGTCCAGATGCAACCGGTCAAGTTTAGTAGTAAGTTGACGCCCCCAACGAAGTTCAGCTGGGCTTCTCCCTGTAGAAGTGGACGGTGTGGTGCGATAAGAAAGGAGAAAGTCAGCCAACCTGTGATGCCAGTCCCCGTAGGTGAGTCTTTTCAATGCGTCCTTCGTGATGCGCACCATACGTTCAGCCATACCGTTGGTGGACGGGTGGAAGGGTGCAGATGTGGCATGACGAATCATGTTAGCCTGTAAGAAAGCTTGGAATTCGGAGGAAGTGAATTGAGGGCCGTTGTCAGACACAATGACATCTGGAAGCCCGTGTGCAGCAAAAATCCCCCTCAGTACCTGAATAGTCTTTGCAGTGGTGGTGGATGAGACAGGTACAACCTCAAGCCATTTTGAATGGCTGTCAACAAGGACCAAGAAGAACTGGCCCTGAAAGGGCCCAGCGTAGTCAATGTGCACCCTAGACCATGGGGACTGTGTTTCCTCCCATCTATGCACGGGAGCTTGGGGCATCTCTGGGCGAGATCGTTGGCACAGGTGGCATGCATGCACCTTAGCCTCAATATCTTTATCTAAACCAGGCCACCACAAGTGGCTGCGCGCAAGAGCCTTCATACGAACAATGCCAGGATGACCCTCGTGGAGGGATTCTAAGACCCTAGTCCTCATTGAGGTGGGAATGACAACTCTGTTTCCCCAAAGCAGACAACCCTGAGAAAGGGACAGCTCGTTCCTTTTGGACCAGAAACTATGAAACTCAGGACTAGGGCAGTGCTCAGGCCAACCAGACAAAACCCAGGAACGGACACGTGAAAGTGTGTGATCTGTACCTTTTTCAGCGGCAACATCCCTGGCACTAAGAGGGAGCTCGGGCAAGGCTTGGATTGATAGAATGTTGACAGCTGGCGCAGGGTCAGCTTCTACTACTGGCAGAGGCAATCTACTGAGGCCATCAGCATGGCCCATTTCTTTTCCAGGCTTGTGGAGTAAGGAAAAATCATATGCAGACAAAAAATAGACCACCTAAGCATTCTAGGGGAAATGATTTGGGGAGTCTGCTTACGTGTGGTAAACAGTCCCAGCAGAGGCTTATGGTCAGTGAAGACCGTGAAATGCCTGCCATATAGAAAATCATGGAATTTTTTAATTCCAGCAACAACAGCCAGAGCCTCCCTGTCTATCTGAGCGTAGTTGCGCTCAGCAGAAGACAATGTTCTGGAGTAATATGCAACAGGAACCTGAGTTCCATCAGACCTGAGTGGCTCAGGACAGCTCCTACCCCGTAAGGGGACGCATCACAAGCGATGCACACAGGAAGGGACTCGTTGAAATGTGCAAGTACACTGTTAGAAGTGAGCAAGGCCTTGACTTTGTTAAAACAAGCCTCATGTGTTTGTGACCAGTGCCACACTGCTTGCTTGTCTAGTAGCCTGTGAAGAGGCTCAGCTACACTGGCTTTATGTGGAAGGAAGGAATTGTAGAAATTCAGGAGGCCCAGGAAGGCCTGAAGTTCGGCCTTAGACTTTGGCCTAGGTGCTTCTAAAATAGCAGTTAGTTTGGATTCAGCAGGGTGAATCCCAGCAGCATCAATTTTGAACCCCAGAAATTCAGTACAAGGCACCCCAATTTTGCATTTGTCTCTTTTGAGCTTGAGGCCTGTTTTCCTGAATCTTTTTTTTTTTTTTTTTTATTGAAATTTTTCAAAAGTTTTACAAGTAAGAATCCACCCCCCCTCCCCAACCACCCCACCCCCCCCCCCCGACTTCCCAGAACTGAATATAGGATTATTTAACAAATATTTTAAAAATAACATTTGCAACTTATAAAATAATTAATAATAATAATAAAAATCACAGTAATAATATATATAATAATAATATACATAACATGAACTTTAAAATGAATAATATATACTAAAAAAAAAATAAAAAAAGAAGAGAGAGAGAGAAAGAAGAAAGAAGAAAGTAGACGAAGAATAAAGCATATATATATAAAAAAAAAAAAGGGAAAAAAATATATGAATAATAATACGTAAAAAATGTATATATATAAAAAAGAAAAAGAAGAAAGAAAGAAAGAAAAAACAATCATTACAAATTATAAAAAGGCTAAATAATATTTTTCCATATCCAGATTTTGTTGTATAAAATTTATCCATTTTTCCCATACCGCAAAAAATTTTTCTTGAGATTGCTCCTTTAAGAAAGCCGAAATCTTTGCCATTTCTGCCAAATACGAAACTTTATGAAACCATTCTTGTAAAGTAGGCAAAGATTCCTTCTTCCAATATTGTCCTATTAACAACCTAGCGGCTGTAATCAAATTTAACATCAATATAACCTCCTTAGCATCACAGTCAATAACAATACCTAGTAAAAATAATTGCGGAGTAAATTTTACCCTCCTTTTAAAAATTCTTTGAATATTCCACCATATCTTAATCCAAAAAGCTTTTATATGCTTACACGTCCACCAAATATGGTAATAGGTAGCATCCAAATATCCACATCTCCAGCATTTCGGCTGTAGATTAGGGTACATAATGGACATTTTCTTTGGGTCAAGGTGCCATCTATAAAACATCTTATAAAAATTCTCTCTTAAATTTTGCGCTTGTGTGAATTTAACATTTCTTATCCAAATAAGTTCCCAAGTATCCATTGAAATCGTTTCACCAATATTCTGTGCCCATTTAATCATACAATCTTTAACTAGTTCAAGTTCTGAATCTAATTCCACTAAAACCCCATAAACTCTCTTAATATGGGTTGGCCTTTGATCTCTTACTTGTTTTAAAAAAATTCCATCTTCTCTAAGCCAGCCCATTTTACAATCCATCTTCCATCTATCCACTATTTGTCTATATTGGAACCATGAATAAGTTAAATTTTCATGTGTTAATTCTTCCAAAGATTTTAACTGCCAGTCTTGGCCATCCCATCTTAGTAACTGTACGTAAGAGACCTTGTCCATATTTACCCCTTTCCTTATACCTTCTATGGCATGCCGAGGTATAGCCCATAATGGTATTTTGAAGTCACTTTTATAATACTTTCTCCACACTCTTAGCAAAGAGTTTCTTATAATATGAGACTTAAAAACCCAATCCACTTTTTTATTAAATATTAAATAGGCATGCCATCCAAAAAGTAGGTCCCAGCCTTCCAAATGAAGTATTTCTGTATTTGTTAAATTCACCCAGTCGCTAATCAATGTCAATACTACAGCATCATAATACAATTTCATATTTGGTACCTTGAGTCCACCTCTCTCACGAAAATCTTGCATTATTTTAAGTTTCACCCTTGGTTTTTTCCCTGCCCAAACAAATTTATTAATACCTTTTTGCCATTCATCTAAATTACGTTCATTCTTTAAAATAGGTAACATTTGAAACAAAAAAATAAACTTTGGCAGGACATTCATTTTAATAACTGCAATTCTGCCCATAAGGGATAACTGTAAATTATTCCAGTTTTTTAAATCCTTCTGTACCTCCATCCACAGCTTTTCATAATTATTTTTATACAATTTTACATTAGAAGCAGATAATGTAACCCCCAAATATTTTACCTTATCAACAATTTCAAAATCTGTTAAGTTAACTAGAGCCTGTTTATCACCATTAGTCATGTTTTTGGCTAATATTTTGGTCTTATTATTATTAATTTTAAAGCCAGAAACACGTCCATATTGTTGAATCAATTGTAATAATTTCACCACCGAAGAAACAGGTTGAGACAAAGTAACAACCAAGTCATCTGCAAAGGCTCTTAATTTATATTCTTTTTTATTAATTTCTATTCCTTTTATTTCTTGAGACTCCCGAATTTTAATCAACAAAATTTCCAGTGTTAAAACAAACAATAACGGAGACAACGGGCATCCCTGTCTTGTTCCTTTTTCTATTACAAAAGCCTCTGACAAACCCCCATTTACAATAATTTGAGCAGTCTGTTTTTGATATATATTGGATAATACTTGTAATATATTTTGTCCAAAATTCATCTCCTTGATTAAACACAGCATAAACTGCCAATTCACTTGGTCAAAGGCTTTTTCAGCATCCAAAATATCAGGCCTGCAGAGACTTGGTTATTCTTTTCTAAATACTCTAATAAATTAATAATTTGTCTAACGTTATTCTTCATATACCTTCCAGTTATAAAACCCGATTGATCCCTATGTATAAACTGCTGCAAGATCCCCATAAGCCTGTTAGCTAAAATTTTTGCAAAAATTTTATAATCCACATTTAAAAGAGATATAGGCCTATAATTTTTAGGCAAAGTAAGATCTTGACTATCTTTTGGAATCAATGATATAAATGCATTACGCCAGGATGGAGGGATCTCTAACCCCTGTAATAAATTATTAAACAGTTCACACAACGGTTGAATCATCTCTTCTACTAAAGCTTTATAATAAATAGATGTCAACCCATCCGTACCCGGCGCTTTGCCCAATTTCAATTGTTTAATAGCTGTAACAATTTCTTCCTTAGTAATTAAACCGTTAATCTTTTTTTCCTGATCTTCTGTTAATTTAGGAAAGTTAACTTTGCCTAAATAATTATTTATATCTGTAATTTGAATATTAGTACCCTTATATAATTTTTGATAGTATTCTAAAAAAGATTTCTTAATCAATTCTTTCTGATAAACCAATTTACCATTATAATTTATTTTATCTATATTCCTCTGTTTCTGTTTTTTTCTTAACTGATAAGCCAACCATCTCCCTGGTTTATTAGCATTACAAAATGTATTTTGTTTCATAAATAGCAAATTAGTTGCAGCTTGATCAGCCATCAGCATGTTAAATTGTGTTTTTAACAATTTTAAAGCTCCTTTAACCTTTTCATCTAAGGGATTTAAAATTAAAAGTTTCTCTTTTAATTTAATCTCCTCTTCCAAGTCTTTCCGTTTCTGAGTCTGTTTCTGTCTATGCAAATTATTCATTTTTATCAAAATACCACGCATGAAAGCTTTACTTGCATCCCAGACCATTGACATTGATGTTCCCTTGTTCATATTTAGAGTAAAATATTCCTTTAAACATTCCTTTAATTTATGAACATTTTTTTCTTGTTTAAATAAATTCTCATTCACCCTCCATGATCTCCTATCTTCTTTCTCTACAAACAGTTCCATCCAAACTGGACTATGATCGGACAATGTCCTAGGAAAAATTTTTACATTCTTCACCCTGTTATATAAATCTGTTGTGATCAAAAAGAAATCAATTCTTGAGAAAGATTGGTGTCTATCTGAAAAAAACGTAAAATCCTTTTCTTCTTGATTACGTTCACGCCAATAGTCTCTCAATTCCCAATCTTCTTTCATATCAAAAAAGGCTTTAGGTAATTTAGCCTGTTTAAAAAAGGTAGAAGAGCCTTTTTTGTCCATTTGTATATCTAAGACACCATTCCAGTCTCCCATTAAAATCACAGATCTATAATCCAACAAAGTTATTTTCTGATGTAGTAACCTATAAAATTGCTCCTGTTGCTGGTTTGGTGCATACAACCCCACAATAAGAATTTTCTTGCCATATAAACCAAGTTCAAGCATAACATATCTTCCGTAAGGATCTGATTCTAACAAGGTAGCAGATAAATTCTGTTTAACATAGATTACCACACCCCCTTTCTTCCCAGGGGCGGGAGATACAAAATGAGATCCCAAGCGAGGATTATTTAAATATTTTTGATCTTTAGCTGTAATATGAGTTTCTTGCAAGCAAATAATATCATTGTTATGTTGTTTCAAATAGTGGTAAATTTTTTTTCTCTTTTGAGGAATGTTTAATCCATTAACATTCCAGGACAGGAGCTTTGCCATCTCCCTTGGCCTTCAGCCTGGAGAAGATCCGCTCAAATTCTGCTGCTGATGAATATGTAGCAGAGCTTTTGGTCTTGCTCCTCCCACCGGCACTGAAGCAATTTGCTGAGTAGATTCTTCAATTTCTTTTTCTTTTTCTTTTTTCTGTTGTTCTTTTTCTTTACGTTTATGTGCTGCACGGGTCATTCTCTGTTCTTTAACTTCTGGTTGAGACATCCATACCACCTGTCCAGCAGTCATCATCCCTGTACCTTCAGATTTCTGTTCCATCTCTTTGTCACTCAAGACTTTATGCATCATGGGCAAAGGAGAGCCTGCTCCCAGGACCATTTTATAAAATTCCTTAGCTTTAGCAACTGTATTAAGTCTATAACGTGTCCCCGCATGGCTCAAAACAATGCCCATCGGAATCTCCCATCTAAATGGCATTTGTCTTGCTTTAAGTTCATTTACTAAAAAAGCAAAATCTTTTCTGCTTCTTAAAATTTTAGGTGGAATTTCCTTTAAAATAATAATATCTTGGGCAGCAATCTGAAATCTTTTATTATAAAAAGTTTGTAGAATCTGATTTCGCAAAGACTTCTTAGCAAAATATATCACCACATCTCTAGGCAAATTCCTCTGTTTTGCAATCCAAGAATTAACTCTATAAATTCTTTCCACATCCCCACGTAACTCTTCTTTATCAATATTCAAAATAACAGCCAAGTCATTAATCACCATTTCCATCAAATCTTGAGTTTTATCTTCTTTCAGACCCCTTATTCTCAAAGCATATTCCATCTGTCTATACTGGAACATAAGAATATCATCTTGTGAAGTCTCCACTTTTTTCTCCATATCTTGAAATTTATAATCCAAAAGTTCAACTGTTTCTTCAATTTCCTCTACTCTGGAGTCCAGCTTCACAACCACTGAGGCCATTCCAGATAGAGCTAGAAGTATATCATCCCTCAAAATAGCATTATTCTGTTCTAAAAGCTCCTTCATCTCTTTCTTCATCTCCTCCTTAGTTTCAGATTTATTCTGGTCCAAAAGTTGTTTCATTTCCTCCCTAAACTGTGAAACAGCACTTACCATTATTTCTTTAATGTCTTGTGCTGATGTGCCAGATGGGGGAGGTGAAGGTGGAGTGGATTTAGGTTGCTGCACTGAGGGTGCCTGTTTTCCTGAATCTTAACAGAACAGCCCTTAGCCTTTCAGCTAGAATGTGTGTGGAGTCTCCTGCAATTAAGACATCATCAAAGTAGGGGCAAACCCCCGGTATGCCCCGTAGTGTGTTTTCCATTACGCTTTGGAAAATCCCAGGAGCGACATTCACTCCAAACTGTAGCCTTTTTACCTTAAAGGCTCTCCTGTGGGTCACAATAGTCTGAGCTATAGCAGCAGCATCATCAACAGGCAGCTGTTGATACGCTTGAGCTAGGTCAAGCTTTGCAAAAACGCGCCCCCCCTTGAGGGAGGCCAGAATATGACTGACCACAGGAACAGGATAGGCATGTTGCTGCAATGCCTTATTAAGAGTGCATTTGTAGTCAGCACAAATGCGAATGTCCCCATTTGCCTTTAGAGGCGTGACAATGGGGGTCTCCCAAGGACTGGAATCAACAGGTTCTAGGATTCCCTGTTGGATCAGTTTGTCTAACTCAGTGTCAATTTTACTCTTTAAAGCAAAAGTGACCCTTCTTGCTTTAATTCTAATGGGAGTGACAGTGGGGTCTAGCTTTAAGGACACAGGGGGTCCTTTGAATGTGCCCAGCTGGGGGCTGAAAACATCTGCAAATTCTTTGCAGACTTCCTGTAGGTCGAGTGTTTGTAAGCTGTTGAGTCCTGTGACGTGTATCCCCAGGGCCTCAAACCAATCGAGTCCTATGAGACTCGTTCGTTCACCCCCTACTACTAATAAGTCTAGTGGACCTTCAAAATTCTTGTATTGCACGTTAAGGGTGGCCTCCCCCTTAACACACACTCTTGAATTTTGAAAATCTGTTAACACAATGTCAGAAGGCCTTAACTTGGCCTGAGTTCCACTACCGGAACAAATCTTCCTAAATGTATGCAAGGAGATGATTGAAAGGGCAGACCCTGTGTCTAGTTCCATAGTTAATGGAACCCCTTGTAGCTTCACCTTGAGTGACAGCTTTTTCTTAATGGGCTTGTGTGTGCCTGTCCTGAGGATGCTCCTTCGCGAAGCGCAAAACCCTACCCTATTCTGGCTGGGGACCCTGGTACCTTTCAGGCGCAGTTCTTCCTGAGGTTGTACCTTTCGTCGGCCCAGACACACAGCTGCAATGTGTCCTTGTTTGCCGCATGCCCGGCAGGTAGCGGAGCGGAACTTGCAGTCGGTTCTCCTGTGGCGACCTCCACAGCCGATGCACTTGAGTGGAGCTGAAGAGCTTCCCTTCTGATTTCCTTCCTTCGTGGGGTGGAGACGGTCGACTTCCTCGTCCGGATCCTCCTCGGAGTTTCCTTGGACGTCTTCCTGGTGCACGGATGCAACTTCTGGACTGTTCCTGATCGGCCGCATGTTTTTGACGGCGCCGCCTGCTGCTTCTTCTGCGGTGACCTCTCTTAAGGCATCTTGGAAGGACAGTTCTTCTTTGGCGAAAAGCCTCTGTCGGGACATAACAGAATGTCTAAAACTGAATCAGTCTAAACAAAATTTTCTTCTCTTTGAGTCTTGAATATAAAGTGTTTAAATGTTTATTTCCATCTTTAACTCTGGAATTTGAATTGGAACTTAGCTGCTTAATTAGTTTTATATCAAAATCTCCATTTCTCAGCAACTACATTTGTTTAATTTGTCAATTAAACACATTGAAATGATTTCCGTAAAAATAATATTTACGGTTCTCTGCTGTAGAATTTGTTTTCTGTTTGTATATAATGAATTTATTACACTTTTTCTCAGAACATGCAATGATCTTTCCTTGCCTCATCCTTTGCCCCTGAAAAACTGGTTGCATAGTAAAGGAAAGTAAAGAAGGAGCTGCTTCTTCTTAGTTTCTACCTCCAAATCAACCATCTATCAACCATAGGGTCCCCACCAATCTTCTCTTGTCAGGGGGAGAAAATACACATTCCAGCGACTAAGGAGCTGACAGAGATATCAGTGAAGCATAGAGCTGCTTTTGTTAGAGAACTAGAACTAGCCATGTGATAGGATTAATTGATCTGAAAAAAAAACCCAAGAACAGACAACACTAGATGGCAGATAAGATATATTGTTTAGAAATTTCTCATTCTTTGTTGCCAAGATGTCTTCATTTGGTTCTTTGCAGTCTAGATCTGATAGCCCCATTGTGTGACCTCCTTCCTCCTAATCTGCTGCCTGCCCTTTCTTTCATGTGGGTTTGAAGTTTGGTACCTGAGATTTTTCACAATGGATGGGTGGGTGGGAAGGTATCTGAGAGGTTTTCTTGGATACTGAAAAGCTCTGTGTATGCTACTGTTCTGTGACTATGTTGCAGGAAAATATTTGAAAATAAAATGATATATGGACTTCTAGGCAAAGTAAGGCAAAATAATTGAAATAATATCACACTTATTTTGGTTACATGTGATCATATGCTATTAATAGAACCAAATATGCCATTGTAATATGCTTTTCTTTTTGTATAGCTAACCCGATATCTTGGGACTTATTTGATGCCTAGAGTAACCCAATTTTGTCTAGAGACTTAAATCTTACATAGCTGTGGACGAACACAGCTGTTTTTTATATGAAAAAGATAATTAGTTTTATTTTCAGTTCAGAATTGTACTTCCGGTATTTATCTGTAGGATGATGTCCTCTTCTCCCAGTATCTCCTGGTTGATATATGCCATAAAAATATCAAAGACAATTTCAGAACATAACCAGGGACTTTTCCAGCTAAGTCTAGGATAATGACTCGCATCAACTTTACACTTATTATATTTTATAAATGTTGATAGGTGCAAAGTGGGATAAGCAATTTGTTTATTTCTATTTGTAGCACTCTCTAGTTCCTAATTAACTGGCAAGAACAGTTTTCCTGAGACATTTTGTGCACATCTAGGGCAGAACAATCCAAGCTCTAAGAAATTCGTCATACTTTTTTTTAAGTTTAATCAAGGCAGTTAATGTTGTTTGAATGTTCTTTTTGTTTTGCCTATACAAGCTGTAAAATGTCTATGAATGCAATTCCTTCTACTAGTGTGTAAGAACTGATATTTGTACATGCCAATTTTGAATCTGTTTACAAACACTCAAGCAGGCAAGGATATAATTGAGAATTAAATCTATGTTGATTCCCTACTTTTGCATAACTGTGCCATTGTCTCACATATAAGATTAGCAACAGACATATCAGCAAAAGAAAGAGAGAGGGAGAAAATTGCCTGTTTCTTTAATAATGTGCTTTTTGTCTGTCGCCTACTAGAGAATGAATAAAATGTGGGTTCTGTTCTATTCTAGATCCAACTCACTGAATGATCTTTCTCACAGGCTCAGATAGTAGTACGTGTTACTGATAATCAAATGCATATATACTATGTAACCCAAACTTTTGCTAAACTGAGAGAAAAGTGTTCTTGTTCCACTAATCAGCATTGTAAGGACTGGTCCTGCTGCATTTTATTAAACTTGTTCATATGCAACTCAAATTGCATTTCTAAGGAAGAAAAGAAATAGCAGCAAACTAATATTGGAATTTCTTACTCCTCATTAGGCACTGACTACTTTTATTTATTAATTTTAGTTCTTACTTTTAGATGGGCAGCCAAAGCCAAGAACTGCAACTTATCTAAAGCTATTTAAAGTTTCTGTCCTTCTGATCAAATTAGAACTTAGGTCAGTTTGTACTTGATCCAGCCACATGTATGATTAGATAACAGTGTACACACTTAGCATACCACAAAATTTGGTCTCTTTGTCATCTAATTATTTAAGTATTGTAGAATTTGTTTACATAACTTGCAATAGAAAACATAAAAATTTCTTCTTTAAATGACAAATGAACTGGTTGTCATTATCAATATACTATGTTCTCCATAGCATTTAGATACAAAATGTGTGACAGAAGCTCCAGCTTTCCTGATCATGAGCAAGCCAGCTTTTGGGATTTGCAGTAAGCTACAGATTTATGTTTGATTGATGCTTCAAAACACCAACAAGAAATTTTAAGAGGCTCAAAAACCAATTCATACTCTGGAGCAAAAAAACCTCTGGGATGATGTAGCATTGAGTAATTTTTATGTGGGAGAAAATATGACAGTTAAATTACAATAGATTGCATTATAGGCACAGTATATATTATAATAAAAACTGGTGTTTTATCATTGCTTTCAGTGGAATGGAAATATTATTTTCAAAACCAATATGTAGTATTAGGTGAAGAAAGACAATATGCTTTTGAAAATATAAGAAAATATAAGAAAAAGCTTAGAAGTTTTTTTCATAAAATAAAACTGTATTATGTATTGCAACCATTAATTATTCTATGCTTGTTTTATCAAAATTTTATCTGGAAAACCTCTTTAAGCTGTGTTTTTCAGTGACCTAATCTCATATGTGCTTCCCAGGATTGAAACACAATTACCTTTTTGAATTATTTTTATTTTCCCTAATGTTGCCATTCAGTTCTTAGGTCAATAAAGCGCATATCAAAAACTTCTGCTAGAGAAAGTTACCTACAAAATGCTTATACTGGCAACAGATGCATATTAAGAGTAAATGTACATTTGTAACGTACATACAAATATACATACATTCCAACCAAACCTAATTGATTTTCCTCCTTAATCTAATATTTTCTTCTTTATTGTTTTAGGCATGTAAATATTACAGTTCCCAATGGCATATTGTAGTCTACAAATATGAACAGTATTCAGAAGACTTTAAACATCTACCACAGTAAGACACTATGATTTCTTTTTTTTTCTTTTGAAATATTAAATTTAAACATAATTGTCTTGATCACACAGGACAACTGCCTCTGGTCTCCAATAAATTATCTAAGGGTACATTATGCAAACATTTCATGTTATAGTTATAATGTTTTACTCTTCTAATAAATGTCTAATTGTGCTGGAATGAAATAGAATCATATAGCAGCTGCCTTAAAGAGTTCTTTAAATTTCAGAGAGTACCACAGACCCCAAAATTCAACCCAGAGTTACAAATATTGGTGCTTTTAAGAGTTTTAGATAGATGTTTCTTGTTTCCTGTCCCAAACACCCTCTGAATTATTTCCAAAGTGCTATATAAACTATTGTGTAGAAGATGATATTCTGAATTCTATTATTCTCCAGCAACCCACAGCTTTATAAAGATTCTTATTAAAACAAAACCTTCATCTAGAAAGTGAAGGCTATTCTTTAAAGCAAACTGTTTTTCACATAGCAGAAAATATAGGCCTAGGACCAGCATAGACTTGAAAGTATTAAATACTTCCCATTTTTAAAATATTAATCACACCTTGTTTTGAATTTTGAACAAAAATAATATGAACTAGAAGTGAGCAGTTGTATTATGGTGATGGTATAACTGAAATTTGAAACACTGTACTTGGATGATTCAATTGTTTCCATATCTGGAGGCAAGTTGTATTAGCCTATACATTGAGAGAAATATAGATTTGGAGCACTCACCCATGCTTAGAAGCATATTTTAATAGATAGGAAGCTTCTACTTTTCTAAAAATACATTTATGAGGAAGCAAGCAAATGATGTGGCTCATTTGGAGACAAAAAGTCTGGCATAGATTTTAAAGGCCCAATTCATGCATGATGTTTTATCCTGTAAACTGAGAAATAAAATCTAAGAAGTATTTAGTTCACTTTGCATTCTATGCCTCAGTCATGTGTTTAGCAACCAGCATAGGACTTCCATTAAAAGCTGACTCCTGAAGGGTTTTTCTTTTTAATAAACTGCATTTTTAAAAGGAAGAAACAATTCTTCATTCTGTTTTTAGCATTAAAGGTGCTTATAATTAAGGCTAAACAAAACTCAGTGTTTCTAATGTTTCTAATATAATTCAGAAATTCTAGTGAGATAGTCTTTTTGGTATCAGGAATTAGCACTTCAATAATGTATAAAATAATCAATCATAATCCATACTGTCATACTTTAAAAAAATAAGGAAAAAGGCATGAATCATTTTCCACTTTACAAGCAATGTGTCAAAACTACACATTAATTTGCATTTACTAAAATAAAAGTGCATAATTGAGATCCCAGATTGTTTTGTTCATGATTCTTAGCCCAACTTGTGTAATAGTCAACTAAAGGTATATGATCTCAATGGGAATTATTATACATGTTCTTTGAAATATAGTTTAGTTAAATATTTAATCAAGTATCTTAATTGATATTCAGTAATACCTCTGATTGTTATTAAGACAGTCCTCTCCCACAGTCATCAACATTTTCCTAGATGACAAAGGCATATTCTTGTGTAGATTCTCCTCTGGATCTCTATGATAGGTAACTGTAAAATGGCTAGATTGCAATATCATTTATTCATTCAATTTATGATACATCTTTCTACCCCAGCAAGAACTCAGGGTGAAATGAATACAGAATCAGTCAAAGTTAAAAGCCTGATGAAAAGCATGTAGTATTATATATGTTGTAAAGGCTAAGAAAGTTGAGAACCAATGCAATTCCCAAATTAAATGCATTCTGTAGCCTGAAAGTAGCTTGGAAGACTCTCTTCCCAATGTCAGAAAGACAAATCTGACAGTGAGGAAACCCTCAAATGAGTATCTTCTGCAAATCGTAACAGCTAGATAAGTTCATCATGCACAAGATCTTCTCTCTCTATTTTTCAGTGATAGTTTTTCCAGGACTTGGTGGCCCAATTTTATAGAGATTTCCCATTTCATGTCATGTCATCTCAGTTATCTGCAGTGAATTAGTCATAGACCTATCTAGCCATTTGGAGGAAAACATTAGGAAAGTGTTCATTTCTGTTGCAGAATGGATTTGCACTCATAAAAGTAATATGATGTTTTCTGATTAATGTGATGGGTTCTGCTTTGCTTTGGGAATTAAAGGTTTAAAAGATTTGCCTTTTTCTGTAAATAACTATTATAATGTATCTTACATTTTCAGTGTAACTGAAAGTCATGAAACAGCCCAAACAGAACGGAGTATGGACTAAGAGGCAACATAAAATGCATCTGGATTATAATTAAGAATTTATTTTTAACACCTCTGTTAATGTTTATAGAAACAATTGAGGTGTACTTCAAATATATTCAGATAATAATTTTCTCACTTATTTTGAGTCTTCCTTCTGTATGTTTTATGTTTTATTATATGCCCTAAGCACATATCTAATACTAAGATATGAGATCCATGCCCCACTCAGTGAAAGCAATCCAATATAGGATAAAACTAGAGGATCCACTTAAGGATTATCCAGCATTTCTCATGTAGACCGGTTCTATTTTTATGCTGTTATGTTGTGCTATGAAATTAAAACTATTATATGCTGTGGCTTGTTGGGTTTCATTCTATGTTTTTAATTCTTGTAAGTAATCTGTGATACAGCAATAGCACTATAGCTTAGGTTTATATACAACTTCATAGTACTTTACAGCACTCTCTAAGTGGTTTACAGAATCAGCATATTGCCCTCGACCATCTGGGTCCTCGTTTTACCATCCTTGGAAGGATGGAAGGCTGAGTCAACTTTGAGCTAGTAGAATTGAAGGAATCAAACTCCTGGCAGTCAGCAGAGTTAGCCTGCAATACTGCATTCTAACCCCTGCACCACCACGGCTCCATAGTTTTTTATGTTGTAGGAAAATATATAGGCACATACATTAACAGAACCTCTAAAACATTTTCTTCTTTAGGCATGAATACCGACCAGAGAAACTTCCTTCACATTCCTTTGAAATTGATCATGAAGATGTTGACAAGGATGAAGTAAGCATATGACTGTCCACTTTCTCTTTATTATTCATAAATGCTTCTACATCTAGTAGATCCCCAGTAGTGTCATGTAATGTGGCTTCTTTGTTACAGCTGCTGCCCTTGGAAAATCAAACCATCCAAAACTTGTTGGCTTACCACAAAGATCAGTTTTTCCCCAACACTGGGGCCAGGATATTAATGAAACTCAGGGTAGAGCTACTATGTATGATATATGCTTCATGTAGTTTTTAAAATTTATTTTTGCCCTATGTTTTTGTTGTTGTTGACCCATAGTTCCACTGGTAGATGGATAGCTATATAAATTTGTTGAATAAATAAATACATTTTCAGTTGTTTTTTTTTAAAGGAAACACATTTTCTAAAGAAAATTATATATCTAACAGTTCTGAGAGGTGTTACCATTATTAGAAAATGCATAGTTATAAAAATTTCAGCAGCATATTCTGAGTTTTTGTCTTGTGGGAAACAAAAAAAAATCAAAGAGGTATTAATGTCTTTCAATCAGGATACAACATCTCACTCATCTTCGAAAGGCGGTGGAGGAGGAGGAGGAACTGGAGTTTTCAGATCTGGCTGGCTTTATAAGGGGAATTTTAATAGCACAGTAAATAATAGCATTACAGTTCGGGTAAGAAAATTACTACTATTTTCTATTGTAAAAGGAGAGCAATGTTAGTTTCCGATGGCAAAAAAAACAAGAAACCTAATACCAAACTCCTTTTCATTGTTTAATATCTGTCCTCTGACATAATTCTCATCATCATTTTTTTCTTTGTATTTTTACTTGTTTTCTTAGCTCCAAAATGTAATCAATGAAAATATGTGTCAGCAGTAAGCATTTGCCTGGACATAAGCTGTACTGAATTCAATGGATGGTTCAAAATAAGCATATGTACTGTTTCAGTGTAAATGACAGTAAAGAGACCAGTTCCATTGTCTATCAAAGATTATTGTTCTTCATGATTATTAATGGTGTTTTATTTTCTATTTTCTATGAATTAAGCATCTTGTCAGAAATAATGTGTGTTATAGCCAATTCTGTTTCTTATTTTCACACAGTCGTTCAAAAAGCGCTATTTTCAACTGACACAATTATCAGACCATTCGTACATAATGAACTTTTATAAAGATGAGAAGATCTCAAAAGAGCCCAAAGGCTGCATCTTTTTGGATTCCTGTACAGGGGTGGTGCAGGTAAGTCAGCAGTTTTTAAAATATGGATATATTTGCTGTATAAGTGTCTTTATTGCCTCTGCATTTTCTCAGCCATTTTTAATTTTAACAGTTTTTTGCTCTTGAAGACTAGAATCTTTACAAATATCCCTTTTCTCCTAAACACATTGTACAATATGCTATATTCAGAACCTCTCATTGCCCATACAATATACTCCCTATGCTGATTCCAGTCTTTCATTGTAAAAATATAATCTAGAATTTAATTTAATTTTTCCGTATATATAAATGAAAAGACTTGCAATTAAGCCACATACCAAAAACAAGCAGAGCTTTTTTTCTAAGCAAATATTCATAAATCAAAATTCTCCATCATGTTTCAGTCTTTCTGTATTTTTATCTCCTTCCACCTATCCATGCGCGTCATCTAAGAGAATAGCCATATTTCCCAGACTTTGTTCAGAATGTTGAACAATATGTTCCAAGATTCATCTTCTTTTATTATAACCATTTTTAGAGTATAGCAACCTATGGATTTTTGCTCCTTTAAGTGGAATTTTAATATATAAAATGGAATAGATCTTAAAATTGCCAGTTTGGCTTTTGTTATGGCTTCTTAAATGTACCAAATGATGCTTTGTCTTTACATAAACAGTTTAATATAGTTTCTTGGTCTTTAAAAAAAAAACAACCTTTGCATTTTTTTGCTGAATGGTTCAATGTTTGAAGTTAACTTCAAGTTTGATTCTGCCAGAACGGTAATCCTGAAATAGATTTCAAACACAAGATCTGCTTCACTTTTTCTGAATCCCAATAATTGAAAAGCCCTTTTATACAAAGCAAAACAAAAACAAAAACTCTTTTCTCATTATTTTCCAGCTTTTGTTTCTCCTGTTGCTCTCTGTTGGGGAATAAAACTTAATTTCTGTTGAATTATCTTTTCCCTTTTGCTGTGAGTTCTGTTAGCTGATCTAAATAACTTTTTATCACTCCTGCTATCACTCCGGCTTCTTTAAAAGAGCAAGCTCTAGGTAAAATGGCTCAGGCTGATCAAGTGGTTCAGAGACTTTTGAGATAATTTTGATGTGCATACAGAAATCAGTGTGCATAACCATTTCTCATTTCAATTACAAAGAAAAGCTATCCAAATAGCTTTTTAACGCATGCCTAATGAGATTTTCCAGATCATGTTTACATTTTAAAACTGTACCATATTTGCCTTTGCCAAATGGAGAGAAAAGACACAAATATTTCCTGGTCCCATGCAGTGCTTCTGATTCATTACAGTATCTTAGTTATAACTGGTATTCATAGCTTTCAGCCACCTAAAATGTAGTACAGGTTTTATCTAGTTTGCTTATAAAAATGCTTTATTCTAACTGCTAAAAAGGATGGAATTTTGTAAAAGAGTCCAAAGGGCAATATGTTCAAACACTGTTTTTCTTTCTTCTACAAACAATGCACAATTATTTATTTAGTATTTAATTTTTATACTTTATAATTACAATACCCTTAGCAGTACATAGTAAATTAAATACAAATCAAATACACTATACTTGGTGCCATGTAATTTAAAACTTTATAAATTAAAACCAGCAACCAGCATTATAAATTGTACCAAGAAATGTTTTGGAAACTGGTGCCTAGCCTATAATCTCCATAACCCATTACTGATATCTACTGCCAGTCATCAAACAGGCAAAGAGGTTGACGATAGCCACAATCTAGAATCTCTGAGAATATTTCTAGTAAGTTAGTTACATCTTTAGTTTGACAAGATTCTGTCTATTAGGTGTAACTAAATAAAGGCTTACACTCAGATGGGTTTAGATCTGACAATATTAAAGCTATACTCTTGATGGAATCTAGGAACTCTCAGCCATTTGATTCCCATCTTTGTTCATGAAAAACAACTGTCTACAGTACACATGGGCAATCTCAAGATCTCTTCTTTCATCAGAGAGATTTCAGAGGTCCGGATCCAGAATCTGGATGATGTTTTCAGCCACAATGTCATCTCTCTCTTCCAAAGATGTCAGTTCGCTATAATATTTACCAGAAGTCCAGGCAAGCAAGATCTCCATGTCATATATCTGATCTCTTGGGAGTATGCTTACTTGCCTGAAAATCAGTATTGGAACTGTCAGATATTTGTGATGAAGAAACAGCACCTCTGGCAAGCTTTGAATCAATATCAGAATAATGTATACTCTCACCCCAACCACCAAAAGGAAAGTTGCTTGATAGTTGTCAAATATGGCCAAGTTCAATAAAGTCAACAGAAGCTTGTAGCCTCTTTCAGGCCATACCAATTCCAAAGCAAGGCATTGACCATCTTGGATGCTGCCACTATGCCCTCTCTCTCACCCAGTCAGGAAAGGTATAGCTTAGGCCACAGGTGACAGAGAAAATGCTCAAGAACATTTAAAAATTATATAGCTAAAGGGATCCTGAATAAATTAACAAGCCATAGAATTCTCCCATGAAGAGTCAAGACTTTAATGAATCTGAGTGACTTTGTCACTTCCGTAGCTAATAGTCATCAGGCAATCAACAGAATTGCTTGCCAGAGGTTTGGAAAATTCCTAAGTGCCTGACAAAATCCATCTGGATCCATAAGAAATCTGGGATAGACTATTTGAATCTGCCCATTTGCCCTGCATACAGTATGTCCCAAATGTCAGTCATTCCTGTCTTAACCATAAAGATGACGGCATTTTCTCTGCCACTTAAGGCCTAAGCTTTGCCTTTCCAGAGTGGGTGAGAGAGGACATAATGGCAGCATCCAAAATGATCAATCCTTTGCAAAGGGATATGTCTAATGCTAAAAAAAAAAAAAAAAAAAAAGACAGAATCTGTAAGACATACCAGAGATAACCAGCCAGAGACATGCCCGTACTTCCCATGGAGGCCATGAAGTCCTGAGCTTTCCCTAATACAGAATCATGGAAGTTGATATCATTCAACACCAAGAGAAAATGGCGTTGTTTTTAATCCAGAGTTTTTGGAAGTGATATCAAAACTCCATTTTTATAGCATATATCAAAAGTTAGTGTGGTATATCATTTAATTTGGTAGTTTATTATCATTAAGAAAGGTTTGTTTTGTCCTGTTAAGAATTGGACAATATCCATTTTAAAAGCCTTTAGACTAATACCTTGACAAAAATCCATCCTTCCGTTTCTCAATGTTTCTTCTCCAGTGAAAGATGCTTTAGTTTTGCTGTCTTCTTTTCCACAAGCTTTATTATTCTTTCAAATTACCTCTGTTACCATTTTTGTGTTTCCTTTATAATTAAAAGTAGTTGAAATTGACTTTTATGTTTCTTATTAAATCATTAAATCAACATGTTGACCATATTTAATTAATGAGATCAAATTTTAATTACATTTAAATCAAGCTTAGTGTTTTGTCCAGATCTATCTTACCCATATCTTGGGGCATTAACCCCCCCCCCCCAAGTATTATTCAAAGATCATATCCTTGAAATGTGACATGATTCTACTATTAAATACATGAAATAATTTTTCCATATTTCTAAATGAACCTGTGTCCATAACTGATCTGCATATTATCAGAAGAACCAGACTAAAACAAAAACTTACACAGTATAAAAACTGAAGAAGAGCAATCACTCAAATTAGTGTGTGGCTTAAGGAATGGGTAATTCCATCTCTAATATAAACTGGTCCAAGTCTGGGATAGCTGCTGCAACCTATCTGATGTGGTATTTCTCACATTCTTCTTGTATGTTCTAATGTTGAACTTTAAATTAAATGTGGAAAATAGTTCAGTTCTCTTTTTAAAAATGCATTTGAAAAATTGTAAACACTTGTATCTTTCTATAGATAATGCTTGATGTAGGTATGGAGGCAAACTTAAAACATCACCTGCCTATCTACAAGCTTACCTCCAAACTGGAGTCTTTATCAGACTTATCATGCAGAGACTCTAGGATTGCAGCTATGAAGTTAAAACTTTTCTGTAGCAACATCCTCTGAAATTTTTTTTTTTTCATGTTGTTCCATCAGTTTTAGACTGATAAAATTGATTTTTTTTTCTAGGATTAATTTTTAAACTCTTTTGACTCATTTTGAAAAACATTTTGTTTTTATCTTAATTTTTAAAACATTTTCTTAATTTTTTAAACTTAGTTTTATTATATTGATATTTTATCCATAATCAGTTCATAAATATTGAAATAAAAGTAAATAAAACAGTGAAATATTCAGAGCAGAAAGTCCAGTCCATCCTCCCCTTCCATGATTTTGCCTTAGTAGCTTTTCTTCTTTGTTTGTTTGTTTATTTTAACACACTGAAACTGATAACGGAATTTGAAATAGAAGTGGAAATATGAAAGACTGAGAAAAACCAAATTGCACAAATTCAATGTTTTTCTACTGAATAGAACGCTTTACTCCCAAATTTAAAAAAAAATGTGGAATTCTTGCAATTTCTGACAAATTAGGAAGTTTTCAAAGTAGGGACATTTGGGGTTGTATTCAATTGTTGAGCTGCACCTTCATTCTTCAAATGTATGGAAAGGATATACTAGATAAATATGTTATAATCTACCAGTTTTGGAACTGTCTGTGAGAAACACTGGTGGTTTAGTTTTCCTTTCCTTTGCTATACTGCTAGATCAGTTTAGGAAAAGAAATACATAAGATCCAGCTGCTCTCTTCAGCTGGCAGCAGCTGAAAATATTTATCAAGTATCTAAGCAGCTGTCTTACTTAAATAGTTTTACATGGGACTTTCCAACATGTAAAACTGAACACATTTTTTTTAGCAAATATTTGACAGTTCTGTGTAATAGAAAACAGGTGCAAACCATACTATTGAATCTACCGATAATGTTTCACACATGTGTCGTCTCTTAACAAAGCCATTGCCTGGCCATGAAGCAGTAGTTGGGAATTGGGGAGTCCTCAAATCAAGGACTTTTCAGAGACAGTGCCAGTCTTTCAAGAACACTGCAATTGTCTGAGTACCTTGATAGAGAAACAACAACTCTTTCTGGGATTCAGCTTCAGCTTGTTTCACCCAATCCAGACTCCAACAGCCTTCAAGCACAAGAACAAAACATCAAAGGAATCTCCTGCAGGTGTTTCTCATTAAGATTCTATTCAACAGACACATATGCACGCACACATACACACATGTGTGTGCGTGTGCATGTGTGAAAATATAGGCATCTGAACCAAAATATAGAAATAAGGAAGGTTGCTGTTAAAGGACCCATATGCACACTTGCACAATAAATGTACTGGCTTAATTTTAAAATTGTCTTTTAAAAGTGTTTATATGTTGCTTTTCCAATGTGCAAAGAAAAGCTCAAGTACTACAATAATTTTGATGTAGAACTCGGAAAGGTTAAACGGATATGAAGAGGTGCACACCATCTGGCATCTCTGCCCTCTTTTAACATTTAATAATCACTTGTTTGTCATCAGGCATAATGACATATTTCTGAGTATTGCCCCAAATCTCCCCAGAAAGCTTCTAAAATTATAGCTCTGTCTTCAAGCTGAACACCTGACAGGGCTCCTATTGACAGAATACAGAATAACAGAGTTTGGAGAATAGGTTGAGCCCCCTCTTCTCTGTGACAACCTCACAAAGATTGAAAGACTGCTATGATGTCACCCATAATCCTTTTCTTATTAGACTAGACGTTCCTAATTTCTCCAACCATTCAACGTACAGTTTAGCCTCCAGCCCCCTAATTATCTTTGTTGCTCTTTGCATTCTTTCTAGAGTCTCAACATCTTTTTTCTTTTATTGTGACCCAAAACGGTATTCCAAGTGTGGTCTTATACTAGTGCAGTATAAAATAATACTAACACTTCACGGGATCTTGATACTATCCCTCTGTTGATGCAGTCTAGGATTGTATTGGCCTTTCTGGTGGCTGCAGCACATTGCTGGCTCATAAGAATGCTAGCTTGAATTCTAGAGCCAACAATGGTATCTAAGTGTAATTGTATCTTTTTCTCCTTCTCCTCATTCAAGCATGGGCAATCCAGTAATTGTAGATCAAACAATGTCCCTGAACATCTTATTCATTGACTTTTTCCATGAAACATACAGAAAAAAATTGTTTCCAGTGGGAACATGAAATAAGAAAGTGTGCTATGCCCTTAAATCAATTTTGAATATAAAAAGATACAATAATTAAATATCTATGAAAAAATATCTGACTTACTTTTATGATGACAGAATGTCATTAATTTTCTCACTCTGTGTTGCTTCCGGCATTGAAAATAGTAAATTATACCAAGCTGCCAAAAAATTCCTTACCCTGTATTAAAGGATAACAGATTAACAGTTCTTATCTTACTAAGTAATTATCTTTTACTAGATGGAGACATAGATTTCCTGCCTTTTGCTTAATTGCTTTGGGGATATTTCTAGTTACATTGCATTTAATGCAGCAAAAATAAGGATGTCTGGCTTTTATGTGTGTCTGTGTGTATGTGAATCTCAAGTAATATTTGAATTCGTGATTTTTTTTTAATATTCAAGAAAGTAACATAGACAAAGATTTTTTCTTCTGAATAACATGAGATGAAGGAAAATAATCTGAGCACAGATTTTAAAGGAGTTCTTTCTTTGGAGATTTTGCTTGGAAAAAAATTGCATATGATAACAAGGGCTGTAAACTTGGTTATAAGGGATCCAATGAAATCAGCAGACTGATTAATTAAAGCATTGTAATATCAACAGTTTTCTATGTTTCTATCTAAAATAGTTGCAGATTTCCACTCTGTTGCTTTGCTAGCATGTGTTTCGATATTTGTTTTCTATTTTCTTCTGTAACTTAACTAAATGCAGTTATTTCAGCATTCTGAATACAGCTTTGTATGCCTAAAACTAATGAATATGAATTCATTTGTATCTTCAGAATAATAGATAACAGCCAGCCTAAGCAAGACTGGGAACGATTTCAGATATTATAGTTCTTCCCCCTTGCTAACTTCTATTTAGTAATATACTAATCAGAAAAACTTTTTGATTAACTTCTTTAGATAATATGACTCTGAAATCTTAGTGGTAGGATTACTATATTGAACATTCCAAAAAGAAGACATTTGGGAGTGAAATATGCATTTTTATTATATTAAAAATTATGGTATTTAGGCACACACACACACACACATACCACAGTAATACTTTTAAGTTAAATATATATGTGTGTGTATCTGTGTGTATGCATGAACACACAGGCTGTTGTTTATGTGGTAAATACTAAATGGTATCATACTAAAGTTCCCATGACAATAGAAGTCATCTATTTGTGAAATAGGGAGAAAGAGGATTTTGGGTGTTCTCCTATTTCCACTATAACTCCTGCACCCCAAAATCTCCTCCAAAGAACTTCTGTTTCTGGAGCACATCTGAAGTAAACCCAGGGATGCATAGATAAGAGATTGCTGAAATCAAATAATCTTCACATTCCATTTACCAGAATGGAGTCATTAATTTCTCTGAGAGCATTATTGATATATTCTTTCATAGCACAACTAGCCTTCTCGCAAACAAAAAGAATAAAATTAGGAAACAAAAAAAGGTTCCATTTATATGGGATTAAATTTGTATATATTTATATGAATGTGAAGATATTCTGGTGTGCCTAAATGAATCATATTTATGAAGTAGCCTGCATGAATAAGTGATGTTGGTGCTGCACAAAGAAGCCTCTTTTAATTGACCTCAGCCCCACAGAGGCATCTCACCATAATCTCCAGAAATCTAGGGCTACAAACCCCACCTACAAGCACATCGCCATCACCACCACACTGATTATCTCTAACAGCACAACCAGGTCTGCAGGTGATATGAAGTTCATCATCTCAGTCCTTCAAGTATATTTCAAGATGAGGAAGTATGTGCGTGCTTTATCACAGTGTTTTCAACCTTGACAACAACTCTTTTGGAAGTTGACATTCACATATCTTAAAGTTGCCAAGATTAAGAAATATTGCTTTATCCAATAGGAAGCGAGCAGAATCTTGTTTGTTTTTTTAAAATATCAACAAATATGATGAGATAGAGATTTAGAACCCATAGAAAGGACATGTCTAGGAAAAATTAGATGAACAGTAACCAGTGGTGAGATTCAGCAGGTTCGCACCACTTCAGAAGAACCAGTAGCTAATTTTTTGCTGCCCTGGCCCAGAATGGACTTCCGGAAGCAGCATCCACACAGAGAACCAATTGTTCTCATATTTGAATCCCACCACTGACAGTAATCTTATAAATGGTGTGGGTCATGTGGAAAAAAGGGCAAAAGAAAACAACTTTGCATATACAAAGATAAAGTTAGTATATTTAAACATCCTTTACATGCCTTAATCAAAATATTTGCAACCTTATTAGTACAAATGAGTAAAAGTTCCAATTATGTTTGTACAAGACTTTGGAAAACACACTGTTGAATTCACGTCCCTGTGTTAAAGGGTCTTTTTTCATTGGAAGTCTTCCTGTTCGTAAAATGCATAAGAGTTAAAGAAAATATTCACTGCTAATTTCAGTGAGGATTATCCTAAAGAACATATTAGCATTTCCTAAATAAAACAAGTCATGGAAATATTTAATCATTTAACACAGAATTTGCCACATTTCATTGCTGTAACTTTCTTTCTTTCTTTCTTTCTTTCTTTCTTTCTTTCTTTCTTTCTTTCTTTCTTTCTTTCTTCTCTTGAACCAATAGAATAATAGGCTTCGGAAACATGCCTTTGAGCTGAAAATGAATGACTTGACATACTTTGTGCTGGCAGCTGAAAATGAGCAAGATATGGATGAATGGATTTCTACTCTCAACAAAATCCTTCAGATAAATCCAGAAGGGTCCATTCAAGAGAGGAAAAGTGCTGACATCAGTGATCTGAGATTTGGTAAGTAGAATTTTTTTTTAATCATTCAGAATACATTTAAAAATTTAAACTTCATGAAGCATTATGTATTTAAATCTCCTGGCATTTTGAATCCCATTCCAAATCAATGTACAGTGTTAAATATTTTTTATTTTTAAGCTGCAAAGATTCCCATAGTGCCAGCTATTCTTGAATTCATTTTATTTTAACCATCTTTTATTATACATATTATGTCAGAAAAACATAAAGCATTCATACTCTAAAGATTTAAGGTACTATATGCAATAAGTTTGTCCTGTGATTCAAAATGTCTCTGTAAGACACAATGGAAGAAATTCATGTCTTTCATAAGAACCATACTTTACAAAAAGTTACTTCTCTTGCTCGATCCTTTTGACTGCCACTAAAGAAATTTATTTTTCAAAAAGTTCATATGAATAACAGTCCTATGTTCATTGACATTTATAAAATAAGTTTACTAAAATGCTTTGTATTATGACTGGGTTTTTTTTAATGTACATCTCTACCTGCTTGACGATTGTCCTTTTTTCTGCAAAGTCATGCTATAATTGCAGAACAGAAGATATATGATTCAAATAAGCATACACATCAGTCCCCATATATCACAGTGTTTCTCATAAAAACCTTTGGAAGCAAATAATCTTTCCTCTATTGTATGTATTTAAGATTCCGAAGACATTTGCCTGAATTATGACCATCCTGAAGAGGAAAATGATTCTTCAGAGAATAATTTGCATCCAGATATTACTAAAGTAAGAGATTATTCTTGTTAACAAGGTGAAAAAACCTTTATATATTATAAATATTGTTATGCCACTAAATAAATTTCAAGCTATAGCATTTAAAAGGATACTACTACTGTATGTCACACAAAAAAACAGTTATCTTTTGTTGTGATGATACTGTATATCATAGTGCTTTATTTTTACTAGCCATCACATTTTAGGGTAAAAATATTAGAATTAAAAATGACATCAGATCATTGGAACTAAGACAATGATTACAAAGCCAGTTTGGTATAGTAGTTAAGACATCAGACAGATCTTGGGCCAATCACTTTCTCTCAGCCCAGAAAGCAAGCTGTGGCAAACCACTTCTGAAAAAGTTCCCAAGCAGTTTCCAAGAAATCAGCACTGGTTCAAAGGCATGTGTGGTATACAGGAGAATGGAATAGCTATTTTGAACTTTTTAGTTTTCATCAACCAGACATACCCTTCTGAGATTCAAACCTGGGCTGTCTGCATGTTAAGCAGCTGTGTTAACCTCTAGGCCACAGGCTCTTTCTCACTTTGTCAGCTGTGTCAGGGAGGGAAGAGACAGGGGGAGGAATTACCTTGAGTGCTTTTTTTTTTGATGCACCCTGTCGACCCAAATATGGGAGAAAGAAATCTTTTGCCTTGTATCAGCTCAAACTAGAGCCATCCACAGGCAGCAGTCGCAACTGCAAATGATGTCACAGTTGCGACTGCTGCCTGTGGATGGCTCTAGTTTGAGCTGATACAAGGCAAAAGATTTCTTTCTCCCATATTTGGGTCGATAGGGTGCATCAAAAAAAAAAGCACTCAAGATATTTATTTATTTATTTATTTATAAATGTGTATGTGTGTGTGCACGCGCGCGCATGTGCGTGCACATTTGTGTATGTACAATAATATGTAATTATCTGTCTATCTATATATTTAACTTATCTATCATCTATCTATCCGTCATCCATTTATCTATCACAGTGATTGTTTGTATATCAAAGAATTCTTATCTTTGCAGTACCTCACAGAAACAGAAAGAAGTGTTCAAGAATCTCGAAACGTAGACCGGCTAAACCTTTTCTCTTTAGACCCTGACATTGCTGTAAGTAAAGTGTTTCTTTTAACTGCAAGATAAGGTTGAATAAAAGCAAGCAGCATAGTGAGTTAATTACCAGCCATGTAATTTTAATTGTTTTTGTTGCATATATTTCTACTTTAAGTCATTCTGTACAGCTAACTTCCAAGGATAGAAATTTACTCTTGACTGATCATACATCTGTATCCCAAAACAGTCTATTTTCTTCTACCTTTGTAAGATTCTTTGTATATTGATTTCAAAGAGCTAATTATCTCAATGTCCAATTCTAGTGCTCGAACACTCAAAGAAAGGAATTCACAGAAATGGATCGATTGCTCAAACCTTTTGAGGAGAAAGAGACAAAGCAAATCATGATAACATGCAAATCGCTTAGTCTGAATCTTCAAGCTTGTGTTTCTGATAATGAAAATGATCCAGTTACCAACGTAAGTTTGAAGCAGGTTGCAGAAGTCTGTGCCTCTCCAGTTAAGCACAGCGTGCTCTAAATATCAGTTGTTGGGAGCTACACTTAGTGAATTTTCTAGAACCATTATGACAATCATAGTGGTCTGATCTAGTGGGGATTTTATGTTCCTATGTGTTTTGCTGGTAATTTTAAGTAAAGTGAGCATACAAGGAGTCTAAAAGCAAAGATCTATGTTGTCATTATGCTAAGGACCTTGACATGAACAAGAAAAGGACAAGCTATTCCATTATATGATACACTGTAATATCTAATAACATTCATCTCAGTGAATATAGGATAACAGCCTCTTTTTCCAGAGAATGATTTCTGGACTTTATATTAAAATGACAAAAACCCTGATATCTGTTGGAGAAAAGGATTGTTTGTTATAAAATATTGCAAATAAAAAATGGGGAAAATCAGAGTACTGCTAAATATATCACTTGTTAATATTCTATTTAAAAGAAAAATGCAATGGATGGAACTACTTACATTCTGAACAATTTAGCTTCCATTGCTTTCGGCCAATTTATTGATTTTATTCATTGGCAGATACCAGCAGCTATGCTTTAAAGACTAGTCAATACATTTTTGCTAGGAAATAAATAAATAAATAAATAAAGATGGAAAATAATTCTACAATGAAAATGGAAAAAGTACATAAATGAATGGAATTCAGGCCAGGATGGTGTGTTGAGAAAATTCAGAAAGAGATAATAGGTTTTTCTTAGCTGCAAAGCATACGATGAAACAAGCAATATTAATGCATTACAAAATCAAAGATAAATATACCATGATTCAGTTTAGTAAATTAAGATACAAACAAATATTTCCTCTGTGCATTTTGTCCCCTATGCATTTGTATGAGTTAAATAAGGAAAAATATTTAAATCTCAGTTTCCAAATTAGAATCCTGGCCTACCAAATTAATAGCAAATCAGTAAATTAAATGAACTCAAAATGGTGGCTAACTTGTAGTTTTCTTCAAAATTCACATCTGTTTCTACAGTTTGAACTAAGTGCCATGTTCTTAGATTGATAACCATATTTTCCCAATTTGAATCCTTCTTTGTTTCTTTATGAAGGAGCAAAGCGGCTATATGTTATCTGAATATCTTACCCTAACATTTGAACATCTTAAGGTAGCATACAGTTATACGCAGTACTCTAATGAATTCACAGCTTAGGAAACTCATTAAACTCAGTAGACATATTTGAGATATATTCCAGTTTTTATTTTATTTTTGGTTACTTTTTATATATATTATTTAATGTTGTTATCTTATTAACTGTGATTTTTAATATGTTATTAGCCACTCAGGATCATATTTGTGACATGGATGGCCACACAAACAAACAAGCAAATAAATAAATATTTTGTTTACAGATTGAGCCCTTTTTTGTGAGTGTGGCTCTTTTTGACTTAAGGGACAACCGAAAGCTCTCTGCTGATTTCCATGTGGACCTGAATCATACTATTGTTAGATATATGATGTCATCCTCATCAGAAAATGGAACTGTTGAAACAACTGGCAACAAAGATGAAGAACCTCAGGTTAAAGGATTTCCAGAAGAATGGCTGAAGTATCCCAAACAGGTAAAAATCTGTTTCGTTCATAGGTATCTGTTTTGTGAACATCAACTGAAAGTTAATAGTAAATCAAATTGTATGTTAAGGTTACTTGAATTTGAATGATTGCAAAGCAGTAGCTGGGTAGCTACAAGTACTGTTGCCCTTCTATGAGTAATTTCTGATTGTTTTTGAACTGTAAATCCCATTATTCCTATCTGGATTGCTAGTAATCCTAGAGGACACCAGAATATTTTTTTCCAAAATGTCTAAATGCTCACTATCCCACATAAGATCAACGTTTCCAAATAAAGACATGAGAGAAAATATGGAATTATTGTTATCTGCAATCAGAATAAAAACTCCTTACAGTCTGCAATTAAAGTGATTAGAAAGATTACATTTGTCATCAGGTTTTTCAAGTGGGCCTCTTCTACCTCTTTAGTGTATAATCATCCATTATCTGATTCTTGCTGCTTATGTAAAGCTTTTCAGAGTAAAAGTCTGTTGCTTCATAAAGAAGGACGTTAGAAATTTCTATACCATCAACTGCCCTTTTAATATTCTATGCATCATTCAGCCATAGGTTTCAAACTCCTTGATATTGTCAACTTCTTAATAAAATATATCCAGTCAACAGAATGACTGATAAAATCCTCATTGCTTATCAAAACTCTTTCAGGATACTGCAGGCAGTAGCACATTTTGAAGCAAATGATTAGTAGCCACTTCTCTCATAGCCTCCTATAACTCCCTTTTATGTCATGTTTACTCCTCTAAAAATAGAATAAAATCTCCATCAGTGGAAGCAAATTGCTCTAGAGTTGGAAATTTTGTTAGAAAAAGGCAGAAGTTTGGGGATTAAGGCAAATTAGAGTTGAGGACATTTTTATGTTGTAGAAAAATTCTTTAAGTAGAATAACCTGTTTGTTGTATCTAGATTACTACTTACTGATTTTTTTTTCTACCCTCAGGGAATTTTCTCCATTAGTAACCCCCATTCTGAAATTGTTTTTGTGGCAAAAATTGAAAAGGTCCTCATGGGAAATATTGCTACCAGTGCAGAACCTTATATAAGAAACCCAGACTCTAACAAGGTAATGTAATTGGGAACATAAATGGCTTTCAAATCCTAAGGGTCAAATTAACTATTGACAAGAGAAGCCATCTCTGGAAAGAGCAGATTGTTTCCTGTTTGTTTATGCAATCTGCTTGCGCTTCTTCTCATTTTCACTTGAAAGAGTCAATTCTTTCTTTTTTATTTTTTATTTTTATAAAAAGTTTTTTATTTATAATACAGTTAAAAACAAGGATGGATATAATGTGACATTCCAAAATAAATATTCCTAACAGTTTGTTCCTCTTGATACATATAATTAATACATAATTCTTGATCTCTATATAATACACTCTATATAGCATATACTATACTCTATATAGTATATTCTTCTATACAATACAGTTATATATACAGTTATATATAATTCTATCTTAACGCTAATTTAAAATCCGAGCAGTTCTTGATTCACACCAGTGATAAAATTTGTCCCAGATCTCGAAATAGACTGATTCTGTCTTATCCTTCATTTCCATGGTGAGCCTATCCATTTCAGCACACAATAAAATTTTATATATAATCTCTTCTTCTGCTGGGATTCCTTTATTCCTCCAGTTTTGAGCATACAACAATCTAGCAGCCGTGAGAATGTGTAACATCAAATAGAACACTCCTTTGTTGTATTTGCATGTTTATGCCTAGTAAAAAGAGTTCTGGTTTTAATTCTACCACTAAGTTTAATATTTCTTCCAGCCATTTTTTAATCTTATTCCAAAAGTCACAGGCTCATGGGCACTCCCACCACGTATGATACTATGTCCCTTTTGCCAATTTACATTTCCAACATTTGGAGGAAACATTTGGACCCATTTTGGCTAATCTTACGGGTGGGAGATGCTACCTGTAGAACATTTTGTAAAGATTTTCTTTGTAAGATGTGGCCAGAGTAAGCTTCCTGTTTCTTATGCATAATTCCTGACAAATGTGCAGATCAAAATCCCTGCTCCACGTTAACATGGTCTCTTTTACCTGTTCCTCATACATTGCCTGATCTAACAAATAGTGATATAGTTTTTTAATCATTTCCTGAACCTTTTGCTGTGCCCACTGTTCAGCTGCAGACTATGCCATCTCTTATCTAACCACTCCCTAGGTAGCACCTTTGGGCCCAGTCTCCCAAGGTCATTCCCACATACCATTGCAGGTAAATATCTGACCCGCAGATAGAGAACTTGTGATAGGTGATTTTACCTATTCAGCTGCAATATTTGAGACTAGAAATCTCTCCTTTTTTTTTCTATGAATAAGCAAAACTTCTTAATGAAGTCAGTATAATAGAACCAATTGCCCTGGAGATTAGTTGTTTTCTCCATCAGGGGTATCTTCAAGAACCTTATGTCCTTTTCAGTGCTATACTATTTCTATATGTACAACTGTATTTAAATCACAGCTAATTGGGATTTAACCAATCTATTACTTCTTCCTCTGCTTATGTTGCATCATTTTATATTTTAAATTTGCTTCCTAATTTTTAGCATTGGTTGCACATGTGCTACTTCTGCTTTCATCTCAGCAATTTAAGCATTGAGCTTTTGTGCTTTCTGTTCATCACAAATAACTTTCATAAAACTTGAAAAGACTGGTCCGTGTGAGACATCCAAGTTCATCATGAAAGATGTCTGCTATTGATCAAAGATTTTTCAGTGCTAAGTATCAGGAATATCATCAGGCTGGAATTATCTGGCAACCTGCTGTGCTGCTCTAGTTCTGGTTTTTCTGCATCATTTTAAGTTGCTAGGTAGCCTAGGAGATCTTTTGTAATAATGATACTATAGTGCTTCATCACAAAGTCACCAATGGTCAAAAGTTAAATTATTCTGAATGGAGTCTGAAATGATCTTTCTTAAACTCTGTCTTTGATTTTATCTAGTGGGCCCTGAAAGTATTAAAATCCAACAAACAGTTTTGCAACAAGTTGGGAAAATATCGGATGCCCTTTGCTTGGTCTGTACGGTAAGTAATTACCAAGAATTATTAGCAATTTTGCACCTAGTTAGAAATTATAAAATACATTGGTTTATACAAGGCACAATATTCCCTATTTTGATATTCATACTTAAATTGATATAGTTTCTAACAGAAAATGAAATAGTAGTATTTGCTGTTCACTAAGGGAAATCATATTTGATTTCATTCTATATTTTTGGTATTTATCATAGGGAAAAAGATATACTTTGAAACCAGTAAAATAATAGTTTTCACACATTGGCAACAACACTATGGAGTGTCCATTCATCAACATTATACAAGCTTGTGAGAAATTGTAACAGCTAGGACAGGACCTAACGAACCTTATCTGGCTCAGCAATTAAGCAAAGTCAGGTTATTTTTTGGGTAGGATATTACTAGGAAACACTAGGGATGCAGGTCTCTCACTAGTCTAGATGTACGTTTACTATTTAACATGACTTGAGTGGCCTATTCCTATCAAAGTAGAGAAATAAAAGCTGGAGCTCTTTTGGTCCCAAAGCAAACTTCTTAGATGTTTGTTACTGACAACTAGAAATAGTACTTAGACTTATATACTGCTTCATAGTGCTTTACAGCCCTCTCTAAGTGGTTTACAGAGTCAGCATATTACCCCCAATAGTCTGGGTCCTTGTTTTATGGACCTCGGAAGGATAGAAGGCTGAGTCAACCTTGAGCCAGTGGGACTTGAACTGCCAAACTGCTGGGTAGTAGTAATAGCAGTGGCAGCAACTCTTCTCTTATCTCTTACCTCCTTCCTTCTGTGTCTGCTTTGGGCTAGGTCAGGACTAAAAAAAATCTACAACATAAAGATATATTTTATAACTAAATACGTTTCTGTGGCTTTATTTCATGTGATCAGGACTATCGAAGGCATGAAATGAGGAGCAAGGTGAAGTTGGTGGGGCTTCATGCCTGCAGGTGGCTGCTTCATCTCTATATTAATAATACTACTTTCAATAGTTCAATTGCTTAACATCCAATAACATTTTTGTGACAAGCTAATATGTTTTCCAACCCCTGGTGCCCATGAAGCACCTGAAGACAAATCACAGGATAACTTCTACCTTTTGGACTGAATGAATATTAATACCTTGTTGATATTTCTGCAATACATTTTTGTTTATTTGTTTGCTTGCTTGTTTGTTTATTAAATTGATATGGTGCCCATTTCACTTTGCAAAGTGACTCGGGGCAGCTTACAATTAAAATAAAATATATAAATTAAGCCTAGATTAAAAATATCAAAGTGGAGTTTTCCTTTACAAAATCTTACCATCTAAAAACATTTTTTTCCATTAGACACACACAACATACTACAGAAAAAGTGGCCTAACTGATGAAAAGCAGAAAGCTTGGATTGCGAATTTGGCTTCCAATGTTTAATTTTTGACATCAAACACTGTTCTTGTTTTAAATGTTTTCTTTTAAACAAGCAAACCAAATGAAATAACCTATATATTGGACAGTTTTAGAACAATCTTTATATAGCCTCTCAAGATCCCTGATTTTCCAGACTTGGAACTGAAAGTCTTTTATATTACAATGGACATTTATATATCCTGAATTTGGGGCTGATGCCATGTGTATTTTCCTGAGAGGCAATAATTACAACATGCCTTAGCATTACACTGTGACAAGTCAGTCTTCCATTCTCATATTCCTACCACAGCTGCCAAAGTTTGCAAATACAATTTGGACATGGAAAGTTGATTTTCCCACAAAATATTTTCCACATATCCTTTCCATTCTATTATTCTCATTCAAAAAGATTTAGAATCCTGTCTGCAAAAGATCTTAACATTTTGCAGAATTAGAGTATTCTTTATGGCAGATACGTATCCTCCAGTTCAACTGTGGTTTTGGTTTGCAGTAATAGAGAACCTTGCTCTATATTTTAAAAGGAAAAGCTTAAAAATAAAAGATGAAGAATGAAATCAAAATTCAGGAATTAATGGGGCTGGAAATTCACCTTCATGGAAACTAATTTTTTAAATCTACATTTTTAAAATATAAATACTTATTTTGGATGTTATCCAAAAGTTAGGCCATAACTATCCCTTTTTTTTAGCACGATTTGAGTACAGTTAGTTTTTGATTTACAATCATTCATTTAATGACTGTCTGAAGTTACAAGAGCACTGAAAAAAGTGACTTATGGCTGATTTTAACACTCACAACCATTGTAGCATCCCCATGGTCAGATGATCAAGATGAGGGCACTTGACAACTAGCATCCATTTATGACAGTTGTACTGCTCTGGAGTCATATGGTCACCATTTGCATCCTTCTCAGCTGACTTCTGATAAGCAAAGTCAATGGGGGAAGCCAGAGTCACTTAAAACCTATGTTTCATTCAACAACTGCAGTGATTCACTTAACCACTGTGGCAAAAAAGGTCATAAAATGGAATACAACTCAGTTAATAACTGTCATGTTTAGCAACAGATATTTTGAGAGCTCCATTGTGTTTTTAAAGTGCTGTTGTAACTTCATATGGTCACTAAATGAACAGTTGTAAACCAAGGACTATCTGTAGTCAGTGTGGCTAACAAAATTTTAAAAATAAAATAGAATCTAAAAAGTTAATACATCCACTGAAACTACCAGTAAAGTTAATGCTGGTACTAGAATGGCTGAGTTGATAGTGGGATAGACTTTGCTCTGGAGATCAGCTTGACAGTTTCCACTACTACTACCAGCCTTCCAGATATACCTCAGCTGGCAACCTCACCACAACCACAATCTGTATCAGAGAGAGAAGGCTCTCATTGTCTATGCTGCTCATAATTGAAACAGCCAAAAGGCAACAAGTTTAATAATTTCTATATTGTAATCTATGTTTTACTAGATGGCTGAGATCTTCCTTCTCCTCTAGGATGTACTAGTCTCACTGTTCTGTAAATCTGCTTGTAAATCTATATAAACAAGGTTACTAGATTTAAACAAAAATTAAAGACATAGGACATCTTTTGGCTGGAACAGTTATCCATTTGTTCCAAAACTAGCAAGCTTTCTGAAGAAATATAATCTTCTGCTTTCTTTCTTGGATTCCGTTTTTTATGGAAATTCCAAAATTTAAAGGCTATATTGACTTCTTAGTCTGTGCTTATCAGCCTCCAGTCCTAGCATTTTCTCAATACCTTCTTCAAGTCCTGCTGTTTTCATAAAGATAAGTTTGAGGAATAAGATAAGGAATGTTTTCTTCTGCCAGTTGTTAAGGGGACTATATTTTCAACAGTGCCAAATTTAATTAACAATTAAAAATGTAGGAAAGTGTCATTGCAGTCAGTAGGAAGGTTTAGGCCCAAAACATTTTCTCAGTCAGTGCTTCCCACAGGTCCAGAGAAGGTCCTTTTCCAATTGCAGGTAGACTTCGAAAAGGGTGGGGGATGGGAGAGGTGGGGGACAAATTAAGAAGCCTCTCCTAAAGGCTTCAACAGCTGCAGAGGTTGAAGCAGATAAGAGATTGAGAAACAAACCACAAGTTATTTAGAGCTTCAAAACTCAACACTAATTTCTTATACAATTCCCAAATTGTCAATGACAACTGCACAGAAGTTTTGTGACAGGCAGTTATATGTATGTATGTAATTTATGAATTTATCATGAGTTAACGGTCTGAAGGCTACATTTTTATTGTCGGAAGACATGGCTTTATCATTGTGCCTGAGAATTCACTGGTAATATGGATCTTGTTAGCTAGTTGCATTGTTAATCATTGTATGGATTGTACTCTCCTGTGTATTCACTTCTTAATTATTGTGATTGGTTTTTATTGCTTTTCATTATAGTGGTTTTCTTGTGACTATTAATGTTTTCTGTTTTTAAAGATATGAGCCACCCAAAGTGGACGTATGTGAGATAGGAGACTATATAAATTGAACAAATAAACTAATACGTTCCAAATTTCAAGACTAACCAACCTATTTTAGAATGTGTTGGAATAAAGTGGATTAAATCAAGAACTGAAAATCATGCCCAACATAACTGGCTCAGGAACTGTCACTGCTGACGCACTGACCATAATTGTGCTCACCACAGATTCTGCCTATGACACCAAGAACCAAATATCACTCCACGTCTGCTGATCTGCTCTTTCCCACTCAGTTTCCAGAATAGATCATTTATCAAGCAGTCTCAGTATCCTGATAAAAAGACAAACTGATAAGGGAAAAAAACAGAGTTTGTACAATGTACATAAAGAAAAAGTGAAATATTAGATCATTCTCATGATTCCCAATACTTTTAATCAGAAAAAGATACAGATTTCCAAATGCAGTAAGTGGCATTTTTTCTAAGAATAAATACAACTCAATCTTATTGAATCCCACTGGGTTCAGTGAGACTGGTTCCCAGGTAACTATACATACAAGTAACCTTAGTACTATTCTCATCTATTAGGGCCATGGCTCTTGATTTAATAATGTTATGTTTTAATATGTGACAATTGTTGAATACTGTGGAAACAATATCACCATCACTATTAAGTTCAAATTGTTCATGAATTGGAAATAATTAAACAAAACCCAATAATAATACAAGTCTATGGAAATTTACTTGGATGTCATTTTCATGGTGTTTCACATTGGTGTTATTGTGTTTAATAGGATATTACTGCCTCATTTAATTTCTGGAACATGAATAATTAAGAAACTATGAAATTAGTAAAAACCCTTGACTAGTTTTTACTAGTTTGATATACCTTAAAGCTTTGGGAATGATTACATGAGAATTAATCAGCAAGTGATTAATTTATCATCTTCTGTATTGTTTTTTCTTCCTGACAGGCCTGTCTTTAAGGATAATCAGGGAAATATTGACAGAGATTCCCGGTTTTCACCTTTGTTCAGACAAGAAAGTAACAAAATTTCAACAGATGATTTAATTAAACTTATAAGTGAATACAGAAGGTAAGATGTCCTTGGCTTAAGTTTCTAAGATTACAACATAGTACTAACTAATATTCATCAATAGCTTTTTTTGCTCAAAAGTGCCAATGGCAAAATCACTTATTGCAATGGAACAGTTTTCACATTAGTTACTTCTCTGCCAAAGTGAGTTTCCAAAAAACTTATCCAAGAAAACTGGAGAAGTGTTTCATACAGTAAAAAATATAATGGCTGCCTGAGGAAAAGAAAAAAGAGAACTGAGATGCAGAATAATTTACTGGAAAATTGTTAGATTTTGTTAACCAGAGTGCTCCCACACAAGGATTTGGAGCTTCTTTGATGGCAGTTTGGGACTTCTTCATCCAACAAGTTGGAGAGCTGAGCTCTTATTTCCTGCTCAACAGTTGTATAGTTGAAACCACAGCAAAGTGAAATATTTTAGTCCCAATTCTTTATTGAAGGGAAACACTGCCCCAAACTCTCCTCCCAGCACATAATTCTTCCTCTCATGAAATGGATGATGGGATTTTTGTTGCTGCCTAACCTGCAGCAGCTTAGGAATGGGCAGCTATTTTTCACTCCTCATTGTCTGCATTTCAAGATGGCAAAAGTGAAAACAACCACAGATTATGTTCAAATTGTTTCTATGAGTTTGGTTAGTGAAAAGAGCAACAGTGTGGAAATGTCCTATTTGCAGCTTCTGTTTTCCTGCTATACAACAGCTGTAAATAATAATAATAATAATATTGGAAGGGACCTTGGAGGTCATCTAGTCCAATCCCCTGTTCAGGAAAGAAAATCCTATACCATTTCAGACAAATGGCTGTCCAATCTCTTCTTAAAAACTTCCAGTGTTGGAGCATTCACAACTTTGGAAGGCAGTTTGTTCTACTAATTAATTGTTCTAACTGTAAGAAATTTCTCCTTAGTTCTAGGTTGCTTCTCTCTTTGATTAGTTTCCATCCGTTGCTTCTTGCCCTGCCTTCGGGTCCTTTTGTTTAAGATTCATCCTCCTTGAACAATACATCCTTTCCGTATACTTGCTTAGTGACTTATAAAAGCTCAAATAAGCAAGACTTGTTAATCTTCATTTGTTTGTTTAAATTCTAGACAGTTCTATATAGTTCCATGGGACAATTCTAAACGCTACTGGGCAGCAGAATTTCTCTGACTCCAAAAAAGATAATCAGTGTAACTCGAGCATACTGTTGGTTGCTTGCATGGTTTGTTTGGTATATAAATCATTAATAAACAATGGCTTATTTGGCCAGCATTTAATATGTTTTTCCCTTTTTTAATTGGTCTTATTGTCATAACTATGGATTGGTTAGAGGCTTAGAGAATGGGAGAGATGAATTAAATGTGAGACAAAAGTACTAACCAACAATTAAAGCCTTTAAGTCAATAACAAACCATGTTTCATTTATTGACCCCATTTGCACTTTTGGCACAATGTGTGAATGAATCTATGAAGAAAACATATTTGTCTTATAAGTCTCTGCTCAAGTCTTATTCATAATTTTACCTTGAAGACTTTCAGTACTGTTTTGAGATATAGGCAGAATATCTATTCCTCTCTTCAGCCATTCATTTTTCAATAACTTAAGTGCATGAACCTTGTGTTTAGCAGGCACCAATCTAATCCCAACTCTTTTTGTGAGTACACCCAGTAGAGAGCTTCTAACCAGCATGGCTGCATAAACAACTCTCTGATAAATTGAAAGACAAAAAGGACAAGTATAAAAAGTGGATAGAGGGGCACTTAACTAAGGCAGAATAGCAACAAATAGTGCAAGCCTGTAAAGATGGAGTGAGGAAAGCTAAGGCTCAAAATGAACTAAGGCTTGCAACAAAAGTCAAAAATAACAAAAAAAGTTTCTTTCAACATGTAAAAACAAGAAAAAAGTTAAGGAAATGATTGGTCCACTAGTAGAAGAAAGTGGCAAGAAGGTGACAAGCAACAGGGAGAAAGCAGAACTACTCAATTAGTTTTTTGCATCTGTATTTACACAAAGGGACAAAAAAACAGTCCAACTTATCAAAAACAGTACCATAATTAGATTAGAAACACAAGTTAAGATAGGCAAGAAAAGGGTAAGTGAGCATCTGTCCACTCTAGATGAGTTCAAATCACCAGGACCAGATGGTCACTACACCCCAAGGTTCTGAAGGAAGTGGCAGATATGATCTCAGAACCCTGAACTATATCTTTCAAAGATCCTGGAACACTAGGGAACTACCAGAGGACTGGAAAAAAGCTGATGTAGTTCCTGTTATGTCCTGAGCCTTGCAAGCGGGCTCGGGGCGTTGCAGGAGGTCCCGGGCAGGTGCAAGCTGCCCGGGACCAGACAGGCTGTCGCCAGTGCTTGTGCACATGCGCAAGTGCTGGCGTGTGAAAAGTAACACATTGACCCGGGAAAGTCCTATAAAAGGAGGCTGCGAGGTGTGGGCTTTTGCCGCCATATTCCAATGTAAGCTGAACTGAAGAATAAAAGGTTTCCTGAGAACTACAACTGCTTCTCGTGTCTTACCATTTCGCGATGGACTCAACACTGGCGACGAGGGTGGGATTGCCTTACATCGAAGAAGAGAAGGTGTAAGCTTACCCGAGTGAGTCCGGAGCGGCAGGAACGGCGTTCACTCGGCAGCTACCCGCCAATCCAGCATGCATTCGGGAGTAGGCTGGCTGATAGACCCTTCCTGATATGAAATGGCGAAGATTGGAAGGCTTTCGAAATTCGACATCTCACACCCAGAGAGGTGGGAGTCCTACGTAGCTAGGGTGGAAAACTACCTCAAGGTGAACCAGGTGAGGGAAGAGAGCTTGAAGGCTGCCACCCTGTTGTGCGTTTGCGGTCAAGACGCATTCGAAATCGCCGAGAACCTCGCAGCACCTGTTCCTTTAGAGTCTGTCAGCTACGCAGATCTAAAGAAGTTACTGAAGGAGCACTTCCAACCCAAGATGTCCGTCATCGCGTGGCGCCACACCTTCGAGCAGAGGGATCAACGACCCGGAGAATCGGCCAAGGAGTACATCGCCGCACTGAGGAAAGCTGCCAAACATTGCGAGTTCAAGGACCTCAAAGAACGACTGAGGGACCGATTTGTGTGCGGGCTAAGGCATCGAGAGTTGCAACAGAGACTTTTCGCCAAGGAGGACTTGTCTTTCCAAGATGCCTTGAGAGAGGTTACCGCAGAAGAAGCAGCGGGCGATGCCATCAAAAACATGCGGCCGATCAGAAACAGTCCAGATGCTGCATCCGTGCACCAGGAAGAAGTCCAAAGAAACTCCGAGGAGGATCCAGACATGGAAGTGGACCGTCTCCACCCCACAAAGGAAGGAAAACCAGGAGGAAGCTCTTCAGCTCTCCCCAAGTGCATCGGTTGTGGGGGTCGCCACAAGAGAGCCGACTGCAAGTTCCGCTCCACTATCTGCCGGGCGTGTGGAAAACAAGGACACATTGCAGCTGTGTGCCTGGGCCGTCAGAAGGTACAACCTCAGGAAGAATTGCGCTTGAAAGGTACCAGGGTCCCCAGCCAGAATAGGGTGGGGTTTTGCGCTTCGCAAAGAAGCATTTACAGGACAGGCACACATAAGCCCATTAAGAAAAAGCTGTCACTTAAGGTGAAGCTATAAGGGGTTCCATTAACTATGGAACTGGACACGGGGTCTGCACTTTCGATTATTTCTATGCACACATTTAGGAAGATTTGTTCCGGCAGTGGAACCCAGGCCAAGTTGAGGCCTTCTGACATTGTGCTAACGGATTTTCAAAACTCCAGAGTGTGTGTTAAGGGGGAGGCCACCCTTAACGTACAGTATAAGGATTTTGAGGGTCCACTAGACCTACTAGTAGTAGAGGGTAACGAACGAGTCTCATAGGACTCGAGTGGTTTGAGGCCTTGGGGATACACATCACAGGGCTCAACAGCCTACAAACACTCGAACTACAAGAAGTCTGCAAAGAATTTGCAGACGTTTTCAGCCCCCAGCTGGGCACATTCAAAGGACCCCCTGTGTCATTAAAGTTAGACCCCACTGTCACTCCCATTAGAATTAAAGCAAGAAGGGTCCCTTTTGCTTTAAAGAATAAAATTGACACTGAGTTGGACAAACTGATCCAACAAGGAATTCTAGAACCTGTTGACTCCAGTCCATGGGAGACCCCCATTGTCACACCTCTTACGGCAAATGGGGACATTCGCATCTGTGCTGATTACAAATGCACTCTAAATAAGGCATTGCAGCAACATGCCTATCCTGTTCCTGTGGTCAGTCATATCCTGGCCTCCCTCAAGGGGGGGTGAATTTTTGCAAAGCTTGACTTAGCTCAAGCATATCAACAGCTGCTTGTTGATGATGACGCTGCTATAGCTCAGACTATTGTGACCCACAGAGGGGCTTTCAAGGTAAAGAGACTTCAATTTGGAGTAAATGTCGCTCCTGGGATTTTCCAAAGCGTAATGGAAAACACACTACGGGGTATACCAGGGGTTTGCCCCTATTTTGATGATGTCTTAATTGCAGGAGACCCCACAGACATTCTAGCTGAAAGGCTAAGGACTGTCCTGTTAAGGTTCAGGAAAACAGGACTCAAACTCAAGAAGGACAAATGTAAAATTGGGGTACCTTCTACTGAGTTTCTGGGGTTCAAAATTGATGCTGCTGGAATTCATCCTGCTGAATCCAAACTAAAAGCCATTATGCAAGCCCCTAGGCCACAGTCTAAGGCCGAACTACAGGCTTTTCTGGGCCTTCTGAATTTCTACAATTCCTTTCTTCCACATAAGGCTAGTGTAGCTGAGCCTCTTCACAGGCTATTAGACAAACAGGCAGTATGGCAGTGGTCTCAAACACATGAGGCCAGTTTCAATGAGGTCAAGGCCTTGCTCACTTCTAACAGTGTACTTGCGCACTTCAATGAGTCCCTTCCTGTATGCATCGCTTGTGATGCTTCCCCTTATGGGGTGGGTGCTGAACTGAGCCACCTCAGGGCTGATGGAACTCAGGTTCCTGTTGCATATTACTCCAGGACATTGTCTTCAGCTGAGCGCAACTATGCTCAAATAGACAGGGAGGCCTTAGCTGTTGTTGCTGGAATTAAAAAATTCCATGATTTTTTGTATGGTAGGCATTTCACGGTCTTAGCTGACCATAAGCCTTTGTTGGGACTGTTTACCACACGTAAACAAACTCCCCAAATCATCTCCCCAGGATGCTCAGGTGGTCTATCTTTTTGTCTGCATATGATTTTTCCTTACTTCACAAGCCTGGAAAGGAAATGGGCCATGCTGATGGCCTCAGTAGATTACCCCTGCCAGTAATAGAGGCTGACCCCGCTCTAGCCATCAATATTCTCTCCATTCAAGCCTTGCCCGAGTCCCCCCTGAATGCCAGGGATGTAGCCGCTGAATCAGGCACAGATCACACACTCTCACGGTTCCTTTCTTGGGTTTTGTCTGGATGGCCTGAGCACTGTCCTAGTCCTGAGTTTCAGAGTTTCTGGTCTAAAAGGAACGAGTTGTCCACCTCTCAGGGTTGTCTGCTTTGGGGAAGCAGAGTTGTCATTCCCACCTCAATGAGGACTAGGGTCTTAGCTTCCCTCCACGAGGGTCATCCTGGCATTGTACGAATGAAGGCTCTTGCACGCAGCCACTTGTGGTGGCCAGGTGTAGACAAAGACATAGAAGCTAAGGTGCATGCTTGCCACCGTTGTCAACGCTCACGCCCTGAAATGCCCCAAGCTCCTGTGCATAGATGGGAGGAAACACAGTCTCCATGGTCTAGGGTCACATTGACTATGCTGGGCCCTTTCAGGGTCAATTCTTCTTGGTCCTCGTTGACAGCCATTCAAAATGGCTTGAGGTTGTACCTGTCTCTTCCACCACCACTGCAAAGACTATTCAGGTACTGAGGGGGATTTTTGCTGCACACGGGCTTCCAGACGTCATTGTGTCTGACAACGGCCCTCAATTCACTTCCTCCGAATTCCAAGCTTTCTTGCAGGCTAACATGATTCGTCATGCCACTTCTGCACCTTTCCACCCGTCCACCAACGGTATGGCTGAACGCATGGTTCGCATCACCAAGGACGCCTTGAAGAGGCTCACCTACGGGGACTGGCATCACAGGTTGGCTGACTTCCTCCTTTCTTATCGCACCACACCGTCCACCTCTACAGGGAGGAGCCCAGCTGAACTTCGTTGGGGGCGCAAACTGACTACCAAGCTTGACTGGTTGCATCCGGACAGACTGCCTCCTTCTGTCTCACACCCCAGGGCACCTAGGCTACTACTTGTGGGTGCCCCGGTTTGGACTCGTAATTACGGGCCCGGTCATACATGGGTCCCCGCTTCTATATCCAGGGTCACAGGTCCTCTATCCTACAAGGTATCCCTGGACAATGGTCGTGTCCTGAGTCGGCACATTGACCAACTTCGCCCTAGACGGGACCTTCCCGCTGAGATTCCTGGGTCTTTTCCAAGGGGGGGAGGGGGAGCCCTTTGGGCAAAGGGAGGGGCATGGAATGCTACCCTTTACCAATGAGGGAGCCACAAACGGTCCATCCCAAAATTCCACGAGTGCTCCAAGCAGGAATTCTAGGAGTTTAACCAGTTATCAGGCATTCACGCCTACTCCAGCCAGGGAGTCACCCCGGGGGCATGATCACTTTTCACCCGTATCACCCAGTACTCCAGTCAGAGAGAATACCCGGGAGCATCCCAACAATCCATTCCCTGCAAGAAAGCTGGCACACACTCCTCCTAGTTGGCCTGACTTCAACCCTGTCCCTAGAAGGGGGCAAACACACAGGGAGGTGGTCGAGGAACCAAATCCCGACTACAACACCTCTGACTACACTCAGGGGACAACTGAGTTTTGGGACAGTACTGAAACCCACACAAGACCGGACACAGAACGGGATTCAGGGGATAGACAGCCTCCAGACAGGTCTTGGATGGACCTAGGAGGTTCTACAGAAACGCCCAACAGTGACAGTCACTTAGAAGGGCCAGAGAGCCTACAGCTAGGCGGGACAACCAGGTCATACACTGGAAGAAGCCCTGGCCTGACAAGCCCGGTGGGCAAGCAAGCAGGCCAGGCATTGGAGCACAGTCCTTGGGGATCACCAAGGCATAATGGAAGGAATGGGCACACATCACCCCTCAGTCAGGGAGTACCTGGCAAGCACCCAGAGCTTAGGAGGTCACAGAGAGCAAGGAAATCTCCTAAGTACTTAGAGGATTACATAACACTATTGGCTAAACAGAGCCAGTAGAAGGGTAGAAACACTGAGGCAATGGAAACGGGGGAACTCCGAACATGGAGGGGAGCAGAGCATTGTACTAAGAGTGGGTTGTGTATTATTTGGCATTGGTCGTAGTTTTAGCCCGTGGAAAGGGGTGTTATGTCCTGAGCCTTGCAAGTGGGCTCGGGGCGTTGCAGGAGGTCCCGGGCAGGTGCAAGCTGCCCGGGACCAGACAGGCTATCGCGAGTGCTTGTGCGCATGCACAAGTGCCGGCGTGCGAAAAGTAACATATTGACCCGGGAAAGTCCTATAAAAGGAGGCTGCGAGGTGTGGGCTTTTGCCGCCATATTCCAATGTAAGCTGAACTGAAGAATAAAAGGTTTCCTGAGAACTACAACTGCTTCTCGTGTCTTACCATTTCGCGACGGACTCAACAGTTCCCATCTTCAAAAAAGGGGTAAAAACATGGATCCAGGAAACTACAGACCTATCAGCCTGACCTCAATACCTAGGAAGATCTTGGAAAAGATAATCAAGCAACGAATCAGCGAACACCTAGAGCAGTGTTTCTCAACCTTGACAATTTTCTCAACCTTGACAATTTTAAGGCATGTGGACTTTTAAGGCATGTGGACTTCAACTCCCAGAATTCTGGGAGTTGAAGTCCACATGCCTTAAAATTGTCAAGATTGAGAAACACTGACCTAGAGGCAAACAAAGTCATTATCAAAAGCCAACATGGGTTTGTCAAAAACAGATCATGCCTGACAAATCTTATTGCATTCTTTGATCAGGTGACAAAATTAGTGGACCAGAGGAATGCTGTGGATATAATTTACTTGGACTTCAGTAAGGCATTTGATAAAGTAGATCACAACCTACTACTTGATAAGATAGAAAAATGTGGGTTAGATAGTGTTGAGTCCTTGGCGGAAAGCAGACACGAGAAGCAGTTGAAGTTCTCAGTTTTCTTTATTCTGCGTTCAGCTTACAAGTAGATGGCTTCAGCAGCTCCCAAAACCTCCCAGCTTCTTATATAGACATTTCCCGGGTAAATGCGATTCTTTTCCCGTGCCACCACCCGCGCATGCGCACGGCGCTGGCGACAGCCTGTCTGGTCCCGGGCAGCTTTGCACCTGCCCGGGACTGTCTGCAAACACCCGAGCCGTTTGCAAGGCTCGGGACATAACACCCCTTTCCCCCGGGCTAAAACTATTACCAACATATAATCATTTATTTTATGCAGTGTTCTGCTTCTCAGTGCTCCTATCGTTACCTGGCTTTTGTTTAGCCAGCAATGTTATGTAATCCTCTAAGTATTTAGGAGACTTCTTTGCTCTCTGTGACCTTCTCAGCTCTGGGTTACTAGCATGAGTTCCCTGACTGGAGGGAGATGTGAGCCTGTTCTCCTTATTTTGCCTTGGTGCCTTCCAAGGACTGTGCCCCGCTGCCTGGCCTGCTTGCTCGCCCACCGGGCTCGTCAGGCCAGGGCTTCTGTCACTTTGTGACCTGGTTGACCTGCCTAGCTGTAGACCCTCGGGCCCCTTGAAGTGATAGCCACTGCTGGGCGTCTCTGTTGAACCTCCTAGGTCCGTCCAAGACCTGTCAGGAGGCTGTCCATTCCCTGAACCCCGTTCTGTGTCCGGGCTTGTGTGGGTTTCTGTACTTTCCCAAAACTCAGTTACTCCCTGATTTGGGCTAGAGGTGTTGTAGTCGGGACTTGGTTCCTCGACCACCTCCCTGTATGTTTGACCCCCTGTAGGATTTGGGGTAAGGTCAGGCCAACCTTGGGGATTGTGTGCCAGCTCTCTTGCGGGAAATGATTTGTTGGGATGCCCCTGGGCATCCTCCGTGACTGGAGTGCTGTGTGATATGTGTGGAAAGTGAGTATGCCCCCGGGGTCACTCCCTGGCTGGAGTAGGCGTGGATGCCTGGTAGTTAGGTAGGCTCATAGAATTCTTATTCGGAGCTCTCGCGGAACCCTGGGATGGGCTGTTTGTGGCTCCGTCAGTGGAGATGGGCAGCAGCTCGTGCCCTTCCCTTTGCTCCAAAGGGTCCCCCTCCCCCCCTGGAAAAGACCCAGGAGTCTCATCTGAAAAGTCTCGCCTAGGCGAGTTGGTCGATGTGCCGACGCAGGACACGACCGTTGTCCAGGGCAACCTCGTAGGAGAGAGGACCTGTGACCCTGGAAATAGAAGCGGGGACCCATGTATGACCAGGCCCGTAATTGCGAGCCCAAACCGGGGCACCCACAAGTAGTTGTCTAGGTGCCCTAGGATGTGAGGTAGATGAAGGCAGTCTGTCCGGATGCAACCGGTCAAGTTTAGTAGTAAGTTGACGCCCCCAACGAAGTTCAGCTGGGCTTCTCCCTGTAGAAGTGGACGGTGTGGTGTGATAAGAAAGGAGAAAGTCAGCCAACCTATGATGCCAGTCCCCGTAGGTGAGTCTTTTCAATGTGTCCTTTGTGATGCGCACCATACGTTCAGCCATACCGTTGGTGGACGGGTGGAAGGGTGCAGACGTGGCATGACAAATCATGTTTGCCTGTAAGAAAGCTTGGAATTCGGAGGAAGTGAATTGAGGGCCGTTGTCGGACACAATGACATCTGGCAGCCCGTGTGCAGCAAAAATCCCCCTCAGTACCTGAATAGTCTTTGCAGTGGTGGTGGATGAGACAGGTACAACCTCAAGCCATTTCGAATGGCTGTCAACAAGGACCAAGAAGAACTGGCCCTGAAAGGGTCCAGCGTAGTCAATGTGCACCCTAGACCATGGGGACTGTGTTTCCTCCCATCTATGCACGGGAGCTTGGGGCATCTCTGGGCGAGATCGTTGGCACAGGTGGCATGCATGCACCTTAACGTCAATATCTTTATCTAAACCAGGCCACCACAAGTGGCTGCGTGCAAGGGCCTTCATACGAACAATGCCAGGATGACCCTCGTGGAGGGATTCTAAGATCCTAGTCCTCATTGAGGTGGGAATGACAACTCTGTTTCCCCAAAGCAGACAACCCTGAGAAAGGGACAGCTCGTTCCTTTCGGACCAGAAACTCTGAAACTCAGGACTAGGGCAGTGCTCAGGCCAACCAGACAAAACCCAGGAATGGACACGTGAAAGTGTGTGATCTGTACCTGTTTCAGCGGCAACATCCCTGGCACTAAGAGGGAGCTCGGGCAAGGCTGGATTGATAGAATGTTGACAGCTGGCGCAGGGTCAGCTTCTACTACTGGCAGAGGCAATCTACTGAGGCCATCAGCATGGCCCATTTCTTTTCCAGGCTTGTGGAGTAAAGAAAAATCATATGCAGACAAAAAAATAGACCACCTAAGCATTCTAGAGGAAATGATTTGGGGAGTCTGCTTACGTGTGGTAAACAGTCCCAGCAGAGGCTTATGGTCAGTGAAGACCGTGAAGTGCCTGCCATATAGAAAGTCATGGATTTTTTAATTCCAGCAACAACAGCCAGAGCCTCCCTGTCTATCTGAGCGTAGTTGCGCTCAGCAGAAGACAATGTTCTGGAGTAATATGCAACAGGAACCTGAGTTCCATCAGACCTGAGGTGGCTCAGGACAGCTCCAACCCCGTAAGGGGACGCATCACAAGCGATGCACACAGGAAGGGACTTGTTGAAATGTGCAAGTACACTGTTAGACTTCGTTAAAGCAGGCCTCATGCGTCTGTGACCACCGCCACACTGCTTGCTTGTCTAGTAGCCTGTGAAGAGGCTCAGATACACTAGCTTTATGTGGAAGAAAAGAATTGTAGAAATTCAGGAGGCCCAGGAAGGCCTGAAGTTCGGCCTTGGACTTTGGCCTAGGTGATTCTAAAATAGCAGTTAGTTTGGATTCAGCAGGGTGAATCCCAGCAGCAACAATTTTGAACCCCAGAAATTCAGTAGAAGGCACCCCAATCTTGCATTTGTCTTTTTTGAGCTTGAGGCCTGATTTCCTGAATCTTAACAGAACAGCCCTTAGCCTTTCAGCTAGAATGTCTGTGGGGTCTCCTGCAATTAAGACATCATCAAAATAGGGGCAAACCCCTGGTATACCCCGTAGTGTGTTTTCCATTACGCTTTGGAAAATCCCAGGAGCGACATTTACTCCAAATTGAAGTCTCTTTACCTTGAAAGCCCCTCTGTGGGTCACAATAGTCTGAGCTATAGCAGCGTCATCATCAACAAGCAGCTGTTGATATGCTTGAGCTAAGTCAAGCTTTGCAAAAATTCACCCCCCCTTGAGGGAGGCCAGAATATGACTGACCATAGGAACAGGATAGGCATGTTGCTGCAATGCCTTATTCAGAGTGCATTTGTAGTCAGCACAAATGCGAATGTCCCCATTTGCCTTTAGAGGCGTGACAATGGGGGTCTCCCAAGGACTGGAATCAACAGGTTCTAGGATTCCCTGTTGAATCAGTTTGTCTAACTCAGTGTCAATTTTACTCTTTAAAGCAAAAGGGACCCTTCTTGCTTTAATTCTAATGGGAGTGACAGTGGGGTCTAGCTTTAAGGACACAGGGGGTTCCTTTGAATGTGCCCAGCTGGGGGCTGAAAACATCTGCAAATTCTTTGCAGACTTCCTGTAGGTCGAGTGTTTGCAAGCTGTTGAGTCCTGTGACGTGTATCCCCAGGGCCTCAAACCAATCGAGTCCTATGAGACTCGTTCGTTCACCCCCTACTACCTAGTGGACTAATAAGTCTAGTGGACCTTCAAAACTCTTGTATTGCACGTTAAGGGTGGCCTCCCCCTTAACACACACTCTTGAATTTTGAAAATCTGTTAACACAATGTCAGAAGGCCTTAACTTGGCCTGAGTTCCACTACCGGAACAAATCTTCCTAAATGTATGCAAGGAGATAATTGAAAAGGCAGACCCTGTGTCTAGTTCCATAGATAATGGAACCCCTTGTAGCTTCACCTTGAGTGACAGCTTTTTCTTAATGGGCTTGTGTGTGCCTGTCCTAAGGATGCTTCTTCGCGAAGCGCAAAAACCTACCCTATTCTGGCTGGGGAATCTGGTACCTTTCAGGCGCAGTTCTTCCTGAGGTTGTACCTTTCGTCGGCCCAGACACACAGCTGCAATGTGTCCTTGTTTGCCGCATGCCCGGCAGGTAGCGGAGCGGAACTTGCAGTCGGTTCTCCTGTGGCGAATCTCCACAGCCGATGCACTTGAGCGGAGCTGAAGAGCTTCCCTTCTGTTTTTCTTCCTTCGTGGGGTGGAGACGGTCGACTTCCTCGTCCGGATCCTCCTCGGAGTTTCTTTGGACGCCTTCCTGGTGCACGGATGCAACCTCTGGACTGTTTCTGATCGGCCGCATGTTCTTGACAGCGCCGCCTGCTGCTTCTTCTGCGGTGACTTCCCTTAAGGCATCTTGGTAGGACAATTCTTCTTTAGCGAAAAGTCTCTGTTGTAGATCTCGATGCCTTAACCCGCACACGAATCGGTCCCTCAGTCGTTCTTCGAGGTCTTTGAACTCGCAGTGCTTGGCGGCCTTCCGTAATGCGGCGATGAATTCTTTGGCCGACTCACCGGGCCGTTGATCCCTCTGCTCGAAGGTGTGGCGCCATGCGATGACGGACATCTTGGGGTGGAAGTGCTCCTTCAGTAGCTTCTTCAGATCTGCGTAGCTGACAGACTCTACTGGAACAGGTGCTGCAAGGTTTTCTGCGATGTCGAAGGCGTCTTGACCGCAAACACAAAGCAGGGTGGCAGCCTTCAAGCTCTCTTCCCTCACTTGGTTTGCCTTGAAGTAGTTCTCCACCCTGGCTACGTATGACTCCCACCGCTCTGGATGTGAGACGTCGAATTCCGAAAGCCTTCCAATTTTCGCCATCTTCAGGAGACGGGTCTATCAGCCAGCCTACCCCCGAATGCGCACTGGATTGGCGGGTAGCTGCCGAGTCGACGCCGTTCCACCGCTCAGGACTCACTTGGGTAAGCTTACACTTCTTCCTTTCCAGGCGGTGTAAGGCAATCCCACCTCGTCGCCAGTGTTGAGTCCTTGGCGGAAAGCAGACACGAGAAGCAGTTGAAGTTCTCAGTTTTCTTTATTCTGCGTTCAGCTTACAAGTAGATGGCTTCAGCAGCTCCCAAAACCTCCCAGCTTCTTATATAGACATTTCTCGGGTAAATGCGATACTTTTCCCGCGCCAGCACCCACGCATGCGCACAAGCACTGGCAACAGCCTGTCTGGTCCCGGGCAGCTTGCACCTGCCCGGGACTGCCTGCAAACGCCCGAGCCGTTTGCAAGGCTCGGGACATAACACCTAGCATCACCACCAGATAGGTTCGTAGCTGGCTGACCAGCTGTACTCAGCGTGTGGTCCTCAATGGAACTTTATCTACATGAAGGGAAGTGTGTAGTGGGTTGCCCAGGGCTCTGTTCTGGGCCCGGTGTTCTTCAACATCTTCATCAATGATTTGGATGAGGGAATAAATGGGGAACTCATCAAATTTGCAGAAGACACTAAGCTGGCAGGAATAGCCAATAGTCCAGAAGATGGGCTTAAGATACAGAAGGATATTGACAGACTTGAACATTGGGTGCTATCTAATAAAATGAAATTCAATGGTGAAAAAAGTAAGGTTCTACATTTAGGCAAGAAAAATCAAATGCAAAGATATAATTTAGGAGGTACCTTCCTCAATAGTAGTAACTGTGAGAGGGATCTTGGAGTCCTAGTGGACAATCACTTAAATATGAGCCAGCAGTGTGCTGCAGCTGCCAAAAAAGCCAACACAGCGCTAGGCTGCATTAACAGAGGGATAGAATCAAGATCACGTGAAGTGTTAATACCACTCTACAATGCCTTGGTAAGCCACACTTGGAATACTGCATCCAGGTTTGGTCATCACGATGTAAAAAAAATGTTGAGACTCTAGAAAGAATACAGAGAAGAGCAGCAAAGATGATCATGGGACTGGAGACTAAAACTTATAAGGAATGGTTGCTGGAATTGGGAATGTCTAGTCTAATGAAGTGAAGGATGAGGGGTGACATTATAGCAGTGTTCCAATATATCAGGGTTTGCCACAAAGAAGAGGGAGTCAAGCTATTCTCCAAAGCACTGAAGGCAGGACAAGAAGCAATGGATGGAAACAAGCTGAAGAGAGAAACAACCTAGAACTAAGGAGAAATTTCCTGACAGTTAGAACAATTAATCAGTGGAACAACCTGCCTCCAGAAGCTGTGAATTTGTCTGAAATGATATAAGTTTTCCTGCCTGAGCAGGGGGTTGGACTAGATGACCTCCACGGTCCCTTCCAACTTTATTATTATTGTTGTTATTGTTGTTCTAGTTGTTGTTGTTACCCTTTTCACTAAAAAGCTCACTTGGTAAAATAGATAATGGTGGGTTTTTTTTTAATTTTAATTATTTATATAGGTAGACTTACAACCACAATTGTGCCCAGAATTCACATTGCTAATCAACACAGTTACTAAGTGAATTTTGCCCCATTTTATGACCTTTCTTGCCACAGTTGTTAAGTGATTCACTTCAGTTGTTAAGTTAGTAATATGGTTGTTAAATAAATCTGGCTTCCCCATTGTCTTTGCTTGGCAGAAGTTCACAAAAAGTGATCACATGACCTGGGACACTGCAGTAGTCATAAATACATGCCGGTTGCCAAGCGTCCAAATTTTGATCACATGATCATGAAGACAATGCATTCAGTGCTATTGTAATTTCGAATGGTCACTAAATGAGGACTATCTGTATTGCATTTTTCAGGATGCCAGTTTTTACTATATTTGTATAAGCAAATATAGTAAAAATATAATAAACTTTCTGAATCAAACAATCAAGCTTCTGTGATCTTTTCCCCATGCCTTTGATGGCAATGGTCTTGTGGGACATGAGGAAGGATTCAGCTTGGTTTCCTCTTCCTAGATCAGACTTTTAGTATCCATCATTTTAATGTGTTTATACATTTTCTGCCATAAATTTACTTCATTTTTATTTTGTAACCATTTATGTTTTTATGCTGTTTGAATATAGTGTGTTCATCTATTGTATACCTCTGTAACTCTATTGAGATAATAGAAATATTAAAATAAATAAACTATTTTTTAAATTTTTTCATACTTTAATTACTTATGGCATTTACTTTACTTTGATATCAGTAATGTAAAACACTATTCTTTTTATGTTTACAGAACTGAGAAAATTAATAAAATTCAGATTATCCCTGGAAGTTTAGAAATTGCTGTTGATTGGCTGCCGTTGGAGCATCCAAGTAATAAACTTATTTTATAAAAAGTCTACAATGCATAAACCGTCCAAGAAAAGAATGCAAGAGATTGTTCTTTATAATTTATGTGCTTTAAATTGATTTTGTGGTTGCTGTATTCAAGAGCAGAGTTTAGGCAGGAGATCAAGAGAATATAGATTTTACCTTGTTAATAGTGTGGCAGTTAAAATCATGGTATTATGCATAAAATATATAAAGGGATTTGCTAATGAAAGGTGGTTAGAAAGACTATCCTTTCTACCTCAAAATGTGCTTTGTGAATTATCATATTTTATATTTTGTCATATATTTCTAGGATACTAATTTAAGAAATACTTTTCTAAATTTCTTAAATATAAACTAAAATAGTGGCGTGATTTCCACTGTTAATCAGATTTTTTCCATTTCAACTTTCAATTCCACTTAAATATATGTAATAGAAGCTTTGTGGCTCAAAAAAGCATCATATATTATTGCATTCCTCCACTGGAGAGATGCATGTAATAAACAGAATAAAGAGTCGTGAATTTCAGTGGCCATCTCCTCTCTTATGTAATCATGGTACACCTCCAAAAAGTTAGTCCTAATGGTTATTTGGAACAATGTGGAAATTATACATGTGGCAACAGGGAAAAGAAGAAATTTCTCTTCCTGCTGATCATTGCTTGAAGTAATGGAGTAACTATTGTTGGAAAAGGGTCCCAAAGGATAGACGCTCTGGTCATTGACTTGCCAGATTGCAGTCTTTTTTAAAAAGGCAATATTTTGCATTCTAATGCATTCATAGATTTGCCAAATTGCAGTTTTTTAAAAAAGACAATATTTTAAATAGTGAATGGATTTTTCTTTTGTTTTCTTTCTCCAGATTCTATAACATCATCTTTTATACCAATCAAACCATTCAATAATATCAAGAACCATCAACCAACAGTGGAAGTGGAAGAATTTATTCAAGAATCTACAAAATATTCTCAGGCTTATAAAATATATAAAAACCAAATGTATATCTATCCCAAACATCTGAAATACGATAACCAAAAATGCTTCAACAAGGTATGGCCATCAACGGTACAACAACCAAGCATTCTTTGGCATGTTTACTTAAAAATAGGCTTCATAAGTTCTATAGGCAATTTGGAATACAGGAATACTTATGATCATTTGTTTAATCACCATTCAAAGTTACAATAGCACTGAAAAAAAGTGCTAGGACTTAAGGCCAGTCCTCATACTTACAACCAATGCACCATCCCTACGGTTACATAATCAAAATTTGGATGCTTGACCCCTACCATGTAGTTTATGACAGTTGCAATGTCCCAGGTTATGTGACTGCCATTCGTGTCCTTCCCAGATGGCTTCCAACAAGCAATCTTAATGTATTAAGCCAGATTCACATAACAACTGTGTTATTCACTGCAGTAATTCATTAACAACCATGTCAAAAAAGATTGTTAAATCCGACATGACTTACATAATAACCATCTTGATTAGCAATGGAAATTCTAGCCCAATTGTGGTCATTAGATGAGAAGTCTCTGTATAATATTGGAGTGGTTTATCCTCTGGGTTATCCTAGCAAGAGAACAGTAAGTAGGCAAAAGGAATAGTGGATGCTTTTTCTGATTCATTTGTTAATTGTTCTTTATTGAAGAGCATCATATTGTCTTTGAAATCTCAATCACCGCTAAATGTTTATATGGTTGGTTTTATTGCTTGTACATGAATTACTATTCCTGGTGGACATTTTTCTCTTTTTGCTTTCCTCACATTAACCTTTCATGCCTATTTCAATATTAAAACTGAATGGCAATAGAGTAGGTACTATAATGTAATGGAATATGTACTGGTGATTCATATTTTCAGAAAAATAGGTTTCACTGAAAACCTGGGACTTGTTTCAAAGCCATCCACATGAAAATTAAACAGAATTGCAGTTGTGCAATTTCTATTTTCTGTTTTTTCTTGTTCTGTTCTTCCATTTTTTCCTGTTCATGTTTATATGCATATACATGCACATGTTACTTTTAAGTTTACAGGCTTCAATCTATTTTCATATATGCTACATTCTTAAACATATTTACTTTTCAAATAATACAGCTGACCTGAAGTTTCAAGAAGTTAAATCTTTCCATTTTCCACTCTGAATTTATTTCACTTAAGGGCTTTACTCTCAGTTGGCAATATTGTGACAGTTCTGGAAAAGACTGTATGTTTCACAGAACTTCTAAGCGGAAAACTAGTGATCTGTATTTATATTTGTATTACAGGCACGGAATATAACAGTGTGCATTGAATTTAAAAACTCAGATGAAGAAGAAGCCAAGCCAGTGAAGGTAAGTTAAGATGAATTCCAGCTGCAGCATAATGTGGTGGAGCAGATTTCCTTGTATACCATGTAATGAAGTGATTGTGATCTACACTTTTACAAAATCATTAGCCTAATAATTTTTTCCCAACATTTCTATAACAGTGGTTTATAACAGCTATCAATGCAGGGCTTGTCTGGCAAATGCCAGTTCTACTGTATGGTCACTGACAAGATTTTATGCAACATGATGAAATGGAAAATTCTTGATAAATCTCAATGTTCTTTCATAACTGAGGTAAACATGTTGATGAAGATGAATGATCAACAGGAGAAATGCCGAATTCAGGCATTCTGCATACCATGTGTGAATGCACTGATCATTGTCATTAGCTTCTCAGTTTCAGAGAACTGCAGTATATAAGCTCATCAAAGATTTTTTGTGTTCCTACCATTTTTTTTCTTTTGGTGGGGTGGGTAGATGGAGGCAATTGCTAGAAACTGCTAAGTAAAGATATTAGTAATAGTTATTTAACAAGTAAATTTAAGAAATAAAGTAATTTTACTAGTTTGATTCTTGTCATTTTGACTTCTGATGTAGTTCTATTCTCCTCTTTGTCTATTAAAAAAAATACCATGTATACCGGTTTTTCACATTCTGTGTACAATCATGTAATCTTACACAATGGCCTGGAAAAAAAATCTCCCCTCCAGTTTTTTTTTTTTAATGCTCCAAAATCTTTTGAGTTTGCTTATCAGATCTTTTTTGGCATTCTCCATTTGAAATCTCATGAGATTTCAGACATTTTTAATTTTTTTATATGTTTTTGGCCCAAAGGTTCCGTGATGCTATGAGGCTGAAAATGTCTTCTAAGATATGACTTCAGAATCAGTTATTTCTAGTAAAGTCCACAAAACTTAAAGCAATGTCTCTTTAAACAGTGTATCTATGGGAAGCCTGGTGGACCATTATTTATCTCAGCAGCTTATACAGCTGTGCTACATCATTCACAAAACCCTGATTTCTACGATGAGGTCAGTTTTCTCTTTCTGTAATTTTATACATACTGTTATAATAGACAGGTATATCAAAGATACTTTTGAAAAAATAGGTTGTTAAGGACTTTAGTGAATTATTTGTAAGTGAGGACAACCATTCACCTCCATAATATCTCTTAAAAACTATTCTCAGAGCAGAATAACTCAACACCCTGAACCATAAGACAGCAAGGTCTTCAGTTGCTTTCAAAAATCCATCATGGTAGTGTCATCACCTTTGGGAGAAAGATATTCTATAGGGCAAGTGCTATGAAAGAAGACATGCTTCCTGTGTTCCATCAGATGGCATTACATGATAGAAGGGATTCAGACCATGCAAAATCTGTTGACAGGGAAGGACTTTAGTAAGACACAGATAATCACAGCTAATCACAGAAATAATATGTCTGAATGCTACAAAGAGTATTTATTTGTTTGTATTTTATAAATAATTCAAGGTATCAAAAATATCCAACACAACTTCGTCCTCCATTTTCTCAGAACAACAATCCTGTGAGTGGATTGGGCCGAGAGAGAGTTACTGGCCCAAAGTCACCCAGTTGCCTTTCATGACTCAGGCGTAACTTGAACTCACAGCCTCCAGCTTTCTATCCTGGTGCCTTAACCATCAGACAAACTGACTCTTGTATATAGTAGAAGAGTGTAAATGTGACACATTTCCTCAAATTTTCAAACTGGTTTTTAGATAAAATGATATAACATGGGCATGCTGGGGCAAATTGCAGCTTCCATGTTGAATATTTTGCAATTATACAGAGAGGATGGACTAGGGAACAAGCAACCATGAACAGAATCATACAATCCCAGGACTGGTTGAGTTCAATGATTTCATGTAAATGTTAAATAGGAGTGGGAAGAAGATAGAGTGCTAAGTAAACCTGAAAGCCAGGTGCCTAGGATTTGATCTTTTCCTCCACATACTGGAGTGAATGGACCACCTTGGAAGAAGGAAAAGAAGCATTGCAACACCATGCCTTTGTATTCCTATACCCCTAAATCAGAAGGATATATTTAATATTATCAAAAGCTGCTACTAGATTAAAGTCGTCAAGAATACCATCACCATTTTGAAGTCTCAATACTATTTCTAGGCCTGCATCTAGAGTCCAAATAGTCAATATCTTCTGGATCTCTCTGAAAATGTAGGCTGAACACCTTCTCCAGAACCTTTCTCTAAAAGAAAAGATTGAAAACCAGACAAAAAATATCCAGATATAGGATGATTTCTTGAACAAGGTTTGGATTACTAGTTTCTTACGGCTGATGGGATCACATGCTTGCTCAAGGAACAACTGCCCATTGCCTGTGCTCACCATACTTCACCTCCTAGGCAAGATTATGAGCCTAGTATATAGGTAACTGAGCTTACAATTCTGAGGATTGTCCATTTACTCAAGACCAAGAGGCTCAAATCTTCCCAGATATTCTAGCAGGTTATACTACAGATTATACCAAAGGCGCTGCAGAGCCATAGTCCAAATACAAGTAACTTTATTTACCACATGCTTTGAATACTTCTCACAGTGATATTTGGGGATTTATTTCCCCAAGAGGATCTGAGCCACCCTAAACAGATCTACCAGCTAATTATTTGCAGATGTGTTAGGAGCTGAACAATGTTTATGTTTTGTCACTATTTTCACATGAGGTAGTCCTTAATAAAGGCTCTTAGATGTGTTTGGTAGGACAAGTGCTGTTTTCTGAAGTAGTGTTCTAGAGACTTTGAGTCACAGGATCCACAGGCAGAGGAGTTATAACTACCATTCTCTGTCAATTCTAAGTAGAGAACAAGATCTCTCACACTATGTATCAGAGACTTGAGAACAATCCCAAACTCCATTTGAAACCTCCAGGCTCCATAAGGCACATGGGATGGGCTGATCAAACAGATCCTGTCTTCCTCTAGTGGAGAGCAATTACAGAGAGTGATCCCCATAGGCAGCTGACGTTGCTATTGCCTAAAGACAAAAACTTTATGAAGTTGTGATCCCTGCTATGTATAAGGACCTCAGTGACTTAGGTCAAGTCCATGGCTTCCTTATAAAGGCCATGAACTCCAAAGCCACTTGTCTTCATACCCAATGACAGCAGGTCTAGATATTACATAGCATTAAGTTTACTTCAGAACAGCAATCCCATTTGATATCAAGAGCTCAGTTTAATATACAGGATCTTACTTACTGCAGAGCAGTGACTCTGAAAGCCACCAGAGTCTCTTATTTGACTACAGATACTTCACTAAGCCTGGTGCTTTTCTTGAAGCCCAAGTAAACACATTACTTATGGGATCATGACTGGTGCCTTCCTTGAAGCCCAAGTAAGCATATTACATAGGAAGGAGGTTCCCCTTCCCTATCCCTCCTATGCCAAACTAATCTTGGTAATATATTATCCTTGGCAATCCTGATATATTATCTGTAATGAATTCCTTTTGATCTTCTTGGCCTTTAAGAGCACCTATAGAATAATAATAGTTCAAGATCAGAATTAGGACCTCCTATCTTCTCTTTGCTTTTATTCAGTTAACACTTAAGATGGATGTAATGTTTTACGTTTCAGATAAAAATTGAGCTGCCAACAAAACTTCATAAGAAACATCATATTCTGTTTTCATTTTATCATGTTACCTGTGACATAAATGCAAAAGCTAATACCAAAAAGAAAGAGGCCCTGGAAACCTCAGGTACCTATACTGGATTTTTTTCTCAAATACTCACTGTCTGTATTATTGTTATATACTTTCTCTCCTTGATCTAGGTCAAGCAGTTGAGATATTCTCTTTCTGTTAACTGTTATTTCTTTATATTTAAATACATCAAAATGTTTTAGTGTTAACATCTGTTTTCAATACAGTGGGATATGCTTGGCTGCCTTTGCTGAAAGATGATCAACTAATCTCTCGAGAACATAGCATACCAGTGGCAACCATTCTACCTCCCTCTTATTTAAATCTTCAGGATCCTGCAGTTGGGAAGGTGTTGTGTTTTACTTACTTCTTCTTTGTTTTATTCCTTGTAAAGCAATCTTGTGCTTTAATGTTAATGACATTAAGTGTCATGAGTAAAATTATTCTGAAGCTCTGTCACATACATAGCATGTTAGCCATAGGATTTTGTGCTTCTCTGAATCCTTGCTTATTTGAGTTCTTTGATTGGAATTGAGCAAAAAATATTTCTGACAATAAATAAATAAATGCATTGATACATGCATCTCTTCTTATAAATAGACTGTTCTGAGTGTTTATAATGTTATATGAAAATATCTTCCCTTTACATGCAGTTTAGATTACTTGATTTTTCTTTCATATTTTTCAATGATTATTATTTTATTTTATTTTAAGAATTTATATGGCCGTTCACTCACTTTCGACGACTCCGGGCAGCTTACAAAAAATAAAAAAACAATATAAAAAGAGTAAAAATAATAACCCTCCACCCCTGGCGACAATAAGCAATCCAACAAGGCACTTGACAATCTCCGACCACAGTGGGTCTCAATCTTTGGGTCGGGACCCCATTTGGGGTCAAATGACCATTTCACGGGGGTCGCCAAACAACGCAGTCTGCCATTTCCTTAGCTGTGCTACTCCCTTTTATTCTATTGGCTTTTGAAAGCCAATAGAATAGACTCTCTTGAATAGAGTCTAATTCTATTGGCTTTCAAAAGCCAATAGGAATTGTCCAGGCTGTCTCTGTCCTGCTGAGCCCGCCAAAAGTCCCATTCTGCAAACGGTGCTGCACCAGTTGAGTAGTCTTCGACTTACGACCGGTTGGGGGTCGCGGCATTAAAAAGGTTGAGAACCACTGTCCTACCAAGTCTGGGTTCCCCAATGGCAATAACTGGCATTGTGAAGACACCTATTTTTATTGAGCTTTTATTTATAACCGATACATCTCTGTAACTTCATGATGGACTGTTATTTGTTATCAATATCTGCAAATAAATACATGATTTCAGTTTGAATGAATTAGGCACATATGCACCATCAAATCTACTTTGCATACAATGTAATGGAATCTATTTTTTGAAGATTTTTAGAAATTGGAGCAGGTCTGAAATGCCCAGGGAATTATTATTTGTAGTGCATTGAGCAATTTGACTTTTTAGTTAGAATTGGGGTAGGAAAAATTTGTATGATTATCCACATATCTCCATTGTTTATTCCCATACTGCAAAAGCATTTGATTTCATGATATGTTTCTTGACTGTGATTTGTTGGAAGAAAAATAGGTTTCTCACTTGAACAGAATTTTTGAAAACTCTAGCTATTAAGGATGGCCTTACACAAAATGTGAAATTCTTCCCAATAAATAAAATATATTCTGCTATATACAGAGAGAGACAGAGACAGAGAGAGACAGAGACAGAGACAGAGAAACAACTAATGCAATCTATAAATGATGATGCTAATGAGGATACTGTGTTAGTGCTGAAATATTTTTAGTATTCTAAGCATAGAATAGGTTCATAAGCTAGAAGAAGAACTCATTTCCACTTTTTTCTTTTTTCACAGCAGAGTGGAAGTGATATTAAGTGGGTAGATGGAGGAAAGCCACTCTTCAAAGTGTCACTGTTTACTGTGTCCACTGTTTACACTCAGGTAAAGCATTGTCTATGTTAAAGAGAAAAAGTAGAAGTGAAAGAAATGCAAACTAAAAAAAAAAAAAGTTAACGTCTGTGTGTGAGAGCCATGCAGAATTTTTTATTTGGATTCCAAAGAAATAAAATATTTTGGCTTCTACTTTTAACCATTCTGAAATAGGAAATCATAATCAACGTATAGAAAGTTTTAGGACAGATTATCCTTAAATAGTCAAAACAACATACTGACAGCAAATCTGGCATATTTGATATTTTCAGCAAAAAGCAGTCATATTTAGAATTTCAATAAAATAATAAACAATCCATGGCTATATTTTTGGAGCCATATATTAGAATTCCAACAAAAGACAAAATTATCAGTTGTCAGAGCTTCCAATCTAACTTCTCAATTTTCATAAAATTTGTTTTTTTTAACAAACAGGATTCAGTAATCCTGCAAAGAATTGAAGACTTCTGAATAGATGGATTAGCCTAAAGGTCAATAACCTTCGTTATATGCCCTTGTACAATTTCATGTAATGGCACAGCTGCCCTATTTATTTATTTTAAAAAAACCCTACCATTATTTTAATAATAATTACAAATATATGATATTATCTAGGTTCAGGAAGTATTGACTTTCACAACTTTCAGAATTTGGTGTTCTTAAACTTCATTTGATAGCAATCAGTTTTGCAAGATTTGGAAATCTTGCAAGATTTTGATCATGTTTTTAGAAAATAAATATGTACAATGGCATATTTCTAAGGGGATCTCCTTATTATTTCAGGCCTCAGATCAGTATTTAACATAACTCAATGAAACACAAGCATAAACACTCTATTTAGACAAACTGCAGAGTGTTGTTCTATAGATCATCATTATTCTTATTGTACAGATTTTGATATAATACCACATTGGATTCTTAAATATTGACTGATTGATGGAAAAGAGAATGGAAAATTAAGCTTAGATTGTATCAAAAGTTGAAATATGTATTTTAAGGAATTATTGAGAAATGTCTCTTAAGGGACTGATTTTGTTTTTAATATCTGCTTATTATTATTATTTTTTAGAACTGCATGCCACTTGTGTTGATACTACACTATTTTTTTATATTCATTTGCTATAGGATCCATATCTGAACAGATTTTTTCTACAGTGCCAGAAAAGAAAAAGAGATTTCTCACAGCCACCTACCTCAAGTTTTATCATCTCCTGTAAGGTAAGTTAAATTATGTAGGTATCGATTGTGCTAATGAATGAGTATTGTATATTTTAATTCTCCTTAATTGTGTGCATTTGTTAGTATAATGCTAAATTATACATTGCTGAAGAGTGCAGAGTAGCTGAAAAGAAAACTGTCTGAACATAAAAATAAACATTAACCTAAAACCCAGCATGTAAAAATTATTTACTAACTTCTATATATCTATGTTCATTATTGATAATATGGATTTTTCAAATAGAAAATCTCATTTCTCATTACAGAGTATGGCATAGATCACCAGAAAAATGTTTATTATAAAAACAACCAGCACCATTTGGGTTGCATATTTTTTCATTTTTGTTACTTATTAATAAGGATTTTTTTTCTTCTTGTCATGACTGAGCATTGTTTTTTCTTCGATCATGAACTCTGCATCCATATTATTCTACACAATAATGTGTACGGTAATTTTACCATTACTTATCTAATCATGATTTGAAAGATACAACCAATGCCATTGTAGCTTAAGATAAGGGTGCATACTGAAGAGATCTTCTTGATTCCTTTTTCTATGTTTTAATTTACCAGGGTATGCAAAAAGTTCGGACCTGCAAATCATAGAACTAGACCCAAACCATTATGTTACATTCTTTGGTTTCTCAAAGCAAATAAATAACTGATGGTAGTTGACCCTTCTTAGATGGTCAATTTATCATACGCTGCCGGCTCAAATAGGTATTGTTCCAAGTAATCTCTTGGAAATTAGGTTTCCTAGGATAGCTGTAAACAATTTTCAATCAGTATAATAAATTGAAATAGAAGCAGGCCCCAAAAGCATTTTTTTTGCTCTCCCATAATCACCCAGATATTAACATTATCTTTGTAAATATACTTTACAGAACATAAGATTTTGATGTATAGCAAACTAAGAGAACGATCCAATACAACTTGTTGACATTATTTGCATATTTAACAGAAGGTCAATTCTTAAGAGAGCAAATCATTTAGTGACAAAAGACATATTCCTGAAAGTAACCAAGACTCAACCAATAACAGCTTTGAATGCTATTGTCTACCATTTGAATGTTGCCTAGAAAGAAATTAGCAACCTAAAAAGCCAAGGATATTATGATTGCATAAATAAGTGCCACTAGGATTCTTCCAAGGCCATTTCAGACTGCTCCAATTCCTAAAAATGCTCAAAAAATAGATTCCATTAGTTTAAATCAACAAAGACATTGGTCATGGCTACTTTGCTGACCCAAAACAAACTACAATAATTATATTTGAAGTCTAAATCTGGAAAAGTTAAAGCGGTATGATCAAACCAAGGGCAAACCCAGCTCTCTTATCCATGTTGTACATTCTAACTATTCTAACTCTGTAACTGTCTCCATGTTCTTATTTAAAATGAAGGTTGAATTATATGTAACGTGGGCTTAACTGCTTTTAGTTTGAAATATATTTGAAGTCTCCACCAAGTCCGACTTTATTCACAATTAACACTTCTATGTAATTTTTATGACAACAAAATGGAAATGGTTTGTCATTTCCTTTATTTTCTTCTAAAATATCCCCAGCTAGTCTAATACCCTGGAATTTCCTGGTGGTCTCTTAGTCCAGGATCACTACCTCCAGCCTACTTAGCTTTACCAAGACTTTGCGTAGGCTAGCTCAATGCTGCCACCTGGGTTCCTCTGATTTAAAAGAGTATATAACATTTATGGAAATGTACAACATTATTCTCTGTTTCATGCTTGATTTCTTAATCAGAATTTACTTAAAATTGAGAAGATCCATGTCATTGTGAATTTTCTTCCTGTGATTCTGAACCAGCTGTTCTGGGTTCTTATACAAAACAAAGAGGATGAGGTAACAAGTGCTGTGACCAGGTATTTGTTGTTGTACTTTCTTTTTGTTCTCATTTAGTTTGCCTTATGAAGCAGTTATTGAAATCTGTTAAATTGTAATCAAACCATCTTAAGTGTTTGTTTCAAAGAGTACATTCAAAAGTTTGGGTGATATTCCTAGGCTTGTATAATGATTTCAATCACATAAAAAAGTTCATGCATAGGAAAAGATTTGGTCAGAATGTGACAAGAGATTTTAAGCAGGTCTGCCATATAACAGACCTCTTCAGCATTCATTTAGTTAAGTTTCAGAATATTCCAACTAATCAAGTTTTAAGTTCAGAGAGATGGCAAGTTTGTTTTTAAAAAGGCCAAATATTTTTAAAATGGATTTTGAAGCTTGAAATGGGTTCTGTATATTAAGATTATGGACTTCTCTTTTGTCTTCAGTAACTTCAAGATTAAGAAAAGTTAACCCTAGAATTTTATGGAAATCTGTTTGAAACAGCAGAGTAGCCTTTATGTGAGTGTGTTTATGGGACTTTAAGTCAGTCTTTGCTCCTGGCATCTCCCTGGGCAAATCTATGCAGTTTTCTTGGAAGTATTGTTTAGAACTGGTTTATTGATTCTAGAAGTGAGGGAGAATGACTGGGACAAAGAAACCCAGCAAGCTGCTGTGCCTAAATCAGGATTAGAACTCCTAATTCAGATCTCCCACTCCTACACTAGAACTTTAACCATTAGATTACTCTGCTTAGAGCAGTGGTTCTCAACCTTTTTAATGCCGCGACCCCAACCGGTCGTAAGTCGAGGACTACTCAACCAGTCGTAAGTCGAGGACTACTCAACTGGTGCAGCACCGTTTGTAGAATGGGACTTTTGGCGGGCTCAGCAGGGCAGAGACAGCCTGGACAATTCCTATTGGCTTTTGAAAGCCAATAGAATTAGACTCTATTCAAGAGAGTCTATTCTATTGGCTTTCAAAAGCCAATAGAATAAAAGGGCGTAGCACAGCTAAGGAAAAGGGGAAAAAATGGCAGACTGCGTTGTTTGGCGACCCCCGTGAAATGGTCGTTCGACCCCAAATGAGGTCCTGACCCACAGGTTGAGAACCACTGCCTTAGAGAATAAAGTACACTGCATAATTCAACACCCAAGAGGAAAGGCAAATGCCTAGAACCCAAGCCTCTTACACATCATTTGGAAACATTCTGTGCATTTAGACTGTAAAATAGGGCCACTTTTTAAAATAATAATAATAACAACAACTAATTTAAATAGACTTGCTTACATTTAGTTGTATTATTTGTTAAATGAAACTGCCATCTTTTTTATCTGCTCAATCAATACAGGGTCTTTACTGATATTGTGGCCAAGTTCCATGAAGAAAAATTAGATCACTATATTCAATCATATATAAAGGTAAGAATATTTAACCTGTTCTGACATCTTTATAAAATTTCAGATTTATTCCAGGGTTAATTTTAATGCCATCTTGGCAAAGCATTATGTGTTAACTGCCACCCATGGTAATTTATCAGCTGATTCTCTTACAAGAGTTTACATGAAACAGTAAGATTGCTAGTGAACATCAGCAGTAGTTTGTAATAAAGAGAGCATTGTTGGGAATTTTTCTGTGTGCTTTCAAATAGCTTGTGCATAATATTTTTTAGCTTTTTATTATTTTCTCAAGAACTTTTTTATTGTCTAAATTGCAGTGGTTTTGTACCTGTTCATGGTATGTGGAACATTTTTAATCTTCCAGCATGACATTTTGCACATATTTGTGAATTGGCACTGCTTGTTCTGTTTTTTTCAATTCAGTTTTCACTCTAAATGCTTCATTGTACTGAATGAATGTGTGATAAAATTAGTTATAAATACTTTAAAATATATATCTTGTATGCAATACCAGTAAAAATGCCCTTTGGACTAGTCCTCAGAAGCTACTAAAATATTTTGCATACTTTGCACAGTGAAAGAAACAAAGCAAATTTGTTGATTTTAAGGAGGGAAAAACCTAAAGCAGATTAAGACAATGTCTTTGTTTTGCCAGATCAGATTAAAAAATAAAGCTCATCAATATTTTTAAGTTAATTTGTTATCATTGGATATGACTTTAAAAGGGAAAAGGACGAAGTTATTGATATCCATAATTTCAGAATTGCATTTAATTACAATACATTTAAAATAATTTTAATAATTTTTGAGATTATTTCAATTTATACAAACTCAAATATTTGCTCACCCTTTTTGATGTCAAAATACTAATGCAACCATTTTTATACTTCAAACTCTGATCCTGAATAACTTCCAATTTTTAAAGCAGATTTTGCATTTGTATAAGGGGACTGGAGTTATGATAGGAATGGGGATTTCCACTGTCATATATACAGCTGGGTATTCAAATAGAATTTGTAATGGATGGGATACATTGAATTTCTCTCTTTATGATTAAAAGAGTACATTTAATTGTGCTTGTAACATTCTGTATGCTCTGGCTTACCAATAATTACAAACAGATATGACAAAAGGCAATAATTTTGAACTATGGAATGGCAGATTCTATTTAAATAGTGACACTTAGCAGAGAATAAAAATAAGATTAATGATGAAAATTAAATATATGAATATTTTCTGTTTTGGTATTTTTTTATCAAAAGTATACATAGTACTTTGGTTTCTACTTACAAAAGAGAAAAACAGGTTTCAATTGTTGCCTGAAAAATGGAATTTTAGATCTATTTGTGTAGAACCCAGTCAAGTAAGATATTTCCATATATAATCTCTTATACATAATTATAGTAACTTAACTACTCAGGTACTGTCGAGCCTCTTCTACACTTATTCAAACTATAAATAAATTTGCTTAACAGAGAAAATATTATGGAGAATTGAGGAATAATATCAATAATGACATGAATGAATCAGAGATGCATGTACATGGCTCCAGATACATTGCTCAATTAATTTCTGCTTTGTTACTTTAAGTGAACGTGTGAAATGCCTTCATTTAAATACACTGTTTCAGAAGATGTTGCTAGATATTCTAGCTGTACTATATAACCTGTCTGATCCCTGCAATTCATCATCTGATAATGCTCCATTTTAGCCATAAGCATATGTGTGTCACTTTACAATTTAAAACACGTAAGAATGATAGCAGCTTTATAATAATATGATTTGGAGAATTATTTTTGAGTGCTGGTTACTGTGAAATTTACTGACTGTCCAACACATCATTTTTCCACTAGTGTTTTATTGTATGGTTTTTGCTAGAATCTTTGTACCAAAATAGCAAAAAATGAGTATGAGCTTTTCATGCTTTCCTTGGGGACTGCTATGAAGATGCTGTAGATTGCTAGTGGAGAAATGGACATATATAAGTCAACATGAATGTTAATTATCAGAATATACATCCTTTTACATTTTCTACAATCTAAATGTCATAATATAAATGGAATTTGTAATAAACTAATGGCTACATCTTTATTGCAATAAAACAACTCCCATTGTGCTTTTTGCATAATGAAATTCTAATCATATTATATTGGGAAATAAGTCTCACTCAATTCACTAGACCTTCTCCCAAGCAACTGACTATAGCTTTAAAATGTTAATTTTCATTTTTATTCTATTTTAACACTTCAGTTTGTATGTATGTACATGCAAAATGCCTCTCAGGAAGAAAATTAGCAACAATTAATCAGCCTTAAATTGTAATCCCTGTAGCTTTTGAAAATTTTGTAATCAAACAATTACAGTACAGAGCTATAATATATCAAGAAAAAAGAAAGAAAATTACCATTCATGAGAGAGAGGAAGAATTTAAACGACAACCATCCTAAAGTTAAACAATATTCTGAAGAATGTTAATATGTATTATTATTTCTTGAATCTAGTGCATTTCAGAAGTTAACAAAGTATAGTATAACACAGTTGAAGTATCTTAACATATTTAGATTAAGGCATACTGATGGTGAATCTAAGCTGCTTTGAGAAAATCTCTCAATTTTAGACATTATACTCTCTCTCTATGCAAAAATAATAAACAGAGGTATTTTTACAGTAAATGTGTTTGAACTCTGCAGAGGTTGTAGTAGTGATAGTAGTAATGCACTCTAGATTAAATTTGATGTCCCAGAAGAATTAAGAATGCTGCTGGGTTCAAATCTACTTTTCTCCTCTCCCAAGCAAAGCATGATTTTGTCATTCTGCATGATGGCATCACATCATGTGTTGAATGTTTCTAGTCACCATGAATGAGACAGAAGCAACACCTTGCACTTATTGTAGCACCAAGTTTTATTCAAGAACATTTTTCTCTGTATCTTTCTTAAAAGGAGAAAAAAATTAATGCTACTTCAAAATATATGTAGCACATAATTCTTACTTACAAGTCCCATTCATAGCAAGATTATTTTTGGGGTAATGCTGATGAAAATCCAAAAATGTTGTGGACAATGCTCTACATGTATAAACAAACTAGATTGTTTGAGTGCTTAACTAACTGTCCCTAAATGTATTCTCTTATTAATACATTCAAAATAGCATGGGTTGAGTGATTGGTTTGCTTAGTCGTCCTACATTCAAGAATAAGACTAAATGTCACCACATTTCATACATTTCCAGATTGGCTGATGTTTAGAGCAAAAGAATGATGCATGTGCAAGATAACTGCAGATGCTAATACTTCCATGCTGGCAGAAATAATGTTTCAATATTTATATGTATTTTTCCCACATCCCACGATGTATTCTGTCTCATTAGAAAAGTGTTGAATGTGTTATTTAAAAATCCTTTTGATTTCTGTAAGTAAGCAAACGCAAAAATAATGGCAAAGAAACTTTCCCGTGAAAATTTGAACCTATCAAATATAACGATTGTTGTAATAAACTTTAATATAAAAATGGAATAAGAATTGGTGCCCATACAGCACTGTTAAGAGGCTGGGAAATTCTGTGACTTGAAATCCACAAATCTTAAAAGGCCAAGATTGAGAAACACTGCTATAGAGTCATGATCATATTGCTAAACATTTGTTGACAGGTTAGAGTATTTGCTGCCTGAGATATATTTTTTGATTCTGGTATATACTGCACTTTTCTGCATAATGTGAAAAGCTCATAACACAATTTCGTACTTATTTAATCAGAAATATATCTCACTGAATTCAGAAGGACTTATTTTCAGAAAAGTGATGCAGACTTGGGAATGAGTTCATTACCCTTAAAGAGATATATTTCGGAGTGGTCAAGTAGAAGATTGCATGCATAGTATAGTTCCTTAATTTCATTGCATTCAAATCAATAGAAGGCTAGATGCAAAAGATTAATAGTCTTGCATCAGAAATATTTCCATTGCATCGACTCTATAACTGTCAGGTACCATACAATGTAAATTACAGTATCTGTGTTGCATGGAGTCAGTGAGACCCAATATTCTCGCTATTAACTTTTTTCCTGCATTTTATATTGTACTTTTAGTATGTATTCAAAACTAAGACATTTGAAGAACGGACTGTTCATGAAGAACTGGCAAAGAGTATGACTGATCTGTTGCAGTCAAATGATCAAAGGACTGTGAAGCTTGTTCTGAAGGTGAAATTTATTCTTATTCATGAGCGAAAAATGTCAGGAAAGCTTTCATAGATTGCTGCTTTCCTCACTTTTTGTTGTTGTTGTTGTTGTTCCTTTGTGTTAGTTTTTGACTCCTGGTGACTGCCTGGACTAGTCTGTGGAGTTTTCCTGGCATTTTTTTTTTTTTTGAGGGGGGGAATATTTTGTCAATGCTTCATTCCCAGGTTGAGACTGGCCAAAGGTCACTCAGCTGGCTTTGTGCTTCACATAGGATTAAAACTCACGGTCTCTGCTTTCTAGCTTGGTACCTTATTCACTACATTAAACTGACTCTGTTTTGCTATATGTTCTTATGTTATGATGTCACTTTGTTGTTGCTGTAGCTTGGGGAAAGCATTGCTTAGCAGAACAGTTAAGAAGTTAATATGAGACCCTGAACTGAAATATTAGGACTTAAAAGCAAGAATATGTTGCTGAAGGGTACCTTCATTGGCAAATGCATCACAGTCCTGCAACTCCTTGCTAACAGATTGATAAGGGATGTTCTTTATAAATGGTTACCAATTCAGCACTAAAGTACAGAGAGAAGAATGGTTTGGTTTTGTCTGAGTAAAGAATTTTATAAATTGAATTCAGATTTTCTGTTTCACATATGGATGGAATATGTGAAAGTGCTGTATGGACGGCTCCACATGCTCTGAATCATCTTTCCCCATTAAAATCTTAGTTTTTTAAAGAGTTAAATGAGATTGATGTATAAATTCCAGTTGGAAAAAGAGAAACAATGAATTTATTAATTCCTCACTTAGTTCCTTGCCATTGCCAAGCTATTCTGGTGGGTTCCTCAAGACCAGAGAAGCAGCTTTTCAAGACTACTTGTAGAAGTAAAAAAGCAATAGTTATAAATTACTGTATCTAATTACAGAGAGACTATCCAGAAGTGGCCCAAGTTTCTCCATATATTAGAATTCAGTTCTTTCTTGTCTAATCTTATGCCTTCCAAATATTTGGGAAATACACCTCTAGAAAATTTTAGCCACATTGCTTAGGTTTTATAGAAATGGTAGTCACCGCACATATGGAAAAGCTCACTTTTGGGGAGCTTTTTGTAAAAAAAAAAGTGCAAAGTTAGTATAAAAGAAAAATAATATATATTTATTTATTTTAGCACTCCTGGTTCTTTTTTGCAATTATATTAAAATCAATGGCACAGCATTTGGTTTACACAAAGAGAGTAGAGGTAAGACTCTATGCTATATGCATTATATAATAAATGTTATCAATATTTAAACATGTTCTTATTTAAAAATATTTTACTCATCCAAAGGCCAGTGTGAGGGGTGCAGTAGAATATGGTATGGCATGTGTGTGCAAAAGTGCAGTTCATGTTGGGAAGGTATGCATGACAGCAATGAACATGGAGGGTGTATGGAATGTGCGAGTGACCAACATGGTGCAAGCATAGAGGGGCTGAAGAGAGCATATATGGGTGCGGGAGAGTTTCTGCAGCTGGTTATTGTTAATAAATGCTTCTGCAGTTACATCACTGCAATTTATCTGGGCAAGAAATTTGTTCTGAACAGTTTTGGACCTAAAGATCTCAAATAAAATTTAGACCTACTGCTTATAGGGCTGCCTATCTCATACAATTTGTGCACCAACTAATCATTTCAATAGTGATTTGGCTTTCCCCATGATGTAGCCTTGAAGGAAATTGCCACTGGAATTGAAATTGATCCTCTGGCCACATACCGTATTAAGACGTTTCTCAATTTGCATTTATTTTTCTACGTCTAGTTTTAATGGTAACATTTTAATTGAGGCTTAGTTGAATGTTATCACTATACTTTGTAAGCATCCAGTGCCATTAAGACGTTAAGTGCCAAATACATTTTCTGAATAAATAAATGCCATCATCATTAAACTGTTCATCGGAATGATGCCTCTTAGTCAGGAGCATTTTCACTAACTCCTCCAATTTCATTGTGTAGAGAGGGAAATGAAACATTTTAGAATATTGAGCGTTGTCTAGATCAGTGTCTTATTTTGAAGAAGCCATCTGCTGTCCCCACCAGATTACTCGTGCTCAGAGGTTTCCAGAATCATACAAAACTGAACTAGATAAACTTGTAATGAACATATCAGATCACGTTATTTGGAAACACAGAGAAGCTTTTGAAGAGACAAAGAATGCAAGCCACAGCATTGGAAGGTTTCTGAAGGTAAGGTGCATTTAGTATAAATAACCATTAACCTATTTGTACCTTGCAGGATGCACAAACCTTGCAATCATTTTCATAGTAAATATTTCTTTTTGCTGTTGGCATAACACAAAACATTAATTATGTGATTCTTCTACACTGATGGGCATGGCAGTGATGAAACTTCATAACCAAAATAAAAGAAGAAACATTTGAATACCTTTTCACCAAAAAAAGAATATACAGTAGTCACCCTCTTTACAATAAAGAAGATAACTCTTTATTAAAAAACTACAACACTGTTAATTAATAAAGGATTGCTATTCAGTTTTTAGATTTGCAGAAGGGAAGAATGCATTTAATAGCCAAAAATTCAAGAAATACAACTTGTTTTTGACAAATAGGATCTGTTTTATTTGAACATATTTACATCTTCAGTAAGTTTTCTAGAAGGTATGCTTTACACCGGTTATTTATTCAAAACAATACAAAATCTTTTAATTTCATATTGCCACTGATATAAATTGACATTTAGATTAATCAAAAAACTATTGAGTTGAGTATTTGACTTTCACATTTGATCTTCATGATTTATTGCCAGTTTGCCAGGATGATATTAATCCCTTATTAACTTTTTTCTATTATTAAAAGTCTTTTCCTAGGGAAATAATTATAATCATTTCATTTTTTTTCTCTTAGCGATGTTTCACATTTATGGATCGTGGATTTGTATTTAAATTAATCAATAACTATATAAGCATGTTTGGACCAGGTGATGACAAGGTAAATAAAGTAATGTATGTTTCCAATTATGCTGACTTCTCCTTTAAAAATTATCAGAATCAGTAAAAAAGAAGAATAGATCTCAGAATATTTGTTTCTTTTGTTGGATAAAAGTTTTTTTATCACTTTACAAAGTACAGTAGTTAACAGAAAAAAAATCTTTGTAATATACTGCTTCCCCATAATGCGCAGCTGAATTTGTTTAGTTGTGCCCTTACAAAAAATAAAAAATTAGTCTATCAAATCATATGTTTCTCAGTGAAAATGTGGATCTCTTCATTGGAATTTGTTTGTTGCTTGCGCATTTAGCAGTCTTTTAGTGAAGAAAAGCATGCATTTCTTATTCAAACTAATCTAAGTAATTATTTATCTATTTCATTCCCTTTCCTTTTATTAGTTTAATATTGCTACAATCAACTGTATCATTTTTTTAAAAAAAAATTTCCTCTTATATGAAAAGAATACTTTCACATTCATATAAATAAATATGTACATTCATTAACCTGCATAACCAGTATTTCATGTAATTATGAAGATAGATTAATGAATGTACATGCATGCAATAAATGAACATAAATCATCTGATAATCATCTCAAACTTTCAGATTTTGTTCCAGTATAAATTTGATTTTCTTGAAGAAGTATGTAACTATGAACACTTCATTCCTCTCTGCCTACCCCTGAAATCTGCAAACATTCCAGGTAAGCATTTAGGGTTTTATATACAGTAATATTTATTATAAAACAAAAGAAACTGCATACAATTTTAAGTATATAACTTAGTAATAAATCTCACAAAAATAGTAGGGTTTTGTATTATATAAATACATTTAAGGTTGGCATGCAAATTTCACATTTCCTTCCATGGCCTGAAAGCGGGTCCTTCCTAGACTTTCAGTGTTCACACTGATATGCTTGTAATAGCTCTCTGCAGTATCATTTGTCCCTACCTAGATTAACAGGGAAGGATTATTTCAGTGGTCCTGTTGAGTCTTAAGTATTTGTTTGCTTTATTTATAATACTTTTACACTACCAGTTTCACACAGACCACTGTGCAATGTCCATAGAAAGATAAAATAATCCCATCTTTTAAAAAAAGCTCAGCATCCAGAATGATTGGAGCTGATCTCAAAATAGCCAATCTAAAAATACTATTTCTGATCAGTATGTATTTTAAGAAATGTGGATGGATGAATATGACAACCGTAAAATTATACCTTTACAATTAACAATGTGATTTATCTAAATGTACCAACATGTCTTTTTTTTTCTACATATTTCTACCAAACCATTCAAGATCCAATCACACCATCAGAAACAACCCAGCAGTTTCATGCATCAGGTATGCATTCATCCAAGTACATTTTGCGTCTTAGTTATTAAATGTGGCATTATCAAATTCCATTTCTAGCATTTAAAAAATTATTTACTACTCTGCAATGAACCCGTTTGAAGTATAATCATTCTCCCACAACTTTGACTGGCAGACATGTTTGGAGTAATAATATACATCGCATTAATTGAAGGTTCTCTAAAAGAAGAATAGAAAACTTACAGTTGTTATTTTTAGGCAGCTAAAGTTCTGTGAACTATACTTTCTCACTCAGCAATAAGTTCAAAATCTACTTCACCTTGCCAACTACTAAAGAAAATATTACTATAATACATCAGGTACAGATTAACAGAAGTTACTACTGATTTATAACTTAACATTAGCAGACTTACCAATTGTAAGTGTAATTGTCTTTCTAAAATTTGTTACTTGAATAATTTAAATCTCAATTAATTATATGTCTCTTCTTAATATATATCAATAATTTAATGAAGCACATATATGGCAAGTTTTAAACACATAACTTTCTTGACTGTCTTAATCCAGATGTTCCTGAATATATTGTGACAAATGAATTTTGCCGGAAGCATTTTTTAATTGGATTACTTCTTCGAGAGGTTGGGTTCGCACTCCAAGAAGACCAGGATATCAGACACATGGCCCTAGCCATGCTCAAAAATCTGATGGCAAAACATTCATTTGATGATCGATATAGCGATCCGGTATGAATGTTTAACTTTTTACCTTGATGGAATAGACCAGTCAGTCGTCTGTACTGAGCCATCTTCTTTGAATGTCTTTTCTGCAGGAAAAGCAGGCAAAAATAGCAAACTTGTATATGCCTCTTTATGGGATGCTTTTGGACAATATGCCAAGGATATATCTGAAAGATATGTTTTTATTCAGTATAAATACATCTAATCAGGTGGGTTCCAGTAATGGGCCATAGTAATTTAATTTTTCTTAAACCTATACTGCTAACATTTTTAAATTATTCTTAGACTAGATTAGTTTAGATTAATTTATCAGTAAATAGAGTATGATAAAAGCATATTAATTTAAAGTCACTTAAATTAGGTATACTGCTGGACTTATTGTCTATGAAGGAAAAAAATCCATAGATTCAGATTAAAAGCGTACCTAAAATAAATCCATTGCAATTAATAATTTTGAGACAAAGAATACCCAGTTTGAACTTCTTATCACTTACAAGCTTACTAGGTGGCCATAAACAGGTTAGTTTCAGTATTGGTCTCCCATCTGCAACTAAAGTTGTCTCCCTTATTGATTCACTAAAAATCTGCCTTTCCTTACCTGATACATTAAGATTACCACCTTAAGATTGGTTTAGAATTATGGGAAGGCATAGAGGGAGAATATTTTCTTAAACTAATTTGATTGTTTTGGAAAAGAAATTTATTAAATTTGATAAATTAGATCAAGCAGAAATAGATTAATGTGTGGTGGTGATGATGGTTAAGAGAACAAATCTTGTTGTTAGGCTGCAAAAGGCAAAAACTGTGATTCTATGCCAATGTCAAAGCAGTGGGTATGTAATTATAAAACTAGCAATAAGTGACAGATTTTGAACATTGATTTAATACATTTGTTCTCTGGCTGTCATTGAAATCCAGGGATCTAGAGATGATTTGAGCACCACTGTAGGATTTCAGAGTCAGACAACAATGAAACATGCAAATTCAATTGATACTTCTTTCTCCAAAGATGTTCTTAATTCAATTGCAGGTATGAAAGCATTTACATAAAAATAACTATCTGTTTTGTTCTATTGCAAGTTTTATTATTACCAATTTCTTACATTTAAATTATCTTCTAATATTTCTAGCAAGAGTATAATCTGAAATAAATTCTTCTTAGAAGAGAGTAGGGAAGACATGTTGAGTTTGATTCCACAAGATCAAAGTCCTCTAATTTCTTGAAATGTCCACAGCTGTTATTGGGAAACAATTTTTTAAAATGTTATAACTAGAAAAGAAAATGAAATGAAAAGAAAAGAAATGTGATCTCCCTTGAACTAGCACAGCAATCATTCATTTATATATACCATTCCTACAGCATTTTTATAATTTGATTTCATTGTCCTCGTATTAGTTGTAAGAGACTTTCTACTAAATGACGGGATAATCAGTATTATAGATGTGCACACAGATGTATATGTGTACAAAATCTAACCCAATTTATAGAATACAAATAAGACAGTACTCTACTTAAAAGCAGATTAGGTTCCAAAAGTCTGTTGTAAGCCTATTTTGTTTGTGAGTCCACCGAGTATAAAAAAAACATGTTCAGTGAATGGTTTATGGCATTGTAAAACCTGACAGTAATGTTGTAGACTCAACCTCCAGAGTTGAAACAGTCCATTTTTCCACCTTCCTGAAGAAGTAGTTCAGTGGGCTTTGGATGGTGACAGGAGGTAATGTGGTGGAAGTTGGGAGAGGATAAGAAAGGATTGTTTCTGGATACCTGTATAAGTACTGGAAGCTGGACCTTTCCTGCCTTCTCCCAACTTTGGGGTATAGATAGATTTGTTTGTATCACAAAAGTTCACAAAGTTCATTAATAGAGTAAAGTTTGTACTGTATACTGTTCAGTTGCATTTCAAGATGTAATACTAATTGCATCCTCAATAAATGTTTCTACTTTTATGGCTTTTGGTCCATCATGTATGAGATTGTGTCTAACACCATCTATAGCAAAATATGTATCATTGCATTTGTCGTTATATCTTACTCTGTTTCATGCACTTAGCTCATAGCCATTCAGCATCCTCATTAACTGAGCTGTAGCTTTTCTTAACAGTGTCTGGTCAATGTTACATACTGTTTTTTGGTGTTCATCCTGCTTAATTGTCATGTCCATAAGCATCATTTTAGCACATTCGTTGTGGCTTTTGTTTCCAGCTTTTTCATCAATAGTTATTCCTGCAGCAAACCATGCTGACTCCAGAGGTTCCCTAGGAAGTCTTGACTCTAACCCAAGTACCAATGAAAAGAACAGTGAAATAAATGAAGCCTGTGAGAAGGTATGTATGTCTATAAACTAGGACAGCACAATACTTCAGGTTTTAATGGGGAAAGATGATTCAGAGCATGTGGAGCCGTTCATACAGCACTTGACAGCAACTTTCTAATGCAGCTGCCTCTGGTTTACATGATGCTACAATTATTTTATTTTACATTTTTTATTTTATTTATTTATATCCCACCTTTATTATTTTTATAAATACTTAAGGCAGTAAGCGTATATTCCTCCTCTTTCTATTTTTTTCACAACAATACCTTGTGAGGTGAGTTGGTTGAAAGAGAGTGACTGGCCTAAAGTCATTCAGATGACTTTCATTTCCTAAGGCAGGACTAGAACTCACAGTCTCCAGGTTTCTAGCCTGGTGCCTTAACCTCTAGACCAGGGGTGTCAAACTCAATTTCATTGAGGGCTTCATCAGCATTGCGGTTGCCCTTGGAGGGCCGGGTGGGTGTGGCCAGGGTGGGTGCAGCCTACTGGGTGGGCGTGGATGGAGTGAGTGTGACCTACTGGATGGGTATGGCCAGCTCTACATCATTTGCCCTACTGCCTGCAGAAACCCCTCCTCTGGAGCCCATCAAGCCAGATACACTTCCAGGCGATAGTGTATTTCTTCATTCCTCACAAAGGGTGATACCTCCCCAGCATGCACCCAGGGGGTGGGGCCGACACGGCAGGGGCTGGTTCCTCACTGTTTCCAGATGGCCTTGTGGAGCTAAGACTGAATGCATTTCAGCATAGATGGCCACCGCAAAATTGTACATTGGCTCCCGGCTGACCTGAGCCAGGGCCAGGGCCAAGGCAGAGGGGGCCGTTCCCTCACTGTTTCCAGAATGGCTTCGTGGGCCACATGAAACTACTTCATGGACCACATCCAGCCCCCGGGCCTTGTGTTTGATATGTCTGCTCTAGACCAAACTGGTATAACCAAAGTGATATATATAAAGTGCATTTTGGAGGTAAAATTCATTTATCGAGGCTTTCCATGTTTTGCTACAACAGATTGTAAGGCCATTGTCTCTGATTGGATCAGCTCTTCGTTTTGACAAATTAGATCAAGCAGAAACAAGAAGTCTCCTAATGTGTTTTCTTCATATTATGAAAACAGTTTCAGAAGGTAATTGAACAGTAAAATGTATCTGTGCCTGCTTTATTACTTTTCTGCTGAAGATCATATTTGTTTGGGAGAAATCTCTTAATTGCTAGGTTTACAAGACAACAGAGAGTGGATTTAAAGCAGCAATGGGCAGAGCCAGTGTGAGCAGTCAGCAAAGACATTTTCTTTTCTAAACTAGTGCTACTACTTTTCTTTCTCTTTGTTTTCTCTGTATTCTTCTTCCTTATACATATCTGTAAAAATACCTTTTTACTCTTCAGACAAGTTGAAATTAATTGTTTATAAAGAGCTTCTGAAATAAAATACACACAAGTATGAAAAATTAAGATGATCTGTCAGTCCTTCAGGATAGGAAAGATCAGGGAATGGGGTCTCTAAGAGAGTATATTGATACAGTTAATAAAGTTATTGTAACAGAATCTTTAAAGCCTGTCACATCCTTTTCTACTTCCACATACACCTAGCACAATAACAATAGCAATAACACTTAGACTTATATACCATCCCATTGTCTGGGTAATTAACAATATCAGCATTTTGGGCTCAACAATCTGGGCCCTGATTTTACCAATTTTGGAAGAACATGAGGCTGAGTGAACCTGGAGCTCTTTCAGAATTGAATTTCTGGCGGTGGGCAGAATTTCCCTGCAATGCTGCATTCTAACCACTGAGCCAACAGTTGTAATCAAGTTGTTTTGAGGATATTTTTTATCATACTTCCTACTTTTCTAGAACTGAGATACTTTTATATCAAAGGCTATATTTTCCTGCTATTCCATCATAACATTTCCTATCTTAAATTAAAAACCATCATGTTTGGTTTTTATTATTAAGCACATGATAAATTATGAAATCCACAAAGAATGGGAACTGAGTTTAATACAATATCTAGTGTGTAAAACAACAGTTTCCTGAATTCTGCTGGTAGGAAATACCACTTGGAAAATATGACAATAGTGATTAGCTTTGGCTAAATGAGTTCTGACAGATAAGGGTTTTTTATTTATTTTTATTGCTTTTAAATAGTGACAAAAAGGGAAGTTAATTATGATAAAATACACACATTATCAAAGATAAAAAGAAATAGAAAATGGGTTCTTTTAAAAAAGTAAAAAAAATACAATGTAGGGGAAAAACATGTATCATTTTAGCAGTAAATAATTACAATTCTTTATATAATTATCTAAAGCAATTCTAATTCGAGTACATAAATGTTTCTAAAATATTTATATAACTACATAATCATGTTTTAACCTACTATATTTTATATAAATGAGTTCCATATTTTGTTATATTTGTCCATACAAAGTCTGTGTTTATAGTCAATCCACTCATAGATAGTAACTCTAATCAGGACTTCAATACTGTAAATATTGCCATTGGGTTCTATCTGATGGATTATATTCATTTTTAACATACTATAGAGTGTGATAGAGTACTTGATGTAAGAGAATAAATAATATATTCATATGTTTTCATTGTTTCTTCCTAGATACACTGATCTCCTACTGGCAGAGGGCACCATTTACAGAAATAGCAGATTTTTTCAGCATTTTAGAGTAAGCTCACTTTGAGGTTTGTTCTTCCAAGGCTGTTGTTGGTATTAATTAAATTAGAGGCAAAGCTTATGCTAAAGAATAATTATACATTTCAATCCCCATATTTTTAAGTCTTTCAAAAGAAATGCATATCCCACCTAAAGTTATGCAGTTTAGCAATCTCTCCAATCTTCCATGAATGTTGATATCATGTGGATTTAAATTGTGAAATGTTAATGTTTTTTCTTTACTTAGTTAGTAAAGAATAAAAGAAAAAATCACAATGTACAATCAGAAGTATCATAGGTAATATTTCTTGTCTTCAGTTTTTTGTAACTTGAATGAAAAAAACTGCTTATCTTGTCATAGTCGAATAATGTAGAAATTTTATATAATGATGCCAGTGCATCTCTTTTCCCATCCATTTTAATTTTTAAACCATCCATTTTTCTGTAGTCATGAAATCTGACAATATTTCACAATCTTATACCCAATTTTGCAAGCTTTGATTGATCACTGTTGGGAGTCGAATAACTAACTTACATAACTGTGTGTTTGTATGTGTTTGTGTTTGCGTGTGTGTGTGTGTTTGTGTGCAGTTGTATATTTGTGTGTTTATATGTGGGTCTGTGGATGTGGGTAGGATCTATGGATCTGGATCTGTGGATCCGGGTCTATCTGGGTCTATGTCTATCTGTATCTGTGTAGAATCAAATTCTGTCTATGGAAATCTTGCATGCCACAATCTCTGAATGATGTCAAGAGTGAGAAACATGTTCTAGACATTTAGGGCTACAATTCTTATTATACCAGCCTTGATGTTACATTGCTGTTATTGTTAATCCTAATATAATTAAATTAGGGTGCAGATATAATTGAAATTGAAAAAGTTTGGTCTACCGTCTCTTAAATGACAAAATTATATATAGTAACCTAGAACTGAATTCTGTTCAACTGTGTTTACTTCTGTGTAAACAAGCATGGTTTTTTTTGTCAGTTTCTTCTTTTAGCACAACTTTGCATATTATTGTCATCATACATAGGGCCAGCTAACTGTATATGAAAAAAATGTAGCAATATGCATTTGCCTTTTTATAAAAGACTAGGAAACCTTAGCCTTGTATGGATAAATATGGCCTTTTCTGCTTTTCGTAGTTGATCCATGTTGACTGAGGAGGTTTCCACCAACCTGTCCATCAAACTCTCTCTGTAGGCAATACAGAATAGGGTTATACATTTTCCCAACTGTTATATATTCTCCTGATGAAAAGAATATGGGTTTGGCCTTCTGAAACCGCCTGAAGATCTGGCTTTGCCAACTGTCCAGGGGTCCCAATGAGGGTACATCATTTTGGAGGTGGTCAATAGACTAAGATAAGACCCCACCTCTCCCCCTACGTGCATGATGCTCCCTCCCTCCCTCCCTCTCCATCTTTGCCAATTTTATGCTAAATGAATGTTATTATTTATCATTTTAATGTTTTTATTGGGTTTCATGATTGTAAGCTGCCAAGAGTCACCTCCAAGCAAGAGGAGCAACATATAAGTTTAATAAATAAATAATAAAAGAAAAGAACTCACTGTCTAACTACATTGCAGCAGTAACAGCATTAAACGGAAAGTTGAAGTCACGGAAGTGCCCTGTGGGGAAAGGAAACAATAGAAAATGAGTAACAACTTCACTCAGGCCATTCCAGATAGCGGCCTATAGCTCTGCTATTGACAGTGGACAGTTTTCATGCAATCGCTTTTGATATTGTACAAGAACAATTTAACAAAACACACAGTTACAATTTCTTTTCACTGCTTGGAAATCTACAAATCGTTTATAACACATTTAAATCAACATAAAGCAAACATCTGTCTGCTAAATATGATGGTGAAGTTTGGCTTTTCTGGCAAGAGAGTGAAAAAACAGACCCTACATGAAACTAGCACTGATGCAGTTATTTACCTGAATGATTTTACTAATGGAATTCTCATTCTTACCGAACTCTAGCTGTGATGTTTTGTGAGAGAAATGAAGTAATGCTGTGAAGAAAAACTATTTGAGATTGTTCCATTTTTTTTTAATCTTTTAGGGTTTGCCTTCAGAATTTCAGATATCTAGGAAAACGAAATATAGTAAGGTAATGTTTTATTTATCAAACAAGTAGCAAAATATTTGAAGTACATATGTAACTGCAAGAAACTTTAGTATGTGTGTGTATTGAATCTAGATGAGGATGAGGATGAATTACAATGAATCCTAGTTTATAAAGTTCCAAAATAAATGCTTTTTGTGAATTTTCATTAAGTGCCCATAAACTTTTAAGTAAGAACAGGCTGCAAGTATAAAACATAACTGACTTTAATGGAAGTTTAGTCTAATGAGATAAATAATATGGATTGTGTTTGGAAATCTTACTATAAAGTTTTCATAAGAATTCTTCACTATGAGACCTATTTTCTAATAATAGAATATGATTCTGATATAAATGTGATATCGGTAATAGAATACAAGACCTTTTTTGATAAATTTTCCTGATATTTATAGTAATAAATGATATTATGATGCAGTTTTAAATTTTATTCTCTTTTATCAGGAAAATTGCTGCTGCAGTTAAGTTTGCTCAGACCACCCGGAATAATGGAACATTGAAAGGCTCCAGTTCATCCTGTCAAACCTCTGGGCTTCTGCCACAGTGGTAAGATTTAACAAAATACATGGAGGGTTAATGCAAAACAGCCATGATGGCTCAACAGAGGCTAAGTATGTATATTGTTGTTGTACACCATTGAGAATCTGGAAGGATTCAACAGCAGGTTGATAATATTTTAATATGTACTATTCCCCTTAAAATGTGAAAAAAAATATTTGTAAAATATATTCAATCAAAAGTAAAAGTCACATGTTAGACTTTTTTGAAATCTTGAAGTCAGATGTTAGAAAGTGTTGTACTTTTTGATTCAGTTGTATTTGACCTATGATATTTAGTTCTTAGAAAATTAGTTTATTTAGTGACAGTTAATGTAAAAACAACAGTTGTCAATATAATCTTCTTGTGTCATGGCATATGGATACATTAAAAGCAGCAGGAGGAAAAATAATGTATTGCCTTGCTCTCAATTCTAAATAAGCACTGATTTCATTTACAGCTAGATAAGGGGGGGACAGAAGGAAGCTTTCCATAATGACGCATCGTAATTTCTTCATGTAGTCATCAGTATCAAATCTCACTGTAACAAAAACATAGCAGCTGCAGTGTAGCATGTCAAATTTCCACCATTACTTCATGATAAAAAATCACTAGAATAAGCTCTTAAATCATTCTACATTTAATTTAATGTGAATAGAAAATTACATGTTAAAGAATTTTCATATCTCTTAGTATATTTTGGACTGGCATGAGTTTCTGAAATCTTTCTGGTAATTATTGCATACTTGCTAAAAAAAATTATAACACTTTACATTTTATTTGTAAACACGCCAAGCAGTTTTCTTAAATGTGACCTTCAAAGTTCCCACCAAAATTGATCTTTTTAAAAAGTCTGTGTTGAAATTTCTAATTGGACTCCATGGTGTCAAATACTCTTTTAATAATTTACCTTTTTAGATATCTTATGCCTTCAGATGTACATAACTATGAATCCTAGAATATTAAACTATCATTTCAGCATTGCCGTTGGGTCTAGTCGAGAAGTGTGCCAGAGTACAAAGAATCCCCCCCCCCAAGATAGCATGAGTTGGTTCTCTACTGCTCAAAAAGACCCTTTGGTATACCTACAAGGCTTTTGATAGGTATACCACTGATTTGGTAGAGCTTTGTTCCATTAACATGTGGACAATTCCTATCTAGTTAACTTTTTTTTTTAGCAAGGCTTAGTATAATTCCGTCTGTATATTGTGTAATAAGCTTACTACTTTGTTGGAAATATTCATGTCCAGAAATAATGCAGAAGAGAAGATGGAAAACAAATCTGTCTAAAGGTTTGGAAAAATTTTGGGGATATGCCTGAGGAACTGTCTTCTCATTTTGCAGGGCACATTCTGCTTCTAGCAGTGAGGTTCACAAGCATCATAGATCCCAAACTTTACCAATAATCCGTGGGAAAAATGCCCTTTCCAATCATAAACTCCTACAGATGATAGATAGTACCATTCCAAGTAAGTATAAAGTATGATTTTGTAGTTGAGCTTTTAATAGGACAATGGTGGTACTTAATGAAATAACATTCTCAATTCAGTGTTATGTAAATAATGTGAGAGAATAATAGCCATTATTGTTTGTTGTATCATTATTCAGTTTTATGTATACACAGCAAAACATTTACCAGCTCTCAATATCTATAGAAAAGTCATGTTTTCCTAGATTGTGTTGTATATTCTTGTGAATTTTATGCTTTTGCATATACATAAATATTTTTTATGATATCATCCATGTTCTTGTCATTTATGCTTGTTCAGTTGTTATGGAACATTAAGAGTGAAGGCCAGCTGTTGTATATTATTAAGACAATTTCAGTCTATCATGTTTAGCATAAAAATTAGACATAAAAACAATAACTCTTATGTAGTTCTCACATGTTTACTTATTACCATAAATTCTTTCTGCTGTATGTAATTTATAAAATGATAAAAAATAGGTTGATTAATTAGCATCCTATTGTTTATTGATAACCATGTGCATTAATTCATTGAATGTGAGCAATCAGTAGACTTCATAACTGAATGCAGTCAGAAAACCAGAAGATATGCATAGGTTTGCACTGTCAATGCTATAAATAGATTCTCTACCCCTGCTAAACTACATAGCAAAAATTACAATAAACATGTACGCAATAACTGAGCAATTGTGGGCCCAAGGAGATATTCTTTGACATATGCAAATAATCCCTTCATACCTTTCATCATCCTTAAGTATGCAAAAATATATTTTAAAAAGACAAGTTTATAAGAAAGAATAAACATAAGTAGGTTAATTATTTTTAAAATAAATATCATAAAATATTTTTGTGTACAATTTATTCAGAATTCGAATTTGGTATATAGTTTAGATACATATATTTATTTACTATTTGTACTCTGAGTTTTCAATCCTAAAACACTTACAAGCCCTGACAAAATTTATTTATTTGCTTAATTTATATAGCCGAATCATCTAATTTTTATGTGAATCTTACAACCACAACAAAAATGTTAAATTGCATCAAGTGTGTGAACTGTCTGTTGCAAGATCTTTTTATTCCTCAAATTAATGTTATATTTTTCAAAGAACTCATTTCTTTGAAATTTTGAAGAAGGGATATGGAGGTGAAATATCTATCCAAAACCAAAGCAGAAAAGTAAACAGGAAGGATTCAAACTGCTATATGAAAATAAGATTTTTTTTAATGTGAAGAATGAGCAGTGCATTTCATCTAGAGACAAGTATATTATGATTTATTTAAGCATGTTTTATAAAATAAGTCCTTAAAAAATCCTTATAGAAATATTGAAACCAAATATTGAAATCTAATCGCAATTTCAGAGTAAAACTTGCTAAGAAAGTCTAATTTTATGTAGAAGCATATTTAGAGAGATGATAGTTCATCAGTGACTATTGTCATTTGTAGATGACTATAAAATTTTTCTGTAACGTTTCTTTGGTTGTAGGTGCCTCTAATGAAACAGATCTTGTGAGTTATGTAGATACGGAAGCCAACACGGCAACAGAAGTTTGCCTTTCTATACTCGATCTGTTATGTCTTTTCACTGAGCATCATCAGGTAACATTTTTCTGTGTGAAACTTTTTACATGAAAGTCACAATGTCTATAATTTATGCTGAGCTGTTATTTTATGGAAGCAGAGAATCAACAAGTGAAATGTTTCATATATGTAGACAGCTTATAATTGAAGCTTTCAAAATCTGATAAAGAGTACAGAGTCACTTTGATGGTCCATTTAACCTGGCACTGCCAAACATGTTTCACTACAGTTTCTAATATACCTATGCCATGCTATCAGTTGCTCTTTTATAGAATGATTTAGTACAGGGGTCCTCAACCTTGGCAACTTTAAGACTTGTGGACTTCAACTCCCAGAATTCCTCAGCCAGCAAAGCCAAGGTTGAGGATCCCTGATTTAGTATACCAGGTTGGGAATGCTGTAGCATAGTTTTTCAGTACCGCAGACCAGTACTGCAGACCAGCCTTTTTAGGATTTGCTTAGAATTGAAACTAAGGCCATCTATTTCCAAACTATGTGCTTTCCCACTAAGCTGTAAAACTTAGGGAAATATCTTGTAGTGCTGGATAAAAGAGTTCCTAAATCACCACCACCCACCAATATCATCATCACCAAAATAATAATGAAGCTTTGGCAGAAGAGAGAAAGATGGTCTGAGGCAAAAACAAAACTATTCTAAGAAACTTTGAGAAATTTAACTAATATTAAAAATGTTAAAAATGCCTGCTCATATTTGAAAAAAAAGAAAAGAAAAAAAGAAAAGGCAGGGGAGGGAGGGGAGAGGAGAGGAGGGGGGAAAAATAAAAGATCCCAACAGTTTAAATTTAGAAAGCTGAAATGTATGTATTACTTTTCAGAGACAACTGCAGCAGTCAGATTGCCAGAATACAATGATGAAGAAAGTCTTTGACACTTACCTATTATTTTTACAAATTAATAATTCTGCAGCTGCTCTCAAACATGTATTTGCTGCTTTGAGATTGTTTGTGAGTAAGGTAAGTCTATATATGGCTTCTCATTTGTAGGAATCCCTTCTTCTCTTTCATTCTTCTCTGTTGGCTATCGAGAGATAACAGACATTTTCTGAACAGATGACTTGCTGTGAGGGGCAGAGCCATGACTTCTATATCTAAGTTTTAAGATATTTTTAAAAGAAAGTGGAGTTTGGACTGTTTGACTTCTAAGAGGAGATAGTGTAATGTTTTACAGATAATTAAAAAGTTATTATCAGAAAAACTGAATAGATTTGTTCTCTGTTGAAACTGAGGGCAGTACAAGGACCAAGGGATTGAAATTAAAAATGATGAAATTCCAGTTGAAAATTAGGAGGAGTATGAGGAAATAAAAGGTACTAATCAATGGAACAATCTGTACAAAACTACTAAAAAGAGATTTTCAAACAGGGGTTTGGTGGCCACTCATGAGAGATGGTTTAATGCAGAGGTCCCCAACCTTTTGGGCACCAGGGATTGGTTCCATGGAGAAAGGTTTTTCTACGGACCGGAGAGTGCATATTTTGTATGCTGCCTGCATCCCACAGATGGGGCTTTGCTTGTTTGTGCAGACCGGTTGCTGGCATGCTGTGGCCCACTACTGGTCCATGGACTGGGGGTTGGGAACCCTGTTTTAATGGATACCTGTACCTAGTAAGCAGTTGAACTATATGATCTACTGTATAAGGTCCCTTACAAGCTATATATTCTGGTTTTAAAGATGTATAGCTTCATCAAGAATGAATTCACTTGCTGTGTAGCCAGTTTGTAAAAGTGTAAGATTGTGATAACTTCTACTATGAGGAAATGTGCACGAGAAAAGTGTATTGATGCTTTTGTTTTGTTTTTTATAGTTTCCATCAGCATTCTTCCAAGGGCAAGCTGATTTGTGTGGATCATTTTGTTATGAGATTCTTAAGTGTTGTAATCACAGATCACAGTCAACACAGATGGAAGCCTCTGCTCTGCTTTATTTTTTCATGAGAAAGAACTTTGAATTTAATAAGCAAAAGTCAATAGTAAGGTCCCATTTGCAGGTAAGAAAATATTACTGTGGAAACATTGTGGAGCAATTATTGCCTGAAATTTCTCATGATTTTATAGTGTTACTGCATTTATTCATTTGAGAAATGGAACAAAGTATATTTGCAGATCACAGTATGCTCTTGTCCAGGGGTGTCAAACTGCCGGTCCACGGGCCGGAAGGGTCACAAAGAAACCACGCCCACCCCATTGCCGGCAATGGGAAAAAAGTTCTGATACATTGCACGATGTCATGTGACATTGCGAGTTTGACATGTGTGCTCTAGTCTGTTTTATTCCATTCTTACTTAAATTTTATTTTAGATTGTTAGATGATCAGAATGATGATGCTAACAATAATGACCATAAAAACTACAGTAATAACAATGCCTTCAATATTCTTTTGCTATCTCAATCTTGATATTCTATAGAAATATCTTAAGGTTTCCAGGTCCTCAGTCTTAAGATACAGAATTACTTTGGAAATGCATCTCATAGGACAAAATATTTTCCTTCCTACTGAAAGACTGTTTATCAGAATGTATATATTCATTTATAACTATTCATAATTAATATTGGGACTCCTACAGGCAAAAATGTTATCTGATTCATTTTTGTAAAAGAATTGCTTACCAAAATTTAAATTTCTTCATATTTAATATAGAAATATTTTAATTATTATTACTATTTATTTTATTCTTACACTACACATACTCTTAAGAGAAGGGTAAGAATTAAACAATGTGAGAAAAAGGGGAAACTGCTAAAAAAAATCTAATGCTAGTTACTAGTTTTCTCCTTGACACAAACAGAGATTGAGAAAACAATCATTGTCTAATAAATTTTGCTGGTGGTTCTTCTGAGAAGCAAGTTTCTCAGCTTGATGATCTGTCTTCGTATTCTCTTTTCTTGTCATCACTTCAGCTCATCAAGGCTGTAAGCCAACTGATTGCAGATGCAGGAATTGGAGGTTCTCGATTTCAGCATTCTCTGGCAATTACAAATAATTTTGCTAATGGAGACAAACAGATGAAAGTAATTTATTTATTTATTTATTTATTTATTTATTTATTTAAGTTGTTTATTTATTTATAGTATTTTTTTCATTCTTATGAAAATGGATATTTCCCCAGTAGTGACTTGTAGTGTCTTTAAGAATCAGTCCGCCATCTTTGAGTTATATGAAGCTCATCCTCATTATTTCTCTATCAACATAATGAAGGCTGGATAGCCATAGGGGGAAAAAAAGTTACTGAGGATCTTGTCTAAAGATGGGTGGATCCCAAAGTATTTTTTCTTTGTTGCTGTCTCAGATATTTTACCAAATTGGAATATGTGTTATAATATGATAATTGTTAGAAAATGTATTATATATCAATTCATATGTCATTAAAAACATACTAGTGACAATAACTCTCTCAAGACCTTTGTTATCCCAAGTTTGATATGCTAAAGAAATATCTATTGCAACCATGTTCAAACATGATAAGCCTTTGATTTCCATCACAAATACTGAAAAAAAAGTTCAGTGAAAGAAAAGTTATTTGATTATGGATAGCTAGGAAGAGGAAACAGCAAACAATGTATTATGACATTGTTATGATGCATGCAATAGTTGTATTTTTCAGGTATCTGACTTATTCCAAATAGATGTCATTTAACATGATAATAGAGATTTTGTGAACTTAAATTCCCTTATTCCTCTTCCCAAAAGAACAGTAACTTCCCAGCAGAAGTGAAAGACTTGACCAAACGCATAAGAACAGTTTTAATGGCTACGGCTCAAATGAAGGAACATGAGAAGGATCCTGAGATGCTGGTGGACTTACAGTACAGCTTGGCAAATTCATATGCAAGTACACCTGAATTACGTAGGACCTGGTTGGAGAGTATGGCCAAAATTCATGCAAGAAATGGAGACTTATCTGAGGTAGCTCATCTGAAACTGATAAATTATTTTGCAATTTTAAAGGGCTTGAAGTAAACCCTAAAGAACAAGAATTCAATATCACCTTTCTGTTTCAACCAAGTATGATATTTGAGGAACCACTTTAAGCAACTTTGTGTCCTAAAGCAGGGTATTTCCTAAAAAAATTGTACCCAAATACATATTTGTGGGTTTGCATTCAAAACAGGGAACATTTAATCAGTAGCAGAATTTAGGAGATTATTAAATTCAGGCACTGTGTTAATTTTCAGTGTAGTGGTCTTGGTACTCCAGCATTAAACAAATCTTAAGCTCGTTCTACAATTTCTCTTTCTACAGGAGTATGATTTTGTCATAATCCATTAGTAGCTTTAATGATAATGTGCACAGCAGGAAAATATGACCTAATACTCTACATGTTCTCTGTTTTTCATAAGAAATAGCAATCAAAATAGCAGAGTAGCCTATATAACTTGTGACCTAGAATGCAGTTGTCATAACAGCCATGATGACCTTCCGGTGTTTAACATTTCTTTAATTATCAGTACTTTATTCTAAGAACTTTTATAAGATGTCTATTAGGACTTGTCTTGTGTAGTGAATCAAGAAGAGTAGATATAAAATTCAATGTAGAGAAAAATAAAGTTTACATTTAGGCAGAAAAAAATCAAAGATACAAGTACAGTTTGGGCGAGACCTGGCTTAAAAACAGTAACTATGAGAGGGACCTTGGAGTCCTACTGGACGATAATGTAACCATGAGCCAGCAGTGTGCAGCAGCAGCCAAAAAGGCTAATACAATCCTGGGTTGTATAAACAGAGGCATAGAATCAAGATCACATGAGGTATTACTACCACTTTATAAAACCCTGGTAAGACCACACCTGGAATACTGCAGCCAATTTTGGTCACCATATCACAAAAAAGATGTTGAGAGTTTGGAAAAAATTCAGAGAAGAGCAACTAAGATGATCAAAGGCCTGGAGAATAAAACATATGAAGAATGGCTGCAGGACTTGGGTTTGGCTAGTCTAAAGAAAAGAAGAAATAGGGAAGACATGATAGCAGTATTCCAGTATTTGAGGGGCTGCCACAAAGAAGAAGGGGTCACGTTATTCACCAAAGCACCAGAGCAGGACAAGAAACAATGGTTGGAAACTGATCAAAGAGAGAAGCAACCTGGAATTAAGGAGAAACTTCCTGACAGTGAGGACAATTAACCAGTGGAACAGCTTGCCTCCAGAAATCATGGGCGCTCCATCACTGGAGATTTTTAAAAAGAGGCTAGACAATCACTTGTCTGAGATGGTATAGATTCTCCTGCTTGAGCAGGGGGCTGGACTAGAAGACCTCCAAGTCCCTTCCAGATTCTATTCTGTTCTGTTCTATTCTATTCTAAAATGGGATACATGAATGTCATCTCACACTTCTCATAAAAACAGCAACAAAGAAAGATGTAACTGAGGAACTCCATGGAGACAGACCCACATAAGCACATGCTCTGCTGTCAGTTTGTGTTTTTATAATACCCCCATACAACTGCAGAGGATAGTGCATCTAACCTAGCCACGGTGAACGTATAGTGAAATTTAAGAATTAGAATGGAGGATAGAGAGGACAGTGGCATGTATCTATTTTAAAAATATCCATATACTGTAATGTTGGATACCAGGCTTAGTCTGATTTGGAAACCAATGTGCCAGACACACAGCTTCTGATAATTCTTGGCATTTTCAAACCTTGATAGATGGGAGATACCTTAAACACCATTTTTCACACTAATATATCGATACAGATGAGCTGGGATCTTTTTGTTGTTATTCTCTTGTAAAAACATACTAGTATTTGTGAAGATTAAGAAGATCTATATCCTGTAACATTTTTAAAAAAATATATTGCTCTTAAAATAATAACAGAAAAAAACTAAAGGAATAAAACACAAAGATGTATCCATTATAAAAAATGCATAAGTGCTTTAAAATAAGTGAAAAATACAATAAAAAATAAGATATAGAATATACTCTACATTGTTACAATAATAATTCTATAGATAATTATCTAAATATAAAGATTATTTGAGTGTGTGTGCATGTGTACTGTGCATATAATAAGTCACCATCATGCTTTTTTAACTCACTGTATTTTGTATAAATGTCCCATATTTCCTTATATTTATCCATGCAAAGTCTACTTCAATAGGCAATCAATTCACAGGTAGCAAGTTAATCAGAGCTTTAATCCACTGAGTAAATGGGGCCATACATTTATATTTCCACTGCTACAATATCAATCTTTTGCTGTAATAAAGGCACAAAGACTCCATTTACATTGTCCAATTGTAAAATTCCATGTAACAGGTATGCAATTCAAGAGAATATTCCCCTCTGAAAATATTAGCTTTTGTTTCAGTTCTTTAACATTAAAACTTACCAGCATCTCTCTTTGCAGGCTGCAATGTGCTACATCCATATAGCTGCCCTTATTGCTGAATATCTGAAGAGAAAGGGTAAGATACAGCACATTTAAAAGGTTTGATTGGTTTAGAAATGAGTAAGGAGTGAACAGAAATGATTAAAACCCATTTTATGACATTTATGAGTTTTTGTATTTATTCTTTAAACTGATTTGACTCTTCTCAGATATTTCCCATTAAGATAGTAGAAAATAGTAAAAAAATATTTCATGTTGTATAAACGTTCCATTTTGCCTAAGAATCAAGTTTCAATATTTGTGTACTATTTTTCTTTTCTTTGAGATGAAAAAAATATTATTGTTCCATACCATGGCTTAAATAAATAAACATGCATGTATTAACACATACAAGTAACCAAATGCTAATAACATTTCACACTACCATAGGTTACTGGAAAATGGAAAAGATTTGTACCTCTCGCCTGTTCCTGGAAGATGCTGAACTCTCTGATAATAATATCTTACTAACAACTCACCCTGGAGGAAGTGAGTGTTCTAACCATGACCATTTATGGGCTGGACAACGTTGGAAGAACCCCATTTGTATATATTTAAAGAAAGGAGACTTTTCAATAGCCCTGTCCTAAATCTATTGATGCCAGTCAGCTTGGAAAATGGAATTTTCAATTCCTCCTGGTATCAATTCTCACAGTCATAAACATGTACAACAGTGCCCATTGACATTGGTCACTGTAAACAGTGCCATTGAGATTCTAGAGACCTTGCTTGAGAACAGCAATTCTGCTGTTACATAATAGATTTCCAAACATCTTCCTTTGCTATCATTATTCCTTGAAAAAAATAAGCTTGGGAAAGGCTAGTGAACTGAAGGTTTCTAATTTAAATCATATTGGGACCAAGTTTTGAAAAATTGTGGCTTCATGTAAATCAGTATCAATACATATTTTAATATGTGTAACCAGACTTAACTTAATGTATTCCATATTTATATATCCTTTATCCTATTGACAGATATTTATAAAAAAACTTTATAAGAACTCTGAGAACACTATACATTTCAGAATCATAAATATTTTAACACATCCTTATCCTTTTGGGTCTCATTGGGAGTTTCTCAAAGAATGCCTTCGGATAAGAAGATTTTTTTGCCAAAATTACCAAATTATAACTACCTAGCTATAAACTATGGTGTTTACAAGAGACTTAATAATATTGATAGTATTTGTAATAAGCTATTATATGTAATGTCTTTGTATTTTTTACTACAATTATTTAAATAATTGTTACTGAAACATTGATAAGACTTTTTCTCTTGTTTGAAAAGGCTTGTTTTCTATGGGATGGCCAGCTTTTCTCAATATTACACCAAATATTAAAGAAGAAGGAGCAATGAAAGAAGACTCTGGAATGCAAGATACACCATACAATGAGGTTAGCAATGTTATTCTTTTTAATTGACCTTAGGTATGTTTTCTTCATAGTTTTCAGTGAGTCCTATTTCCAGCGGAGCATAATTAGAATCATAATTATCTTTATTTCTTTTTTAAGACATTGAAATTGCAAAAAAAAAATCTTATTTTGCATCACAGACCTGATGTTCCTTCTTAACTTGCAGGACATCCTTGTGAAACAGCTGGAATTATGTGTTGACTATCTCTGGAAATGTGAAAGATACGAACTCATTGCTGAAGTAAACAAGCCAGTTATTGCAGTATTTGAGAAACAAAGAGATTTCAAAGTAAGAAATCTTTTTATACTGTGTATACATAGTCTACAACTAAACTGACTTGCTCAACAAAATAAAAAGTGCTGATTGTGTTGTTCATGTGTACCTTTTTAATATGAGACTGCATTATGAAAAGATAGATTTCTATATATGTTGTTGCATGAAAAAGGAGTATTAGATACTCTAATTAATATTTTGAAAAACACAATTTACAGTTATTTATGCAGCTTTTCTCTTTAGAACACGCAGGTCAAGTAGGAAAATGTGATCTCACTTCCATATACTGTAGATGAAAAATGCAAATTTGATTTGCCATCTCTAATTATTTATTCATTTATTTATTTACTTTATATCCCACCTTTATTATTTTCACAAATAACTCAAGGTATATAACATATCCAGCGCACCTTCCTCCTTCTATTTTCCTCACAAGAACAACCCTGTGAGGTGAACTGGGCTGAGAGAGAATGACTGGTCAAAGGTCATCCAGCTGCTTTCCTGGTTAAGGCAGGACTTGAACTCATGGTTTTCTGCTTTCCAGGCTAGTGTTTTAATCACTAGACTAAATAGCTCTTTATATATGATTATATATATGTAGTGCCACTCCCATAGGGACCGCTTAAGTCCGGGCCCTCCTGATCTCTCCTCCAAGTGGCACCAGCCCAAAGAGGTCTCTCACATTGGCGCCTCTGCCTAACAGGGCACGTAACACTATGGTATTCAGTCACCATCGGCAGCCACGCACATGGGGCAGTGATGGTCGCTCTCTCTCTGCGGTGACTCACATGGGATGATGGTGGTTGATCTCGGGCAATAAGAATTTACAGGGACGATGGTAGTCAATCTCTATTGCCCAGAATGTTGTTAATCAGCCTCTGGTGGCAGCAACTTGCCTAAAACAATGGTGATCAGTTTCTGATGGCAACAACTTGCCCAGAATGGTGGGGGTCAATCTCTGGTGACAGCAACTTGCCTAAAACAATGGCAGACAGCCTCTGGTGGCAACAACTTGCCCAGGACAATATTAATTCATCTTTGATGACAATAACTTGCCTAAAATGATGGCAACCAATCTCTGGCACTGGCAGAGGCCTCCCTTGTCCGCTCTCCTTGCCCCTCTCTGACCTCACTCCATGTAATCCCTTTTTATCTCCCCCAGCTGATCCTATAAAGAAAAAAACCCTTACTCCCACTAAAAGACATATGTCAAACTCTTCCCTAACTCTCCCTCTGCCTAACTTATTCCAACGAGGGAAAGGAATTAAAACTTCCCAAACTACCCTCTCTCCCTCTCTTCGTATGGCCTGCCCACAACGAAGGAGAAAGAAACAATAAAACTTCACCTTTCCCCATGCCTCAGTCTCTCTCTCTCTCTCTCTCTCTCTCTCTCTCTCTCTCTCTCTCTCTCTCTCTCTCTTTCTTTCTCTCTCCCTGGCCTGCTTCAAGCAAACAGCTCCAACCAGCCACTCTCCCCCTGCCTGGCCTGCTTCAAGCAAACAGCTCCGGCAAGCTACTTCCTCTCTCTCTCTCTCTCTCTCTCTCTCTCTCTCTCTCTCTCTCTCTCTCTCTCTCTCTCTCTCTGTGCCTAGCCTGCTTCCAGCAAACGGCTCCAGAAACTACTCTCACCCTCTATCCCCCCCTGCCTAACCTGCTTCAAGCAAACAGTTCCAGCAACTATTCTCACTCTTTCAATCCCTCCCTCTCTCGTCCGGCTTGCAAAAAAGCAAATGCGAAAACCCCAGCTTCTTACTGTCTCTTCAATCAGCTGGCTCAGAATGGCAAGCTCCACCAAACCTTCTCTCTTCCTCCCTTCTATCTGCTTCCTCCTCCTTTTTCTTCCCTCCTGTGAGCCACGCCATGCCGCCAGACCCACGGCAGCTGCCGGAGCTCCTCATCTTCCTGCCAAATCGACAGGGCTCCTGCAAAGCCTCTCAACTGGCCCCATTCTCATCCCAGCTCCACTACATATAATTCATATTTTAATTATAAATGTGTTTGAACACATGCCTCCTAGATAGTTCCAGATGGACGACACTTAGCACTATCAATAAAATCATTCCATATTTATTCTGCCCTCTTTAACAAATATTTTGTAATATGAGAAAAGATAGAAAAATCACTGAGAAAAAATAGCAAAATAATACAAATGGAAACTGATACTCTTAAGGTAATCATATATGCATGTTACATTTGGAAAGTTCCCTTTAATCAGTTGACTCGAAAGCTAGTAGCATTGTTGAGAATAAGTTGGTTACATGAATTGGTTTGAATACCACGGTTTTTTACTTTAAAATGTACTCTCATTCTATTACTTCAGAGGCTGTCAGAATTGTACTATGACATCCATAGATCCTATCTGAAAGTCGCAGAAGTTGTGAATTCTGAAAAGCGCTTATTTGGACGATACTACCGTGTGGCATTTTATGGCCAAGTAAGTGACTACTGTGGGTGAACTTTCAGCTAAACTACACATTTGCCAATGAATTCTCCTTTTAGAGAGACTGCAGTAAAAAACACATTCCCCAGGTGAATATCATAGGGATTGGACTAGTTGACTTGGTATGCTTTCAATATTGAATATTTATCTATAGTAATATTCATGGAGCAAAATGTAAATTTAGAGTCACATAAAAGTAGAAGCAAAATATTATTAGTGGCAATGAGCTGTAAGAATAGCTTTAGAGGTTTCCTCACATTTAGGTTAAGCTTTTAATTTCTGATTTGGCAATGTCCCATTGAATGTCCCATGTCTAAATAAATATGCACTAGATCAAGACCTAAGATTATATTATGACAAAGAATTACCACCACCATCCCAATTAGCCACAGTTTTAGATAACAGTTTATATTTATGATTAGTATATTTTGATCTTCTGCAAAAGGTTTGATAGTAAGACACAGAGGAGGTTATCTCAGCTGATATCCCATAATACAAGTTTAAAAGATTTATATTGCCAATATTATTATATACTATGGCTTGGGCAGCTCACAGACAAATGCATTTTTCCTTAAAGCAGAGATCAGAAGGAGATCTTCGTTATAACAGCTTGTCATATTGATTATTAAACAAATAAAAGGAAAATGAAGATAAGGCAGTGCAAATATAAAATATATGATGGTATCCAAAATCATCCTTGAAAAAAGCTGCAAAATAATTGAAGACATTTTTTCTCCTAATTGATTTGAAATCCATAATCTTTATTAGATATTAGTTTGTGTAGACATTCTAGCTTTGCTTTCTAGTTGGCTTCTGATTCTTGTAGTGCATTGTAGAAGGCTTGCACACTATTCCATATTTCTGCCTACTTATTTTGGTTATAGTATGTGTACATGCTTGCTTCCACAAGACATCAGATGGGACAACAAGCATGTTCTTTGAGGATGAACTTTCCAGGGAAACTTTCTCTCTTTTTAAAAAAGATATATGTGAAATTAGTTCTGAATAATGTTGTCTGCCAATTAGGTTTTAATGCAGAAATCTGCTCTTTTCCTCTTTTGAACTTATTCAAGGCTGTGGTAAGTTATCTATTCTTTTGCATGCTGTTTTGTTTAATTCTTCCTACATCATCCTACTTGTATGATCTTGGTTAACCTTGATTTCTAGCACTTTTTAATATTCACTATAAGCGATGAAATAACATTGCTTTCACTCATTTATATACTGTGCTGTATCTAGCAAATAATGCTTTTGTTCTGCTTCCTTGAATTATAAAGATGTATCTGTTCCTGTGGCGTTCATGTACTTGAGGCTTAAATCTGTTCCCATTCTAATGGAAGCAGGTTCAGCTATGTGTTTCTTATCTGAAATGCCCACTGCAAACAGCCTTGCTGCCTGTGTCCTGGCAGAACAAGCAAGGTTTCCCAAACTGCAAGGTGCACCTCCCTTGGCAAAGTGCATGGGAGGTGTGAAGAGACTTTTAGTTGTACATTGTTACAACACATTCACCTTTCCCAAAATTTAATTGTATTGTTTTAATTGCTCATTTGTCTCCATTTTGGTGTTTGGATTTTTCAGGGAAGATCTGTACATTAAGACTACACAGGCAGGTGCAATGGCAAAAAATGTAGGAACTCCTGTGCTACATTATACAGTACTTGCTCTCAGTTACAGTAAAAGTATATTACCTTTTCACACATGCCTGATAGTTTTGCCCTTGGTTTATTACTTTGGGGTGTACATATCAGGTTACTCAAAAAAAATGCAAACCTTTGTCATGTAGCTTTCATCAATATGAAGCCTTTCAGGTGGTTGGGCCACACAGACTGGCGAGCATCAAGTTGTGGAAAACAAACAGAATGACAATACATTAAACTAACTTTGATTTCCCTGCAACTAAATATGAACATCTATTCATTCATAGGTAGACAGCCTAGTCATTGTGGGCACCCCTATGTGCACCAGTAGCTCTCCCAACACACTTTAGTATATTATCTTTCTTCAGAAATGAAAGATTTTACTTTATTAATTGGCTATAGTGATTTACCTAAAAATCCTGTTACTTTGAAATCAGCTTGAGTGTGTTGACACCCTTTGTTCAATTAGTATCTTTATTTTTTCCTTGATATGTGTATTGCAATAAAATGTATTAAGAGTTGATCATGATCTAAAAGAACTCATAATTTTTATACTAAGGCAGGAGCTTCAAATTTGTACCTCATGTCCCGCCATGAGACAATGTTTACTTGGTGGCTCCTAGAAAGTGTATCTTCATGGCACCTGCCATATTAACTCTGCCCTTTCAGAGATAGAGCCCCAGCCTTATGAATTTCTCAGAAGACCATGAAGAACTGCCTCTTCTCTCAGACTCTGGGGCCAGGCTGGAATTTCTGGAACTTTGACATGGATGTGTAGAGAGGCTGTTTTTTTGCAATTTAAAATGAGGCAGGCTTGATCTGTTATGTTTTATCATTGTTGATGGTTTCTAATTTTGTTTGCTGCTCAGAGTTACTTTCATAGATGGGTGGCTTTATAAATTAGATTGATTCTGAAGATAAATAGATTTTCTACATCCACGGCAATATTTTGTAACAACTCAGATCAGAGTGCTGAGCATCATATAGATGCACAAACTTCCAGGTAGAGGTGTCCTGGTGACTCACCTCAACCTGATCCAGCTGGTTTCTAGGCTCTACAAGTAGCCCGACTGTTCAGGAAGCCTCACTCCCTCTTCCGTGCCATGGCAGGTGCTGCTTCAGAGGCAGCACTAGGCTCCCACAGCCGTCCTTCCCTTAGTATAGAGGCTTGAAGAAGGAGGGACTTGATCAGGGAAGATGGGCCGGAAGTGGGCCTGCCTGAGAGAGGGATGGAGGAGGAAGTTCAAAGAAGAAGATCAGCTCTGCCACACTGTGAGACTCTCTGCTAGGCAAAGTATGGGAGAAAAGGGAGGGGAGGGAGGGAGCCAGGCAAGTAGACAGAAGGGAGGTAAAAGAGAGAGAAAAAACCAAAGGAAACAAAGATCTTCTTGTTTAACAGTAGAGAGAAGAGCTTAAAGTAATATATGTTCCTACATTATCCTTGATATTATTTTGAAAAGTATTATATATAAATCCAGTAATACAACCAAATAATGATTCCAATAATAAAAAGCACTGCCAGCTAAATGATCAGAAGACAGAGTTGGAAGGGATTTTGGAAGTCTTCTAGTCCAACATCCTACTCAAGCAAGGGACCTTATACTATTTCAGACAAATAGTTGTCCAATTTCTTCTTAAAAATTTTCAGTGATGGAGCATTCACAACTTACTGGAGGCAAGCCATTCCACTGATTAATTGTTCTCACCGTCAGCAGATTTCTCCTTATTTCTAGATTGGTTCTCTCCTTGATAGGTTTCTATCCATTGCTTGTAGTCTTGCATTCAGGTGCTTTGGAGAATAGGTTGAATGCTTTTTCTTTGTGGCATTGGAATGCAGCTATCATGTCACCTCAGTTCTTCTCTACGTTAGACAACACATACCCAATTCCTGCAACCGTTCTTCATGTTTTAACCTCCAGTCCCCTAATCATCTTTGTTGCTCTTCTCTGCACTCTTTCTAGAGCAGGCATGTCAAACTGCCAGCCCACAGGCCAGATGCATCATGTGAATGGGGAAAAAGTTGCAATACATCGTGCAACATCATGTGACATCCCGAATTTGACATGCCTATTCTAGAGTCTCAATATCTTATTTTCGTGGTGACCAAAACTGGATGCAGTATTCCAAGTGTAGTCTTATCAACATATTATAAAGTGGTATTTCACAAGAAACTCAGACTTTAGTAAAGATTTTACTGAATCCATTTATTTTAGCATTGTTCCAGGATACTCTTCATTGTATTCATTTTTTACTTAATGTGTGCAGACACCAGACTAACAAAATAGTTTTGTTCAGCACCTTCCTGTGACAATTTGAGTTTGACAGCACTGTCCCAGATAATTGAATCAGAGTGTATTGTAAGTAACTTCACCTTGTACTAAAAAACAACCAAGGGAGCTAAACCTTTTTAACAATCTGCAGGCATTTTACTAGCTCTAAGCATATGGTTGATAATTTATCACTCACTGTACCTTATAAGGAGCAAATATATTTCACAACATTTCGTCGTGGAATATTTTACATAAAGATGCAGAACTGGCATTATGTGACTTATTTAATATTTAGGCACACGTGAGCAGCATTTGCCTTTATATGAAACTAATCGTTTCCAAAGGAAAATAGTTCAATGAAAAGTGCATAGAGGACTGCAATTTCATGGTTCATTAAAATACTGCTGAAATGCAAAAATGTAAATGAGAATTACAAGGATTCTCAAAGAAACTATGTTAAATTTCATGAAGTAAGGACTATCTCAAATTAAGCGAAAGTAATACAATTATGTAAGCCTAAGGATGTTGTGAACATTGTATAGTTTCACAAAGCTCCTGTTTTTTAAAGCTACCTCAAAATGTCTTGCCAGAAAACATGAATTGTTTTATGATGAAAAGAATAATGAAAACAAATTGAGATTATATAAACATCAGATTCTTTCTGATAAACTAAAATGAGCTTATAGGAAGAACACAGTTATTATGCAGCATTCATTTTCAATACAAGAGCAACAAAGATGATTAGGGGACTGGAGGCTAAAACATATAAGGAACGGTTGCTGGAATTGGGTATGTCTAGTTTAATGAAGAGAAGGACAAGGGGGGACATGATAGCAGTGTTCCAATATCTCAGGGGCTGCCACAAAGAAGAGGGAGTCAAGCTATTCTCTAAAGTGCCTGAGGGTAGGACAAGAAGCAACGGATGGAAACTAATCAAGGAGAGAAGCAACCTAGAACTAAGGAGAAACTTTATGACAGTTAGAACAATTAACCAGTGGAACAACCTGCCTCCAGAAGCAGTGAATGCTCCAACACTGGAAGTTTTTAAGAAGAGATTGGACAGCCATCTATCCAAAATGGTGTAGGGATTCCTGCCTGAGCAGGGGGTTGGACTAGATGACCTCCCAGGTCCCTTCCAACTTTAGTAGTAGTAGCAGCAGCAGCAGCAGCAGCAGCAGCAGTAGCAGTAGTAGTAGTAGTAGTAGTAGTAGTAGTGCAATTTTAAATTGACTTTGATTTTGACAATACAGGGATAATGATCTGAATTTTTAAGGTATCAGATTTTGTTATTAAATAGGGACCATATTGGCGAAACTGAAAATATTGTATTCTCCTCCTCTATTACCATGAAGTTAAATTAATATTCCTCAATCTCCTAATTTTGCATATATTGACTTGAATCTAGATTTTTTTTCACATATTCAAAAGAAGCTTCAGTTGCAGACAGGAAGGGGAAGCAATCTTCAGTAGTCTCCCTTTTTCATGTTATTTTAGGACTTTCCTCAGTTTTCTGTATGCATTTTGAGAGAACTATTGAGTAAAAGAAGAATCAATGAAAATGATCTTCCAAGTACAGGAATATTCTAAGGATATATTTGTAGTTTGTTATCTACGTATTTGAATAAAATCAATAGTGCTAAAAAGATTATTACAGATGGACCTAGTAAACATCCCTTGGCAAGGTATTTCAGAACTAGGTTCTCTGTGTCATGGTATAGGGTTTCCTGCCTGAGCAGGAGGTTGGATTAGATGACCTCCAATGTCTCTTCCAACTTTATTATTATTGTTGTTGTTGTTAAATGTTGTTTCATAGGGAGTTACAGGTTCAGCATCATGACTTCAAAGTACTAAGGGTCACAAAGAGAATGAGCAAGAGAAACAGTTTGGTGTAGTGGTTAAGGCATCAGTCTCCCAGAAACTGGGAAGCTATGAGTTCTAGTTTTGCCTTTAGATATCTGGGTGACCTTGGGTCAGCCAGTCACTCTTGCAGCCCTAGGAAGGCGGCAGTGGCAAACCATTTCTGAAATCTTGCCAAGAAAACTTCAAGACTGACTTGCACACACAAAAGGGGTGGAGGGCTTTTTTTTTTACAAAAATACAATTGGAAAGTGACTGCTGTATAGACCATTGTTTGTCATTTGTGAATAAATGAATCTGGGGCCTCTGAATGCAGAAATGTGATCAAGTGTTCTGTGACAAATACTCAAAAACTTTAGTATGGCTGGCACCGTCCCAGTGCAACAGCAGATAAGCATCACCTCTCACCATCATTCTCTTCCCACGCAGCCTGGAATGTCCTCAATAGAGTTGGTGAGGGCTGACAGTTCAGTGGCCTGGAACTAGGCTTCTCTTCAGTTAATGTCCCTTCCTATGGAAGCCCCATCCCTGAACATGCATCCCAGGAAAGGCATCCCAGAGTTCTAGAGCAAGTCATGCAAAATAAATAAAAACATTACTTTCCCGGTTTTAATAAAAATAACAACAGCAGCACTGACAACTAATTTGATTAACTAGACTAAACCAGGTAAATAACACCCCATGTGTATAGTTAAATATGAAAACTATGTATTCTAATTTAGTTGTCATTTCCCAAATGCAAAAAGGGAGTAAGAATTCTAGTATGTCCTCTATCAGAAACATTTCTCGCTTATTTAAATTGTTTTGAGACTATCTAGGGATTCTTTGATAGCATTTCTCTATTATATAAGCTCAGAACGACATCCATGGTGATATGAATATGAAAGGATGTATATGTGTACATGAAGCATAGCCAAAATCTGCATATACAACAAAATTTTATAAAGTTCTGCATCAATAGTTCATACAATGAATAGTTCATATGAGTGGTGTATTTATAGATTGGAACTACTATGCAGCTTGCTATTATAAAAAGGCACAATGCTAAAAGCTATAACTCAGAAAGAATTAGTACTCCCTATGGGCATAGCTGACTAACAAACCAGTTGTGTGTAATTTTTTCAGAAGCAAGCAGCTCTCTTCAATGAGAACACAGTTTTCTGCCTAATAAAAATAAATCAGTTTAGTTCCCCAGAATCAATTAACAAGTAATACATGGCTTCAAAAGCTAGTATATTATTTTAATTGCAGAATTGTCCCCTTCCCTACATACATACAACGGTAGTTTTGACTGCAGTTGTGTTTTTAGAAAGAAAGAAAGAAAGAAAGAAAGAAAGAAAGAAAGAAAGAAAGAAAGAAAGAAAGAAAGAAAGAAAGAAAGAAAGAAAGAAAGAAAGAAAGAAAGAAACTAATATTTAGTTCCAATAATTTTCATTATCCTTACTGAATTCTACCACATGGTGGCACACTTGCTGCAAAATATGGGTGTACCTAATATAAAACTCCAAGGATGTTTTCAGTCACATTTCACACAGGCTTTTTTCCCCTATTAGTAAAAGTTGATATTCATCCTGTGCAAATGTAGAAGTTTGGTTTTAAATGCATTCCATTTCTTCATCATGCATAAGCTGCAGCATTCAAAAAAATTAATTTGTTATACTTAGCAGTTGAGTACCTTATATTTTTCATCCACAGTATGTTCTTAAAGTGGTTTTAATCATACTCAGTTTACTGTAATTGTTATGATTTATCTTTTAATCAGGGCTTTTTTGAAGAGGAAGAGGGTAAGGAATATATTTACAAAGAGCCCAAATTAACAGGCCTATCTGAGATCTCTCAGCGATTGATGAAACTTTATGCTGACAAGTTTGGAGCAGACAATGTGAAGATAATCCAAGATTCCAATAAGGTATGATGGGAAATGTCCACAGAAATTATTAAAAAAAAAAGCATTTATCCTATTACAGAGTTCATTGTCCAGACACACTTAAAATAAATGAAACATTTTTTTTTCACAATGAGCCATGCTCACTGCATAAGTTCAGTTAAGCTCAAAGCACAAATGACTTGGAACCAATGAAGAGGAATTATGGATCTGGCAAGGCATAACCACTGCTGTAGCCATGTAATTATGTATATTTCATCTCTCTGATCAGAAAAATTATAATGCCATTGATAGTAATATAAACATTTGTTACATGCTGTGATTTGTAAAATTATGTACATTAATTACTCTGTTATTAATTGACTAAAAGTGGCAGGTCCTGAAATTTGTTATGGAACTGCCAGCAGCAAAGGCTTTCTTAGAAATCTTTTTTGTTCGTCTAAGAAAAGGGTTCTGCTCCTTTTATGCTCAAAAATATCTGAAACCAAAGAAATCTATGAATATATTATCTTTTACAATGTCTAAACAGTCTTTCTGTAATAAAAAGCAAGAGTCTAGCTTTTTTTTTCCTTTGTCCTTTTGCTGTCTCTAACTGCTGCATTGTCTTCCCTTTTGTTTGTATAGGTTAACCCGAAAGACCTAGATCCTAAATATGCATATATCCAAGTAACCTATGTCACACCCTTCTTTGAAGAGAAAGAAGCCGGAGAACGTAAGACTGACTTTGAAATGCATCACAATATCAACCACTTTGTGTTTGAAACGCCGTTCACTTTGTCAGGAAAGAAGCATGGGGGCGTAGAAGAGCAATGCAAAAGACGGACAATTTTGACAAGTATGGACACTGCATTCTTCTTCACAGCTTGGCTGGGCAATTTCTCAGGGATGGTGGGCCATTCTCGGCCTCTGGACCTTCTGAAAATCCACAGGAGACCATTGGATAACCACTCCCTCCCCAAAAACCAATGATCTAAATTGCACTGTTTCGTTTCAGTGTCATGATTTCAAAGTGCTAAAGGCCACAAAGAGAAAGAGAGAGCGAAACAGTTTGGTGTAATGGTTAAGGCATAAGACTGAGTTCTGGTCTTGCCTCAGGCACAAAACTAGCTCAGTGACCTTGGACCTGTCTCCCCCTCTCAGTCATAGGTAGAAGGGAATAACAAACTATTTTTAAAAATCTAGCTAAGGAAACTCCAGGGACTAGCTCAGGTAGTCAACAGTAATCAGTGCTGACCTGTAGGGGCACAAAAAAAGTGAAGGGGCGGAAATTATTATTATAAAGTAAAGCCACCTTTCTCAGTCTAAGTGACTCAGCACAGCAATTAGTTATTTATTATTTACAAAAATAGTTCAAAATATTTTGTAGCACATTGCTAATTATTTAATGGATTGTTATTGAATTGCCAATGGCTATGTTTCAAAATATGAATATGATATTCTTACACCTATTCTGGAATTTGATAAATGCAAGCAAGTAATCCTTTTATGGAGTATTTTAGAAAACTATAAATATACACCTATACACATGCAAACACACATACACAAATATAGTAGAATGAGCAAATGGAACTATTCATGGACTTATTGTATGAATTATGGCTTTTTAAAATTATGAATATATTACATTATATTAAATAAATTTTCTTAGATGTATTTATCTTGTCTTTGAGTGCAGCTAGCCATTTATTTCCATACGTGAAGAAAAGGATACAAGTCGTAAATCAGAGCAGCACAGAACTGAACCCCATCGAAGTAGCTATTGATGAGATGTCCAAAAAAATTTCAGAACTCAAACAGCTTTGCACAATGGAAGAGGTAGATATGATTCGACTCCAGCTCAAGCTACAAGGAAGTGTCAGTGTCAAGGTAAATATAGTTCAGCCCTTTTCCCAGGTTTAAAAGATTTGATATTTAGGATTTTATAATCGGAAACAGAATCTTTCTCTGTTTGTCTCTTTCTGTCGTTATAACTCGACTGGAAGTTCAAAACAGCATTATAACATTAATTAATTTAAGTAATTAAGTAATTTCAATGTTAAAAAAACCCATAGATGATAGCCATTAAATCTGAGATTTAATCCCCAATTCCTAATACCTCCTGCTAGGTCTGTCAAAGGGTAAAATGAAGGTACTGATTAGCGCATCATTATCCCTCTGCCAGAAAGATTTCTGCTTCTGCCTTAGGATGTACCCCCACTGCATTCCTTTCCTCCGAGAATAAGTTTTTGATATCTGCTACAGGTCGTATATCATCATGAGAGAATCAGCATCAAAAAAAGAGCTTCCTTTCTGGTGTCACTTCTTCAGTGAAGCAGTGGGAAGTGTATCTTAGAGGAAAAGTGAAGACAAATACTAATAAAATAGTATGAGAGTCAGAAGAATAAACTAAAGGCAGTGTTATTAGACTAAGAGTTATCTAGCTTCATTTCAATTTAACTTTTATTTTGATAACTGCAATTTAGTATATTACAATTTTTCATTTTTTTATTGTATCTATTGTGCTTTTAGTGTGATAATACTTCGATGCAGTGAACTTAAGTTGGCTACCCTTTAGTTACATCCCATAGTTTGAGAGCCATATTATTTTTACAGCATTTTGAGGGTTGGGCCCCAGTTTAGGGTATTTATTAAAGTTGTTTTAAAGAATAAAATCGGTTCCTTAATATTGGTGCCATACATTTTGACCACCCAATCTTGGAAAGATTCTGGTAAACACTAAAGGTGTGCTAGCAAGCCACCCATTTATATATATATTCTGCAAATGTTTCCTTTCCCTAATGTATCTGCAATTTAGAAAACTCATCAGAAGTTGGTGAACAAGATCAGGACTTCAGGTGGTGATAGAAGAAAAATTGTTTTAATCTGCCTTTGCCAGCACTGACCCTCAGCCCTCAGTATAACATAGCACACTTTGACTTGCAGGTAAATGCAGGACCAATGGCTTATGCTCGAGCATTTCTTGAAGAAACCAATGCTAAGAAGTACCCAGATAACCAAGTTAAACTTCTGAAAGAAATCTTCAGGTAAGTTTTACAATAGATTAGATAGATGAGAGGGAGGTAGGGAGGGAGGGAGGGAGAGAGAGAAAGAGAGGGAGGGAGAGGTATAGAGATAAAACAGTTATAGAGATCCTGTAGATAGAGATAAACACAAGTATAACTGGCCTTGTTTGGCCTAACAAAACATCAGGTGTCAAATCCAGAATTCTTCAAAAAGTCTAGACTATCTTTCTGTGTCTCTTATGACTTCTTCTTTTACTTGTGCTATATCCATTATTGGACGTTGGTGATCATGTTGGCGATCCTGTTTTTATCAGCAGCCGCACAAAAAAGTGCTGCTGAGTTTTGTCCCTTATGACTACACCATTTTAATCCATAATGAAATCAAAATGTTATTTTATATTTGAAACAATAACACATTGCCTTGACATTAAAGATATGAGATCTTTTGTGCTATGCAGACAATTTGCAGAAGCATGTGGACAAGCTCTTGAAGTTAATGAACGCCTTATTAAGGAGGATCAGCTGGAATATCAGGAAGAAATGAAATCTCATTACAGGAACATGCTCAGTGAGCTCTCAGAGATTATGAATGAACAGGTTAGCCATTCTTTTTCAATATTTTGTTTTCAACTCCAAAGACATTAGGGTTGTCACATAAGTATGCCTAAATCCTAATTGGGGAGCCACCTTGGGAAAACCTACTAATTTCCAAACTTCTTTTCTTGGTCTAAAGGATATTCTCATTTCAAATATTCCTATCTATTTCACCTTCATTCAGCTGCTAATCAATATTTATTTCCTCCAGTTCCGATTTCTATCATTTAAGAGTAACATTAATCAGAGGGGAAAAAAAATCTATTATGCTGACTAATTCTAATTCTAATAATTCTATAGAGGTTAACCTTTCCTTCCTTCCTTCCTTCCTTCCTTCCTTCCTTCCTTCCTTCCTTACTTCCTTCCTTACTTCCTTCCTTACTTACTTACTTACGCAAATTCTGACAAATATTTACCTATTTGGTATTTTTAAGTTGATATTATTTAGAAAAACATACAGTAACTCTTTTTAGGCCAATCATTCCATGAAGGGCTTAACAATATAGGGACATATTGGGATTTGAAATGCTATTGAATACATTTTGATCTTTGACCACAAATTATGTGAAAAGTAGAAGCAGGTTACATTGGAATCTATGTACGCATAATAACATCAAATTGGATGCTGGTCTGTTATTATATCTAGAAGTAAGAATAAGTCATAGTGTACAAGAAAACTTGCAGTTAAACTTCCATTTTCTTCTGTCAAAGGCTACATATGACACCATGTACCCACACAGGGAGAGGTAATAAATTCAGGTGAAGGGAAATACAATGTCAAGAGCAAAGTAGAAGAGGTTTCCTTGATTCTTTACCATTTGAGCAGACACCACAGTTATTCTATCCTGGCATATCAAGGGCACTAGCTTTTCTCCTTCCCAATCATATAGGCCAAAAGCACATGGATTATAGGATGAACCTTAGCCTGTGAAAAAATTGAGAACTCACTATCAGGAGATCCTGTTATAGATTCAAGATTGCTTGGGGAGAAGATCCCATATCGGGAACAGGACTAGATGAATAATATTTGCAGGCTTATATCTTAGTACTTACATAAGTTAATCAATTAGGGCCTTACTGTTTCTTTATCAATCCTATGAATAATTTCACAGGTTTGTTTTGTTGATGTTGTAATTGTTATTGTTGCTTTGGGTTATACCACATCATGTTTCACACCTCTATATCTATATAAACCATTAAAAAACAGTATTATCGTATCATTTATCATTATTTGTCAATGTTCTCAAGAAGCATCCCAGCAGGCCTGATGGACTTTCTATAACTTCTGACAAGTAACTGCCTCATACTGCATTCAATTTGGAGAAGACAGTTCAAGGTTTCTGTGATTACAGCCCTCCATAGTTAGTCACCTCCAGAGCCATGCCAGTTCCCTGTTGTGTTTTTACGACATCAACACAGATTGTGTCACCATGTCCTTAATGGTGTTTTACATACAGGCATTGAAGTCCTATGTGTTTTGCATTACTATTGTGTTTCTGCATCCACTGACTGTGGCATTTTCTTTCTGTTTTTCTGGCAGCTCTGTCATGGTCAGTGCTTATACAACTTTTCTGCTTCACTGTCTAACATTTCCCTCAATACCATAGCCAAAAGTGGTATGTTTGTTTTTCTTTTTGCTCTCTGTTCCTTTACTGTCATGTATTCTCACTGACTGCTCTTTTAACATTTAATAAGGATGCATCTCACTGGTGATGCTTAGCAGAAAAATGGGCATTAGTCATTCTTTTGGGAAGCATGAAATATAATACAGGGTCAGGGAGAACTGTAATGATATGCCAGGCATTCTTGTCTCCACGGTCCATTTCCATGTTCATTTTTAATAGACACACTTAAGTTTCATAAGAGTCCTATTTAAGGCATGATGTTTCTTCTTCAGCACTTGGAGTGGGTTGCATGCCTGGAGTAGACTTTTTCCTGAGGCCTTATCAGTAAATGTGCATGATGTACTGTATGTATCTCCAGTACTTATGCACGAGTAAATGTTTAAATAAATGTTTAAATACATTCATGCTTCATGTTTAGACATTAGAAAGAGCTGCTTGATTCATGTTTGGTGTGGGTGTCAACTATTTATTATGGCCATATCTGGCTTCCATTTACAGCTAAATGTTAAATGTAGCAAGTAAATAGGTGATACACTGTTTATTTATGATGTTCATTGCCAGCAGAGCTAAATTCATATATGTATTTACTTCATAAAAGTGTCAAAATATAATCTCACAGAAATGTTACAAAATTGGAGGCTAAAGAAGGAAGTCTTTTTTTTTAAGTTGGACTTCTGTTGGAAGAAGGTATCAAATACAAAACAAAAACAAACTTAACTGGATAGATAAAAACAGCTGACCATGTTTGTTCCTAAAAGTATAGTTTAGAGTGAGCTTAATTTTTCCACACGTTTACTTATTTATTCAGGATTACTTATTTCTTTATGTATGCATCTGTTTTAAAGATCACTTACAAGGAGGATTCTGCAAAGCGTCCAGGAGTGGAAACACCTTATTCCCATGCAATCAGTAGAACAATCACTGCCGCACCTGGATCACTTTCATCAAATGCAGATATTTTGTAACTGCCTTTGATTATGAACTGGAGAATTTTGGCGCTATTTTGCAAAACAGTGTAGGCAAATCCTGGAGGATACCATAACTGTATTACATGATTATTTTTTATTTATTGAACATTTTATGTGTCAATTTAAGAAAAATAGTCGCTTTGATTTTTTTCAGTGTTATTGCCTTTCTTGATATTTGCACATTTCCTATGATTTTCTTTATTATGGGCCAGTCTTTAGTAAACAGACCGAAATGAAATATCCATTGAACATTTAGTTTCACAGCAAACCTTATGTTTGCTATAAATAATAATATAATCTAATACGACCTGTATACATATATTTTAAAAGACAAAAGTGGGTGTTTTATAACATTTAAGTATATTAAAGTTGTAAATAAAAGATGTGTAAAATACGTCATTTTTACAAAAAGTTTAGTTAATATTTGACACGACTAAAATGTGGATAACATTTAAGATGCGGCTATATTAAAATATTTGTTTATGTGTATAAAATTGTGTGTGTGTTATTGGCTAAATTATTTGGGCTTGCAGTGGGTGCTTAATTTTAATCACTACTTTTGATACTACCATTGCTTCAAGATATTCCCACATAGCTGGTGTTGTGTTTGAAATCATGTTTTTCTAAGGAGATGTGCATTTTCTACCAACTGAAATGGAGATGGGTGAGTTCAATGATTTCAATTTACTTGACTCAAACATCTCATTTCTGAAGTAAAAGGCCAAAGTACAGACTACCAAATCACTCTTTTCCAACAACATAAATCTAACTCTCATTTTCATTCTGCCATCTCCTTTTTTTTCCTTCTCCTTTTTTAAAACCTCTTCAGAATTTTTCCAAATAGAAGGAACAAGATACTATGGCGTCATATATTTAAATACAGCATATAATACAGTACACACTTTTAATTCTTACCACTCTTTATGGGATATATATGTTAAATCCTTTGTGATAACTGATAATAGTACAATATAGAGTAGCACCATTCCACTTTCCTTTCCCATTTGCATTGTGACATCATGAATTTGCTTAATGCTGTTATAGAGCATTGTTTTATCTTGTTAGAAGTAAAGTCTTCATCCTGGTTCATCCAAGCCGGGAATAAATAAGCAAACATGGTGACTGCTTTGGGAAGAAGGTTACAGTTTATTGCAGAAAAATGGTCTTCAGGAAAGTGCAGAGGAGAGAAGAAGAGAGCGAAGGGCAGAGAGCACAGAGAGAGATTGAGCACATGGGCAGTAGGTTTTATACCCCCCCCCTAGCCTTTTGTTTGGAATAGTTTTCTGTTCCTGTGGCATGAACCTTGAGACTGTTTCTGAGTGTTTGTCTAGGCCTTGATATCTGTGGTTTAATTCTGTTATCATATCCTGCTTCCCAGGTGATGGGGCTGACTCCTAGAGTTTGGGTGGGGTATGCAGATCTTCTCTTTTGTCTTCTTGATTGCTCTAGCTCCAACTTTCTGATGGTTTTACATTTGCATTTGTATAGGGCTAAAGTCTTGCTTGGGGCAGAGAGATAGATTTGGGGCCAAGTTTGGTTTTAAAAAGTCCTTTTGAGGAAAAATATATTTTTCTGCCCTTTTTAATATTTCCTTCTGGGCTAACTTTCATCAATCCCCCGCTTTGTGCCTTAAGTGTGTATTTATGACACACTTATTGGCACAACATTAAAATTGATCTGGTCAGGGAGACTTGGTAGACAAGCTTTTGAACTGTTAAGCAAAAAAAAAAAAAGAAAAATAAGACATTAATGGAGGCAGCAGAAAAAGATCCCTTTAGTGGCTCCCAAAAGGGGAACTTGCACCCATAAAGTTCTAAAAGTCAGGGCAAAATTTTGTTAAGTGGAAAAGAAATTTATAGTGTCCAATATTCTGTGCCAATCATTTTCAAATGTTGGATATCACCTTTAGCTTCCAGTCAGGTTTGCATACCTCCCAAAATTCTTCACAGCCATGGTTTTCCTTACTACATGACCACTGGCTGCCCAATTTCAAGGATTGTTTCCTGCCTTAGCTCTTAATTCAGTGCATCCAGGTTTGTAATGTCCAATATGCCAGGCTATTAAATTTTTCTTTAAATTGCACATAATGAGCTCTAGGAATCCCAATCTGAGCCCAACAGTGCAAGATATTCAGGGCTGAAGTTTGGGATTTTTCCTGTTGCTTCCTTAGTCAGGGCATATGAATTGCAAATCACCTGAGGGGGCCTAGTTCCCTCCCCCTTGGAATCTGTTGGAAGTTGGTCCCACAAAGCTTTGGTGCAATAGAGCAAAAATCAGCCTGGGGGAAACTTTACTAAAGGTAGGTGGAAGGGATAGACTCAAGTGTGATTCTGAATGGTGTCTGTGTGTGTGTGCATGTATGTGCAGCTACTTTTACAAAATAGTCAATACAAACATTCTGTATAAATTTTCCCTCCCACCAGATAGAAGTCCAAGGTGTTCAGTACTTGTTCTGCCACATATTCCCAAGTGCCATCTCTCCACTAATACATTCAACTGGCTTGTTACAATACAAATGGGGCAAGAAAGAAAAGTTTACAATGAGTTTCCACCCTCCCCCCATAGTCTTAATTTTCTCTTCTGAGGCTTCACATGGCACCACCTTCCTTCTGCAGCTCTCACAGGCATCTGGGTAAATGGTAGGACTTGGGAAGATGTTCCACTCAGATTGCATGGTGGCTTTTTAGTGGATGGCTGGATTCAAAACCCAATTCCATGGCTCAAATGGATGGAGGCAGCATCTGAGTCTGTGTGTTCTGCTTCCAAAGGCTTGCGAGAGGGTTTCAGGGCTGAAAGATACAAGAACAAGGTCTCCCCCCCCCCGCTTTCTGGGTGGACTCTACCAGGAAAGGCAGACAAAAGGTATGGAGAACAAAGGGCAGGAAAAGAATTGGAAGGGGGGTAGCTTGCAGGCAGTTTGAAAATGCTGAAAACTCCTAATAATTTTAAAAGCCTAATATTTTAAGATATGCAACTTGCCAAGGGTAGGAGGATCTGCCTTTAACATTTATTCTAAAATAGATCACATTATTTTAGAAATTGGAAAATGCTTATGTTTCAGAAAGCTTCATAGTAGTTTCACCAGTAAGTGATAGGATAAGAAAAGTAACTTTAAAAAATTATTTCCCCACAAAAGCAGACTTGAGTTTCAAAAGGCTCTTGTAGATAGACACACATTTTTCAGGAAAAGGATAGATAAAACACATACAGTAAATGCAAGTGAAACTTTTCTAACAGATAAACTTAAAACAATCCCTCCTGGTAACTTAAGGCTGTTCTTGAGCATACACAGAGAGAAAGAGGAAAACAAACAAACAAACAAACACAATTCTTTTTCTTCACTCTGTTTGTTGGCCAGACAAACAGAGTGAGGTATTTCCTTTTTGTGGCTTATTTTAAGCAGAATTTCTAGCAGAATTTAAAATTCTTTTTCCTTTGGATTTGAAACAGTTAACAGTCACATTTACCTCTCACACACAGACTTTGACAAACATATATACACAAATACAAGAGAACAGAAGTCTTAGTTTTACACATCCTAGTCATTCCCACCATAAATTTCAGATAACTCAAGTTAGGGAAGGCACATATTTTAAGCATACCACGTGGTTGCATAGAGAAGAGAGAGAGAGAGAGAGAGAGAGGGAGAATCACTATTTCTTATTTTCCCTTTTAAGTACATTTATTTAGCCAAATTGGTTTCCCAGCAAGGCCCTAAGCAAAGTCTATTTTTCTTTCATACGCTACACAGTCGAAATCTCCTTGTGAGACTTCTTTCCTAACACAGTCGAAGTCTATTTTTCTTTTTTTTCATATAGTTTCTTTACCTACCTCTTTTCCATTCCGGCCTGGACAGGAAGCTGATTCCTGTCCCAGGCTACGAGCAAGCTTTCAACTGGGAAACCTACCTCAGCCCTTGAATTGGAATCTCCCATTCTTATATGACGAGATTTTCCCTTGACGCTAAAGGGCACTAGACAGTCAAAGCCTCCTTTTGAGACTTCTTTCTTCCACCACGATTCTTTGTGAGTCCGGTAAAAATGGGACTCACGGAGCACTCTGGATCCCTCACAGAGTTCGTGGGACAGCTCCTCTGAGGGATCCTGCCATGTTTTCAGACCAAAAAGGGGTCTGCAGAGACACTTCTGGTTTCCTCGTTAGAAGGTACTGGCTACTCTTCGACCGGCCGGCTTCACACCACTGTTTACGGACGCCTCTAATGTCCGTGGGCACCTCCACTTGCTCTCAGAGGTAAGTGGCCGCTCCCTTCCTGAGGCTTAATTTCCTAACTTTACTTTGCTTACAGGGCCTTACCAGCTAGTTGCCCAAATCCAATTCTTTCATTCACTCATTCCATTTCATTTTCACACAGCCTCTCCCTTTTCCCTAACAAAAGGTTCTGTGCTCTGGCCAACCCCCATGCTTTCCAGGTTCTGCCAATTAAACAGATCCTTTCTGCGGCTAGGAAAGACCAGAAGCAGCAAAATCCAACTGTGATTGGGAAAAAAAGTCTTCTCACTCACCCAAACAGAAATGCACACATTTTCTTTGTTCCCCTGGGCTTTAAACTTAAAATTTAGAGGTACTCACCTTCATCTTCTTTCCAAAGCAGCCCTTGAGCTCAAACTCTCAAAACTCCCTTTACTACCCTAGCTCCACATGGGCAAGGCCTGGGAAACCCATCCACAGACACAAGGGGGTCTGCTGCCGGCAAGATGGGGCTTACCAGTCTCAGTCCATTGGAGAGGTTAGCTTGGAGTCCCATCTCGGGGTGCCAAATTGTTAGAAGTAAGGTCTTCATCCTGGTTCATCCAAGCCGGGAATAAATAAGCAAACATGGTGACTGCTTTGGGAAGAAGGTTACAGTTTATTGCAGAAAGATGGTCTTCAGGAAAGTGCAGAGGAGAGAAGAAGAGAGCGAAGGGCAGAGAGCACAGAGAGAGATTGAACACATGGGCAGTAGGTTTTATACCCCCCCTAGCCTTTTATTTGGAATAGTTTCCTGTTCCTGTGGCATGAACCTTGAAACTGTTTCTGAGTGTTTGTCTAGGCCTTGATATCTGTGGTTTAATTCTGTTATCATATCCTGCTTCCCAGGTGATGGGGCTGACTCCTAGAGTTTGGATGGGGTATGCAGATCTTCTCTTTTGTCTTCTTGATTGCTCTAGCTCCAACTTTCTGATGGTTTTACATTTGCATTTGTATAGGGCTAAAGTCTTGCTTGGGGCAGAGAGATAGATTTGGGGCCAAGTTTGGTTTTAAAAAGTCCTTTTGAGGAAAAATATATTTTTCTGCCCTTTTTAATATTTCCTTCTGGGCTAACTTTCATCAATCTTTTATGAAACAATGTTTCATCTTTTATAAAATAATACACATGATTAAGTGCTTTCTTGGCAGGAAAATCAGCTTGTATGTCCTATCATCTTGAGCTATATGACCAGATAAAAGATGGATGCAATCCATGGACAGTTCTGTTTATTCATAAATAAATGGGGGAGGAGGGGAGAGAAAGGCTGCTTCTAAAAGGAGATGCCTTGCAAAATAACTTTTTAAAAATATGTATGGAATTGTAATTATAGCATCTCTATTACTGAGAAAAACACCAATGTGTCTGGTTTAATTTGTTATATCGGCAAGCTAGTAACACTCTATTGGTTTTTCACAATATTTCTTTTGTCAACTTGTTGCATTGCTAGTTTAGTTCTAGACAGCATTATTTACATGCTAGCAATAAAATCCTTTTCATTGTTATTATCTTTTTCATTGAAGCCACAGAGTGTTTTGCTAGGTACAATAAAAATTGTGGTGTAACTGATTAATCTTATGTGGAAAAATAATCTATGTTGGTGGAACCAATTCCTGATTTTTGAAGTTTCTTTTTTACCAGCATCAGTGGGAGGGTTTTTTGCCTCTAATATTGATAGCATGTCAAAGAAGATATGGGTTCTTGACTGGAATTAAATTTTCCCTAATCCCTTTCCAGTACAGACTAAGAAGGAACATGTCATTCCATTGAATTTAAGAGGATTTGTTTCTGATAAATATGAAAATTAAGTACATGTCAACAAATAAAAATATTTAGCTAACGAGAATTGGTTTCAAAAGCTCATATGGCATGCCACATTTTGAAATCTTAGCTATAGCTCAGAAGTGGCATTTTCTTTGCATATTGAATTTCCTTATCTCTGCCAGGTAATTCCCCATACTTCAGGCTGCTAATTTGCAACTTACATGTGTTAAGGTATATTTCAGTCTATTAAACTACAGAAGAGCCTATCTCATTTTGAATTGATAGTTCAGCTGTATGGGTGAATAACCTTGGGAGACCCAAGAAAGAGCTGCAGCCAAGGCAATGGTCAGACAAGAAATATCCTACCCTACAAGAGAAATGGAGAAAGTGTCTCAGAAGAGACCCTTCCTATTCTCTGGAAAGTAAAAGCAAAGGAAGGCAGAAATGCTTTCAGACTTGCAAGATATGTTACTGTAACTGTACAATAAAGGTGGTGCTAGTTCTCATGATTTGGTTTCCCATCTGGACTACCCTGAGTGGATGACAACAGCCTTGCATGTCTAAGACATTCCTAATGTGTTCTGATTACAATTCTCAGAAGAGTAATAAATCCAAAGCCTCTGGAGATCCAAAACCTTGGAACATGTGATGAGTAACTTCAATTATAAAATTGATTTGGACAATACCACTTAAACTGTGCTCTTTCATTTTTCACTGTATCTCAGAAAATAAAAATTAATGATAATTGCAGTTACACCAGTCGATTTATAAAAGCTGTTGCAAGTATGACACTTTTTTCATTAAGTTCACATTTTGGATCTAGGGTATTTATAACAATGTCATTCTGATGAGAAATTCTGTCGCGCTCGTAACTTGATTAGTGATGTATAAGCCATTGTTTTGTGCAAATACATTTCTATTAATCAAAAAATTGTAGTATCGGGGAATACTTATATTTTCTGCATCAATACTGAATAGATTTTGAGATCTGTATAAAGTTAAACATCAGGCACAAGCAATCAGATCCACATGTGTAAAGGTCAAGTTAACTATTTTATTGTATTATGTCTGTAATAAAGGATTTCTCCAGACTGCTTGCTTTCCCATGAGAACAGATAAATAAAGTTGCCTAGAGCTGAAAAAGTGGGATCAGTCCTGGACCTCTTGTAATTCAAAGCTAATTCCACCTTGAGTGCTTATGTCTGTGTCTCTGGGCATTTCCCAACATTAAAGGATCTGCTTTGAAATGTAGATTTGTACTGCGAGAACAAGACCTCTGGTAGATGTATTTGGGGTTATACAATCTTTCAGGAGAGAGACCTTGGTAAACTGTATTACTGTCAAAGCAAGAATATACAGTATTTGCTCTATTTTAATTGAAAATAAAATAAAATTTAAACAAAATTTGATTAATATGATTACAAGGGTGACAAAACCATCCAAATGACATGCTTCATAACACATGGGAGTTTAAAATAAACACCTCTCCTTGAATCATTAAGGCCACTGAAGTTCTTTTTCCAATGTTTTTTTATCTTTAAAAAGGAAACAGAAAACAATGCAGTAATTATGGGAAATAAAAGTGGATGTGTAAACATCATGTCTTAATTTTTTCTTAATGATCATTTAAAAAAAGTAGACTCAACATATTTTACATCAGTCTTTCATGATGTAAGCCATGTCAGGAAACAGATATCATAAAACAATCAGAATTCTATTGCTGAATCTTGAAAGCTTCACCAGGTCTCTCTTTCTCCCTCCCTCCCTCCCTCATATATCAAATAAATCAATTCAAGAAGGTTTCTTCCTCAGGCAGCTTCTCTTGCCTTTCCAGGCTAAACTAGTTTTTTTTAAAAAAAAAAAATATCTGTTGCCTACCTACTTCAAGGCTATCCCCTTTTGAGTTTGTCAAGGTAATCCATGGAATTCTGGTCAGTAGCAAAATTTAAATATAAATGAACACACACACCCCAAAAAGATGCCAGGGTTTGAATTACCATGTCAGAAATGGACAATCCTGCATAGGATTCACATCTCACACGGACTCTCTGAATAAATGGGTCAGAGTATCCTCCCCTTAGTGTGATTATGGGATCCCACTCAAACTGTTGATCACATTGTGACCGGCTGTAAGCTGGGTATATGTTGGTTCAGTACCTTATTTTTTTAAAATATAAATAATGCTTTGCTTCATTGGTAAATAGCCTAGACCAGGGGTAGGCAACCTTGGCTCTTTTATGACTCATGGACTTCAACTCCCAGAATTCCTGAGCCAGCAAGGTTGCCTACTCCTGGCCTAGCCATTGGTATTTGAACATAGATCTCTTTTAACATTTATATTTTATTGGGCTCTAGTAATCTAGATGAAATCTTAATATATATTGCTAATCCATGTATGATATGTATATGATAAACAAATAAATAAATAAACTGACTTCATTTTAACATGTTATCCAAGTTTGTGTTCCAATAAATGATGCAGAAGAAGAGAAAGTTTTTCAGTTTTATGATCAATTCATTCTGAAACCAACCAAGCATGTTGTTAATGGTTATGATTGGAAACTGGAAATCTAAAGATACATCCAAACTCAAATATAATATAAAACATGCAGATGTACACACAATATATGTATATATAATATAGACAAAAATATTAAAATATAGACAAAAATATTAAAATATATGATAGAAAGAAATAGAGATAGAGATGCTAGAGATAGAGACATGTATGTATGTATGTATGTATGTATGTATGTATGTATGTATGTATGTATGTATGTATGTATTAGACTAGAAAGCATTGTGTTATTACAGCACATTGTAGTTTCGGAAGACTATTGAAAACAGAGTTTCTGTTTAAGGATTCTTCCATTTCTAAGGGCTGCCCTGCCTTGCTTCAGGTGCTATTGATCAATTAGGAAGTACAGGCACTGGGTTTGGAGGGAGTATTGATAGAGGCAGATTAATCTTATAGGCCAAATAATCTAACATGGGGGTGTAGAGTGAACAGCCATTTTTATGTGGACCAAAACTGATAATTTTGAGTACTATAAATTTTGTAGAGCACTTTCCCTCTTTAGACTTCCATAGCAAGAGCACACAGGCAAAATTAGACAAATGCAACTTCTCTGAATCTGCTAAGTTATTATTTATGCATTAGTTGATGTCATCCCAGCACCCCTAAAAAATTATGCATATTTTATGCTCAATCGCATCTTCTATGACACCAAGCCACAAGCAAAGGTTTAAATTTCAAATTAGAGGAAAATGCATTTAACGTTTAATAAGATTCATTCTGTGCAGACGAATTATACTCAACATTTACTAGGAAAGTTTATTAAGTGACAGGATGGCTTGGACAGGTATTTTTCTGGCTTCATTCACTGGTTTTCACAATCTAATAAGTGACTTCAGTACTATCAGATGTCACCCACAGATAAACACATGGCATGTTTACCCCAAAACAGCACAATTCTGCATTTTAAAAGATTCCCCACAAATAATACTACATAACAACTGAGACTGAACAATTGTTGATAAGAAAAACAAAAAAGTCTGAATAGGTGATATTGTAATAGCTGGAGACAGCAGAAGAAAAGAGAAAGAACTGGGATAAAAATGACAAAATACAAAGGCCTGCAAATGGAATGACTGTGGCAAAAGAAAACAAAAGAAAGTACCAATAGTCAAAGATATCTTGGGTGTAATCCCAAAGCAATAATACTGGCACTGACATAATCACCATCACTCAATTGCAAAAGACAGCTTATTTGGAGCAGCTTACATCTTGCAATGATACTTAAACACAATTAAATAACAAGATCTGCCTATTCCAGGTCCTCGGGAAATACTTGATAGGTGGATAAAAATGCCAAATCCAGTCTAATTATCTGATTGTGTGACCAACCATGATAATAATAGTAAGAGTAGACTAAAAGAAATAAAATTGAAGGCGGGAATTCTTCAATGCTCCATATCAAAGTCTATTTCAATTAGAAAGATAATTTGGGCAGAACAAATGCTAGTTATATGGCATATGTAGGAAATCTGCTTAGGAAAATCCAAACTCTCTCAACCTATTCTCTAATTATAGAAATAAAATGTGGTGAAAGCATGGAAAAGAAAATGACTTGTGAAAGTTGAATTGTGCCTGATTTTATGACCTCTTTTGTCTCGGTTGTTAAGTGAATCACTGCAATTAAGTGAATCACAAGGTCATTAAGCAACTCCAGATTCTCCCATTGACTTTGCTTGTCAGCTGGGAAGGTCGTGGCTGGCAATGATGGAATTCTGGGATGCTGCAACCCTCATAAAATATATGCTGGTTGCCACGTGCCTGAATTTGATCCAGTGACTGGGGGATGCTGTGTAAATGTGACTACCTGTTGAAACTCATTTTTTCAATGCCACTGTAACTTCAAACAGTGGCTAAACAAATGGTTCTAAGTCAAAGACTACCTGTAGGATCTGACAATTGGAAATTAAATGCCCAGATAACAATAATTCTATTTATTTTGAAGAAGCCAAATGCTTAACTCCAACACAATGCTTTAAGGCATTTCCCATGGTTTCCCATTTCCCAACCTAGCGTCCTATTGACATGTTGGTTTACAACTCCCATCATTTCAGAACTTCCATCAATTCTATCTGTGTTGAATTAATTGTATTAGAAGCAGGAATATTAATGCATCCAATAATAAAAGCGAAAAAAACCTAACCCTGCTACCATGTCAATTAAGTCTGAAATTTTGCATAATATATTCTCAGAAGAATTTGTCTCACTTTAGAGGTTTTACCATCAGAATGTGTGCATTCACCATTTGTGAGAGTTTTGAAATAAATATGTTTGAACAATGCAATTATTATGTGAAAAGTGATTTAGCTTTTATTGAAATAGGAAAGGATTGACCTATCTAAACTGTGGAACATAGAGCTAGGCTTGGCATAGCAAATTGCTAGAAGCGGCTATTTAGCAATTCCAATAGCAAAGTGAATGTCATTGTCTACTGAAAACATGCTTTTAGGAACCACATTCCAGATTCATAACACATCCTCCTTTAGTTATAGGTTCCAATATGCATCCAAAATACTAAAATATGCAATGAAAGTGTATTGTGTCCTTGTGTGTCTTTTTTTTTTTTAAATCTACTATTGAAAAAGCTGATTCTCTGTGGTGATGTATCTATTATGACATCAACTTCAAAGGGACCCCAACTTGTGGTTTCATTGGGGGGGCTCTATTCATATATGCAGAAACTGGCAGGAGACACTACCATAACAGCTCAAAGAGCTTGAAAAAAAGATGTATCTGCTTTCACAGTGCCAAGCAGTGTTTTATATGTGTTTCTGGACCTTTTAAATACTTTTTTTTAACAGATTGTATATTTTTAAAGGAAAAATTCATTAGGAGAGTTAATTTGCAACTTCCATATCCAGGCAGTACTGAAAGTCAACTCTAAATTTTTCTAGGGTTGTCTATTATATAAAATTATTTGTTTTATATTATATAGCAGGAGTCCCCGTGGCATGCCAGCAACCGGTCCACACAAACAAGGAAAGCCCCATCCGCAGGAGGCAGGCAGCATACAAAACCACGCCCCCTCTGGTCCATGGAAAAACCTCTCTCCAAGTAACCGGTCCCTGGTTCCCCAAAGGTTGGGGACCTCTGTTCTATAGTCTTTCTTATTTCAAGTGTTATTTTTCATTGCACTGAAAAATGTTTTTTTCATGGAGTCTGCAACAGCAGCAGGATTACTCCTTAATCCTTTCTAGGATAATGTCAATCTCTGGAGAATGTAACTAGATTCCACATTGCACTAAGTCAGGCATGTCAAATTCACGACATCACGTGACGTCGCATGACATATCAGAGCTTTTTCGCCATTGCCGGCAATGGGATGGGCGTGGCTCCAGTATGATGAAACCGGTCCGCGGGCCGGCAGTTTGACACCCCTGCACTAAGTCATAATCTGTTTAAACAGAGGTTGCTAATTAGCCACAACTATAATTTATAAGTTATAGTATTTAGATTCATATATCATGCTAAACCAAAGATGCTGTGCCCCTGAACTAATAACATGAATTGTGACAACCCCCTATGATTAAAACTAATAAGCTTCTTCTTGATAAGATTGAGATTGCCAGTTACCAGTTTATCTCAATGAATTCTTTAGGTACATATGCAACCCAGAGTCCTATCAGAACCTGATCCTGCTCCAGACAAATCTGTGCCATAGTTCATCTCTGCATGCAGAAGTCTATGCAAAAAGGGGACGGGTTGTGGCAGTGATCAAGCTTTTCATTGACAAGCCATTGATTTGGCAAATGATAGTGAATTTTGGTAAAGCTTTGCCTCCATAAACCATCAGCCAGCTTCTCCAGATAAAGGTGGGGCTGTTTTTTTGCAGGATTTTAGCTTGGGTGCACAAAGATGGTTCACAGTTATAGTGGTGGTTTTTTACAGCAAAACTGGACCAGTACTCACAGGAGAGACAATACTCTTGTGTTCAGCATTCCAATTTGGTAAGATGGCAGTGCACAAATCTGGAAACTAAGGGTTCCTGCTGCACAACGTATTGCTTGCACAGTTGAAGGCATGCATTTCTGCAAATGCATCAGCATATATACATCTACTGCATTCTGCTCTTCAAAATGCCTTATTAAACTAAGACAAAAAGGCAAGGTGACTTCCTTGCCATTCCCTCTGACCTAATCTGCTGTCTATTAGTAACCTGGCTGCTTCCAACACAAGAGCAAATCAACTTTTGAACTCCTGCAGGCCAAAACAGCTGAGTATCGAGTTTTCACATCTGCTAATGTTCTCTGGCCATCACTGTTGTGTGCACACAAAACTGGAACCCTGGAAATCACTGCTCTCCCTGCCAAGCCAAGCAGTATTACTGTCTGTACAAACTAGAACACAGTATAATTTCATGGCAAAATTTGATGATTATAGAGCAAGAAACTAAGAAAAAGAAAGCAAATAGATAACCACGTATTCATATGTAGTCCAGTCAGGAGTCAAGCAAAGGCTGAAATAGGGTGGGTATATAATCCATGAGCCCTGTCCCCTCAGAGCCCTGTAAAATAATTGTGGAAAACTAATGGCTTTGAACTAAGAAACAAATAAAAACCATAGCTAAGCATTCAGCACTTGTCAGGGTCTGATGTGACCCATGTCCACCAAGATTTTCCCCTTTCCACCACCTACCCCTCAGTGGTATCAGTTTACCCAGTAAACTTTCTTCTTGGAGGAAAACTGCAAGAGTCATAGAAAAGGAAGAAGTTTAGATCATATCATCAGCATAGTGAATGAATGAAGCATCAAGTAGTTAAGGTGTTCCACAGTGAAAGCAGCATTGGGCACATTTTGCTGTTATGATATGTTCAATGAAAAGCAATGATAAGCATATTGTGGAATATTGATATTACACTATTTATTTTGCACTAAAAGCTCCCTTTTACCTTAGGCAAATAAATTATCTTCTTCCATAGCATTCCTTTAATAATCTTGTCGCACCCTGTCACCATCACATTTCCTAAAAAGACAGTAACTGAAATTTCTTCTGAAGAAATTTTGGGCTGCTGCAAATACTGTATACTTTTACTACTAATTTATGTGTAATCTTTCAGTAGTGCATGTACGAACATTGACAAATCACTGTGTGCACAGATATGTGTTCTATTAATGTTTCTTGGGATTCAAGCCATGTTTTCCATCATGTTCAGCTGTTTTGCATAATAAATCAAAACATCTTTTTGCTGAATGATTGCTTCGAAAGTAATTGCCTTGGAAATAACCTTTGTACAAAATGTTAATAGACATGCCAACTTGAAAAAGAAAAGAGATGAGTTTTAGACTGTGCAGGGATATTATGCTGCACCTACACAGAGAGAGTAAGTAACAGGAGCTGCCTCTGATATTGTCTTTCAATTCTAATGCAAGATTCATGCTTGATCTGTCTCCCCTTACCTTCTGCACCCATTTTTTTAACAAGCAAATGTCACAAATCATACTAACTGGGACAGGCTAGAAAGATATTTCTGCGTAATACATGAGTGGTTATTGTCATGCCTTAATGGGAACTGCTGGTCCTGCATACAGGAATACTTCTGTTTCTATGGAATAAAACCTTAAAAACAAAACAAAGAGCTGAGCAGTGAAGCAAATGTTCAGTGTGGATATAAAGAGGGGCATGTGGAATAAATTTGCATTCATCTCAAAATCATGCTGAACTTAAAACATTCAGTACTTCTTAAATCAGGTTTGTGTTAGGGCAGAAATACTCAGCATATCCCATGAAACTGAGGCTCAAAGCAAATGCAGAGGGGATGCTTCTGTTAGTAGTTCTCATAGTGGCTGCGCTACACAAATCACCTTTGTGCTACAAGAAGGGCCTGTCTTTGCACCAAAGTGGCCACTGTCAAAGTAAAGCTCAGCTGGAAAAATGAAACCCTGAATGAATAAATCATGGAGAGGCTCTTCAAGCCTTGATAGTCTATCCAAGTTCTTCTAGTGGTGAAAGATGGCACAATGCTGAAAGCAGGATGGGAGTGCATTGGGATGCATTTATATGCCACCTGAGCCCTTCGCTATGGATTCCTGGTCTCTTTTTAAAGAAAGCCGTGTTGGAGCTGGGAGCCTAGCATGTGGGAAGAAGAAATGGAGGGACACAGAAGGCTCATGCAAGTCATCCACAAAATGCAGTCCGAGATCATCAAGCTAGTACAAGAAAACCAAACCCTTCGAGGGGAATTACAGTTTGGTGGGCAGAAGGAAACAAAGCGAGAAGAGGGTACCAGAGAGAACACTCCGAAGGAAGAATCCTGGAGCCTCTCAAGCTCAGATGAAGAGGCCACTGGCTCTCTAGTGGCTCTGCGCAGGAGTGTTTCAGCTGGCTCTGCTTTGACACTACAAGAACAAAAAGGTACCATGCAACTAAAACTGCCAGTGAACAATATGTGACTCTTGGGCTCATCTTTTTCTTTTGTTTAAGTCAGAGAAACAAGACCTAGTGGCTTACTCTGTTGGTAGTGGCATAAATTAATGTTTTCACTACACCAATAATATTGACATTTTCTCCTGCGAGGTTTGTCAAAGAGCTAAATCGTACAGTTTCAAACCTGAAATTTAATCTCCCTTAAAAGTTCTACGAGCATAAGGAGTGGGAAATTTATATGTACTTTTTAAAACTTGTTAATATAAATGAAGAATTCTGAACTTGGTCACAGTCAAAGTAATACAAATACTGTAGAAAGTAACAAAGCCGTGCATCATGTTAGTTTGGATCTGTCACGCTGGTCTACAAGAAGAAAGCCTCAGAAATGAAGGTAGCTCAATTTTACCAGAATTGGATCACTAATAAAGGAAAATAAAGTCTCGAATATTAATTGGCTCCAGTTTGCAAGATACAGCTTCAGGTGAAAATTACACCAAAATAATTCAAAATTACAAGGGGTTTGTGTGATTATGTTCCATAACTTTTCTGCAAAAAGTGATATAGCAATGAGAATGGTGCCACACCAATCATTATAAATTTTTCTTTTTATTGATACCAATAGCATAATTTTCCATTCATTTATTGATTTTCCATGTAATATTTTCAGGCTTTTTGCATGAAAAACTGACAAGCTCTAACATCAGATTAAATGACATTCTATCTTTATTCGGTATCTAAATTTGCTTTTTGGCTTTTCTCTTGTGACCTGCAGTAGAATCATCCCTGGGGAGATTCCAGCAGTAATTGGCAAGCATGGATGGACTCCATTTCCCTTGGTATCTTTTCTCCATGCCTGCAATATCCTGGTGGAATCTCTCCCCATGCTCATCACTCACTGTCCCAAAATTCAAAGGGAAATAGTGTAAATACAAGTGTAAGAAGTGAATTCTCAGTGACATGTTTGCACTAAGTGCTTTATAGGACCTAAGTAAATTTTCATGTGTTTTTCATAGTCATCTGCCTTGCTGTTCCTGAGAAACTCTATTGCCACGGACCTGAAGGCTTCCCATGCCTTCTTTTCCTTGCCGCGCAATAGACGATCAAACTTGTCATTTCAGAGAAGTTCTTGAATCTGTGGACTTACAAAGATGTCTTCACTGATTTTGGCTTCACTAAATCTTAGAAAATTTTCATACAGATATTGGAAACCTGGTTTTGTTTTGCCCATAGCCTTTACAAAGTTCTGAGATCCTGACATCACTCTGCAAGAGGTTCCACTCTGCAAGAGGTTCCAGTAGCTCTGCCTTACTCTTAGGCAATTCCAAATCCCTGACCAGGTCATTTAGTTCACTCTGTGAAATTAGATGTGGTTCAGGAGGAGCATATGGTGGGCTAAAGTTTGGGTCCACTGACATTGATGGCCCTGGATCAGCTGCATCCTGCTCATCACTTTTCTCATCATCTGAGTCTAAAGAGTAGGATTCTGGTGGCAAGTCCTCACCATGGGATGCAGGATGCAGTGCAGATGGAATGTTTGGATATTCCATGGTCCATTTCTTTTTTTCTTGAGATCCCTTTTGCAATTGGAGGAACCATGCAAAAATAGTACTCGCTACTATGATTGGTGGGTTTCCTCCACACCATTGGGACTGTGAAAGGCATGGACTTTTTCTTCTGGTTTAGTCAATGATGCAGATAAGTTGCATATGTAATGCAACAATAATGAGGAGCCCAACTCTTGTCCTGATCCCCTGTTTGCCTCCAAAATATAAGTTGCATGACTTTTTTACCACTGCCGTCATACTGCACTTTTGAGATGCAAATGTAACCTCGTCACAAATGTAACAGAAGTTATCTGCATTGTTTATACAGTTTTGAGGCATCTTGGCTTCTGAGGGAAAATATCATGCAAATATTCCTTGGAAATGTTAGGCAATGACACTTTCACAAGTCATCAGATGTAACTGTATGATGCATAGATCTCACCAAGACAAATGTGCCTTGCAATTAAAGAACAATAAATTAAAGTTAGGTAATAATTTTTAGATTTATACACTTCCATGTGGTATTATTTTCATTGTTCTACCATACTTTGTTGAGAAGTTACAAGGCATCATGATGGTTAGATACCTCCCTCCCTTGTAGGCAAATATACTCGCCTGTGTATAAATCTTTATTGTGAAATACCTTGAAAACTTTAGCCAACCAGCACCTTTATCACCTGTTTTCTAATTCATCTAATCAAAATACATAAGAATTAACACATTTTATCTCAGGGGTCAATTTCCCAAAATTCGTAGAACAGTGTTATGGTATTTTTGGATAACTGCAGCATTGTATTATCTGATGAATGTTTAAAAAGCGTGACTCTGTGAAATAACAAAAATCCAGTACCAACTTTCAAGGTGGAGCAAAGCACTGTAAAAGGGGTGTTGTCTTACCTGAACGCCTTTTCTCAGCATGATGATGGAGAATCCACGGATGGGTTGTCTTAATCTATCTGCTCCAATTAGACTAAGTCTGAAATTTAGTACCGCCCCCTCTGTGCCAACTGCACCCCAGTTTTAGGCTAAGGCGATACTCAGACTTTAGTCCGACGCATCTGAACAATATGGGAACCAGGCCAACTGACCTAATGGGAGGGAGTGGATTCTCCATCATCATGCTGAGAAAAGGCGTTCAGGTAAGACAACGCCCCTTTCTCCAGCATGATTGGATGGAGAACCCACGGATGGGACATACCAAAGCCCTGTGTCCCTAGGGTGGGGAATTAGATTGGGCCTGGGTCCCATCCAACGTTAATGCGTGTTCTAGAACCTTGCGGCCAAATGAAGCCGTAGAAGATGCATATATATCCCTCTTGTAGTGACAGACAAAGAAAGAGGGCGATGCCCATGTTGCTGCTCTACAAATTCCCTCTACGGAGGACTGAGTAGACCAGGCAGCTGTAGTAGCTGCGCCCCGGTGGAATGGGCCGTGATATGCCTCGGATCTCGCAGTGACTAAGACTGATATGCCAGAGAAATGCAAACTCTAATCCACCTGCGTATTGTGGTTGAAGAAACCTTCTGACCTAGTGATGAAGGGTGATAGGACACAAACAGAGCCTCTGTTCTGTGGAAAGATGAGGTTCTCTGTATATAACAATATAAGCCCTGCGCATATCCTATTTGTTCCACTGAACCTCTATGTCATTAGATGGGTTAGGACAGAAGTCCAGCAAAACTATTTCCTGAGATCTATGATACAAGGACTTGACCTTAGGCACGAAGGAGGGGCCTAGCCTAAGGGTTACCCTGTCCTTATGGAACGTACACAGGTCCTTCCTCACTGAAGAGTAGCCAGTTCAGATATCCTTCTTGCTGAAGTTACAGCAGCAAGAAATGCCACCTTCATCGATAACTGTTTAAACAAACCAGTGTCAATAGTTCAAAGGGTGCGAAACAAGAGCCTATAACCCTGATGAAGATCCCACGAGGGGTATCTATGTACAGTTGATGGTCTGACGTTGTTAGCTCCTTTTAGGAAGGAGCGTATCATAGGGTAATGTGTTAAGGATTCACTGCCACAGGAAATAACTGTGGCAAGTGATGCTACCTGCCTGCGGATGGTGCTTGTGGAAAGCCCTTTATCTAGACCATCCCTCAGGAACTCCAAGATAACTGGCATTGAAACCGCCAAAAGGTCAATTTTTCGAACTGAACACCAATTACAGGAGTCTCTCCATGTGGCATCGTATATTCTATTCGTCGAGGGTCGCCTGGATTGCTGAATCATAGCTATGACCTTTGACAAATATGAGTCTCAGCCTAAGGCCTGCCTCTCAAGTGCCAGACGGTTAAGTGGAGTCATTGAGGGTCTGGATGGCGTAGTTCCCCCTGAATGTGGGAGATGCGATTTGCTGGGATCCTCCATGGAGGTGATGCGGAGAGCTCCATCAGGTCGGCGACCAAGAGCGTCTCGGCCAATGCGGCGCAACCAGGAGGACCTCTGCTTGTTCGCGAAGGATCTTCCTGATCGTGGCAGGAAGAAACGGCAGAGGAGGGAAGGCATAGAGCAGTTCCCTGGGCCAGGGACTGCGGAGCGCATCTGTTCCCTCCGCTGATGGAGGTGGGAACCCGGAAAGGAATCTGGGAAGTTGTGAGTTGGTGGGGGAGGCAAAAGGTCTAAGGTTGGGGAACCAAACCTGTCCACGATCTCTCTGAACACCTTCGGATACAGCTGCCATTCAGAATGGTCCACGGTTGCTCTGCTCAGTGAGTCCGCCTGCTGGTTGGTCACTCTGGATATGTGCTCCGCCCTGATGGAGGCAAGATTCAGTTCCACCCAGGACCCCAGCAATTTGGCCTCCTGCATGAGAGGCCTGGACCTTGTCCCCCCTTGTCTGTTGACGTGGGCCTTGGCTGTAATGTTGTCGGTTAAAATCAGGACATGTTGGCCCTGTACTATATCGGTGAATCCCTTTAGGGCCATATGTATGGCTCTGAGTTCCAGCCAGTTTATATTGTTCCTTAGGTCCTGTTTGGACCACCGACCTTGAGCCCAGTGCGTGTGGAGGTGTGCCCCCCACCCAAACAGGCTTGCATCTGTGGTAATGGTAATCCTGTCTGGTTCTAATACTGCTCCCCGTGACAGCGCTGGGGAGTCCCACCATTGAAGGGAGTTCAAGTCTCTGAAATGGACGGAGAAGCCATGTAATTCTCTGGCATGGAGGCGTGCCCATGGCACAATTTGCACGCAGGACACCGTCTTCCCCAGTAGCTGTGATAGGGAGGCCAATGTGACTACTCTGGCCCTTTGGATCCGACGTACAAGAGTCTGAATAGAGTTCCTTCGGTCCTGAGATAGGTAGACCGTACAATTGTCCGTGTCTATAACAGCGCCCAAATGGAGGAGCCGGGTTGTTGTATGACTTTTCTGGAAATTAACAGAAAACCCGTGCTCCTGAAAGACCTTGATGGCTAGGGCGAGGTCTGACTGAGCGTTTCGGAATGATGATGACTGAATTAGTATGTCATCTAAATAGCATTGAATTCTGATTGGAATTTGTCTAAGGTGGGCTGCGAGCACTGCCAGTACCTTGTAAATACCTTCGGTGTCGATGAGAGGCCAAATGGTAGGGCTCTGTACTGGTAGTGGGCATAGCTGAAACATGTCTCAGTTAGGTCTATTGAGGTAAGAAAGTCACCTTGCCTGATGCTGGCCAGGATTGATTGAAGTGGTTGCATCTTAAACTTCTTATACCTCATCTTAGGGATGACGACGAGATTTGAGTAAAACCTTCGTCCTTCTTGGTCTTGTGTACTGGTTCAATTGCTCGTATTTGTAATAAATGAGCTATGGCCTCTGACATAAAGTCAGCCCTGGACCTGCTCGTTGGGATAGGGCAAGAGCAGAATTTGTCAGGTGGTTGAGAACAAATTCTAGTCTCAAACCTTGTTGACAGTGTCTAACACCCATGCATCTGTAGTGATGGCTGTCCAAGTGCTGGAATAAGGGGCCAGCCGGCATCTGTAGTGGTGACTGCCCAAGTGCTGGAATAAGGGGCCAGCTGGCTTCCTATGGGAAGTGAGACTGTGAGATCACTTGCCTCGTTTAGAGGAACGGCCCCTCGGCCTTGAGGGGGCCGCTTGGCCTGGATCTGTGGTCTGCTTCTGCATGCTGAACGATCCTGATGTCGTTCTTGTCTCTGAAAGGAATAGAGGGATGCCTGGGCCCAGTCCCAGGATGGAGCTGGTCGAAAGGCAGCCTCCTGTAACTGCTCTGTGACATGAGTTAACCAGAGTTTTACGTTTGTCCTTACCTTCAGTTAAGTATGGTTCTAGTGCCTTACCAAAGAGATGTCCACCTGTGTAAGGTTTAGAGGCCAGACGCCACTTGGTCTTGGTGTCTGCTCGCCAATTCCTGGGCCAAAGGAGCCTTCGTGCTGAGATGTCTGCAGCGATGGTCTGGCAGTGTATCTAGCCATGTGCAGAGAAGCGTCGGCTAGGTACTGGGATGTAGCCACTAACTTACCCAGATTTTGGTGAGCTCTGAGCTGGTCTGGAGGGATCCTGTCCTGGAGCTCACGTAACCCAAGGGCTGAAGCCCTGGCGAAGAAGGCCATGGACATTGCCGCCCTTGTTGCCCAGGCCATGGACATTGCCGCCCTTGTTGCCAGATGGGAACTACGCAATGCGGAGTCAATCTTTTTATCCTCCGCCCTAAGTGCCTCATTTATGTCCCCAGGGATGTAAGCATTGGGAAACAATGAGTTCAAGACTTATCAATCTCAGGAATCTCCAATAGGGAGGCCAGAGAATGGGCAACATTGAATAATGTTGTCTCTACTGCACCGGGGCTTAAGAAGGATCCTAAGTTCTCCCATATTTCTTGAACTATATTCAGAAAAAGGGGAGGGCAGGGAATATTGTTCTGTGAGACTGAGGGCTTGGTGTATATGTCGTGGGGACCCCTGGACGTTGTAGGTGGGGTCTCCTGTTCTTGGGGGAGGTTTGCAGTAGTGCAGGCCCTGAGTAGCAGGGAATTAAAGAATGAATGGTCAAAGAGACCGACAGGAGGGGTGGGGTCAGAGGGAGTGATGCCCTTGTCCTCAAACAAAATCAGGCCAGATTGTTCAGCCCCTGTAGATTCCAAATCCGATGAGGGATCCTCCATCAAATCTGGAGATTGTGAATGATACGTGGCCTGGGGGGGTGGCTGTGGGTGTTGGAGGCCATAAACTGAGCCACAGCCTGGGCTATCATGGACTGAAGGAGGTCCGGGTTCAAGGCCTGGTTCTCAGGAGGGCGAAGCCCTGCTGCAGTGGGGGTGAACGTGGCCTGGGGTCCTGGGGTGTCCTGGTTGGTTATGCCCCTCCCTGGGTCCACTCTTGTGGTTAAATCTAATTGGGGAATTCCCCTGGGGGGAGACCAGGCCCCTGGGGCTGAGGCACAATGTGAGGAAAGGGGTTCAAAAATGGACCTTCCCATCATGCCTGTCAGATCTGGGGAGGCCGCTCTCAGTCTTTGGGACTCCTCCTCCCTCTGTGGCTCCCTGCTTGGCTGGGCTTGCTTGGTGGTGTTCTTTCCACTTGCCTGTGTTTGATGTTTCCTCTTGACCGGCTCGCTGGTTTTCTCTGCCATGATGAGCTGCTCTGGGCTCAACCTTGGTAAAACGCCCCCCCCTCGGCGCTATAATTCACCAAGGGAGCCTGCAGAGATGATTCGGCCCGTGAGGGGGGTGGGCGGGGAATTAATGGGCACCGCGTCCCTTGGGAGCGAGCAGGCCCTCCCCGGTTGAAACCGCTGTAATCTCGAGGCCTCTGCCACCGGTGATCGACCACTGCCTTCAGGAGAGAGCTCCAGGCAGTCTGGGCCTCAGCCACACACAAAATGGCCGCCGAGAGGCAATTCAAAATGGCGGCCGCCAAATTCGCGCCAAAAAAAACGGCCATTAGAAAGAGACCTTGAGGCCTGGGGCCTAAGCTGCAACGAGCCCTCATTCCGAGGAATCGCTTGGGCTCCTAACGCAGCGAATGGATTCCAAAAAAAAAAAGGCCATTAGAAGAAGAAGGCCTTGAGGCCTGTGGCCTAAGCTGCGATGAGCCCTCGTTCCGAGGAATCGCTTGGGCTCCTAACGCAGCGAATGGATTACAATTAGGTGGGCTGAGAGAGGCTGAGGCAGGCCGAGGCCTAGTAAGGCCTCCAGGCTCTGAAAATTGGATCGGTGCCAAAAACTTTCTCCTGCTGCTGGGGCGGTCTGCTGAGGCCGAGGGACCTAGAAAAGGCTCCCTCCAGGCCTGATGAGCCTCGTCGTCCCTTGCGGAGCCCCCCAGTCAATTGGCAAGCTTACCCCTGCCTCTAAGGCCTCCAGGCTCTGGTTAGAAGAATGGAGCCTCTGATGCAGAGGAACGGCCCCTGGTAGGAGATTTCTCTTGCTTCTGGGAATCCAATTTTCAAGCTGATTGTGAAGCTGAAAGGCTCTCAAAGGGAGAAAGGGAAAGTTCCCCCCCCCCCAAAGGGAGGTTTTGTCAGCCTGTCAGCCTGCTAGGCTACAGGTTGGGATGAAATAAAATAGGAATACACAGTCTTCTGCTCCAGGAGCGAAGAAAAAACGCGTCTTAGAGCAAAGAGACTAAGTCTAAAACTGGGGTGCAGTTGGCACAGAGGGGGCGGTACTAAATTTCAGACTTAGTCTAATTGGAGCAGATAGATTAAGACAACCCATCCGTGGGTTCTCCATCCAATCATGCTGGAGAATAATAATAGTAGTAGTACAAATAAGACTTATTCCATGGGATTTCTCCTAGATATATAATAATAATAGTTTTAGGCCAGGGGTAGGTAACCTTGGCTTTTATGACTCATGATCCACAAGTCATAAAAGAGCCAAGGTTGCCTACCTCTGGTTTAGGCAGTAAGGTTTACATGTCCAAATAAGAGGAGAAGACTGCAAATTCCAATAGAGTCTTCTCCAACTTGATGTCTTCATATGTGTTGTATTACACAATCTAAAATTCAAACCCAACATACCCAAAGTCCATTATGCCTGGTATCTGTGGAAATTGTAACCCAAAATATCTTAAAGGCATGAGAGTGGCAAGGAAGTAATCATAAAGGTATTTTCTTGGAAGTATCACTAAAATTAAGAGGGCTATTTTTAAAAAAGTTCTCAATTGCAGTAAATGTTTCCTTGTTGCTCTTTCCAAATATATTAAACAATTATGATCAGCGGTAATCAAAACTTCTAGAGAAATGTGAATCCTAAACTATCTATTTAAACAGAACCATCTTTACCTGTATGAAGAAAAAACTTTGCTTGATTTCCTTTTTTAGGTAAGAAATGACTATCACAGAACTATCCTAACAGATTCGATAATAAATGATTTGGTAGGCAGTGCAAATCATTATTTACCATTTAGCTTACTGTAGTGACCATAGTGTCAAATTCCAAGACTATACACTACCCAGTTCTTCTTAGAGAAAAGGAAAACTAAGAAAAAATGGAAATGGATAGACTGGAATAAATATACCTATATTATGCTTCAGTTGCCTCTTAACATTGCTTAAGTGAGATAACTCCCCCTAATCAGATGAACTCCAGATTTAGATTATAATTTCCATCGTCTCTGACTATTGGTTATACTGAATTGTAGTGCAAGAATCTGAATCAACAACAGTAATAGAGTTCTATACAGATTCTCCACATGTCATCTATTGCTTTTTCCACATCAAATGGATTGGTTTGATTTCTCTCTTCTAGTTTGTCACATTTGTCATGCTCATATGGTTTCTGGGTATGGGGTTAGATATCCATCAAATTTTGGACTGCCTAATATTTATTACTCACACATATTGGCTATTCAACAAATATGCAACTATATATTTATTTATTCAATTTCTATAGCCACCCAATTCAACCAAGTGACTCTGAGTGGCTTACAATTATAAATACAATAATATTTGTCTTCTATATAACTGGAATAACATTTATGCTGCATGTTCTTGGTGCAGATAACATTATGACTGTCAGGCGTTATTCCATCTCCTCTGTGCCTTCACTTCTCAGCAATAAACACCACAAAGGTGATAAGAGGAATCCTTTCAAGTCATCTCTTGAATTTAAAGGGATAAACAAATCACCAGTCTTTACTACAGATGGACCATTATCCAACAAAGAAGATAAAGGTTTTGCAAAAATCTCATCAATTAAAAACAGATCTTTCCATGACCAAGTTTTCAAGTGCAGGTAAGTTAGATTACATGACAAAATGTTGAATAAGGCTCAGGGTTTTTTTTTTTTTTTTTTTAAAAAAAAACATCTAATGATGATGATTTGAAAACATCTGGTAAGCAAGATGAATAGACTTCAGTTTATTAGATTTACTTCTAAAAACATTTGGAATGGAAAGTTAATTTTGGATCAGCACATTGTTGAAAATCTCTGCCAACCCTGCTTACAGTCTCTCGGCACCCTGAGGCTGTGCTGCCAAATTTAGTAACAAAATGGGCTAATTATTGACAGACCAATTTCTGACTATAGGGGCATGGAGATTGATAGGAGTGGGAACAGATGACCTCTTAAAATCTATTTTTGAGTCCCCAAACAGATATTTGATACTTTTTGCTGTAGTAAGGGTGAGAAACAGACTGATTTATTCTGATTCTAAATAGCTGTTTGTTCCACAAACCAGTACCTGCTGCAAAAATCTTAAGCTTAAGCTTTAAAGATTCTGACTCTAGACATTTGTTTTGATCACTGAAAATGAATGTGCTTACAGTCCTTTCACTCCCAAAGTCACTCTTTCTTATCTTAGTTTCTTCATGTCAGCAATGTTGTTCAGGGCAGAAAAGAGATATTTAATTGCTGCTGCTGTTAAACAGTTGCGAATTAGGAAAACTTACTAATCTATTGCAGATCTCCCAGAAATTTTTCAATAAATTCACATCTGTATTTTGTCTACTTCTGCTCTGGTGAAATGCACTATAGACCTATTTATTATTGTGGGATAGGGGTGAACATAACAGGATTTCATTTCTAGTATAGAGTTCTGATTTTCAGGTAGAACCAATAATTAGTTAGAAAGCAGTATTGCAGACTAACTCTGCCCACAGTCTGGAGTTCAATCCTAACAGACTCAAGGTTGATTCAGCTTTTCATCCTTCCAAGGTTGGTAAAATGAGGACCCAGATTGTTGGGGGCAATATGCTGACATTGTAAACCGCTCAGAGAATGCTGTAATGCACTATGGAGCGGTATATAAGTGATATTGCTATTGTTATTTATTTATTAAATTTTTATGCCACCCATCTCACTATCAAAGCAACTGGATGATCTACAACACAATATTATATATAATTGTTCTTGGTTCATATACACAAAAATACTGCAGGTATCTTAGATGTTGTTTGCTTGCAGGTCACTTTCAAAATATCAATAAGCATTTTTCCCATGGACTGGCTAACCAGGCCTAAAACAATCCTGAGCATATTTCATAGAATTCCCTATCTTGCATGACCAGGGAAGCTATCCAGTTTCTTGAAGCTATATATGAATAGGATCTTTACTGCTGATTATTAAACTGATATAATAATAATAATAATAATAATAATAATAATAATAATAATAATAATAATAAAGTTGGAAGGGACCTTGGAGGTCATCAAGTCCAACCCCCTGCTCAGGCAGGAAACTCTATACCATTTCAGACAAATGGCTGTCCAGTCTCTTCTTAAAAACTCCAATGTTGGAGCATTCACCACTTCTGAAGGCAGATTGTTCCACTGATAAATTGTTCTAACTGTCAGGAAGTTTCTCCTTAGTTCTAAGTTGCTTCTCTCCTTGATTAGTTTCCGTTGATAACAAGATGCTGATGACTGTTGAATTGAACATGACCTGGGTGGTTTAGGTTTTTTTCTTAACTTTCCCAACATAGCATTTTCTAGTGGATTTCCCATCCAAGTACTGTTGTAACTGATACCAGACTTTACTTTACTTTTTAATATCCACCAAAGTTAGCTAATAATATAGTATTATTAGCCTATACTTTGGAAGACATATTTCCAAATGGGAATTCTTTATAAGGCTGAGATGCAGAATATAATGGATCCATTGTGGAATATAATTATCATTCTGTGCAATGTATTGAGTACTTTTCTTACTGAAACAAACATGTGACCTGAAGCTGGAGGGGCAGCATACCCTCCCCCTCCCCACGAAAGTTAAAAAAAAAAAACAGTTGGCAAATTTCACTCAATGCTTTGATGCAGAACATCTCATTTTCCACATGTTTTCTTTTTCCAAGCATTAGACCATCAAAACCTTTCCATTGGAGAGGTCAGTTCTGAGGTGGGGTCCATTTGCATAAATAAATCTAGTGTGTTGCATTGATAAGTTTTTGCTCAAGAAATTAAAACAAGGCTTTTTACTTAAAATCTTTTGCCTGCATTTCTTTTCTAGGGGGAAAGTAAAGGCTGTCAGTTTCTTGTTGTCGCCTTACTCAGGAAATCAAGATTCTTTCAAATGCTTACGAAGTGAGAACACAAAACAATTAAGCACCATTATTGAAAAGGACATGTGAACTGGTGACTTTTTAGAAGACCTGGGCAGATTTGGGGAATAAACTATCTTGATGTAGCCCAGGGGTTGGGTTATTTCATGCAAAGTACTTTGGCAAATACCTTCAGAGAATCACCCAAGCAAATAATGTTTCAGATCACTGGATGACTTTTCTAGTAGAAGACAAGAAAACATCTGACAGACACCATCAGGACAGCTTTTGCATCCATGCTAAAAAAAAATCCAGTGAATTAAAGGACTGGATTAAGCAGCATTTAATTAGTACAACAGTTTTCACTTTAGCTTTTTTAAAAGAGTGCTTAGTTCCTTCATGTAATGCTCGTCATAAATATTAACATTTTAAAATAAAATGAGGTTGTTTATTAAGCTATATATTTTTAATTAAAAATAGATACAACCAGAAAGAAAAATGCACAAGGACTATGTGGTCAAAACCATTGGTCTTACAAATATATTCATGTTATCTTATTCAAAACAATTACACAGAAAAGAAAATGTGCATTTTTAAATACCCCCCCAAATGGGAATCTTTGCAGAGAAAATACATATTTTTCCAGCATTGTTAGATTTATTTTTTTGCAATTATAAAAATATGCCATATGCCTTTCTTTTGGTTTATAATTCAAGATATGCAAATGGCATAAATACATGAATAAAATAACATCATTTTATTTTTCTTGTTTTTGTATCCTTAAGTATCTTATCCAGAAAATGCAATGAACATGTTCCCTATTTCAGGGGATGAAAATTTGGATATTTTGCCAATTGCATCTGAAATTATCTAATTTGAAGTCTGTTAATTCAATGTTTTAGTGTATTAGAGTTATTGTTAGTAGTATTAATAATAGTATTTAATTCAGTAAGTAGGCATTCTGTTTCCTTGTTTCATAACCGAATGTACTCTTGAGCATCTAATTTTAAGCAATTATAGACCATTTGTAAATCAGAACTATAGTTTTATTATTTTGTAAATGATATGATTAATAAAACTGTGAAGATGCAAACCAGCCTTTCTCAGATTGATAATCGTGATTTAGATTTAATGTTATTTAGATTTCTAGTCTGCACCTCAAAGGAGTTTCATCTGGCACTTCAAGGGAGTATACCTGGTATTCTCTCACCCAGTATTTTCTCCTCAACAACAAACTTGGAAGGTAGCATTGACTTTGAATGTAGTACAAAGTTGTCCAGGCAGTTTCCAAGCTGAATGTGAAGTTAAAGTGAGTCTTAGTAGCCCAGTTTAATATACTCATCCCCTCCTGCCAAATATGGTACCAGGCAACACCATTCTTACTACTTCTTTCATTTCTCCTACTAGATGGAGGAGGAGGAGGGGGGGAGGAGGAGGAGGAGGAGGAGGAGGAGGAGGAGGAGGAGGAGGAGGAGGAGGAGGAGGAGGAGGAGGAGGAGGAGAAGCTTGTGTTCTGCAAAGCAGAGCCCAACTTTTCAAGGGTATTAATTCCAAAACTTTTTGTGGGTTTTACAAAAGTCACAGGATTATTTTTAGAAAGTAACTAGAATAGCTAAAGTCCAGAAAAAAACACAGAAGTGGTGGAAAGCATCCTGACTGGGTGACAGGGAACAATCTCATTGATTTGCCTTCTGGTAAATATATATTTTGCTATTATTTGTAACAGCCTCAGCAGATATTCTGTGCAAGTGTCCATATCATAGACAAAATTTGACTAAATCATTCTCTAATTCTTATTGATTCAGTGCATTGCATTCAATTACCGCTAAAGCTGTCTATATTATGAGGATGCACATATTTGTATTTCATGTCAGGCAACATTCTAGACAAGGATTAGAAATATAAACAATGCTACAGATCTCATTTTTGTTTTGAACCTTGCCAGTCATGTGTACTGCTTTTAAACCTCTATTTTAAAAATGTGGAAATAAGAGCTATGTCATCCATGATCTGAGTGGATTGATATGTGTATTAATTGGCTTATGTGATCATTATGCTATTAACAAAAAAAATTAAAAACACTTTCCATGAATAATTACAGCTGCAATGTACTCAGAATATTGATGACTAATGTTGCCTAATGATAGACTAAAAATGTATGACCATAACAGATTTGTTGCATCAAAACTACACTTGGTCTCATCCACTTTGTTTCCAGTTAGAACAACCAGGATGATTCAAGGACAGGTCGAAAAGATTACATAATACTTAGCTTTTATTTAAATAATATGACTGATTGATTGATACATAGCCTCCTATGTTAGCCTTTGTTTGGTCACTCAAGATAGTAGCCATCACTAGCAATGTACCTTGGACCAGTCCATTGTCTATATGTTTGCCCCACAAGAAGACTACACATATCAGCAGGCAAAGGTGCATATCAGTGTATCAGATGAATATCTCTTTCTAAATCACGTTTCTTTTCATGAAAATAAAAAGAGGCTAATTTAATATCTCATATAAAACATTTATTGCCCAAATAGAAAATGCCATAAATCATGAAAACACATTTATAATTATGGCCATACAAAGAATCATTTCAAATTAGTAGATAATACATCTGGTTGGGAAATATGCTCCTCCCTTAATCAGCTGTAAGGCTACAGCCACAGTCATGAACCTGTGCTTTGTTTTCATTTTTTAGTGATGCAGGGTTAAATAAGGAAGTCAAAAAGCTATTGATAAAGTCAAAAACATATCATCCATTTTCAGTGAAAAGAATTTTATTTGTAATTCCATGATGCCTTCCTTCTGCCCTTATTTCTATCAGTGCTAAATATATTGTCAGATTAATTAGAGGGTTAGGGAAAACCTTTAGCTCCAGACTAAACTATTTTTCTTCCTAAACTCTTGACAAAGAAGATACTTTACCCTTATACTGTATGTCTTGGAGTGTGTGGATGGAAGAGGGGGAGAGGAGAGGGACATCTGCAATAAAATGAGATTTCATCAAAATTATAAAATATCCATCATGAAGTCATAACATAAGTAAAAAAATATTTGAAATTTGCACTGGGTCCTTGGAATGCATGTTTCCTTATTTACTTCCTTTGGTCAATTTGGATGTCTTTAGGTGAAAATATTGTATAGCTACACATATATATGGATATTGGACTTTTCATAGTTAAAGAAAAGACTGAGGGACAGGACCAATTCTTTTGCTATTCCAAAATGAGGATCAGGGCCTACATAGGAACAGCAGTTGTATCCACACTAAACAAAGGTAACAGTAGATTCTGGGGAACTTTGTAACCGTACTTGAATATAAAATTACAAATAAATGGGAAGCATATTGTTCAGAGGCCAGGAATGGAAAACAGTTGAATTTGTTTGTATGAACTGTTATATTAACTGAATTCAACTATGTTTTTTTTTTGCAATATAACATAAGAGAAAAAGCACTACAAAATATGCTGACTGACTCTCCTGTGTCATAGATGAGGTAATGTTATACTCATACATAATACAAGTCAATACTATTACCATAAAATATTGATATTTGTTTTGTTATTGCTACCAGTGAAACAAAGAAATCTTAAAACACTGTCAATCTTAAAACACATACTGGATCACAGTACATTGAGTGTGTACCGTCCATTCCAAGGGAGCAATAATGAAATATAATAACATAGGACACAAAACTTCTCTAATGTGAACATTAAAACAAGTTACAGAAATTAGACCTGACATTCCTGATCTGTGGTGTCTCTGCACCTGGCCTGTGTCTTCTTTGTATGAAATTATACGGATTTTGGTTTGGCTGCTGGACACCACTACTTGCGTAGGTCTCTGCATCACACAGTTTGTCTGTAAAGACATGAATATTCCTTTGGTGAAGGCCATTAAAATCATGGATTTGTACATCATAAGCCACCTTATGCTTAGAAATTGGGTTGAGTTTAAAACTTTAAGTATTATATAGATAATCATCTGCTGTGCAGCACAGTGCTCTGATTCTAACAGAGACATGCTACATGACAGGATGTCTTCCCAATTTTTTCTTTCTTAAGTTCTCCACAGACTCACAATGAAATGAATAAATAAGCAAAATCCAATAAGTATTTAAATCATAATTCAGTTGATACAAAACACTTGAATTCCTCATGCACAATCTCCAAACTCAGATTTGAAGGAGACTTGAGAATGAACATGATTATAAAACTAAAGGTCAGAGAAACTAATCAACTTTTTCCTCTTATTCACAATTCACCATTACCTTAATTCAGTTTCTCCTCTTCATTTAATCTCTTGAATAAGAGTGATGTGAGAACCTGTTGCAGAAATATAAGCACCCTGCTGCCTTTGGACGATGGATTACTTGTTGATTCTTTCATTAGCTTAAGACACAGAATGGTGGAGAAATGGATACTATGTCCCTTAATGAAGAGGAGATGGAAATTAATGACTTTATGGTCCTAATCTCATTAGTGAACTTTTCATCTTATTACCTGTTAAATCCTTTGTTCTTGATTCATGCCTTCCTTTAACATTGGTGTGGTTTTCTATGGGTCTATCTGCATATTTCATTGCTACAATAGGAGGCAGTTCCTTGTCTGAATTTAGTGGGACATCTTTAAAGAAAAGACAAAAAGAAATGCTAGAAAATTTGCAGTTTGAAATTCTCCTTTTCGGTCAATCAAGCTCTCCACAAGGATGGCATTCCCAGCATCCTGTCAGTATTCCAAGGCCATTGTATTATATGGCATTCAAATGCCCTCTGTCATTTCTGCCACTCCTGAGATTCCCTCCTAAGCTAGTTAATACTTTCATTTCATGCATGGGTGGTACAGTCTTGGATACATAAACCATGGCATCAGAAATTGGGTATCAGAAAGACAAAACAAATAAAATAGTACATTACTTTTCCTTTCCTGTACCTTGTGAGAATGAGTTTTGCTTGCCATCAGCCTTACAATCTTGAGACAATTGAGAAGATTCGTGGTTGAGGCCAGCATCTTCACTTGGTCTTCCCATGATCTCATTTTCAGTTGCAATTGTATTTTGGACCAGAAAATAAGTGTGCATTTTCCCTTTGCCCTTCACATCAATTTCTCCTCTTTCCTTAATGTCAAAATTCTTCTCTTTGAGGCATCTGAACCATAAAAGCAGTAATGGATAATGTTTGTCATTGTTTTTTTTTTACTACAATAAATCAGCAATCAACCTTTTACAAATAGTTTTATAGAAAGTGCTATAGTTTTATGGAAATTGAAAAGTTCTACAGAAATAGCTTTCTCCCCATATTATTGTTCCAGAAACAACAAACAGATCTTAAGGTTTGTCTTTACTAAAGCAATGGCAATAGTGACACTCACCATTTACCACACAACTGGCCATTGTATTGAATGGCTTTATTTGTAAAACTGATACAGTAAGATCTGCTATAATTCGAGGTGCAGAAAATGAATCATGGCTCCAGAAAAATAGATAGAAGCTTTTACAGCTGTAACTTTTCTGCCAATCCTGCCAAGACCGTGCACCTTGAACACTGGTACTTTAGTATTATAAACCTATTATACTGTTGTAAATCACTATGAATATTGTTTTAAATTGTAAAATAGAATGTAATATACAGAAATATCATTTTCACATATAGAAGTTGAAATACAGCTGCCAGAAAAGTAACAGGAAGAGAAGCGATTGAGAAGCAAGGCAGCAAAACTCAGTAGTGGCAAAAAGACTTATCCAGGTTTATTTATATGGCAGGGGAAAAACCAGGAGTTAAACCAAGATGCAAAAGGAAGGTGAAGTTTGCAGAAATGGCTAAATTGTTTGATCAAGGAAGAAATTATTTTTATAAAAGACTGGAAACTCTTTATAGACTTTTTGCTAAAAGTAGACAAAAATGAACTGTTGATTTGGGGATTTACTAATTAAAAAGATTGTTTATTGGAAGAAGAGAACTATGGTATGCGGTATGGGAAGGTGGAGATGTAACTGCTCCAAACAAGTCACTTCTTTAGATATTTCTTTTTCTTGCTTTTTTGTTATTCCTAACAATTCTTTTATTCTTTTAATCTTTTTCCTGTTTTGCCTTCTATGTTTCTATAGTTTTTAAAATCTTTGTAAAAACTTCTTTCAATATAAATGATTTTTTAAAAAAGAGAGAGAAACAAGATAGCAAAACTTCACAAAGGGGATTTCAAGAAAGACTTGGTTAAGGAATTAAAGAAATGGCTTTAAAGCAAACAGTTTAATATGATGGAACAGAATGCACATGGATCAGATTTTTACAGATTGCATTACTATATTAATAATGTAATACAATAGAGTTTCTTGATTTAATTTAAGCTACACTGTTACTACAGAGACTTTGGTACATATTGTGTTCCATAAATGTTTGACACCATCAAAGACTTATTGCCAAACTTGCTATCAATCCAACAAGCAAGGAGAGGAAGTTTTATCATTTCCTACCCAGGAAATGGTACTATATAGCAATTGGCTATCCTGGTTGTGAATTCTGGGAATCATAATATATAATCATATATATATATATAATATAATCATAACTCATCTGAAGTTTCTTCACTTGAGGAATAAGCTCGCTGAACTGAATGGAATGAGTCTGAACAGATGTGTATCAAGTTACACTTATATGTTCATTCATTCTCGTCAGGGGAATCTTTGTATGGATATATTACTCTCGGTCTTATGTTTTTAATGTTACAATAAGCCCAGCAGAATGTAAATGTTAGTATTAGTTTCCAGAGTTGCTGTACCGAATTAAAAACTAAGCTGCGTTTTTCTTTAGATTGATGCTATTTAAAAGTTAGGAAAATGAAAATTGCTAAAAAAAAAAAAAAACCTCAAAGAATTTTGAAGAAGCCTTTAAAGGAGAGGAGAGGTGGGGAGGGGAGAGGAGGGGAGGGAGGAGAGGAGGGGAGGAGATGGGGGAGAGCAGGAGAGGAGAGTTTTCTTTATAATTTTATCTTATTGATACATGGGAGGAAGAGAATTAGTTTATTCTTTGGACGAGTACAAGGAATTAAATATAGACAGTTAAAATGTGAGTACATCTGATTGTTTTAAAATCAATTGTCCTTCATTTCTTGAGAGGAAAATTCAAACATTTATAAAACACTGCAGAAAAGAATATATATTATCCCTAATCCAGACTATATAACTGTAAAACAGTTTTTACTAGTCCAATCCAAACTAATGCTTTCTAGTTTCCTTAAATTTCTTTCCCTAACTTCTAACCAGACCAGGCTGTAATAAAGCAATGGTTTAAGAACAGTAACATTACTCACTGATAAACACTGCCACTGAGGTGAATTTTGTTTGGCACGCCATGGCTCTCCATCCGGGATGCTATATTCACTGTATCTCCAAACAAACAGTAACGTGGCATTTTTTCTCCAACAACCCCTGCAAGGACAGATCCTGTGTGGATCCCAACCCTAATCTGAACAAGAGTTTAAATAAACAAATAAATAAATAAATAAATAAATATCTGCTGAATTGATTTGCTCTTTTTAAATACATACTTGTCAAATCATAGAATCATAGGGCTAGAAGTGACCTTGGAGGTCTTCTCATCCAAACCCTACTCAAGGCAAGAGACCTTATACAAGTGATGGAGAACCTTTTAGAGACTAAGTGCCCAAACTGCAACCCAAAACCTACTTATGCATCATCGAGTGCCAGGTGGGTGTGGCCCATTGGGTGGGTATGGCCAATTGGGTGGACATGGCTGCAGTGGTAACGGCAGACTGGGTGGGACTAAAAAGTTCAATCAATCAATTCCAACTTTGAAGATCTTTTTTTTTCCTGCGAGAAGTTGAAATTGACTGATTGAACCTTTTTTTTTTTGCACACGGCGGCGGAGGCCCAAAGTAAAAACGTTTTATAAAACCCAGCTGAAGGCCTAGGACTGGGGCAATTGTGCGCATGCCCACAGAGAGGGCTCTGAGTGCCGCCTCTGGCACCTGTGCCATAGATTCGCCACCACTGCCTTATACCATCCCGGTCAAATGGCTGTCTAGTCTATTCTTGAAAACCTCCAGCAATGGAGCACCCACAACTCCAAGAGACAAGCCCTTCCATGGATTAATTGTTCTTACTGTGAGGAGATTTCTCCTTAGGTACAGGTTGGAACTCTCTTTAATGAGCTTTCACCCATTACTTCTCATCCTGCCCTCAGCTTTTTCAAGTAAATCGACACCCACACACCCACACACCCGACAGCTTCACAAGTACCAGAAGACAGCTATAATGTCATCCCAATCTTTCTCTTTGATATGCTAGATATATCTAGTCATCTTAATTGTTCATCATATGGTTTAGCCTCCAGACCCTTTATTTTCTTTGTTGTTCTGTAGTCTTTCTAGGATCTCAGCATCTTTTTTTTATATCATGGTGACCACACCTGGGCACAGTAGTCCAGGCGTGGCCTCACTGATGCAGTATAAAGTGATACTATCACTTCTCATGATTTTGATGCTACCCCTCTATTGATGCTGCCTTATTATGCACAAAAATTATATGTTTTTGTATTTCTATTTTCTGCTCACTTGAATAGGATTTCCAGAAACAGGATTTTTTATGTCTTTGGCTGCTATGATCATTCCCAGAGCAAAGTTGGCAACCCGTTCAGCATGGGTTGATACAGGGACAGGGACACCCCCTACAACCATGTAGGCATCCCCTATGGTTTCAACCTAAAAAAAGAAGTAAAGAGATAAATATCTTATTGCAAAAGACCATGTTGAGTTTCATTCAATATATTATTTACAGCCAGATTGAAGATGGAACTGGTCGGTCTTTCTCTTTCCACAAATGGAAAGAAAAGGGTTGGTGCAGAGGTTCTTTCACAATTTGCAAGTGAAGTTTTATGTGAAACTTCCTGCATTACAAAAGGAGACATATATTTTATTTGTTCTCTTACATTTTTTAATATGATATTTTATCAGCATGGAATTTTCACATTTTAAATATTAATTATATCACTGTGCATTAGTGTTTTATTCAAAAATTATGTAAATATATTAACAAAAGTTTGGAGCCCTTGGTACTCTCTGAGCTTGGTTGCTTGTCTGGTGTTAATCCCTGATTATCTGGGTGTTGGTTGCTGGAGAAGATTGTTTACTTCTTAGCTTTTTTATTGTCTTTTTTGAATGGTGTATAAATGTGCTTTATCACTTATTTATTTTATTAGAAGACAAAGAAGCAGAAAATAATATCTTAATCAAGGAATTACCAACAAGAAGTTCCCACCAACACTGGCAGGGCAAGCTACTGTTTATAAATAGGGAGCAAACCTGATACTCACTTGTACTGTTAATGTTATTTAGTTGGACTATGAAATCTCTGCAAAAGAAACAACCAAGTTCAGAGAGCATTAAGGACTCCACAGGTGAACCCTGAGCCATATCTATTATTCTGTATTGGAACAAATGTTCATAGCAAGCAAGCAGAAAATTGGGCAATAAGAGAAAACAATAAAGAGAAAACAAAGGCAGAACAAGGTAAAAGAAGTATCAGCAACAGGATGTAAGCGTATTCCAAGATTCTGGACAGAGGTTTGTCTAGATTGTTTACTGGTGCAGACAATTTATATTTTAATTTATGCTTTACTTTCCAGAGATTGTTGGGAACCTATAAGTAAATACAGGTCTCTGAGTAAATCAGAGTAGAGTTACAAATCAGAGTAGAGTTACAAAGGAGTTATTCTTAACATCTCTATTCCTTTCTCCCCATAATATCACTTTCAGGATATCAACTGAAAATACCTTGTAGACATCATGTACTGTGGTTAGCCTGTCAAATCGTAGATACATTGCATTTAACATGAGGACTATCTGAATAGGCTCACATTGGGCACAAATGTTAGTAAAAGTCACAACATCACTGAATAATATAGTACATTCTTTGAATTCTCCTATAGTTAAAGAGGAAAAAGAAGAGAGTTTTAGAAACCATGTCTAGTTTCATAATTAAATTGATCATAAAACTTTTTAATAGTGTATAAGTGTATAAAGTATACTTAGTATTTTAGCATCTATTTATAAAATATCAATTATGAAATATTTTTCAAAATATATTAATCCAGCTTCTTTGTTACTTTGAAAATAGAATCAGTCAAGGAAATGGGCAAGTCTGTAATCAGCTCTGGGAAGTGGGGGGAGGGGTGGGAGGGATTTGGGTTATATACTGTAAAAAATTTCTAAAACTTTTAATAAAAAAAAGAAAAGAAAATGGGCAAGTGATAATATTCATGAAGCTATGCAAAACATTTTCAAAGTAGTGTGTTATATTAAGATTTTTTTCTAAATAATGCTCCAATAGATTCAACGTAAAAAATACTAGCTTTACAAAAAAGGCATGCATTCCATAAGAAAGCCTAGATATAGTATATCAATTATTGTTTGTTGGAAACGTTAAGCAAGGTTTTTAACTCCCACCATGTGAAGTTAGAAGTGACAGAAAGTAGCATTCTTAGAGTGAAGGCCATGAGATTTAAAAAAAAAATTACTGGAAGGAAAAATAAATCAGTACTGAGATGGAGTCAATATACAACATTTCTCTGATAGCAGTGTATCAGCGAAGGGGGGGGGGAGATGACCTAACATAGCTTTACTCATTTCTTCATTTTGAAGATAAAAACATTTCTGCACTTGCTTATATATACATTGTCCTTAAATGTCTACCACTGATTCCAAACAACGGAGATCATAGTCATTATTGATCACAGTCTTGAACATATCTAAACTTGTCTGTATCTCATGACATTCACCTGCCTCAACTCGTTTCCCCTCTTTCAGCTGGTTGGCAACATGTTTAGGCAGCATGGCGTACAGGAGGGCTTCTGTTTTCTTCCTTTCTTCCTCTAGGTGTTTTGACAGGATCCGCAGCTCCTCTTTTTTCCTCTCCAGTTGATTGGAGAGCTCCATCTCGGCCAACCGCTGTTGGTTGAGCAAGATCAAATCTCTAGTGACATCATGGGGGGCTATGTCAGAAATGTGCATGTGTCTTTCCTCCAACTCATGCAATGTACGCAACAGAGGGGAACAAAGGTACAGCATGCACTGAACAGAATCCATCCAGATCATCTGCCCTGGTTCAAACAAACAAATAATGATGGGCAGGCATTAAATATTGAATATAGTATATTCTTCCCAATCTGATTCCTTTCTGACCCACCCAGAACATTAAAAAAAATCACAGCCCATCTACTGGGAAGGCAATCAAAGGCCAAGGCAACACTGTCATATAATGGTCATAATACTGTTTCCAACATCCCCCCAAATTTAGACAGAAACACCAAATTGCCACTGATATGTAAGGTGCCTTTGTGCAAAAAGCTTTTTGCCATCAAAAGGCCAAGTCATATGGCAGCTATGGCTTCCTGGCACTTCATTCTCGCTTTTCTTTCTATAATGTATGTGCAAATGCACAGAATACTCACTGGAATGGGCATTTTCCCACCCTGCAATGTGGCACCAGGTTACTACCACTCTCACTATTTGGCACCCCTGGGACATGGTTACTTTGTGCAGTGTGCAACTTGCACACTTGCTTGTGGCAGCCCTGCATCAAAACATAATGTGTACCTTTGATCTATATTCTTATCTGAAAGACCAGCTCAGGGTTTACCTATGTAAAAACTGCCAGGAAGAAGGCCAGATTCTTTTTAATATAAAATTTTTATGTTCACAGATTTTATATTTTATGGAGAAGCCTCTATCACATGTACTGAAGCAATTCAGCCTATGGAAACAGATGTGTCACTTTAGAGAGAAATTGTATTTTTCCCATGACATAGTTATCTCTTCAGTGTGTTATTGCCCAATACTGTAGCTATTGAGAAATGGGAAAACTACCTCTTAGCTCTAACATAGGACGCTGCTTCCAGGAGTCCGGCATCATCTCTCTCTTGGTCCGGAAAACAAATTGGCTGTTGATAAATCTCTGAACACTGGAGATGGTAAATTTCACTTCAGGGCGTACAATAGTAAAGTACTGATTGAGACGGATGCCCAGTATTTGAAGGCCAGGCACAATCTTTTGAATACTAACCCCAGCTTGTTTCACCCTAAGCTTTAAAAAGAAAACAAACAGGATTCTTGCTTATGCTTTCCCTAATCCTATTCCACTGTCAGTAGAAATTCATTTTATAAACATTACATGTAGCCTTTTACATTTGTTACTAATTGGATAAATTGTCCAAAACTGTGGGATTATATTATTGGTGTTATCATTGCTATCTTCATTATTACATCCAATCCATCTACAACCAAAGGACTCATTTCTTTCTTGAATCCATACCGAAGGGATCAGCCAGTGGGTAGACCTAATTAACTGCTCTATATGCATGTTGCCTAGCAGCAGGCAGAACAAAAGATGTTTGCGCAGGGCTTCTTCCACAGTAAATTGCAGGGCAGGCAAGCATGAAGCAAATAACAGGTTCATTATGACATCATCACAGTAATGATGCAATATATGTACTTGTATCAAGCATAAAGAAAATACATGACTGACTCATTCATTTCAGGATGTCAGGATGCATGTGATATATTGATGTCATTATACTTTGTTATACATGCCTAAAGCCCTTCTGGGCATATATAAAAAAATTACCAGTGCTAATTTAGGATACTATGTTCTATAGATCATTTGTGCAGATGAGCATAGTTTCTCTGTTGTGTTATCAGATTCTGTTTGAATGTGTTCTCTCTATTTTTGATCTGCTGCTTGGTTTTTCCTGAGTCAAATAAAGTCTGCCAACTTTGAATTTAAGGGATCCAGCCTGCTTACTCATATATTCTTGTAATGAAAACAGCCGTACACCTGTTTTCTTAATCCTTCATTCATTCTATAATTGTTTTCTTAACCTTTCATTCTTTACCTTACATTTTGCAAGACCACATCATGTTATGCATAACTATTAAGATGTGTGGGGGAAAAATAAACTAAGTGTATATATGTATGTATGCACTAGAGTGGATAATTTGGCAACACAAATAAAAATAGGATGAATGTATAAGATAGACAGACAGACAGATTTTAGATTAAATCTTCAGAAGTATTTTCAGGGCATGTAGCATCCATCTGTGATACATTAACACAGTTGTATGTTCTTCCAGGATTGTATGGTCCACAAATCTATGCCCAATATTCATTTATATGGGAGAAAATCCCACTTATTTATGGAAAGACATACATGCACTTTAAAACAGTCCACTGATGTTGATTTTCTTACCTGTTCATCAAAAACAATATGGAAGGGAAGCCCAATGCAAAAAGTCTTTGGGTCAATCCAGAGGGTCCTAGGATAGACAGGATCAAATCCTCTAAGAAGTCGACCTGTAATAAGAAGAAGTTATATTTTCATTGTCATTTTAATACATTGGCAGAATCAGAAGCAATCTAGTACTTGTTTATATATAAAGATTCATTTTTCTATTCACTCCTGTTTTTCAAGAACTCAGGTCTATCGATGGGGATTTTTTATGTATATGAATATGGTACAGTTCCAAGCCCTGAAATACTGAAATACTATTTATTCTAATATTAGTTTGGAATTGGAGCATTAAAAGAAAAGCATACATAACCAGACTGAAATGGAAGAATTAAGAGCCTGTAAAAATGAAAATACAGTAAATTCCTGTACCCCTTTGCATATCAGCAGTCCTGTCATATATTTTTTTAAAATATAACATCTCATCCCCTGCCTTGTTTGGCTTGTACTACCAACAATTCACATTTTAAAAGCAAAATTGATTGATTATATAATCAGAATTTGGAATCAGTTATGGGTTTCCCTGTAAATGTTTTCAGCTTAGTTTTTTAATAGAAGCTATTAAAAAGCTAGAAGGAAACGATGGCTCAGCGGTTAAAGACACTGAACTTGTTACTAGAGAGCTGACTTCTTGAGTTCGAGACCCATGATCCACACAATGGGGTGAGCTACCTTTACTTGCCACAGTTCCTGCTCACCTAGCTGTTCGAAAGCATGCAAATGCAAGTAGATTAATAGGTACCACTTTGGTGGGAAGGTAACAGCATTTCATGCTCCTTTGGCGTATAGCCATGCTGGCCACATGACCATGGAAATTTGGATAACGCTGGGTTTCTCAGCCAAGAAACTGGCTCCCTAAAGTCGGAAACAACTGACAGGGAAACCTTTACCTTTTTTATTAAAAAATGACTGACATTATAGCCAAACCATTTACCTTTTCCTATTGTCACAATTCCTCTGATTGTTTCCCAGTGGCTCCTTTTGACACTTGTTTTATCTCTAATCTTATTCATGGTTCTTTCACGTTCCTGTGGAATACATCAAAAGCAATTAAAAAAAATTTAACCATATTTTTCAAACTAAGAAATAAACTATTTCCTAACAAAAGAATAAATGTAATTGTGAAACACAATTACAATTTAAAACACCACGCTTCATATTTGTAATTACTTGAAATAAGTACAAGTATGCCTCATTATTTCAAAAACATTGAAGCACTTTTGGATGTACTTATCCATTTATACCCTCAGATTTGTAAGCATGCAACAACACATACAAATATTATAGTTTAGGCTCATCCTTGGAAAAATCTAAACACATTTATTTTTCAGTATGTATACATACAACAGTTACAACATGCCAAATTCCGTTATGAAGAGATTTGAATACTGAAATATATATGCATGGCCGCAAGCTCTTATCAACCTTGAAAAAGCTAATTAAAAACAGACCTGGGCTGTACTTAGAAAACCACTAGGAGTGTTGGAAAGAAATTGACTGAACCAGGGGAAGTAGTCAAATGAGGAATTAGTCTGGAATTCCTATGTGGGCATAAAAGGGCAAAGTCTGACACCCCCCCCTTTGAATGCCATTGAACCTTATCTAATCTGACAAACTGGTGGTTTGCAACTGGGTCAGACTAGATAAGGTTCAATGGCACTCAAGGTGGAGTCAGACTTTGCTATTTTATGCTCACCTAGGGATTCTGGAGTAATTCCCTGTTTGACTTTTCCCTGTCTTGGCCAGTCTCTCTTCAATAAGAAGCAACACTTGGCATTGTGGCTGCCATTTTGAATTTTTGTACTATACCTCTGCTCCTGTACAAATGCCATCTCAATTATAAGTACATTTTTCAGAGTTGGCATGTATAAATTGATACTTTTGTATACTCCTAGAAACATATGCATACACACACACACACATTGATATTTCTGCACAAAATAGCATTATTTTTTAATGACTCCATTATGGAGCTACCCTTTGATTGTGACCCTCTAATTCCTTAGAGTCAGTGTGACTGGAATGGATCTGAGCGTTTACTGACCAGATGCTGCCTAAACGGAGTTCGCAGTTCATATTCTCTCTTTGCATCCTGAGAGAGAAAGATTTGCTGCTACCTAGGATTTAACTCTCAACCTTCCAAGTGGGAGGCAAGTGCTTTCACCACTAGGCTACCATACCACTCACACACAAAAAAAGTATGATAGTACCTCTTTATTCAGTCTTTTCTCTGCTTGAGCTCCAGAATTTGGAAGATAGTGTGAGGAAGAGAACTTGTTTCTTCTTTTGTATGAAAAAACAGGTTTTTGTGTTACAAGAAATACAATGTGTTCTTTTTTCCCTGTTCTTTCTTCTTCTTCTGTCTGATTGACAATTTCCATTGAAATTTCAGTATTGAAAAAGTCCAAAGCTGCTGCACCAATGATTCCTGAATCCAAAGAGAAAAAAAAAATCCAGGCGATATTACACATGCTTATGTAATATTATCCTTAGCATATGTACTCAAGCACTCAAGCAATGTTTGTTCCCTTATACACTGAGTCTGCCAACAACTATAATCTCAATTGTCAGCCTTAATAAGTAGATTTTATTTCCAAAAAATATGTTTTATTGGTTCAAATCTCATACAGCTCTAGTGTTCATTAATTACTTTGTTCAACTTCTATCCCTCAGACTGGTGGTAGTAGTGAGAAATCATGAGCTCAGAAAAATTAAAAAAAAAGTTATATATTTAAAATATTCTATACTCATTAATTATTTGGCTACTGGTATTATAATTATCTTCATCTGTCCCTCTTACCCTTTTTCAGGGCAAAAAATATATAGAATAATAATTCTAAGGAAATAAAAAATACAGAATAGAATTGAAAATACAATAAAATAAAAGGTGCTAAAGATTGCCTGTAATAAATATTTTATCTACTGTCATGTTATTTCCATATAAATCTCCGAAAAAAGAGAATTCCTCAATAAAGCATGAGGATGGTAAATGCCACCATCATCATCTTACTTTAAACAGGTCTGGTGGTCTACCACAGGAGAAGGAAATTTTGTGATAGTTGAAGTTTGAACTTAACATATCTAGCTAGCTAGTTAGCTAAGTAGCTATCAAAAGGAAAGCCCACAAACATTAATATAATCATTGTTGGTTAAAACCTCAGCATTTCAAAACCCATATTAAACGCATGCACATATATCAAGTTACCTGGAACTATGTGGCATAAGCCTCTTCTGTCTGAATAATAATGCAAATACATTGACCCATCTTCATTCTTTTCTACCCTAAAGGAAGGAGCATTCATCTCCTGAAAAACACTCAAAAGGAATAATATTACCCTTGCTGCAGAGAAAGATATAGTAAAGGTATAAAGAAGTAGCTTCTGATATTCTTCAGAGCAATGGTAAGTACAATTCTATTTTAACTTCTCTCTTTAAAGTTACATCATGACTTTCTTCTTTCTATAATATATCCTGTTTAATGACCAAAACCATAAATCACAAGTTCATCTTTTCCCCATTTTTACACAAAATGTTCATAAGGGGTTTCCAATCACTAATAAAAGTAGGAGTTGTCCTTTTTCTCTCAAAGAAGTCAGTTTGTTCATCCTAGCAAGCTTTGCCAATTCACCAACCATTCCTCCACGATGGCTCACGTGCATATTTCAATAACTGACACTATAGTAAAAGAAACATTGCAATTGTTGCTCATTTTGAGGCATCAGAACTCTGCTCCTTGATAGCAGTGTGGGAACATAACAACAGCTTTTTACATGTCCATCATCTTTATTATCAGATTAATTTTTCTTCTAATCACACATCAACTTCTCGATGCTCTCTTTCCCACTGCATACTACAAAACTTTTTTTTTTAAAATGGTGAGCCTCAATGGTGGAAGTGCAAGCAGGGATTCTACAGCTAAGTCTCCTTTCTATTCTTTCTGTCAAATAACTTTCTACTTGTCATACAGGTTTTATTTTGAAAGACAAACATCATCACCTAGAACATTTTTATGCATTGTGGGAATTCAATGTTTTCCTGTCTGCTGCACTCCTTGGAAAAATCTGTCACCTGAAGCTGGCATTTAATGGAAAGTGGGGGAGACTATCCCACTGATGTTTCTCAAATCCAAATGGAATCTCCAAAGATGGATCTTTCTCAGGATTACAACAGAAGTGCCTCAGTTCTGATGATAGTAAGGTCACAATAAAAAATATTATTGCCAGTTGTCTGACAGAAACAATTTGATTTGGTAAAAACATGCATATTTAAAATGAGAATCAGATTTGAGCAACCAAGTAAGGCATCAGAACTCGATACAGACACCCATCCACCCCCACACATGTACACACATACATGTACATCATAATTTTCCTATCTTGTTATTGAGAATATGAGTGAATTCATAAAGAAGAATCGGATTTTTCCACTATTCTTATAGAATTCATTTCCACTTGCCTGGTAAGACAGACTGAGGTAACCGTGTAATGCATCCAGGTTCTCTATAAATTCATACAGATTTCCTCCCAGTGTTCTCAGCATATGGTCATAACCCGACTGTTTACAGAATTCAAAGAAATATTCTCCAAATTGTTTTAGGACCATATCTGGGGAAACATCTAGGAAAATAAATATATTATTATCATATTAAATGCTCATGTTTCAAGATTAGTAACCAGTTTATTCAAGTTAATTTAGAATACTTCCACATTATCACCATTATTTTCCCCAAATTCTTCAGAAGCATTTTGATGCACATCCATAATTTATCTCCAGACTTGAAAACATGCAGGGAGCACACTATGCCAATTGGATATGCCATATACACACAAACTTATACACACACATACACACACAAACACACACATACAGAGAGAGGAGAGAGAGAGAGAGAGAGAGAGAGAAGACAGATTTTCATTTCAATCTATGTGCATTTGTCCAGTTGTCAATTTTTTTTTCATATCTGACATCAGAGGAAGTGTCTTTGCTGCAAAGCCTCAATTTACTTGTATTGAAAACATTGTGATGTGTGAGAAAAATGACAGCGTTTCAGGAGCGTGCAACTGGGTCCTATTTCTGATAGTTCCAGCTTATAACTATGGTCAAGGGTAACAATAGGGCAAATGGGAAGATACATGAAAAAAAAAAAACTTCCACAAAGGCATAAGAAGATGATGGTGATGTTGTTATTGTTGTTGTTGTTGTCGATGATGATGATGAATAATACCTGGGTCTTGGCATTAGTTCAAAACTATACATACCTAACATTTGGCATGCCTTGTCAATTAGTTGCATTGTGATCTCATCTTTATAAACTTCAAAAGTAAAAAAAGTATCTTGTACTCCAGTTTGGACTCTATAACAAAAAGGCAAAAGAAACAAATCTCACAATAATTGGAGTTATAATTAGATATAGATATATAGATATAAATTTAGAGAGTTTTCAAATATACTAATTTTATCTTATTTGTTCAGCTGTGTAACAACATAGGCAATATACAGTATTATATTAAACAGGCAACATACAGTAATGTACAGTATTATATTAATACTATTTATGAAACCATCAAAACAGTAACCAAGCAATGACGTCATAACCTAATTTTTATGACCCATTCATTACATAATGATAGAATATGTTTTCTTCTTCTATTCAATATATATTTATCAGTCTGTGCTATATAATTGAAGTTCATTATCAGTCAAAGGAATATTTGTGTAAAAACATTCTTCAACTTGCAAAAGGATGGAGAGAAGAGAGGGTGTTTTTTAAAAAAGAAATCCATTCTTACAGAATAAAAATTGGCAAGCCAGAAAGAAAAGGCCTGATACAGAGAAAATGAAGCCTTCCCACCTCACTCCTCTTTGATGAACAATAAAAGTTTGGGCCAATACTTGTATTTAGAATGCTGAGAGCTACTGTAAGCTGAGTTCCCTTTGGGAAGTCCAGCACAGAAGCATCAATTCAAACAAGAGAGTGGTAGTTAAGGCTAGGTTCATTATACAGAGTTTATTGAATGATCAATCTCATTCATTGGCATTTCATGCTATTGTCAGAAAGCCTATTCCACTCTTGGTTAATGATGATAACTGGGGCCAGAATTTCAATTGCTAAGCAATATGGTCATAATGTGCAACATCAAGTGATTGCACTTAGCAACAGCAATCCCAGTGCTCCTCACTGTCATTGTTAGCAAGAATTGTGGGTCATTAAGTGAGCCCAGGTGATTCACAAGCAGGCCAGCAAGCAGGTAACATATGATGTGAAGATGGCATGAGAATAGCAAGGCCAGTTGTGGCTGCCGCTGGGCAGGGGAGGGTATCAGTAACTTACTGGAGCAATGCACAACCTTCTCTGCTGGTTTCCCCATTGACTTAGCTTTGCTTTGGGAAGCTGAAAGTTACAAATGGCAAACATGTGACACAGGGATGCAACCACTGTAAGCGCAAGCTGGTTGCCAAGGTCCCAGGTTGTGATCTTAAATGACCATAGGGGTGCTGGGATGACTAATATTTTGAAGACTAGCTGTAAATACCATTTGTCCAGCACTGTTACAACTTTGAACGGTTGTTGAACAAGTTGTCAGATGAAGACTCCCTGTACACAATGTTCTCAATGTTCTCCATATATGGAACTGAAGTTGAACCACTGTAATTTCTATAAGAATTCACTGCAGAAAAGCAGTGAACTCCTCACATGCTTTGTTTGGAATTATATAATTTGATTTATTGCTTCAAAATAGATTTCTACTTTATTCTAGAACTGCATATGTGCTTTGAGAAAACAAACAAAACAAAAAAGCAACGTTGTAAATATTGTCAAGCTGGGTGAGAAAGCCACGTTGGAGTCTGGGTTCCCTCATGGATTCCCTCATTCCTTCCCTAAACACTCAACAAATCTGACTGTGTGGAATAAGGACACCATATCTAAAAATGTAATCAAATACAATAGTGGAGATATGGTAAACCAAATATGAGAACCCAATTAAATCCCCCAATTGAGAATGGTGAAAAAAGAAAGAAGGAGGGGAATAGATGAGGGAAGAAGCACCTCCTCTGATGCTGTTTCAAAATTAACCATTTTGCTGCTGCAACAGCAGTAGCAGCAGCATTTAGTAAAAGCAATGCCTTCAAAAGTTCAGGTGGCTTCCTTGATGATTGCAGCTGACCATTATCACTCTTTAGCTTATTTCTGGTTGTAAAGGATGTGGAATGAGAAAATACAGTAGACATATCATTTCTAGGCTGAAAAAATCCAAACAATCACTAAACCAGTGATTCTCAACCTTTCTAATGCCGTGACCCCATAATACAGTTCCCCATGTTGTGGTGACCCCCAAGTGGGTGTGACCACCAATAAGAGGGATTAGGACAGCTAGGGAAAAGGGAAAAAAATGGCGGACAGCATGGTTTGGCGACCCCCGTGAAATGGTCATTCGACCCCAAATGGGGTCCCGACCAACAGATGGAGAACCACGGCTCTAGGAGTTCATGGTGACGTAACCCTAACCCTAAATGGAATTTTCCTCCAATGGGATTTTCCCATGGATTTTACCAGGAAACATACATAGGGCAGCCTAGAAAAGTCAGTGCCCTCCTAACCATATCCAAGCACTCCAAGTTTGTTGGCAATGTCCATTTTGCTCTAGGAGTTCATGGTGACGTAACCCTAACCCTAAGTGGAATTTTCCTCCAATGGGATTTTCCCATGTATTTTACCAGGAAACATAGAATAGGGCAGCCTAGAAAAGTCAGTGCCCTCCTAACCATACCCAAGCACTCCGAGTTTGTTGGCGATGTCCATTTTGCTCTAGGAGTTCACGGTGACGTAACCCTAACCCTAAGTGGAATTTTCCTCCAATGGGATTTTCCCATGTATTTTACCAGGAAACATAGAAGGGCAGCCTAGAAAAGTCAGTGCCCTCCTAACCATACCCAAGCACTCCGAGTTTGTTGGCGATGTCCATTTTGCTCTAGGAGTTCATGGTGCCCTAACCCTAACCCTAAGTGGAATTTTCCTCCAATGGGATTTTCCCATGTATTGTACTAGGAAACATAGATAGGCCAGGCTAGAAAAGCGACGGCCCTCCTAACCATATCCAAGCACTCCGAGTTGTTGGCGAAGTCCATTTTGCTCTAGGAGTTCACGGTGACGTAACCCTAACCCTAAGTGGAATTTTCCTCCAATCGGATTTTCCCATGTATTTTACCAGGAAACATACATAGGGCAGCCTAGAAAAGTCAGTGCCCTCCTAACCATACCCAAGCACTCCGAGTTTGTTGCGATGTCCATTTTGCTCTAGGAGTTCACGGTGACGTAACCCTAACCCTAAGTGGAATTTTCCTACAATGGGATTCTCCCATGTATTTTACCAGGAAACATAGAAAGGGCAGCCTAGAAAAGTCAGTGCCCTCCTAACCATACCCAAGCACTCCTAGTTTGTTGGCGATGTCCCTTTTGCTCTAGGAGTTCACGGTGACGTAACCCTAACCCTACCCCTAAGTGGATTTCCTCCATGGGATTTTCCCATGTATTTTACCAGAAACGATACATAGGCAGCCTAGAAATGTCAGTGCCCTCCTAACCATACCCAAGCACTCCGAGTTTGTTGGCGATTTCCATTTTGCTCTAGGAGTTCACGGTGACGTAACCCTAACCCTAAGTGGAATTTTCCTCCAATGGGATTTTCCCATGTATTTTACCAAGAAACATAGAGAAGGGCAGCCTAGAAATGTCAGTTCCCTCCTAACCATACCCAAGCACTCTGAGTTCGTTGACGATGTCCATTTTGCTCTAGGAGTTCATGGTGACGTAACTCTAACCCTAAGTGGAATTTTCCTCCAATGGGATTTTCCCATGTATTTTACCAGGAAACATACATAGGGAATCCTAGAAAAGTCAGTGCCCTCCTAACCATACCCAAGCACTCCGAGTTTGTTGGCGATGTCCATTTTGCTCTAG